>NC_138304.1:61335625-62005000 GCF_965601325.2 Salmo salar | reverse complement strand
ACCAGGTGCATATCTTACCGACACATCCTAAGGATTTGGGCAGCCAAAGGGCATTAGGGCCTATGGCTTTGGGCCGCCAATGGGCATTATGGCCTATGGCTTTGGGCCTCCAATGGGCATTATAGCCTTGGGCCTTTAGGTTCCCAGGCCCTGGGGGAAAAAGACCGGTGTGATCCCCAGCGTGGCTCGAACTCCGATCGTCCGATCATAAGCCACATCCGCAACCCCCATGGTCAACTGGGCTTGGACGAAGAAAGAGGCAACGAGGTGAGCTTTATGTTCAAATTTCCCTTCAGTCCAATCGGTCTGTTAATGACCCACACCTGGGGCTCATTACCTCCTGCTTAGGGTTAGGGTCAGAGTTAGGGTCAGGGTTAGGTTTAGGGTCAGAGTTAGGGTTAGGGTCAGAGTTAGGGTCAGGGTCAGGGTTAGGGTTAGGGTCAGGGTCAGAGTTAGGGTTAGGGTCAGTGTTAGGGTCAGGGTTAGAGTTAGGGTCAGGGTTAGGTTTAGGGTCAAGGTAAGGGAGGGCTAGAGTCGCTACAAATATGTGAGCCTCCATACTTTGTTCTTAAATCGCTGTCTGTACCTTCTCCCCAACACTGCCTCCAGGTACTTCTTCATAGCCATCTGTTTCCTGTAGCGACTGTAGCCGTCTGTGAAGATGCCGTCTGAGTGACGCTTTGATAACGGCTCCGATTCATCCTCCATACTTCTCTCCTCACTGCATTGACATGGGACAACATATTAGTACAGCATGGTACTACATTCCGCTCTCCTCACTTAAACACATAATCATATTACTACGTCATACTATATGTCATATTAGTATATAGATCCTACTAAATAGATCTTACTACATACAGTAGATCCTACTACATACAGTAGATCCTACTACATACTGTAGATCCTACTACATAAATCCTACAACACACAGTAGATCCTACTACATACAGTAGATTCTACTACATACAATAGATTCTACTACATAGATACTACTACATAAAGTAGATCCTACTACATACAGTAGATCCTACTACATACAGTGGATTATACTACATAGATCCTATTACATACAGTAGATCCTACTACATACTGTATATCCTACTACGTACAGTAGACCGTACTACATACTGTAGATCCTACTACATACAGTAGATTTTACTACATACAGTAGCTCCTACTGTACTACATACGTCCTACTACATACAGTAGACTGTACTACATACTGTAGATCCTACTACATACTGTATATCCTACTACATACAGTAGACCGTACTACATACTGTAGATCCTCCTACATACAGTAGATTTTACTACATACAGTAGCTCCTACTGTACTACATAGATCCTACTACATACAGTAGCTCTTACTGTACTACATAAGTCCTACTACATACAGTAGGTCCTATTACATACAGTATATTCTACTACATACATCCTAATACATACAGTAGGTACTACAACATACTGTAGATCCTACTACACCTGGTACGGCAACTGCACCGCCCTCAACCGCAAGGATCTCCAGAGGGTGGTGAGGTCTGCACAACGCATCACCAGGGCTAACTTGCCCTCCAGGACACCTACAGCACCCGATGTCACAGGAAGGCCAAAAAGATCATCAAGGACAACAACCACCCGAGCCACTGCTTGTTCACCCCGCTATCATCCAGAAGGCGAAGTAGGAAAAGGTGCATCAAAGCTGGGACAGAGAGACTGAAAAACAGTTTCTATCTCAAGGCCATCAGACTGTTTAAACAGCCATCACTAACACAGAGAGGCTGCTGCCTACATACAGACTTGAAATCATTGGCCACTAACAAATGGATCACTAGTCACTTTAGTAATACCACTTTAATAATGTTTACATATCTTGCATTACTCATCTCATATGTTTATACCGTATTTTATACCATCTATTGCATCTGGCCTATGCCTCTCTGTCATTGCCCATCAATGTATTTACATGTATATATTTTCATTCCATCCCTTTACTTAGATTTGTGTGTATTAGGTAATTGTTGTTGAATTGTTAGATTACATGTTAGATATTACTGCACTGTTGGGAACTAGAAGCATAAGCATTTCGCTACACTCACATTAACATCTGCTAACCATGTGTATGTGAACAATAACATTGGATTTGACTTGAAGCTGTAGACCACACTATCTACCGAGAGACATAGCCGTCTATTTACCACCACAAACCAAAGCTGGCACTAAGACCGCACTCAATAAGCTGTATAAGGCCATAAGCAAACAAGAAAATGCTCACCCAGAAGAGGTGCTCCTAGTGGCCGGGGACTTTAATGCAGGCAATCTTAAATCCATTTAACCTAATTTCTACCAGTCACATGTGCAACCAGAGGGAAAAAGAGTCTAGACCACCTTTACTCCACACACAGAAACATGTACAAAGCTCTCCCTCCCCCTCCATTTGGCAAATCTGACCATAATTATATCCTCCGTATTCCGGCTTACAAGCAAAAACAAAAGCAGGAAGTACCAGTGACTCGCTCAATACGGAAGTGGTTGAATGATGCAGACGCTACGCTATACAGGACTGTTTTGCTAGCACAGACTGGATTATGTTCCGGGATTCATCCAATGGCATTGAGGAGTATACCCCCTCAGTCACCAGCTTCATCAATAATTGCTTTGACGACGTTGTCCCAACAGTGACAGTACGTACATATCCCAACTAGGAACCATGGACTACAGACAACATACGCACAGAGCTAGGCTAGAGCTGCCGCTTTCAAGGAGTGGGACACTAATCCGGACTCTTATAAGAAATACCGCTATGCCCTCAGACGAATCATCAAACAGGCAAAGCATCAATACAAGACTAAGATTGAATCCTATTATACCGGCTCTGACGCTTGTCGGATGTGGCAGAGCTTGCAAACTATTATAAACTACAAAGGGAAACGCAGCCGTGAGCTGCCCAGTGATGTGTCTACCATTTGGGCTAAATGCCTTTTGTGCTCGCTTCGAGGCACGCAACACTGAAGCATGCATGAGAACACCAGCTGTTCCGGACGACTGTTTGATCACGCTCTCCATAGCCAATGTGAGAAAGAGCTTTAAACAGGTCAGCATTGACAAGGCTGCGGGGCCAGATGGATTATCAGGACGTGTACTCAGAGCATGTGCGGACCAACTGGCAAGTGTCTTCACTGACATTTTCAACCTCTCCCTGACCAAGTCTGTAATAGCTACATGTTTCAAGCAGACCACTATAGTCCCTGGGATTCAAAATGGTCGGTTATCTGTTTGTTAACTTGGCATTCGAAGACCTTAGAAAGGCAGGGTAGGAAAAATATAGGTCTGTAGCAGTTTGGGTCTAGAGTGTCTCCCCCTTTAAAGAAGGGGATGACCGCGGCAGCTTTGCAATCTATGGGGATCTCAGACAATACGAAAGAGAGGTTGAACAGGCTAGTAATTGGGGTTGCAACAATTTCGGCAGATAATTTTAGAAAGAGAGGGTCCAGATTGTCTAGCCCAGCTGATTTGTAGGGGTCCAGATTTTGCAGCTCTTTCAGAACATCAGCTATCTGGATTTGGGTGAAAGAGAAATGGGGGAGGCTTGGGCAAGTTGCTGTGGGGGGAGCAGGGCTGTTGACTGGGGTAGGGGTAGCCAGTTGGAAAGCAAGGCCAGCTGTAGAAAAATGCTTATTGAAATTCTCAATTATCGTGGATTTATCGGTGGTGACAGTGTTTCCTAGCCTCAGTGCAGTGGACAGCTGGGAGGAGGTGCTCTTATTCTCCATGGACTTTAGTGTCCCAGAACTTTGGGGAGTTTGTGCTACAGGATGCACATTTCTGGTTGAAAAAGATAGCCTTTGATTTCCTAAGTGCCTGTGTATATTGGTTCTTAACTTCCCTGAAAAGTTGCATATCGCTTGGGCTATTCGATGCTAATGCAGAACGCCACAGGATATTTTTGTGCTGGTCAAGGCCAGTCAGGTCTGGAGTGAAGCAAGGGCTATATCTGTTCCTGGTTCTGCATTTTTTTGAATGGGGCATGCTTATTTAACCTGTTGAGGGTAGGGGGCAGTATTGACACGGCTGGATAAAAAACGTACCCGATTTAATCTGGTTACTACTCCTGCCCAGTAACTAGAATATGCATATAATTATTGGCTTTGGATAGAAAACACTCCAAAGTTTCTAAAACTGTTTGAATGGTGTCTGTGAGTATAACAGAACTCAAATGGCAGGTCAAAACCTGAGAGATTCCTTTACAGGAAGTGGCCTGTCTGACCATTTATTGTCTTTCATTGACATCTCTTTCTAAAACTAAGGATCTCTGCGGTAACGTGACACTTCCCACGGCTCCAATAGGCTCTCAGAGCCCGGGAAAAACCTGAATGTCGTCATTCCAGCCCCAGGCTGAAACACATTATCGCCTTTCTCAAGTGGCCGATCAAGGGACTGTGGGCTTAGGCGCGTGCACTGGCCGCCCCCGTCTTTGTGATTTTTCCTCTGTTTACCGAAAATGAGATTCCCGGTCGGAATATTATCGCTTTTTTTACGAGATAAATTGCATAAAAATTGATTTTAAACAGCGGTTGACATGCTTCGAAGTACGGTAATGGAATATTTAGACATTTTTTGTCACGAATTGCGCCATGCGTGCGACCCTGATTTACCATTTCGGATAGTTTCTGGAACGCACAAACAAAACGCCGCTATTCGGATATAACGATGGATTATTTGGGACCAAACCAACATTTGTTATTGAAGTAGAAGTCCTGGGAGTGCATTCTGACGAAGACAACAAAGGTAATAACATTTTTGTTATAGTAAATCTGATTTTGGTGAAGGCTAAACTTGCCGGGTGTCTAAATAGCTAGCCCGTGATGGCTGGGCTATGTACTTAGAATATTGCAAAATGTGCTTTCACCAAAAAGCTATTTTAAAATCGGACATATCGAGTGCATAGAGGAGTTCTGTATCTATAATTCTTAAAATAATTGTTATGCTTTTTGTGAACGTTTATCGTGAGTAATTTAGTAAATTGTTAGTAAATTCCCCGGAAGTTTGCGGGGGGTATGCTAGTTCTGAACGTCACATGCTAATGTAAAAAGCTGTTTTTTGATATAAATATGAACTTGATTGAACAAAACATGCATGTATTGTATAACATAATGTCCTAGGTGTGTCATCTGATGAAGATCATCAAAGGTTAGTGCTGCATTTAGCTGTCTTCTGGGTTTTTGTGACATTATATGCTAGCTTGAAAAATGGGTGTCTGATTATTTCTGGCTTGGTACTCTGCTGACATAATCTAATGTTTTGCTTTCGCTGTAAAGCCTTTTTGAAATCGGACAGTGTGGTTAGATAAATGCTGTGAAATAGTCATATGTTTTTGTATTTTTGAGGAATTTGTAATTCCCGCCACGCCTATCATTGGATATTGGAGCAGGTGTTCCGCTAGCGGAACGTCTAGATGTAAGAGGTTAGCATCAGCTGTCAGAGCAGCTTCCTGATCATTGCACCTGTACACAGCCCATCTGTAAATAGCCCACCCGACTACCTCATCCCAATATTGTTATTTTTTTTGTTGCTCCTTTGCACCCCAGTATCTCTACTTGCACATTCATCTTCTGCACATTTATCACTCCAGTGTTTAATGCTATATTGTAATTATTTTGCCACTATGGCCTATTTATTGCCTTACCTGCCTTATCTTACCTTATTTGCACACACTGTATATAGACTTTTTCTATTGTGTTATTGACTGTACGTTTGTTTATCCTATGTGTAACTGTGTTTTTTGTGTCACTTTGCTTTATCTTGGCCAGGTCGCAGTTGTAAATGTGAACTTGATCTCAACTGACCTACCTGGTTAAATAAAGGTGAAATAATGAAAAATAAAAACATTGTTGGCGTGTGCACTTGGCTATCCGTCAAAAAAAGAAATAATAATTGTGCCGTCTGGTTATTAGGGATAGGGTCTAGTTTCCTGAATTTCTGTTTGACATACATGTCCAAAGTAAACTGCCTGTTACTCAGGACCAGAAGCCAGGATGTACATATAATTGGGAGCATTTTATAGAAAACACTTTGAAGTTTCTAAAACTGTTAAAATAATATCTGAGACTATAACAGAACTGATATGGCAGGTGAAAATCAGAAGAAAATCCAACCTGAATTTTTTTTGTTGCACTCCCAGGCTCTTATAATGAAAACCTATTGTTTCTATGTACATCTGTCTCCCAGATTGCAATTCCTATGGCTTCCACTAGATGTCAGCAGTCTTTATTCAAGGTTTCAGGCTTGTTTTTTGAAAAACAAGCAAGAATTTTGAGTTTTGGTGAGAAGAGCAACAGAACAATATCATTCTTTCGGCGCGTGAGGGAGAGTGCACGCTTACTAATTTTCCTTTCCTTTTGAACATACTACTTTCCATATGAAATATTATAGTTTATTTACATTTTAGAGTATCTAAGGATTAAATAGAAGATGTTTAGCAGTATGTTTTTGGTCTCCTTTGTCTGCATGTTGAACGAGTGGATTACTGAAATTGATTGTGCCAACTAAACTGACTTTTGGGATATAAAGAAGGATTTTATTTACCAAAATGACCATTCATGTTTTAGCTGGGACCCTTGGGATTGCAAACAGAGGAAGATCTTCAAAAGTATGTGATTTATTTAATTGCTATTTGTGATTTTATGAAGCCTGTGCTGGTTGAAAGATATGTTGATGTGGGGCGCCGTCCTCAGAGAATCGTATGGTATGCTTTCGCTGTAAAGTCTATTTGAAATCGGACAACGCAGTTAGATTAACAAGAATTTAAGCTTTTAAATGATATAAGATACTTGTATGTTTCTGAATGTTTAATATTATCATTATTTATTTGAATTGCATGCCCTCCAATTTCACCGGATGTTGTTGGCTTGTGTCCCGCTAGCAGGAGTCCTATCCCTAAATATACGGAATTTGAAATGATTAAGGCTTATAGTCAAGTATGACAATTTAGTACTTTTCCACCACTGGATGTGGCTGGGGGTTATAGCATTTCTTTCACATGACGCATCAATTTAG
Organism: Salmo salar; assembly: GCF_965601325.2. Taxonomy (NCBI): domain Eukaryota; kingdom Metazoa; phylum Chordata; class Actinopteri; order Salmoniformes; family Salmonidae; genus Salmo; species Salmo salar. Next base: position 61,997,944 of record NC_138304.1, on the reverse strand, counting down.
ACAAGTGTGTCTGGGTTAGTGTCATCAAATATTTTCTGTTTACCTGGAATGTTTCCTTATTGTAGAGCACTACCACTTTTAGTCTTAAACCTGTTAGGGCTAGGGGGCAGCATTGACACGGCTGGATAAAAAACATACCCGATTTAATCTGGTTACCACTCCTACCCAGTAACTAGAATATGCATATACTTATTACATATGGATAGAAAACACCCTAAATTTTCTAAAACTGTTTGAATGGTGTCTGTGAGTTTAAGAGAACTCAAATGGCAGGTCAAAACCTGAGAGATTCCTTTACAGGAAGTGGCCTGTCTGACCATTTCTTGAACTTCTTTTCCATCTCTATCATTTACTAAGGATCTCTGCTCTAACGTGACACTTCCCACGTCGTCCATAGGCGCTCAGAGCCCGGGAAAAAACAGAATGTCGTCATTCCAGCCCCAGGCTGAAACACATTATCGCCTTTCTCAAGTGGCCGATCAAGGGACACTGGGCTTATGCGCGTGACCCCGACCGCCCCCGCCTTTGGGATTTTTTCCTCTGTTTGCCGAAAAGGAGATTCCCTGTCGGAATATTATCGCTTTTCTATGAGAAAAATGTCGTAAAAATTGATTTTAAACAGCGGTTGACATGCTTCGAAGTACGGTAATGGAATATTTAGAATTTTATTGTCACGAATTGCGCCATGCGCGCGACACTTCTTTACTATTTCGGATAGTGTCTGGAACGCACGAACAAAACGCCGCTATTCGGATATAACGATGGATTATTTTGGACCAAACCAACATTTGTTATTGAAGTAGCAGTCCTGGGTGTGCATTCTGACGAAGACAACAAAAGGTAATCAAACTTTTATAATAGTAAATATGATTATGGTGAGTGCTAAACTTGCCGGGTGTCTAAATAGCGAGCCCGTGATGCCTGGGCTATGTACTTAGAATATTGCAAAATGTGCTTTCACCAAAAAGCTATTTTAAAATCGGACATATCGAGTGCATAGAGGAGGTCTGTATCTATAATTCTTAAAATAATTGTTATGCTTTTTGTGAACGTTTATCGTGAGTAATTTAGTAAAATGTTAGCGAATTCCCCGGAAGTTTGCGGGGGGTATGCTAGTTCTGAACGTCACATGCTAATGTAAAAAGCTGGTTTTTGATATAAATATGAACTTGATTGAACAAAACATGCATGTATTGTATAACATAATGTCCTAGGGTTGTCATCTGATGAAGATCATCAAAGGTGAGTGCTGCATTTAGCTGTCTTCTGGGTTTTGGTGACATTATATGCTGGCTTGAAAAATGGGTGTCTGATTATTTCTGGCTTGGTACTCTGCTGACATAATCTAATGTTTTGCTTTCGTTGTAAAGCCTTTTTGAAATCGGACAGTGTGGTTAGATTAACGAGAGTCTTGTCTTTAAATGGCTGTAAAATAGTCATATGTTTGAGAAATTGAAGTAATAGGATTTTTAAGGTTTTGAAAATCGCGCCACAGGCTGGCAGTGGCTGTTACGTAGGTGGGACGCAAGCGTCCCACCTAGCCCATAGAGGTTAAGCAGACCACCATAGATCCTATGTCCAAGAATGCCAAAGTAAACTGTCTAAATGACTACCGACCCAGAGCACTCACATCTGTAGCCTTGAAGAGCTTTGAAAAGCTGGTCATGCCTCACATCAACACCATCATCCCAGAAACCCTAGATCCACTCTAATTTGCATAACCCCCCAACAGATCCACAGATGACACAATCTCTATTGCACTCCACACTGCCCTTTCCCACCTGGACAAAAGGAACACCTATGTGACAATGCTATTCATAGACTACAGCTCAGCTTTCAACACCATAGTACCCTCCAAGTTTGTCACTAAGCTAAGGTCCCTTGGACTGAACACATCCCTTTGCAACTGGATCCTGGACTTCCTGATGGAACGCCCCCAGGTGGTGAGGATAGGCAACAACACATCCGCCACTCTGACCCTCAACATGTGGGCCCCTCAGAGGTGTGTGCTTTTCCCCCTCCTTCATTCCCTGTTCACCCACAACTCCTACACCATAATCAAGTTTGCCGATGACACAACTGTGGTTGGCCTGATCACAGACAACAATGAGAGTATATGGAGGAGAGCAAAGACCTGGAAGTGTGGTGCCAGAACAGCAAACTCTCTCTCAGCGTCATAACACAAAGGAGCTTATTGTGGACTACAGGAAACGGAGGGTCGAACACAATCACCATTCACATCGAAGGGGCTGTAGTGGAGTGGGTAGTGGAGTGGGTCGAGAGCTTCAAGTTCCTCGGTGTCCACATCGCTAAGGACCTATCATGGTCCAAACACAGCAACACAGTCATAAAGAGGGCATGACAATGCCTCTTCTCCTTCAGGAGGATGAAAAGCTTTGGCATTGGACCTCTGATCCTCAAAATGTTCTACAGCTGGAACATATGTATTTGTATTTATTATGGACCCCCATTAGTTCCTGCCAAGGCAGCAGTTACACTTCCTGGGGTTTATTATGGGTCCCCATTAGCTGATGCCAAGGTCACAGCTACTTTTCCTGGTGTCCAGCAAAATTAAGGCAGTTATACAATTTTAAAAACATTACAATACATTCATTACAGAATTCACAACACACTGTGTGCCCTCAGGCCCTACTCCACTACCACATATCTACAACGCAAAATCCATGTGTACGTGTGTGTATAGTGCATATGTTATTGTGTGTGTATGCATGTGTCTGACAGCATGTTGTCTGGCCACATCACCGCTTTGTACGGCAACTGCTCAGCATCCGACCGCAAGGCGCTACAGAGGGTAATGCGTACGGCCCAGTACATCACTGGGGCCAAGCTTCGTGCCATCCAGGACATCTATACCAGGAGGTGTCAGAGGAAGACCCTAAAAATGGCCAAAGACTCCAGACACCATGGTCATAGACTGTTCTCTCTGCTACTGCACGGCAAGCGGTACCGAAGCGCCAAGTCTAGATCCAAAAGGCTTCTTAACAACTTCTACCCCCAAGCCATTAGACTCCTGAACAGCTAATCAAATGGCTACCCGGACTATTTGCATTATCCCATCCCACCCCCTTTTTTACGTTGCTGCTACTCTTCCTTATTATCCATGCATATTCACTTTACCTCTACCTACATGTACATATTATTATTCGTTTTTATTTTATTTTTTATTTTAGTATATACTTTCTTAACCCTTATTTTTTCTTAAAACTGCATTGTTGTTAAGGGCTTGTAAGTAAGCATTTCACTGTAAGGTCTACACCAGTTGTATGTGAAAGGTGCATGTGAAAAATAAAATTTTATTTAATTTGAAGAGACTGTGAAGGATTCTGAATGGGTGTAGACAAAGAAAAGCTCTCCAGCAGGTCTGCCAAAACAGTCAAGGGCCATTTGCAGTTTTATTGATTTTCAAAGCAGAATTACTTTCCCACTGTTCCTCAACTGTAGTGTATGATATACCATTTTCTAGCTCTGAGTCTCTACTTTTATCCACTGTAAAAAAACACAATTTCAAATGTTGCTACATAGGACCGAATCGAGCTGGTCGGTCGCTACTGTAGTTACCTCAGGTCCATTCTAGTTGAATAGTCAGCTACTGTATCAGGTAGTTTTTTTCCAGCACCACAACATCTCACTGGTATTCCTCTTGTTGTGTTTGATGACAGTAGTTACTGTGCCCCCAAGACAACAACCAACAATCCCTCTCATATTCACATGTACACATACTGCCTCGTTCTGCCACATTGCTCGCAGAATATTTATATATTCTTAATTCCATTTCTGTGTATTGTTGTGAAATTGTTAAATATTACTGTTAGATACTGTATTACTGCACTGTTAGAATTAGAAACACAAGCATTTCGCTACACCCGCAATACAGCCGCTTAACACGTGTATAGGACAAATAAAATTAGATTTGATTTTGACAACAACCAACCTCACCCTGTGATATTCACATGTATACATACTGCCCCAAGGACAACAACCAACCTCACCCTGTCATATTCACATGTATACATACTGCCCCAAGGACAACAACCAACCTCACCCTGTCATATTCACATGTACACATACTGCCCCAAGGACAACAACCAACCTCACCCTGTCATATTCACATGTACACATACTGCCCCAAGGACAACAACCAACCTCACGCTGTCATATTCACATGTATACATACTGCCCCAACGACAACAACCAACCTCACCCTGTCATATTCACATGTATACATACTGCCCCAAGGACAACAACCAACCTCACCCTGTCATATTCACATGTATACATACTGCCCCAAGGACAACATGGGACAGTATATGTATTCAGTATTCTTCTCACCAGTAGAAGCTAGCAGGTTGTTGTCCTTGTTACTGAGGTGTGTCAAGGTGTACTCACCAGTAGAAGCTAGCAGGTTGTTGTCCTTGGTATTGAGTAGTTTGTTTCTGATGTACTGTGTCACCGTGTGTGTGTTTACTGTTCTGTAGGGATTGTGCTGTTGATCTGTATTTGTCCTGTTCCACTTCTGCTGTTCCAGACTGGACTGTTGTAATCCTATTAGTTTCTTTATCACCTCATGGTCACAGATAATCCACTAGTCAACACATATAGGGTCGATTTCCTGGACACAGATTAAGTCTTGGATTAAGAAACACTTTCAATAGAGAATCCATAAAAAATGCTATTTAGTCTAGGATTACAGCTTTTTAGTCCAGGAATCAGTGTGCCCCTACGTAAGAACAAGCTATACGTGCTAAAGTGCTACCTAAAATATTTAATAGAAAAACCAAAACCTGTAACACCTTCCCCCTTACGACAACAAATATATCATATATTATCACAACCAACAGAAAATAACTTCCATTGCACAACATAATCAACTTAAAAGCATCCCTACTCAAATGTGTCGCCTTCTCCAATATAAACCGGCTGTCAACCATTAAATCCAAGACAAAAACAGCCATATTTTTTCTAACTACAGTACCAGTCAAAGGTTTGGACACACCAACTCATTTAAGGGTTTTTCATTACTTTTTACTATTTTCTACATTGTAGAACAATAGTGAAGGCATCAAACTATGAAATAACACATATGGAATCATGTAGTAACCAAAATAGTGTTAAACAAAATATATCTGATATTTGAGAGTCTTCAAAGTAGCCACCCTTTCCCTAGATGACAGCGTGCACACTCTTGGCATTCACCCCCCACCAGCTTCATGAGGTAGTTTTTCATGTCTTTGTTTTTGATGTCTTTGCTATTATTCTACAATTTAGAAAATAGTAAAAATAAAGAAAACCCTTGAATGAGTAGGTGTTTAAAAACCTTTGACTGGTACTGTATATACACTACTGTTCAAAGTTTGGGGTCACTTAGAAATGTCCTTGTTTTTGAAAGAAAAGCCATTTTTTGCCCATTAAAATAACATCAAATTAATCAGAAATACAGTGTAGACATTGTTAATGTTGTAAATTACTATTGTAGCTGGAAAGGGCAGATTCTTTATGGAATATCTACATAGGCGTACAATTATCAGCAACCATAACTCCTGTTTTCCAATGGCACGTTGTGTTAGCTAATCCAAGTTGATAATTTTAAAAGGCTAATTGATCATTAGAAAACCCTTTTGCAATTATGTTAGCACAGCTGAAAACTGTTCTTCTGATTAAAGAAGCAATAAAACTGTCCTTCTTTAGATTAGTTGAGTATCTGGAGCATCAGCATTTGTGGGTTCGATAACAGGCTCAAAATGTTCAGAAACAAAGCACTTTCTTCTGAAACCTGTCAGTCTGTTCTTGTTCTGAGAAATGAAGGCTATTCCATGCGAGAAACTGCCAAGAAACTGAAGATCTAGTACAATGCTGTGTACTACTCCCATCACAGAACAGCGCAAACTGGCTCTAACCAGAATAGAAAGAGGAGTGGAAGGCCCCGGTGCAAAACTGAGCAAGAGGCCAGGTACATTAGAGTGTCTAGTTTGAGAAACAGACGCCTCACAAGTCCTCAACTGGCAGCTTCATTAAATAGTACCTGCAAAACACCAGTCTCAACGTCAAAAGTGAAGAGGCGACTCCGGGATGCTGGCCAGTTTCCGCTGTTCTGTGAAGGGAGTAGTACACAGCGTTGTACTAGATCTTCAGTTTCTTGGCAATTTCTCACATTTGATTTGATCTGGAATTCCCAGGGTAGCTGGTTAGGCCCCTTGCTTTTTCCAATCTTTACTAACGACTCAACACTATACACGTCAGCTACTACAGCGACTGAAATGACTGCAACACTTAACAAAGAGTTGCAGTTAGTTTCAGAGTGGGTGGCAAGGAATAAGTTAGTCCTAAAAATGTTTAAAACTAAAAGCATTGTATTTTGGAAAAATCATTCAATAAACCCTAAACCTCAACTAAATCTTGTAATAAATAATGTGGAAATTGAGCAAGTTGAAATGACTAAACTGCTTGGAGTACACCTGGATTGTAAACTGTCATGGTCAAAACGTATTGATACAACTTTAGCTAAGACGAGGAGAAGTATGTCCTTAATAAAGCGCTGCTCTGCCTTCTTAACAACACTATCAACAAGGCAATTCCTGCAGGCCCTAGTTTCTACCTTCTTAACAACACTATCAACAAGGCAATTCCTGCAGGCCCTAGTTTTGTCACACCTTGACTACTGTTCAGTCGTGTGGTCAGGTGCCACAAAAAAGGACAGAACAGGGCAGCACAGCTGGCCCTAGGATGTACACAGAGAGCTAATATTGATAATATGGATGTCAATCTCTCCTGGATGAAGGTGGAGGAGAGATTGACTTCATCACTACTTGTATTATGAGAGGTATTGACATGTTGAATGCACCGAGCTGTCTGTCTGAACTACTGGCACACAGCTCGGACACCCATGCATATCCCACAAGACATGCCACAAGAGGTCTCTTCACAGTCCCCAAGTCCAGAATAGACTATGGGAGGCGCACAGTACTACATAGAGCCACGACTACATGGAACTCTGTTCCACATCAAGTAACTGATGAAAGCAGTAAAATTTGATTTTAAAAACAGATAAAAAAACATGTTATGGAACAGTGGGGAGTGTGAAACAAAACACAAACATTAGCACAGACACATGCATTCACACACTATAACATACGCACTATACACACACTTACGTATGCATGTAGTACTGTAGATATGTGGTAGTGGTGGAGTAAAGGACTGAGGGCACACAGTGTGTTGTGAAATCTGTGAATGTATTGTATAAACTGCCTTCATTTACAAGCTGCTGCTTGTTTTGATCATGCAGACTGGGACATGTTCTTGGTAGCCTCAGAGAATAATATAGACTTATACGCTTATTCGGTGAGTGAGTTTATAAGGAAGTACATAGGAGATGTTGTACCCACCCTAACCAGAAACTGTGGATAGATGTCGGCTTTTGCGCAAAACTGAAAGCGCGAACCACTGCATTTAACCATGGAAAGATGACTGGGAGTATGGCTGAATATAAACAGTGTAGTTATTCCCTCCGCATGGCAATCAAACAAGCAAAATGTCAGAATAGGGACAAATTGGAGTCGCAATTCAACGGCTCAGACACAAGACGTATGTGAAAGGGTCAACAGACAATCACGGACTACAAAATTAAAATCTGCCACGTCACGGACACCAACGTCTTGCTTCCAGACAAGCTAAACACCTTCTTTGTCCACTTTGAGGACATCACAGTGCCACTGACGTGGCCCGCTACCAGGGACTGTGGGCTCTCCTTCTCCGTGGCCGACGTTAATAAGACATTTAAATGTGTTAACCTTCGCAAGGCTGCGGGCCAAGATGGCATCCCTAGCCGCATCCTCAGAGCATGCGCAGACCAGCTGGCTGGAGTGTTTACGGACATATTCAGTCAATCCCTATCCCAGTCTGCTGTCCCCACATGCTTCAAGATGGCCACCATTGTTCTTGTACCCAAGAAGACAAAGGTAACTGAACTGAATGACTTTCGCCCCGTAGAACTCACTTCTGTCATCATGAAGTGCTTTGAGAGACTAGTTAAGGACCATATCACCTCCACCTTACCTGTAACCCTAGACCCACTGCAATTTGCATTCCGCCCCAATAGGTCCACAGACGATACAGTCACCACCACACTGCCCTATCCCATCTGGACAAGAGGAATACCTATTTAAGAATACTGTTCATTGACTACAGCTCAGCATTCAACTCCATAGTAGCCTACAAGCTCATCATTAAGCCCTGGGTCTCAACCCCGCCCTGTGCGATTGGGTCCTGGACTTCCTGACAGGGCTGCCCCCGGTGGTGAAGATTGGAAACACCATCACCTCTCCGCTGATCCTCAACACTGGGGCCCCACAACGGTGCGTGCTCAGCCCCCTCCTGTACTCCCTGTTCACCCATGACTGCGTGGCTAAGCACACCTCCAACTCGATCATAAAGTTTGCAGACAACACAACAGTAGTAGGCTTGATCACCAACAACGATGAGACAGCCTATAGAGAGAAGGTGAGGGCACTCGGAGTGTGGTGTCAGGACAACAACCTCTCACTCAACATCAACAAAACAAAGGAGATGATGGTGGACTTCAGGAAACAGCGGAGGGAGCACCCCCCATCCACATCGACAGGGACAGCAGTGGAAAAGGTGAAACATTTTAAGTTCCTCGGCGTACACATCATGGACAAACTGAAATGGTCCACCCAACCGCTCCAATCCAAGATGGCATAGCAGTCAGACGTCTTTGTCCTGTCGTGTCCCTTGTATATATCTTTTTACATCTTTTCGCATATCTTTTTAAAATATTTTCCTAAACCTCAACTTCAAAATACTCTCCTGCAACCCGACTCACCCAATGTGGCGTGGATCTGCTTTTTTTTCTAAAGTATTTCTATTTACTTCGGATCAGGAATCCCTCAACTGAAGCTAGCCAGCTAACTACCTACCAGCTATCAGTCAGCAAAACATTGCTAGCGATCATCAGCTAACCTTTAGCTCGGAAAGCTCTCGCCAGTTCGAACAACGTGACTCAAACCAGAACATATATATTTTTTCTCCTTATCCGTGGATTCCCACCGCAAACTCTGAACATTTTCATCTGGATCTTTGCAACTAGCTAACCGCAATCCCGGGTGACTACTCCTGGCTAGCGTTTCCATTCCGGAGCAAGCACCAATTAGCCTGAAGCTAGCCCGGCCAGGGCTCCTGTGCTACCACCGAAGCCCACTCCTGGGCAACAATATCCGGACCACTTCTACTGCCGATAAGGGGCACGGAACCCCGTAGGATCGCCTCTACGACTGGAATACCGACATAATCTACCTGAGGATTCCAACAGGCCCCTCAGGCGCGACGTCCGCTGAAGGCCCATTCTGCTAACCGCGACCTGTTAGCTACCTAGGTCTACTTGGAACCCTACTAATTCCACGACTGGTCTACCACCATCGTATCGACGCCACCGCACGAAGAGGCAAAAACAGACTTACCCCCATCGCGACGTCCCCCAAAGGCTAACTGCTAGCTTGCCTGCCCCGGTCTGCTAAACAATCCCTGTAAAGCCTTTTTGAAATTGGACAATGTGGTTAGATTAACAAGAGTCTTATCTTTCAAATGGAGTAAAATAGTCCTATGTTTGAGAACTTTGAATTATGACATTTTGTGGTTTTAAATTTGGTGCTCTGATGTGTCACTGGCTGTTGAATAGTGCGGGACGATTTTGTCCCACCTACCCTAGAGAGGTTAATCCAGGTCCTGCAGTGCCTAGCTCCACTCCCACTCCCCAGGTGCTCTCATTTGTTGACTACTGTAACCATAAAAGCCTTGGTTTCATGCATGTTAAAACCTGTTGAGGTTCCAATGGAACTGCGTGGCGCGAAATACAAAAACCTCAAAAATGCAATAATTGCAATAACTATTTTACACCATTTGAAAGATAAGACTCTCGTTAACCTGTTGGGGATAGGGGGCAGTATTTGCACGGCCGGATAAAAAACGTACCCGATTTAATCTGGTTACTACTCCTGCCCAGTAACTAGAATATGCATATAATTGTTTGATTTGGATAGAAAACACCCTAAAGTTTCTAAAACTGTTTGAATGGTGTCTGTGAGTATAACAGAACTCATTTGGCAGGCCAAAACCTGAGTAAATTCCAAGCAGGAAATGGCCTGTCTGAGAATTTGTAGTTCTTCTTTTGATTCTCTATCGAAACTACAGTATCTGTGGGGTTACGTTGCACTTTCTAAGGCTTCCATTGGCTCTCTAAAGCCTTCAGAAAGCGGATTGAGGCGTCTTCTGTCTCTGGGCAAAGTATAGTAGCTCAGTTTCTCAGTGGTCTGCTGGGTGACAAAGAGATTGGATATGCGCTTTCACGCGAGCACACTGTTTATTTCTCTATTTTGTTAGGTCAAGGTGTGGGGTGGGCATTCTATGTTTTGACCAGGTATGGTTTCCAATCAGAGGCAGCTGCCTATCGTTGTCTCTGATTGGGAACCATACTTAGGCAGCCCTTTTGCCCTCCTTAAGTTGTGGGATCTTATTTTTGTACTGCTTGGTAAGCCTGCAAGACGTGACGGTCATTTACCGTTGTTTATTATTTTGTTTAAGTGTTCTGAGTAAAAATAAATATCAAGATGAACACTTACCATGCTGCACCTTGGTCTACTCCTTTGGACAACCGTTACAATGTGAGGCTCTTGATCATAACTTTGATCATGACATTGGTGAGGAGGAGAGAGTCCTTGTTAACTTTGACACAAAGTAGTCTGTGATAAATAGCACAATATGTTTCATCTGAGTATTTGTTATAGTCAAAATAATCCATACATTATGCTTTTTCTTTTACCCAAAAATGTGTTGTATGAACTCAGGTCAATGAGGCCTACAGGCCATAAATAGCAAATAGAAGTTCAAAACTTGTAATGTTCACAATAACTTAAATTGATAAAAAGATCTAACACAACGTTAGGTGATAATATATGGATTATTATGGATTTATAATCAGCTATAATGGGGATGTCATTTTGGACCGGGAACACAGAATGAATTAACATGAAACGAACACAACAGGAGGGTTAAAACACTTGTGGGGAACTGCGTTTTAACCACCTCTCCCCACTGTCCTAGTTCCTAACATGTGCCTCTTGTGATAGACCTGCACTTTGCCCTATAAATCCCAACAAAAGAACACACATGTGTTTGTCCACTCAGTACACCAAACATTAGGAACACCTTCCTAATATCGAGTTGCACCCATCAAATTAATAGTGCAGTTTCATCAAAACGTATATGTCAAAGTAAACGATCCTGGATAAAATTAACACATTTACAATGAGGGAAAGACGTAAAAACACGAGGACTAGCTGTACCAAACGTTACGTTGTATTTGCAGGCTCTAACATTTTGCCCCATCCTAAAGTAGTTTAGACATGATTCTTCCTCCCCATGGCTGAGTATAGAGAGAAATCTGGTGTCTCCTCTTGCCCTGGAAGCGGTGATCTGCACTGATATATCCCTTAAACAATGTAATGTGGTGTATCCTATTGCCCTGGAAGAGGTGGTCCCTTAAACTGTCAGGTGAGTTGTAAAAAGTGGACCAAGGCACAGCGGGTGCAGTGCTCATCTTCTTCTTTTATTTTAATAAACGTGAACACTAAACAAAAAATAACAAACAACAATGAAAACAGTCCTGTAAGGCTACACAGCTATACATAGAAACAACTACCCACAAAACCCATGGAAAAAACACCCCTACTAAATAGGACCTTCAATTAGAGGCAACAAGGAACAGCTGCCTCCAATTGAAGGTCAACCCAATAAACTAAACATAGAAATAGAAGAACTAGAACAAACATAGAAATATATTAACATAGAACATAACCCCCCAAAAAACGAAACACACAAAACAAACACACCCCTGCCACGTCCTGACCAACTACAATAACAAAATGACCCCTTACTGGTCAGGACGTGACATAAACAATGTACATTTTGCTTTGATCCTATTATTGCTCACGTCATTTCTATTTGGTGCAAATTTGAAAAACATCGTAACTGGGAATCAAAATGGCTTGCCCATACTCCAATATTTAACGTCTTGTCATCAGGGGGGGGGGGCGGCCATTTGCATCCACCCAATGGTCCACATGTGGAATACATACCGTCAATGATATCATGGACTGTAATGGTTTGAGAACATTCAGAGATTTGAAAGACACATACACATTACCAGGCAACTCCTTTAACTATATTTACAACTTACATCAGCTATGCTGAGTCGCTTGGGAAACTCAACTACAGAACCATCTTTGATGGGATTTATAAATAAATTATCTGGACTCCCGAAAGGACTGATCTCTATAATATATAAACAACTTTTGGAAAGCTCATGTAGTCAGATAGCCATTAAAAAGCATGGTCCACAGATCTAATTGAATCTGAACAATCCTTGAACTGGAACAGAATATCAATCAAATGTATTTATAAAGCCCTTCTTACATCAGCTGATGTCACAAAGTGCTATTCAGAAACCCAGCCTAAAACCCCAAACAGCAAGCAATGCAGGTGTAGAAGCACGGTGGCTAGGAAAAACTCCCTAGAAAGGCCAGAACCTAGGAAGAAAACTAGAGAGGAACCAGGCTATGAGGGGTGACCAGTAATCTTCTGACTGTGCCGGGTGGAGATTATAACAGAACATGGACAAGATGTTCAAATGTTCATAGATGACAAGCAGGGTCAAATAATAATAATCACAATGGTTGTAGAGGGTGCAACAGGGCAGCACCTCAGGAGTAAATGTCAGTTGGCTTTTCATAGTTGATCATTCAGAGTATCTCTACCGAGCCTAATGTCTCTAGAGAGTTGAAAACAGCAGGTCTGGTGAACAGGCCAGGGTTCCAGGCAGAACAGTTGAAACAGGAGAAACAGCACAACCAGGTGGACTGGGGACTGCAAGGAGTCATCGGGCCAGGTAGTCCTGAGGCATGGTCCTAGGGCTCAGGTCCTCTGAGAGAAAGAAAGAAAGAGAAAGTGAAAGAGAAAATTAGAGAGAGCATACTTAAATTCACACAGGACACCGGATAAGACAGGAGAAATACTCCAGATATAACAGACTGACCCTAGCCCCCGACACATAAAATATGGCAACATATACTGGAGGCTGAGACAGCAGGGGACGGGAGACACTGTGGCCCCGTTCGACAATAATCCCGGATAAGGCCAAACAGGCACCACTAGAGGGATATCTTCCACCACCAACTCACTATCCTGAGACAAGGCCGAGTATAGCCCACGAAGATCTCCCCCACGGCACGAACCCAAGGGTTCCAACCCGGACAGGAAGATCACATCAGTGACTCAACCGACTCAAGTGATGCACCCCTCCTAGGGACAGCATGGAAGAGCACCAATAACCCAGTGACTCAGCCCCTGTAATAGGGTTTGAGGCAGAGAATCCCAGTGGAGAGAGGGGAACCAGCCAGGCAGAGATGGCAAGGGCGGTTCGCTGCTCCCGTGCCTTTCCGTTCACCTTCACACTCGTGAGCCAGGCTACACTCAATCATAGGACCTACTGCAGAGATGAGTCTTCAATAAAGACCGAGTCTGGGTCTCTCACAACGAGAGGCATAGATAGACAGACCATTCCATAAAAATGGAGCTCTATAGGAGAAATCTCTGCCTCCAGCTGTTTGCTTAGAAATTCCAGGGACAGTAAGGAGGCCTGCGTACGTGTAGGTATGTACGGCAGGACCAAATCGGGAAGATAGTTAGGAGAATGCCATGTAACATTTTGTAGGTTAGCAGTAAAACCTTGAAATCAGCCCTAGCCTTAACAGGAAGCCAGTATATAGAGGTTCTAGTCAAGATTGTTGCAGCCGTGTTTAGCACTAACTGAAGTTTATTCAGTGCTTTATCAGGGCAGCTGGAAAGTAGAGCATTGCAGTAGTCTCACTCCTAGAAGTGACAAAAGCATGGATACATTTTTCTGCATCATTTTTGGACAGAAAGTTTCTAATTTTTGCATTGTTACGTAGATGGAAAAAAGCTGTCCTTGAAACAGTCTTGATATGTTTGTCGAAAGAGAGATAGGGGTCCAGAGTAACGCCAAAGTCCTTCACAGTTTTATTTGAGACGACTGTACAACCATCAAGATTAATTGTCAGATTCAACAGAAGATCTCTTTGTTTCTTTAGACCTAGAACAAGCATCTCTGTTTTGTCTGAGTTTAAAAGTAGAACATTTGCTTCCATCCACTTCCTTGTGTCTGAAACATAGGCTTCCAGGGAGGGCAATTTTGGGGCTTCACGATGTTTCATCGAAATGTACAGGTGTGTGTCGTCCACATAGCAGTGAAAGTTAACGTTATGTTTCAGAACGACATCAAGTGGTAAAATATATAGTGAAACCAATAGTGATCCTAAAACGGAGCCTTGAAGAACACCAAAATGTACAGTTGATTTGTCAACTGAGGACAAACCATCTACAGAGACAAACTGATATCTTTCCGACAGATAAGATTTAAACCAGGCCAGAACTTTTCCATGTAGACCAATTTGGGTTTCCAATCTCTCCCAAAGAATGTGGTGATCGATGGTATCAAAAGCAGCACTAAGGTCTAGAAGCACGAGGACAGATGCAGGGCCTCGGTCTGACGCCATTAAAAGTAATTTACCACCTTCACCAAGTGCAGTCTCAGTGCAACAGCTTTTTCAAAAAGTTTTGAGAGGAATCGGAGATTCGATATAGGCCGATAGTTTTATATATTTTCTGTGTCAAAGTTTGTCTTTTTCAAGAGCGGCTTCTTGAGCTTTTGAGATATCCCAGCGACTCCCCACTGACTTAGATGTGAGCCCCAGACCGAGGTGTTGTCCTGTATATCCGATGCAGGAGGTGCGAGCCCCAGACCGAGGTGTTGGCCTGTAGATCCGATGCAGGAGGTTTGAGCCCTAGAGCGAGGTGTTGACCTGTAGATCCGATGCAGGAGGTGTGAGCCCTAGAGCAAGGTGTTGGCCTGTAGATCCGATGCAGGAGGTGTGAGCCCCAGACCGAGGTGTTGTCCTGTAGATCCAATGCAGGAGGTGTGAGCTCCAGTATCTATTACAGGATGTCTTTGACATTTTGCAGAACCTGGGGAGAGCTATTATATACTGTACTCTGTACTACTTCTGCCTACAATTGTATTACTAAAGGAGGATTTTAATACTTAAATTCCTGACATTTAATCCTAGTAAAAATCCCCTGTCTTTGGTCAATTAGGATCACCACTTTAGTTTAAGAATGTGAAATGTCAGAATAATAGTAGAGAGAATGATTTATTTGAGATTGTATTTCTTTCATCACATTCCCAGTGGGTCAGAAGTTTACATACACTCAATTCGTATTTGATAGCATTGCCTTTAAATTGTTTAACTTGGGTCAAACATTTTGGGTAGCCTTCCATGAGCTTCCCACAATAAGTTGGGTGAATTTTGGCCCATTCCCCTTGACAGAGCTGGGGTAACTGAGTCAGGTTTGTAGGCCTCCTTGCTCGTACACACTTTTTTAGTTCTGCCCACAAATTTTCTATAGGATGGAGGTCAGGGCTTTGTGATGGCCACTCCAATACCTTTACTTTGTTGTCCTTAAGCCATTTTGCCACAACTTTGGAAGTATGCTTGGGGTCATTTTCCATTTGGAAGACCCATTTGCGACCAAGCTTTAACTTCCTGACTGATGTCTTGAGATGTTGCTTCAATATATCCAAATAATTGTCCAGTCCCTCCAGCAGCAAAGCACCCCCACAACATGCTGCCACCCTCGTGCTTTACGGTTGGGATCATGTTCTTCGGCTTGCAAGTCTCCCCCTTTTTCCTCCAAACATAATGATGGTCCTTATGGCCAAACAGTTCTATTTTTGTTTCATCAGACCAGAGGACATTTCTCCAAAAAGTACGATCTTTGTCCCCATGTGCAGTTGCAAACCGTAGTCTGGCTTTTTTAATGGCGGTTTTGGAGCAGTGGCTTCTTTGCTGAGCGGCCTTTCAGGTTATGTTGATATAGGACTCGTTTTACTGCGGATATACATACTTTTGTACCTGTTTCCTCCAGCATCTTCACAAGGTCCTTTGCTGTTGTTCTAGGATTGATTTGCACTTTTCACAACCAAAGTACATTCATCTCTAGGAGACAGAACGCGTCTCCTTCCTGAGCGTTGTGACGGCTGCGTGGTCCCATGGTGTTTATACTTGCGTACTATTGTTTGTACAGATGAACGTGGTACCTTCAGGCGTTTGGAAATTGCTCCCAAGGATGAACCAGACTGGTTTTCTCAGGTCTTGGCTGATTTCATTTGATTTTCCCATGATGTCAAGCAAAGAGGCACTGAGTTTGAAGGTAGGCCTTGAAGGTAGGCCTCGTACACTTCCAATTGACTCAAATTATGTCAATTAGCCTATCAGAAGCTTCTAAAGCCATGACATAATTTTCTGGAATTTTTCAAGCTGTTTGATGGCACAGTCAACTTAGTGTATGTAAACTTCTGACCCACTGGAATTGTGATTAAGTGAAATAATCTGTCTGTTAACAATTGTTGGAAAAAATACTTGTGTCATGCTCAAAGTAGATGTCCTAACCGACTTGCCAAAACTATAATTTGTTAACAAGCTATTTGTGGAGTGGTTGAAAAATTAGTTTTAATGACTCCAACCTAAGTGTATGTCAACTTCCGACTACAACTGTACACACAATATCCCATAATGACAAAGAGAAAACAGGTTTTTAGATATTTTTCCACATTTATTAAAAATAAAAAACAGAAACCCCTTATTTACCTAAGTATTCAGACTCTTTGCTATGAGACTCGAAAATACATTCTGTTTCCATTTTTTGAAAATTTATTTCACCTTAATTTAACCAGGTAAGCTAGTTGAGAACAAGTTCTCATTTACAACTGCGACCTGGCCATCTCCCGTCTGGATTACTGCAACTCGTTGTTGGCTGGGCTCCCTGCCTGTGCCATTAAACCCCTCCAACTCATCCAGAACGCCGCAGCCCGTCTGGTGTTCAACCTTCCCAAGTTCTCTCACGTCACCCCGCTCCTCCGCTCTCTCCACTGGCTTCCAGTCGAAGCTCGTATCCGCTACAAGACCATGGTGCTTGCCTACGGAGCTGTGAGGGGAACGGCATCTCCGTACCTTCAGGCTCTGATCAGGCCCTACACTCAAACAAGGGCACTGCGTTCATCCACCTCTGGCCTGCTCGCCTCCCTACCTCTGAGGAAGCACAGTTCCCGCTCAGCCCAGTCAAAACTGTTCGCTGCTCTGGCACCCCAATGGTGGAACAAGCTCCCTCACGACGCCAGGACAGCGGAGTCAATCACCACCTTCCGGAGACACCTGAAACCCCACCTCTTTAAGGAATACCTAGGATAGGATAAAGTAATCCTTCTAACCCCCCCCCTTAAAAGATTTAGATGCACTATTGTAAAGTGGTTGTTCCACTGGATATTATAAGGTGAATGCACCAATTTGTAAGTCGCTCTGGATAAGAGCGTCTGCTAAATGACTTAAATGTAAATGTAATAAAGCAAAGCAGTGATACACAAACAACAACACAGAGTTACACATGGATTAAAAAAGTGTACAGTCAATAACACAATAGAAAAAAAGAGTCTATATACAGTGTGTGAAAATGGTGTGAGGAGGTAGGCAATAAATAGGCCATAGTAGCGAAGTTATTCACAATTTAGCATATTAACACTGGAGTGATAAATGATCAGATGATGGTATGCAAGTAGAGATACTAGTGTGCAAAAGAGCAGAAAAGTAAATAAAAACAATGTGGGGATGAGGTAGGTAGATTGGGTGGGCTATTTACAGATGGACTATGTACAGCTGCAGCGATCGGTTAGCTGCTCAGATAGCTGATGTTTAAAGTTAGTGAGGGAAATATGAATCTAGAGCTTCAGCAATTTTTTGCAATTCGTTCCAGTCACTGGCAGCAGAGAACTGTAAGGAGGTGTTGGCTTTGGGGATGACCAGTGAGATATACCTGCTGGAGCGCGTGCTACGGTGGGTGTTGTTATTGTGACCAGTGAGCTGAGATAAGGCGGAGCTTTACCTAGCATAGACTTATAGATGACCTGGAGCCAGTGTGTCTGGCGACGAATATGTAGCGATTGATCATCCTTGAGATGTTTCTACAACTTGATTGGAGTCCACCTGAGTTAAATTCAATTGATTGGACATGATTTGGAAAAGCACACACTTGTCTATATAAGGTCTCAGAGTTGACATTGCATGTCATAGCAAAAACCAAACCATGAGGTGGAAGGAATTGTCCGTAGAGCTGGTGGTAGAATGGCCAGACGGAAGCCACTCCTCAGTAAAAGGCACATGAAAGCCCACTTGGAGTTGCCAAAAGGCACCTAAAGACTCTCAGACCATGAGAAAAAGTTCACTTTCCAATAGAACAACGACCCTAAGCACACAGCCAAGACAATGCATGAGTGGCTTTGGGACAAGTCTCTGAATGTCCTTGAGTTGCCCAGCCAGAGCCCGGACTTGAACCCAATCGAACATCTCTGGAAAGACCTGAAAATAGCTGTGCAGCATTGCTCACCATCCAACCTGACAGAGCTTGAGAGAATCTGCAGAGAAGAATGGGAGAAACTCCCCAAATACAGGTGTGCCAAGCTTGTAGAGTCATATCCAAGAAGACTCGAGGCTGCAATTGCTGCCAAAGGTGCTTCAACAAAGTACTAAGTAAAGGGTCTGAATACTTATGTAAATGTCATATTTCAGTTTCTTTTTTAAATACATTTGCAAAAAATTATGGGGTATTTTGTGTGGATTGATGAGGAAAGAATACAATTTAATACATTTTAGCATAAGACTGTACCTTAACAAAATTCAGAAAAAGTCAAGTGGTCTGAATACTTTCCGAAGGCACTGTATATACTGAACAAAAATATAAACGCAACATGTAAAGTGTTGGTCCAATGTTTCATGAGTTGAAATATAAGATCCCATAAATGTTCCATTCGCACAAAAGGCTTATGTCTCTCTAATTTTGTGCACAAATTTGTTTACATCTCTGTTAGTGAGCATTTCTCCTTTGCCAAGATAATCCATCCACCTAACATGTGTGGCATATAAAGAAGCTGATTAAACAGCATGATCATTACACAGGTGCACCTTGTGCTGGGGACAATTAAAGGCCACTTTAAAAACACAATGCCACAGATTTCTCAAGTTGAGGGAGTGTGCAATTGGCCTGCTGACTGCAGGAATGTCCACCAGAGCTGTTGTTTTAGAGAATTTGGCAGTACGTCCAACTGGCCTGACAACCACAGACTATGTGTAACCACGTCAACCCCTCCATATCTGGCTTCTTTACCTGCGGGATCGTCTGAGACCAGGCACCCGGACTGCTGATGAAACTGAGTATTTCTGTCTTCAACACAGCGCTTTTGTGGGGAAAAATGCAATCTGATTGTCACGTCCTGACCATAGAGAGCTCGTATTTTTCTATGGTAGAGTAGGTCAGGGCGTGACTGGGGGGTTTTGTGTAGTTTATTTATTTCTATGTTTGGTTCTAGTTTCTTTTTTCTATGTTGGTTTTTGTCTAGTTTAAATTTTCTGTTGTGTTCTAGGTTCTTTTTTCTATGCTGGGGTTTTGTCTAGTTTAAATGTTCTGTTATGTTCTAGGTTCTTTTTTATATTTTGGGGTTTTGTCTAGTTAAAATGTTCTGTTGTGTTCTAGGTTCTTTTTTCTAGGTTGGGGTTTTTGTATGATTCCCAATTAGAGGCAGCTGGTCATCGTTGTCTCTAATTGGGGTTCATATTTAAGTTGTTGTTTTTCCCACTAGTGTTTGTTGGAGATTATTTTGAGTTTATGCATGTTGCACCTCTTCATCACGGTTTGTTGTTTTTGTTTATAGTTTATTGTATGTCTTGCATAGTTTCACATAGAAATAAAGATGTGGAACGATACGCACGCTGCGCCTTGGTCTCCTTCATACGACGACCGTGACACTGATTGGCTGGGCCTGGCTCTGCAGTGAGTCGGCCTATGCGTTCCTGCCCAGTCATGTGAAATCCATAGATTAGGGCCTAATCTATTTCAATTGACTGATGTCCTTATTTGAACTGTAACTCACTAAAATCGTTAAAATTGTTGCATGTTGCATTTCTATTTTTGTACAGTATAGTTAGACTATTTAGACTGTGGTACTTTCTTTGTTTTCAGGACCACAGGGAAGGTAGGGGGGGGAAGGGGGGGGGTTACGGGCTAGACTTTCAGGACCACAGGGAAGGGGGGGGTTACGGGGTAGACTTTCAGGCCCACAGGGAAGGAGGGGGAAGGGGTGGTATGGAGGAGACATTCAGGCCCACTGGGAAGGGCTGGTACTGGGGGAGACTTTCAGGCCCAAAGGGAAGGGCTGGTAGAGGGGGAGACTTTCAGGCCCAAAGGGAAGGGCTGGTACGGGGGGAGACTTTCAGGCCCAAAAGGAAGGGCTGGTACTGGGGGGAGACTTTCAGGCCCACAGGGATGGGCTGGTACTGGGGGGAGACTTTCAGGCCCAAAGGGAAGGGCTGGTAGAGGGGGAGACTTTCAGGCCCAAAGGGAAGGGCTGGTACGGGGGGAGACTTTCAGGCCCAAAGGGAAGGGCTGGTAGAGGGGGAGACTTTCAGGCCCAAAGGGAAGGGCTGGTACGGGGGGAGACTTTCAGGCCCAAAGGGAAGGGCTGGTACGGGGGGAGACTTTCAGGCTCACTGGGAAGGGCTGGTACTGGGGGAGACTTTCAGGCTCACTGGGAAGGGCTGGTACTGGGGGAGACTTTCAGGCTCACAGGGAAGGGCTGGTACTGGGGGAGACTTTCAGGCTCACAGGGAAGGGCTGGTACTGGGGGAGACTTTTAGGCCCACAGGAAGGTCTGGTACTGGGGGGAGACTTTCAGGCCCAAAGGGAAGGGCTGGTAGAGGGGGAGACTTTCAGGCCCACAGGGAAGGAGGGGGAAGGGCTGGTAGAGGGGGAGACTTTCAGGCCCAAAGGGAAGGGCTGGTAGAGGGGGAGACTTGGAGGATGGATGGGTGGTCAGTCAACCTTGGTTGCTGGGCGGGATAGGAAGGGTTGGGAGGTGTGTGGGTTGGTTTCCAGGTGGGGAGGGAGAATGCAGGCAGGGGGATGAGGACTGAGGGGGGAAATGGGTTGAGGTTATCTTTGGAACTATTTTTAAAATTATTTTCTTGTACCTGTAACTGCCCCCTCAAAAAATTGAAAATGAAATAAAGTTGGTCACAATGTTTTTTTTAAATGAGGTCAAGGTATTGGGTTAAAAGTCAGCAACAAACAAACACGGTTGTAAACATAACAAAGCACCAGGAGAATGAGAGGAACACTGTTGATGAGAGAAACAGAAACATGTAGATACTGTCAGAGATGTAACTCAAAGCAGTTGTAGTTGAGTAATTGGTTATTTTGGGAAGCCGTCAGCTCTTGGGATGGAGATAGATCTCACTGTTGGCAGAGCCACAACAGATGTTGGAAACAAATATACTTGAGTTGGCAAAAACAGTGAGTTAGTTTGGGACAATGTTTGAAGATCCATATAAAAGCCACAGTCACTATTCTGTAACCCTAAACCTAAAGAGAATAGATTAGAACTACTACATGTTGAATTGAACAGGTAACAATCCTAGTTCCAATGCAGCCCTTCTACCACCCCTCAGAGCCTGGTTCCTCTCTAGGTTTCTTCCTAGGTTTTGGCCTTTCTAGGGAGTTTTTCCTAGCCACCGTGCTTCTACACCTGCATTGCTTGCTGTTTGGGGTTTTAGGCTGGGTTTCTGTACAGCACTTTGAGATATCAGCTGATGTAAGAAGGGCTATATAAATACATTTGATTTGATTTGATTAGTATTTGATTAGGTTAGTTCAGAACATAGAATACGGGTAATTGATAACTTAACTAACATAATCCCTAACCCCAAAACATAACCCTTGATCCCCAAACCTAACCCTAACCTCTACAAGCCCTTAACCCCCAAACCTAACCCTAACCCCAAACCTAACCCTAACCTCTACTAGCCCTTAACCCCCAACCCTAACCCCCAACCCTAACCCCTACTAGCCCTTAACCCCCAACCCAAACCCCAAACCTAACCACTCTAGGTGACTAATTTCATATCTGACATCTATGTGAGTGTGTGTGTGAGTCTGTGTGTGAGTGAGTGTGTGATTGTGTGCATGTGCGTGAGTGCGGGTGTGTGTGCAAGTGTGCGAGCGTGTGTGAGTGTGCGAGCGTGTGTGCGGGTGATTGTGTGCATTCCTGTGTTTGTGTTAGGTAGTGAAGGGGGGGGGGCAGATGGTATTTCAGAAACCCTGCAGGCGCGGCGCTTCTCTTCCTTCTATTTTTTTACTTTTTTGGTAGCATTCTCTAGAGAAAGAGACTTTCCCACCGAGCCGTGCATTAGAGAGACTTCCTCACCGAGCCGTGCGTTAGAGAGAGAGACTTCCCCACCGAGCCGTGCGTTAGAGAGACTTCCCCACCGAGCCGTGCGTTAGACAGAGAGACTTCCCCACCAAGCCGTGCGTTAGAGAGACTTCCCCACCGAGCCGTGCGTTAGAGAGAGAGACTTCCCCACCTAGCCGTGCGTTAGACAGAGAGACTTCCCCACCGAGCCGTGCGTTAGACAGAGAGACTTCCCCACCGAGCCATGCGTTAGAGAGACTTCCCCACCTAGCCGTGCGTTAGACAGAGAGACTTCCCCACCGAGCCGTGCGTTAGAGAGAGAGACTTCCCCACCGAGCCGTGCGTTAGAGAGACTTCCCCACCGAGCCGTGCATTAGAGAGAGAGACTTCCCCACCTAGCCGTGCGTTAGACAGAGAGACTTCCCCACCGAGCCATGCGTTAGACAGAGAGACTTCCCCACCAAGCCGTGCGTTAGACAGAGAGACTTCCCCACCTAGCCGTGCGTTAGAGAGAGAGACTTCCCCACCTAGCCGTGCGTTAGAGAGACTTCCCCACCTAGCCGTGCGTTAGAGAGACTTCCCCACCTAGCCGTGCGTTAGACAGAGAGACTTCCCCACCTAGCCGTGCGTTAGACAAAGAGACTTCCCCACCGAGCCGTGCGTTAGACAGAGAGACTTCCCCACCTAGCCGTGCGTTAGAGAGAGAGACTTCCCCACCTAGCCGTGCGTTAGACAGAGAGACTTCCCCACCGAGCCGTGCACCAGACAGAGAGACTTCCCCACTGAGCCGTGCGTTAGAGAGACTTCCCCACCTAGCCGTGCGTTAGAGAGACTTCCCCACCTAGCCGTGCGTTAGAGAGACTTCCCCACCTAGCCGTGCGTTAGACAGAGAGACTTCCCCACCTAGCCGTGCGCCAGACAGAGAGACTTCCCCACTGAGCCGTGCGCCGGACAGAGAGACTTCACCACCGAGCTGTTCATACCCGATACTAAAAGCAGAGAACAGAAGAGAAGACAAGAGCAGTATACAAGCTGCAACCTTTCATCTGTATTGCCTGTTCCCTTCAAGGTTGTTTCTATTATTAAGTTCCGTATGTGGATGAAAGAGTGATTCCCCGTGGCGGGGGTTTGATATGGAACTATAAGGACTTTCGTCACCTATTGTAGCAGACCACAGGGAGAGCAGAGCCGCTATCCAGGTGTCAGCAGGACTATCACCTCTTCCTAATCTTCAGGCCGATACTCTAGCGATCCAGTGGATGTAACTTCACATTCCAGGCTAGATTAGTAGCAGAGCAGCTCTCTACAACACCATGAAAGGTAGGCTACGTCATGACGATCCAGTAAACAACAACAACATTACTGCAACATAATCAATGTTTTCTATCATAGATGACCAACTATGTATTATAGCCTACTTCAACACAACATCCTGCAGTAGTTTGGTTATTATTGGTCAACACAACTTTATCCCACAGGTCCTGCAGTAGCTTAGTTGTTATTCCTAGCACACAATGACTACATCAAGCTTGTGACTCTACTAACTTGTTGGATGCATTTGCTGTTTGTTTTGGTTGTGTTTCATTAAGTAATGTAGATGCTACCATGATTATGGATAGTCCTGGATGAATCTTAAATAATGATGTGTGAGAAAGTTAGAAGCATGAATATCATACCCCCCCAAATTTATACCTCCCCTTTTACTGTAATGGTGAGAGATTAACATGTCTTGGGGGTATGATATAAAATGCTAACCTCCTCTGTTATTGTAATGGTGAGAGGTTAGCATGTCTTGGGGGTATGATATAAATGCTAACCTCCCCTGTTATTGTAATGGTGAGAGGTTAGCATGTCTTGGGGGTATGATATAAAATGCTAACCTCCCCTGTTATTGTAATGGTGAGAGGTTAGCATGTCTTGAGGGTATGATATAAAAAAAAAAAAAAAAAAAAAAAAAATGCATCCAACACGTTTGTAGAGTCATGAGCTTGATGTAGTCATTGCGTGCTATGAATATGGGACCAAATA
Organism: Salmo salar; assembly: GCF_965601325.2. Classification (NCBI taxonomy): domain Eukaryota; kingdom Metazoa; phylum Chordata; class Actinopteri; order Salmoniformes; family Salmonidae; genus Salmo; species Salmo salar. The sequence goes on along the minus strand of NC_138304.1, from coordinate 61,973,460 downwards.
CTACATTTGACTACTTTAATACAGGAGGAGGCTGGTGGGAGGAGCTATAGGAGAAGGGGCTCATTGTAATGGCTGGAATGGAATTTAATGGAATGGTATATAACACAAACATATGGAAACCACATGTTTGACTCTGTACCATTAATGCCATTCCAGCCATTACAATGATCTCCTCCTCCTATAGCTACTCCCACCAGCCTCCTCTGTAATACACATACAGTAAGTGATTTTGTCCCAACACTTTCGGTCCCCTAAGGGGGGGGGGGGGAGGGGGGCTATGTACAAAAAGTGCTGTATTTTCGAAGCAGTTCAACCGATGTGGATGAAAATGCCCTAAAATTAAAGCTGATAGTCTGGAGTTTAAACTCATAGTCATTGTATCATTTCAAATCCAAAGTGCTGGAGTACAGAGCAAAAACAAACAACAAAACATGTGTCACAGTCCCAATACTTTTGGAGCTTTCTGTATATCCCACAAGTCCTGCAGTAGTTTACGTGTTATTGTTCAACACAACGATATCCCACCAAGTCCTGCAATGCATTAGTAAGCTAATTGAGGTTTTCTAATCTCGATGCAGGAATGCAGAGAAGTGTTGCTTCTCACATCTGGATCGCATCAGCTGCTCGTGGGGACCAGGTTGAGGGTTGTTTGGAATCCTGTTGCAGAATATTAATCCATTGAGTTAAACGTCATGATGAGAGCAGAAATAACAGACAATACACATGCTTTAGATGGATATTAGCCTCCCTAGTCAAAATAGTTACTGACCATTGTAGTAAGCTAATTGGGAATAATCTACAAATACCTCCCCTTGTTTCTATCTGGGAGCCTCTAATCAGGTTAACTAGCTATAAGATCCACTATAAAGCCATTTAACTGGTCAGGTTCTCAGAAAGCTGCGATGGGAAATACTGACTCAGGATGATATAAAGAAATGAATAGTTCTACTGTATTTCCACTCTGATGTAACTATAAAAAGGTCCAGAACTGAGCCAGGGTTTCCGAACGGTGTGAACAAAGATTCCACTCTACCTGTGTCAAGCCAGAGGAATTAACAAAATATAGTATATGCCATTACAGTGACATTGACTCATACATTGTCATTAAAACAAGATATGTTAGGAGTTTGTCTAATGTTGTTTCCATGTATTTGTATTTGTAATTATTATGGATCCCCATTAGCTAAGGCAGCAACTACTCTTCCAGGGGATTATTATGGATCCCCATTAGTTACTGCCAAGGCAGCAACTACTCTTCCTGGGGTTTATTATGGTATCCATTAGTTCCTGCCAAGGCTGCAGCTACTCTTCCTGGGGTTTATTATGGATTCCCATTAGCTAAGGCAGCAGCTACTCTTCCTGGGGTTTATTATGGTATCCATTAGTTCCTGCCAAGGCAGCAGCTATTCTTCCTGGGGTTTATTATGGATCCCCATTAGTTCCTGCCAAGGCAGCAGCTACTCTTCCTGGGGTTTATTAAGGATCCCCATTAGTTCCTGCCAAGGCAGCAGCTACTCTTCCTGGGGTTTATTATGGATCCCCATTAGTTCCTGCCAAGGCAGCAGCTACTCTTCCTGAGGTCCAGCAAAATTAAGGCAGTTATACATTTTTTAAAACATTACAATGCATTCATAACAGATTTCACAACATATTAAGTGTGTGCCCTCAGGTCCCTGCTCTAGTAACACGTATCTACTACACAACATCAATGTGTGCGTGTGTGTATAGTGCGTATGTTATTGTGTGTTTGTATGCATGTGCCTATGTTTCTGTTAATTTACAGTGATTCATTTATACTGTTGTTAATGTGTTTAGTGAATAGTCTACAGGACAATAAGACCATCCATCACTTAGGTTTTTACCAGTCTAGTTTTTATAGTGGATGGTAATGGTTAGCTGTGAGGGTTTTACCAGTCTAGTTTTTATAGTGGATGGTAATGGTTAGCTGTGAGGGTTCTACCAGTCTAGTTTTTATAGTGGAGAGTAATGGTTAGCTGTGAGGGTTTTACCAGTCTAGTTTTTATAGTGGATGGTAATGGTTAGCTGTAAGGGTTTTACCAGTCTAGTTTTTACAGTAAATATTTACGGTTTGGGGTTAGGGTTCTACCAGTCTAGTTTTTATAGTGGAGGGTGAGGGTTCTACCAGTCTAGTTTTTATAGTGGAGAGTAAGGGTTAGAGGTGAGGGTTCTACAAGTCTAGTTTTTTACATTGGAGGGTTAGGGATAGGGGTTAGGGGACTTGACAGTCTAGTTTTTATAGTGGAGGTTAAGGTTTTGTCGTTAGGGTTTTACCAATCCATTTTTCATAGTGGAAGATTAAGGTTAGGGTTTTACCTGTGTTGTTTTTAGAGTGCAGGGTAAGGGTTAGTGGTTACCAGTCTATGTCACATCCTGACCATAGAACGCTTTTATTTTCTATGGTAGAGTAGGTCAGGGCGTGACAGGGGGTTTTGTCTAGTTTACATTTTCTATGTTGTGTGGTTCTAGTTTCTGTATTTCTATGTTTTTTGGGGGGGATGATCTCCAATTAGAGGCAGCTGATCATCGTTGTCTCTAATTGGGGATCATATTTAAGTTGTTGTTTTTCCCACTAGGGATTGTGGGAGAATATTTTGAGCTAGTGTATGTTGCACCTCTTCGTCACGGTTTGTTGTTTTGTTTATTAGTTTATTTGTATGTCTTGCATAGTTTCACAGTTAAATAAAAATGTAGAACGATTCACACACTGCGCCTTGGTCTCCTTCATCATACGACAAACGTGATAGTCTAGTTTTTTTAGTAGAGGGTAAGGTTTAGTGGGTAGGATTTTACCCGTCTAGTATTTATAGTTGAGGTTTAGGGTTTTACCAGTCTAGTTTTGATAGTGGAGGGTTAGAGTTAGTGGATACGTTTTTTTTCAGTCCAGTTTGTATTGTGGAGAGTAAGGATTAGTTTGTAAGGTTTTACCTGTCTAGTTTTATAGCGGAGGGTTAGGGGTTAGGGGTTAGGGTTTTACCAGTCTAGTTTTATAGCAGAGGGTTAGGGTTAGGGGTTAGGGTTTTACCAGTCTAGTTTTATAGCAGAGGGTTAGGGTTAGGGGTTAGGGTTTTACCAGTCTAGATTTTATAGTGGAGGATTAGGGGTTAGGGGTTAGGGTTTTACCTGTCTAGTTTTATAGTGGAGGGTTAGGGTTAGGGTTTTTACCAGTCTAGATTTTATAGTGGAGGGTAAGGGTTAGTGGTTAGGGTTTAGGGTTAGTGGTTTGGGTTTTACCAGTCTAGTTTTTATAGTGGAGGGTAAGGGTTAGTGGTTAGGGTTAGGGGTTAGGGTTTTACCAGTCTAGTTTTTAAAGTTGTGGTTTATGGTTAGTGGTTAGTGGTTTACCAGTCTAGTTTTTATAGTGGAGCGTAAGGGTTAGTGGTTAGGGTTTTACCAGTCCATTTTATAAAGGTTAATATAAAGGTTAATGGTTAAGGTTAATGGTTAGTGATTTACCAGTCTAGTATTTATATTGGATGGTAAGGGTGAGGGTTTTACCAGTCTAGTTTTATAGTGGAGCTTTAGGGTTTAGTGTTTTATAGTCTAGTTTTGATAGTGGAGAGTTAGGGTTAGTGGATACAGTTTATCCAGTCTAGTTAATATAGTGGAGTGTAAGGGTTGGTGGTGAGGGTTTAACCAGTCTAGTTTGTATAGTGGAGGGTTAGGGGTTAGGGGTTAGGGTTTTACCAGTCTAGTTTTATAGCAGAGGGTTAGGGTTAGGGGTTAGGGTTTTACCAGTCTAGTTTTATAGCAGAGGGTTAGGGTTAGGGGTTAGGGTTTTACCAGTCTAGATTTTATAGTGGAGGGTTAGGGGTTAGGGGTTAGGGTTTTACCTGTCTAGTTTTATAGTGGAGGGTTAGGGTTAGGGTTTTTACCAGTCTAGATTTTATAGTGGAGGGTAAGGGTTAGTGGTTAGGGTTTAGGGTTAGTGGTTTGGGTTTTACCAGTCTAGTTTTTATAGTGGAGGGTAAGGGTTAGTGGTTAGGGTTAGGGTTAGGGGTTAGGGTTTTACCAGTCTAGTTTTTAAAGTTGTGGTTTATGGTTAGTGGTTAGTGGTTTACCAGTCTAGTTTTTATAGTGGAGCGTAAGGGTTAGTGGTTAGGGTTTTACCAGTCCATTTTATAAAGGTTAATATAAAGGTTAATGGTTAAGGTTAATGGTTAGTGATTTACCAGTCTAGTATTTATATTGGATGGTAAGGGTGAGGGTTTTACCAGTCTAGTTTTATAGTGGAGCTTTAGGGTTTAGTGTTTTACAGTCTAGTGTTGATAGTGGAGAGTTAGGGTTAGTGGATACGGTTTATCCAGTCTAGTTAATATAGTGGAGTGTAAGGGTTGGTGGTGAGGGTTTAACCAGTATAGTTTCTATGGTGGAGGGTTACGGTTAGTGGTGAGGGTTTTACCAGTCTAGTTTGTATAGTGGAGGGTTAAGGTTAGTGGTGAGGGTCTTACCAGTCTAGTTTGTATAGTGGAGTGTTAAGGTTAGTGGTGAGGGTTTTACCAGTCTAGTTTGTATAGTGGAGGGTTAAGGTTAGTGGTGAGGGTCTTACCAGTCTAGTTTCTATAGTGGAGGGTTAAGGTTAGTGGTGAGGGTCTTAGCAGTCTATTTTTTTTAGTGGAGGGTTAAGGTTAGTGGTGAGGGTCTTACCAGTCTAGATTTTTGTGGAGGGTTAAGGTTAGTTGTGAGGGTCTTACCAGTCTAGTTTGTATTGTGGAGGGTTACGGTTAGTGGTGAGGGTCTTACCAGTCTAGTTTGTATTGTGGAGGGTTAAGGTTAGTGGTGAGGGTCTTACCAGTCTAGTTTCTATAGTGGAGGGTTAAGATTAGTGGTGAGGGTTTAACCAGTCTAGTTTCTATAGTGGAGGGTTAAGGTTAGTGGTGAGGGTTTTACCAGTCTAGTTTGTATTGTGGAGGGTTAAGGTTAGTGGTGAGGGTCTTACCAGTCTAGTTTGTATAGTGGAGGGTTAAGGTTAGTGGTGAGGGTTTTACCAGTCTAGTTTCTATAGTGGAGGGTTAAGGTTAGTGGTGAGGGTTTTACCAGTCTAGTTTGTATAGTGGAGGATTAAGGTTAGTGGTGAGGGTCTTACCAGTCTAGTTATTTTAGTGGAGGGTTAAGGTTAGTGGTGAGGGTCTTACCAGTCTAGTTTTTTAGTGGAGGGTTAAGGTTAGTTGTGAGGGTCTTACCAGTCTATTTTTTTTAGTGGAGGGTTAAGGTTAGTGGTGAGGGTCTTACCAGTCTAGTTTTTTTGTGGAGGGTTAAGGTTAGTTGTGAGGGTCTTACCAGTCTAGTTTGTATTGTGGAGGGTTACGGTTAGTGGTGAGGGTCTTACCAGTCTAGTTTTTATTGTGGAGGGTTAAGGTTAGTGGTGAGGGTCTTACCAGTCTAGTTTCTATAGTGGAGGGTTAAGATTAGTGGTGAGGGTTTAACCAGTCTAGTTTCTATAGTGGAGGGTTAAGGTTAGTGGTGAGGGTTTTACCAGTCAAGTTTGTATTGTGGAGGGTTAAGGTTAGTGGTGAGGGTCTTACCAGTCTAGTTTGTATAGTGGAGGGTTAAGGTTAGTGGTGAGGGTTTTACCAGTCTAGTTTGTATAGTGGAGGGTTAAGGTTAGTGGTGAGGGTTTTACCAGTCTAGTTTGTATAGTGGAGGGTTAAGGTTAGTGGTGAGGGTCTTACCAGTCTAGTTATTTTAGTGGAGGGTTAAGGTTAGTGGTGAGGGTCTTACCAGTCTAGTTTTTTAGTGGAGGGTTAAGGTTAGTTGTGAGGGTCTTACCAGTCTAGTATGTATTGTGGAGGGTTACGGTTAGTGGTGAGGGTCTTACCAGTCTAGTTTGTATAGTGGAGGGTTAAGGTTAGTGGTGAGGGTCTTACCAGTCAATTTTTTTTTAGTGGAGGGTTAAGGTTAGTGGTGAGGGTCTTACCAGTCTAGTTTTTTTGTGGAGGGTTAAGGTTAGTTGTGAGGGTCTTACCAGTCTAGTTTGTATTGTGGAGGGTTACGGTTAGTGGTGAGGGTCTTGCCAGTCTAGTTTGTATAGTGGAGGGTTAAGGTTAGTGGTGAGGGTCTTACCAGTCTAGTTTTTTTAGTGGAGGGTTAAGGTTAGTGGTGAGGGTCTTACCAGTCTAGTTTCTATAGTGGAGGGTTAAGGTTAGTGGTGAGGGTTTTACCAGTCTAGTTTGTATTGTGGAGGGTTAAGGTTAGTGGTGAGGGTCTTACCAGTCTAGTTTGTATAGTGGAGGGTTAAGGTTAGTGGTGAGGGTTTTACCAGTCTAGTTTCTATAGTGGAGGGTTAAGGTTAGTGGTGAGGGTTTTACCAGTCTAGTTTGTATAGTGGAGGGTTAAGGTTAGTGGTGAGGGTCTTACCAGTCTAGTTATTTTAGTGGAGGGTTAAGGTTAGTGGTGAGGGTCTTACCAGTCTATTTTTTTTAGTGGAGGGTTAAGGTTAGTGGTGAGGGTCTTACCAGTCTAGCTTTTTTTGTGGAGGGTTAAGGTTAGTTGTGAGGGTCTTACCAGTCTAGTTTGTATTGTGGAGGGTTACGGTTAGTGGTGAGGGTCTTACCAGTCTAGTTTGTATTGTGGAGGGTTAAGGTTAGTGGTGAGGGTCTTACCAGTCTAGTTTCTATAGTGGAGGGTTAAGATTAGTGGTGAGGGTTTAACCAGTCTAGTTTCTATAGTGGAGGGTTAAGGTTAGTGGTGAGGGTTTTACCAGTCTCGTTTGTATTGTGGAGGGTTAAGGTTAGTGGTGAGGGTCTTACCAGTCTAGTTTGTATAGTGGAGGGTTAAGGTTAGTGGTGAGGGTTTTACCAGTCTAGTTTCTATAGTGGAGGGTTAAGGTTAGTGGTGAGGGTTTTACCAGTCTAGTTTGTATAGTGGAGGATTAAGGTTAGTGGTGAGGGTCTTACCAGTCTAGTTATTTTAGTGGAGGGTTAAGGTTAGTGGTGAGGGTCTTACCAGTCTAGTTTTTTAGTGGAGGGTTAAGGTTAGTTGTGAGGGTCTTACCAGTCTATTTTTTTTAGTGGAGGGTTAAGGTTAGTGGTGAGGGTCTTACCAGTCTAGTTTTTTTGTGGAGGGTTAAGGTTAGTTGTGAGGGTCTTACCAGTCTAGTTTGTATTGTGGAGGGTTACGGTTAGTGGTGAGGGTCTTACCAGTCTAGTTTTTATTGTGGAGGGTTAAGGTTAGTGGTGAGGGTCTTACCAGTCTAGTTTCTATAGTGGAGGGTTAAGATTAGTGGTGAGGGTTTAACCAGTCTAGTTTCTATAGTGGAGGGTTAAGGTTAGTGGTGAGGGTTTTACCAGTCTAGTTTGTATTGTGGAGGGTTAAGGTTAGTGGTGAGGGTCTTACCAGTCTAGTTTGTATAGTGGAGGGTTAAGGTTAGTGGTGAGGGTTTTACCAGTCTAGTTTGTATAGTGGAGGGTTAAGGTTAGTGGTGAGGGTTTTACCAGTCTAGTTTGTATAGTGGAGGGTTAAGGTTAGTGGTGAGGGTCTTACCAGTCTAGTTATTTTAGTGGAGGGTTAAGGTTAGTGGTGAGGGTCTTACCAGTCTAGTTTTTTAGTGGAGGGTTAAGGTTAGTTGTGAGGGTCTTACCAGTCTAGTATGTATTGTGGAGGGTTACGGTTAGTGGTGAGGGTCTTACCAGTCTAGTTTGTATAGTGGAGGGTTAAGGTTAGTGGTGAGGGTCTTACCAGTCAATTTTTTTTTAGTGGAGGGTTAAGGTTAGTGGTGAGGGTCTTACCAGTCTAGTTTTTTTGTGGAGGGTTAAGGTTAGTTGTGAGGGTCTTACCAGTCTAGTTTGTATTGTGGAGGGTTACGGTTAGTGGTGAGGGTCTTGCCAGTCTAGTTTGTATAGTGGAGGGTTAAGGTTAGTGGTGAGGGTCTTACCAGTCTAGTTTTTTTAGTGGAGGGTTAAGGTTAGTGGTGAGGGTTTTACCAGTCTAGTTTGTATAGTGGAGGGTTAAGGTTAGTGGTGAGGGTTTTACCAGTCTAGTTTGTATAGTGGAGGGTTAAGGTTAGTGGTGAGGGTCTTACCAGTCTAGTTATTTTAGTGGAGGGTTAAGGTTAGTGGTGAGGGTCTTACCAGTCTATTTTTTTTAGTGGAGGGTTAAGGTTAGTGGTGAGGGTCTTACCAGTCTAGCTTTTTTTGTGGAGGGTTAAGGTTAGTTGTGAGGGTCTTACCAGTCTAGTTTGTATTGTGGAGGGTTACGGTTAGTGGTGAGGGTCTTACCAGTCTAGTTTTTATTGTGGAGGGTTAAGGTTAGTGGTGAGGGTCTTACCAGTCTAGTTTCTATAGTGGAGGGTTAAGATTAGTGGTGAGGGTTTAACCAGTCTAGTTTCTATAGTGGAGGGTTAAGGTTAGTGGTGAGGGTTTTTCCAGTCTAGTTTGTATTGTGGAGGGTTAAGGTTAGTGGTGAGGGTCTTACCAGTCTAGTTTGTATAGTGGAGGGTTAAGGTTAGTGGTGAGGGTTTTACCAGTCTAGTTTCTATAGCGGAGGGTTAAGGTTAGTGGTGAGGGTTTTACCAGTCTAGTTTGTATAGTGGAGGGTTAAGGTTAGTGGTGAGGGTCTTACCAGTCTAGTTTTTTTGTGGAGGGTTAAGGTTAGTTGTGAGGGTCTTACCAGTCTAGTTTGTATTGTGGAGGGTTACGGTTAGTGGTGAGGGTCTTACCAGTCTAGTTTTTATTGTGGAGGGTTAAGGTTAGTGGTGAGGGTCTTACCAGTCTAGTTTCTATAGTGGAGGGTTAAGATTAGTGGTGAGGGTTTAACCAGTCTAGTTTGTATTGTGGAGGGTTAAGGTTAGTGGTGAGGGTTTTACCAGTCTAGTTTGTATTGTGGAGGGTTAAGGTTAGTGGTGAGGGTCTTACCAGTCTAGTTTGTATAGTGGAGGGTTAAGGTTAGTGGTGAGGGTTTTACCAGTCTAGTTTCTATAGTGGAGGGTTAAGGTTAGTGGTGAGGGTTTTACCAGTCTAGTTTGTATAGTGGAGGGTTAAGGTTAGTGGTGAGGGTCTTACTAGTCTAGTTATTTTAGTGGAGGGTTAAGGTTAGTGGTGAGGGTCTTACCAGTCTAGTTTTTTAGTGGAGGGTTAAGGTTAGTTGTGAGTGTCTTACCAGTCTAGTTTGTATTGTGGAGGGTTACGGTTAGTGGTGAGGGTCTTACCAGTCTAGTTTGTATAGTGGAGGGTTAAGGTTAGTGGTGAGGGTCTTACCAGTCAATTTTTTTTTTGTGGAGGGTTAAGGTTAGTGGTGAGGGTCTTACCAGTCTAGTTTCTATAGTGGAGGGTTAAGGTTAGTGGTGAGGGTTTTACCAGTCTAGTTTGTATTGTGGAGGGTTAAGGTTAGTGGTGAGGGTCTTACCAGTCTAGTTTGTATAGTGGAGGGTTAAGGTTAGTGGTGAGGGTTTTACCAGTCTAGTTTCTATAGTGGAGGGTTAAGGTTAGTGGTGAGGGTTTTACCAGTCTAGTTTGTATAGTGGAGGGTTAAGGTTAGTGGTGAGGGTCTTACCAGTCTAGTTATTTTAGTGGAGGGTTAAGGTTAGTGGTGAGGGTCTTACCAGTCTATTTTTTTTAGTGGAGGGTTAAGGTTAGTGGTGAGGGTCTTACCAGTCTAGCTTTTTTTGTGGAGGGTTAAGGTTAGTTGTGAGGGTCTTACCAGTCTAGTTTGTATTGTGGAGGGTTAAGGTTAGTGGTGAGGGTCTTACCAGTCTAGTTTCTAAAGTGGAGGGTTAAGGTTAGTGGTGAGGGTTTTACCAGTCTAGTTTGTATTGTGGAGGGTTAAGGTTAGTGGTGAGGGTCTTACCAGTCTAGTTTGTATAGTGGAGGGTTAAGGTTAGTGGTGAGGGTTTTACCAGTCTAGTTTCTATAGTGGAGGGTTAAGGTTAGTGGTGAGGGTTTTACCAGTCTAGTTTGTATAGTGGAGGGTTAAGGTTAGTGGTGAGGGTCTTACCAGTCTAGTTATTTTAGTGGAGGGTTAAGGTTAGTGGTGAGGGTCTTTCCAGTCTAGTTTTTTAGTGGAGGGTTTAGGTTAGTTGTGAGGGTCTTACCAGTCTAGTTTGTATTGTGGAGGGTTACGGTTAGTGGTGAGGGTCTTACCAGTCTAGTTTGTATAGTGGAGGGTTAAGGTTAGTGGTGAGGGTCTTACCAGTCTATTTTTTTTAGTGGAGGGTTAAGGTTAGTGGTGAGGGTCTTACCAGTCTAGTTTTTTTGTGGAGGGTTAAGGTTAGTTGTGAGGGTCTTACCAGTCTAGTTTGTATTGTGGAGGGTTACGGTTAGTGGTGAGGGTCTTACCAGTCTAGTTTGTATAGTGGAGGGTTAAGGTTAGTGGTGAGGGTCTTACCAGTCTAGTTTTTTTAGTGGAGGGTTAAGGTTAGTGGTGAGGGTCTTACCAGTCTAGTTTGTATAGTGGAGGGTTAAGGTTAGTGGTGAGGGTCTTACCAGTCTAGTTTCTATAGTGGAGGGTTAAGATTAGTGGTGAGGGTTTAACCAGTCTAGTTTCTATAGTGGAGGGTTAAGGTTAGTGGTGAGTGTTTTACCAGTCTAGTTTGTATTGTGGAGGGTTAAGGTTAGTAGTGAGGGTTTAACCAGTCTAGTTTCTATAGTGGAGGGTTACGGTTAGTGGTGAGGGTTTTACCAGTCTAGTTTGTATTGTGGAGGGTTAAGGTTATTGGTGAGGGTTTTACCAGTCTAGTTTCTATAGTGGAGGGTTACGGTTAGTGGTGAGGGTCTTACCAGTCTAGTTTGTATAGTGGAGGGTTAAGGTTAGTGGTGAGGGTCTTACCAGTCTAGTTTTTTAGTGGAGGGTTAAGGTTAGTGGTGAGGGTCTTACCAGTCTAGTTTGTATAGTGGAGGGTTAAGGTTAGTGGTGAGGGTCTTACCAGTCTAGTTTCTATAGTGGAGGGTTAAGATTAGTGGTGAGGGTTTAACCAGTCTAGTTTCTATAGTGGAGGGTTAAGGTTAGTGGTGAGGGTTTTACCAGTCTAGTTTGTATTGTGGAGGGTTAAGGTTAGTAGTGAGGGTTTAACCAGTCTAGTTTCTATAGTGGAGGGTTACGGTTAGTGGTGAGGGTTTTACCAGTCTAGTTTGTATTGTGGAGGGTTAAGGTTAGTGGTGATGGTTTGACCAGTCTAGTTTCTATAGTGGAGGGTTAAGGTTAGTGGTGAGGGTCTTACCAGTCTAGTTTGTATTGTGGAGGGTTAAGGTTAGTGGTGAGGGTCTTACCAGTCTAGTTTTTTTAGTGGAGGGTTAAGGTTAGTGGTGAGGGTCTTACCAGTCTAGTTTGTATAGTGGAGGGTTAAGGTTAGTGGTGAGGGTCTTACCAGTCTAGTTTCTATAGTGGAGGGTTAAGATTAGTGGTGAGTGTTTAACCAGTCTAGTTTCTATAGTGGAGGGTTAAGGTTAGTGGTGAGGGTTTTACCAGTCTAGTTTGTATAGTGGAGGGTTAAGGTTAGTGGTGAGGGTCTTACCAGTCTATTTTTTTTAGTGGAGGGTTAAGGTTAGTGGTGAGGGTCTTACCAGTCTAGTTTTTTTGTGGAGGGTTAAGGTTAGTTGTGAGGGTCTTACCAGTCTAGTTTGTATTGTGGAGGGTTACGGTTAGTGGTGAGGGTCTTACCAGTCTAGTTTTTTTAGTGGAGGGTTAAGGTTAGTGGTGAGGGTCTTACCAGTCTAGTTTGTATAGTGGAGGGTTAAGGTTAGTGGTGAGGGTCTTACCAGTCTAGTTTCTATAGTGGAGGGTTAAGATTAGTGGTGAGGGTTTAACCAGTCTAGTTTCTATAGTGGAGGGTTAAGGTTAGTGGTGAGTGTTTTACCAGTCTAGTTTGTATTGTGGAGGGTTAAGGTTAGTAGTGAGGGTTTAACCAGTCTAGTTTCTATAGTGGAGGGTTACGGTTAGTGGTGAGGGTTTTACCAGTCTAGTTTGTATTGTGGAGGGTTAAGGTTAGTGGTGAGGGTTTTACCAGTCTAGTTTCTATAGTGGAGGGTTACGGTTAGTGGTGAGGGTCTTACCAGTCTAGTTTGTATAGTGGAGTGTTAAGGTTAGTGGTGAGGGTCTTACCAGTCTAGTTTTTTAGTGGAGGGTTAAGGTTAGTGGTGAGGGTCTTACCAGTCTAGTTTGTATAGTGGAGGGTTAAGGTTAGTGGTGAGGGTCTTACCAGTCTAGTTTCTATAGTGGAGGGTTAAGATTAGTGGTGAGGGTTTAACCAGTCTAGTTTCTATAGTGGAGGGTTAAGGTTAGTGGTGAGGGTTTTACCAGTCTAGTTTGTATTGTGGAGGGTTAAGGTTAGTGGTGAGGGTCTTACCAGTCTAGTTTTTTTAGTGGAGGGTTAAGGTTAGTGGTGAGGGTCTTACCAGTCTAGTTTGTATAGTGGAGGGTTAAGGTTAGTGGTGAGGGTCTTACCAGTCTAGTTTCTATAGTGGAGGGTTAAGATTAGTGGTGAGTGTTTAACCAGTCTAGTTTCTATAGTGGAGGGTTAAGGTTAGTGGTGAGGGTTTTACCAGTCTAGTTTGTATAGTGGAGGGTTAAGGTTAGTGGTGAGGGTCTTACCAGTCTATTTTTTTTAGTGGAGGGTTAAGGTTAGTGGTGAGGGTCTTACCAGTCTAGTTTTTTTGTGGAGGGTTAAGGTTAGTTGTGAGGGTCTTACCAGTCTAGTTTGTATTGTGGAGGGTTACGGTTAGTGGTGAGGGTCTTACCAGTCTAGTTTGTATAGTGGAGGGTTAAGGTTAGTGGTGAGGGTCTTACCAGTCTAGTTTTTTTAGTGGAGGGTTAAGGTTAGTGGTGAGGGTCTTACCAGTCTAGTTTGTATAGTGGAGGGTTAAGGTTAGTGGTGAGGGTCTTACCAGTCTAGTTTCTATAGTGGAGGGTTAAGATTAGTGGTGAGGGTTTAACCAGTCTAGTTTCTATAGTGGAGGGTTAAGGTTAGTGGTGAGTGTTTTACCAGTCTAGTTTGTATTGTGGAGGGTTAAGGTTAGTAGTGAGGGTTTAACCAGTCTAGTTTCTATAGTGGAGGGTTACGGTTAGTGGTGAGTGTTTTACCAGTCTAGTTTGTATTGTGGAGGGTTAAGGTTAGTAGTGAGGGTTTAACCAGTCTAGTTTCTATAGTGGAGGGTTACGGTTAGTGGTGAGGGTTTTACCAGTCTAGTTTGTATTGTGGAGGGTTAAGGTTAGTGGTGAGGGTTTTACCAGTCTAGTTTCTATAGTGGAGGGTTACGGTTAGTGGTGAGGGTCTTACCAGTCTAGTTTGTATAGTGGAGTGTTAAGGTTAGTGGTGAGGGTCTTACCAGTCTAGTTTTTTAGTGGAGGGTTAAGGTTAGTGGTGAGGGTCTTACCAGTCTAGTTTGTATAGTGGAGGGTTAAGGTTAGTGGTGAGGGTTTAACCAGTCTAGTTTCTATAGTGGAGGGTTAAGGTTAGTGGTGAGGGTTTTACCAGTCTAGTTTGTATTGTGGAGGGTTAAGGTTAGTAGTGAGGGTTTAACCAGTCTAGTTTCTATAGTGGAGGGTTAAGGTTAGTGGTGAGGGTTTTACCAGTCTAGTTTGTATTGTGGAGGGTTAAGGTTAGTGGTGAGGGTTTTACCAGTCTAGTTTCTATAGTGGAGGGTTACGGTTAGTGGTGAGGGTCTTACCAGTCTAGTTTGTATAGTGGAGGGTTAAGGTTAGTGGTGAGGGTCTTACCAGTCTAGTTTTTTAGTGGAGGGTTAAGGTTAGTGGTGAGGGTCTTACCAGTCTAGTTTGTATAGTGGAGGGTGAAGGTTAGTGGTGAGGGTCTTACCAGTCTAGTTTCTATAGTGGAGGGTTAAGATTAGTTGTGAGGGTTTAACCAGTCTAGTTTCTATAGTGGAGGGTTAAGGTTAGTGGTGAGGGTTTTACCAGTCTAGTTTGTATTGTGGAGGGTTAAGGTTAGTAGTGAGGGTTTAACCAGTCTAGTTTCTATAGTGGAGGGTTACGGTTAGTGGTGAGGGTTTTACCAGTGTAGTTTGTATTGTGGAGGGTTAAGGTTAGTGGTGATGGTTTGACCAGTCTAGTTTCTATAGTGGAGGGTTAAGGTTAGTGGTGAGGGTCTTACCAGTCTAGTTTGTATTGTGGAGGGTTAAGGTTAGTGGTGAGGGTCTTACCAGTCTAGTTTTTTTAGTGGAGGGTTAAGGTTAGTGGTGAGGGTCTTACCAGTCTAGTTTGTATAGTGGAGGGTTAAGGTTAGTGGTGAGGGTTTTACCTTTCTAGTTTTTTTTGTGGTTGGTAAGGTTTAGTGGGTAGGATTTTAACCGTCTAGTATTTATAATGGTGATTTAGGTTTTAGGGTTTACCAGTCTCGTTTTGATAGTGGAGGGTTAAGGTTAGTGGTGAGGGTTTAACCAGTCTAGTTTGTATTGTGGAGGGTTAAGGTTAGTGGTGAGGGTTTTACCAGTCTAGTTTCTATAGTGGAGGGTTAAGGTTAGTGGTGAGGGTTTTACCAGTCTAGTTTGTATTGTGGAGGGTTAAGGTTAGTAGTGAGGGTTTAACCAGTCTAGTTTCTATAGTGGAGGGTTACGGTTAGTGGTGAGGGTTTTACCAGTGTAGTTTGTATTGTGGAGGGTTAAGGTTAGTGGTGATGGTTTGACCAGTCTAGTTTCTATAGTGGAGGGTTAAGGTTAGTGGTGAGGGTCTTACCAGTCTAGTTTGTATTGTGGAGGGTTAAGGTTAGTGGTGAGGGTCTTACCAGTCTAGTTTTTTTAGTGGAGGGTTAAGGTTAGTGGTGAGGGTCTTACCAGTCTAGTTTCTATAGTGGAGGGTTAAGGTTAGTGGTGAGGGTCTTACCAGTCTAGTTTCTATAGTGGAGGGTTAAGATTAGTGGTGAGGGTTTAACCAGTCTAGTTTCTATAGTGGAGGGTTAAGGTTAGTGGTGAGGGTTTTACCAGTCTAGTTTGTATAGTGGAGGGTTAAGGTTAGTAGTGAGGGTTTAACCAGTCTAGTTTCTATAGTGGAGGGTTACTGTTAGTGGTGAGGGTTTTACCAGTCTAGTTTGTATTGTGGAGGGTTAAGGTTAGTGGTGATGGTTTGACCAGTCTAGTTTCTATAGTGGAGGGTTAAGGTTTGTGGTGAGGGTCTTACCAGTCTAGTTTGTATTGTGGAGGGTTAAGGTTAGTGGTGAGGGTTTTACCTTTCTAGTTTTTTTTGTGGTTGGTAAGGTTTAGTGGGTAGGATTTTAACCGTCTAGTATTTATAATGGTGATTTAGGTTTTAGGGTTTACCAGTGTCGTTTTGATAGTGGAGGGTTAAGGTTAGTGGTGAGGGTTTAACCAGTCTAGTTTGTATTGTGGAGGGTTAAGGTTAGTGGTGAGGGTTTAACCAGTCTAGTTTTTATAGTGGAGGTTAAGGGTTAGTGTTTAGAGTTTTACCAGTATAACAGAATAACTTTCTCCTCCGTTATTGTAGTGCCAGTTATTTAAACAGGGCTAAGGTCTGTTTGTAGCGCCTGTTATTTAAACAGGTTTGAGGTCTGTTTGTAGCGCCTGTTATTTAAACAGGTCAGAGGTATGTTGTAGGGCCTGTTATTTAAACAGGTCTGAGGTCTGTTTGTTGCGCCTGTTATTTAAACAAGTCTAAGGTCTGTTTGTAGCGCCTGTTATTTAAACAGGTCTGAGGTCTGTTTGTAGCGCCTGTTATTTAAACAGGTCTGAGGTATGTTGTAGTACCTGTTATTTCAATGGGTCAGAATTTTTACCTCTGGTCTGTATGACTCTGGTTACTTAACTTGTGTTTTCTCCTCACAGACGAATTGCTTGCTGATGAGGAGGAGGTGCAGTCTTTTGGATACAAGAGGTTTGGTGAGTAGTCGGTTACTGTTAGATACATACTCACGGTTGCTACGTCAGCCTAACAAAAGGGAAGGGTAAGAGAGGAGGGAGAAGGGGGTGATTGGATGGTGGAGGAGGGTTCTGGGTCTGCTCAATGTTAAGGTCCACCCAAAAAGAGAAAAGTGGCCCCTCAAAATACTTCCTCACGTGGAGGAATTTTTGAGAAAAGTGTAAATGCTTTCACTTATGGATTATGCTCGTTAGGGGTATAATGGTTAACCTGTTGGGGCTAGTTGGCAGTATTTGCACGGCCGGATAAAAAACGTACCCGATTTAAACTGGTTACTACTCTTGCCAGAAACGAGAATATGCATATAATTAGTAGATTTGGATAGAAAACACTCTAAAGTTTGAATGGTGTCTATGAGTATAACAGAACTCATATGGCAGGCCAAAACCTGAGAAGATTCCATACAGGAAGTTCCCTGTCTGACAATTTGTTGTCCTTCTGTTGCATCTCTATCAAAAATACAGCATCTGTGCTGTGACATTTTCTAAGGCTTCCATTGGCTCTCTAAAGCCGCCAGAAAGTGGAATGGGGTGTCTGCTGTCTCTGGGCGAAGAACAGCAGGAAAGTTTGTGAGTGATCAGCCTGGGGACAGTGAGACTGCTTTGAAAATGGCTGTGTGATTATTTTTGCGTCCCACCTTGCCCAGGGAGGTTAACCTCTTACATCTAGATGTTCCGCTAGCGGAACACCTGCTCCAATATCCAATGATGGGTGTGGCGCGAAATACAAATTCCTCTAAAATCCGAAAACTTCCATTTTTCAAACATATTACTATTTTACAGCATTTTAAAGACAAGACTCTCGTTAATCTAACCACACTGTCCGATTTCAAAAAGGCTTTACAGCGAAAGCAAAACATTAGATTATGTCAGCAGAGTACCCAGCCAGAAATAATCAGACTACCCATTTTTCAAGCTAGCATATAATGTCACAAAAAACAAAACCACAGCTAAATGCAGCACTAACCTTTGATGATCTTCATCAGATGACAACCCTAGGACATTATGTTATACAATGCATGCATGTTTTGTTCAATCAAGTTCATATTTATATCAAAAACCAGCTTTTTTACATTAGCATGTGACGTTCAGAACTAGCATACCCCCCGCAAACCTCCGGTGAATTTACTAAATTACTCACGATAAACGTTCACAAAAAAACATAACAATTATTTTAAGAATTATAGATACAGAACTCCTCTATGCACTCGATATGTCCGATTTTAAAATAGCTTTTCGGTGAAAGCACATTTTGCAATACTCTGAGTACATAGCTCGGCCATCACGGTTAGCTATTTAGACACCCACCAAGTTTAGCACTCACCAATATCAGATTTACTATTAGAAAAGTTTGATTACCTTTCCTGTTCTTCGTCAGAATGCACTCCCAGGACTTCTACTTCAATAACAAATGTTGGTTTGGTCCAAAATAATCCATCGTTATATCCAAATAGCGGCGTTGTGTTCGTGCGTTCTAGACACTATCCGAATGGTAAATAAGGGTCGCGCGCATGGCGCATTTCGTGACAAAATAATTCTAAATATTTCATTACCGTACTTTGAAGCATGTCAACCGCTGTTTAAAATAAATTTTTATGCCATTTTTCTCGTAAAAAAGCGATAATATTCCGACCGGGAATCTGTGTTTCGGTAAATAGAGGAAAGAAAACAAAGCATTCTGTCGACGCGGGCACGCGCCTGAGTCTCACAGTACTGTAACCAGCCACTACCCAAACACGCTACTTTGTTTCAACCAGAGCCTGCAAAGCCACGATTCAGCTTTTTGCCGCCTTCTGAGAGACCATGTGAGCCGTAGGAAGTGTCACGTAACAGCAGAGATCCTTTGTAATGGATAGAGATGGCAAAGAAGGCCAAGAAATGGTCAGACAGGGCACTTCCTGTACAGAATCTTCTCAGGTTTTGGCCTGCCAAATGAGTTCTGTTATACTCACAGACACCATTCAAACAGTTTTAGAAACTTTGGAGTGTTTTCTATCCAAAGCTAATAATTATATGCATATTCTAGTTTCTGGGCAGGAGTAATAATCAGATTAAATCGGGTACGTTTTTTTTATCCGGCTGTGAAAATACTGCCCCCTATCCATAACAGGTTAATTATAAACATCGTTTGACATGTTTTGACAAACTTTACCAGTAGTTTTAAGATGTATTCGTCTGCATGTTTTGACTGCCTTTGAGCCAGTGGATTACTGAACAAAACGCGCCAACAAAACTGAGTTTTTGGGATATAAAGAGGGACTTTATCAAACAAAATTACCATTTATTGTGTAGCTGGGACTCTTGTGACTGCAACCAGATGAAGATCTTCAAAGGTAAGTGATTCATTTTATCGCTATTTCTCACTTTCGTGACTCCTCTACTTGGTTGGAAAATGTTTGTATGCTTTTGTAAGCGGGGCGCTGTCCTCAGATAATCGCATGGTATGCTTTCGCCATAAAGCCATTTTGAAATCTGACAAAGCGGCTGGATTAACAAGAAGTTATTCTTTAAGCCGATGTATAACACTTGTATTTTTATGAATGTTTATTATGACTATTTCTGTATTTTGAATTTGGCGCTCTACAATTTCACCGGATGTTGTTGAGGTGGGTCACTAGCAGAACGCATGCGCCAGAAAGGTTAAGGATCATATCACCTCCACCTTACCTGGCACCCTAGATCCACTTCAATTTGCATACTGCCCCAATAGATCCATAGATGATGCAATCGCCATTGTACTGCTCTATCCTATCTGGACTACAGGAATACCTTTGTAAGAATGCTGTTCATTGACTACAGCTCAGCCTTCCACACCATAGGACCCTACAAGCTCATCATCAAGCTCGGGGCCCTGGGTCTGAACCCCGCCCTGTGCAACTGGGTCCGGGAATTCCTGACGAGCCGCCCCCAGGTGGTGAAGGTAGGAAACAACACCTCCACTACACTGATCCTCAACACAGAGTCCCCACAAGGGTGCATGCTCAGCCCCCACATGTACTCCCTGTTCACCCATGACTGCGTGGCCACGCACGCCTCCAACTCAATCATCAAGTTTGCTGACGACACAACAGTAGTAGGCCTCATTACCAACAATGATGAGACGGCCTACAGGGAGGAAGTGAGGGCTCTCACGGAGTGGTGCCAGGAAAACAACCTCTCCCTCAACGTCAACAAAAGGAAGGAGCTGATTGTGGACTTCAGGAGACCCCTTCCACATCGACAGGGCCGTAGTGGAGAAGCTTCAAATTCCTCTGCATACACATCACTTACAATCTGTAATGATCCACCCACACAAACAGTGTGGTGAAGAAGGTGCAACAGCACCTCTTCAACCTAGAAATTCAGCTTGGCCCATAAGACCCTCACTGTCTTGTACGGCAACTGCACCACCCATAACCACAGGGCCCTCAAGAGGGTGGTGCAGTCTGCCCAACGCATCTTAGTGGGCACACTGCCTGCCCTCCAGGACATCTACAGCTTTCGATGTCACAGGAAGGCCAAAAAGACTGTCAAGGACATTAACCACCGGAGCCTGCTCACACCGCTATCATCCAGAAGGCGAGGTCAGTACAGGTGCATCAAAGCTGGGACCGAGAGACTGAAAAACAGCTTATATCTCAAGGCCAGACTGTTAAACAGCCATCACTAGCCGGCCTCCGTCCAGTACCCTGACCTGAACTTAGTCACACTCACTATCTGGCTACCACCCAGTTACTCAAGTCTGCACCTTAGAGGCTGCTGCCCCATGTACATAGACATGGAATCACTGGTCAATTTAATAATGGAACACTAGTCACTTTAATAATGTTTACATACTGCTTTACTCGTTTCATATGTATATACTGTTTTCTACTGTATTTTAGTCAATGCCACTCTGACATTGCTCGTCGTAATATTTATATATTTCTTAGTTCCATTCTTTACTTTTGGATTTGTGTGTATTGTTGTGAATTGATAGATATTACTGCATTGTTGGAGCTATGAAAACCTGCATTAACATCTGATAAATATGTGTATGCTACCAATAACATTATTCTATTTTTTTTTTTTAGAAACAAGGGTTTCTTTAGAAACAAGGTTGGCTCAACTTACCCCACTATCCCTTATGTATGCTATAGCTAGTTCTCCACACAAAAATCCTAGTGTTGAGTAGGTTACATGCTGTCTTTGTGTTGGCATGGAATTGTCCACCAGCTTTTCTTATTCCAGGTACTTGGCATAAGGAAAAAACGGCAGGAATTTTCTTTGACCGACTTCCTGAGTCCAAATGAAACACAGCTGTTGAACATACAGCAGTAGACATCCTCTCTCTCTCTATCTCTTTCCTTCTCTCTCTCTCTCTTTCCTTCTCTCTCTCTCTCTCTTTCCTTCTCTCTCTCTCTTTCTTTCCTTCTCTCTCTCTTTCCTTCTCTCTCTCTCTCTCTCTTTCCTTCTCTCTCTCTCTTTCCTTCTCTCTCTCTTTCCTTCTCTCTCTCCATTTCCTTCTCTCTCTCCATTTCCTTCTCTCTCTCTCTTTCCTTCTCTCTCTCTCTCTCTCTCTCTTTCCTCCTCTCTCTCTTTCCTCCTCTCTCTCTTTCCTTCTCTCTCTCTCTTTCCTTCTCTCTCTCTTTCCTCCTCGCTCTCTCTCTTTCCTCCTCGCTCTCTCTCTTTCCTCCTCTCTCTCTCTCTTTCCTCCTCTCTCTCTCTTTCCTCCTCTCTCTCTCTTTCCTTCTCTCTCTTTCCTTCCTTCTCTCTTTCCTTCCTTCTCTCTTTCCTTCCTTCTCTCTTTCCTTCCTTCTCTCTCTCTTTCCTTCTCTCTTTCTCTTTCCTCCTCTTTCTCTTTCCTCCTCTTTCTCTTTCCTCCTCTCTCTCTTTTTCCTCCTCTCTCTCTCTTTCTCTCTTTCACTTTCCTTCTCTTTCCTTCTCTTTCCTCCTCTCTCTCTTTCCTCCTCTCTCTCTCTCTTTCCTTCTCTCTCTCTCTTTCCTTCTCTCTCTCTCTCTTTCCTTCTCTCTCTCTTTCCTTCCTTCTCTTTCATTCTCTCTCTCTCTTTCCTTCTCTCTCTCTCTTTCCTTCCTTCTCTCTTTCCTTCCTTCTCTCTTTCCTTCCTTCTCTCTTTCCTTCCTTCTCTCTCTCCGTTTCCTTCTCTCTCTCTTTTTCCTTCTCTCTCTCTTTCCTTCTCTCTCTTTCCTTCTCTCTCTCTCTTTCCTCCTCTCTCTCTCTTTCCTCCTCTCTCTCTTTCTCTCTTTCTCTCTTTCACTTTCCTTCTCTTTCTCTCTGTCCTTCTCTCTCTTTCTCTCTCTGTCCTTCTCTCTCTCTCTCTTTCTCTCTCTGCCCTTCTCTCGTTCTCTCTCTCTCGCCAGCCGTATTTCCCCCCTCCACCCTCCTCTAACATATACAGCCAGACTAGACACTGAGCAGCAAATGGAAATAGCATATTTCTATAAATATTTCTGGTATTTCAAGATGATCAAGTCCTGAGGCATCAATATGGGATGTATAGCCACTACACACACTACTGATACAAGTGTTGTGTTCCAGTGGGCACAGCGCGAGCAGGCTTGCCCACTGTAGTAGGGGGCAGGGAGTCTACCTCTCTAGGGGGTGTGGGACGCTACCGTCCCACCTGGCCAACATCCAGTGAAATTGCAGAGCGCCAAATTCAAAAACAGAAATACTCATTATAAAAATTCATGAAACACACAAGTGTTATACATCGGTTTAAAGATTAACTTCTAGTTAATCCAACCACAGTGTCAGATTTCAAAAAGGCTTCACGGCGAAAGCATACCATGCGATTATCTGAGAACAGCGTCCAGCAGACAAATCATTACAAACAGTTACCAGCCAAGTAGAGGAGTTACACAAGTCAGAAATAGTGATAACATTAATCACTTACCTTTGATGATCTTCATATGGTTGCACTCACAAGACTCCCATTTACTCAATAAATGTTCAGTTTGTTCGATAAAGTCCCTCTTTATATAAAAAAACCTCCATTTTGTTTGCGTGTTTTGTTCAGTAATCCACAGGCTCAAAGGCAGTCACAACAGGCAGACGAAAAATCCGAAAAGCATCAGTAAAGTTCGTAGAAACATGTCAAACGATGTTTATAATCAATCCTCAGGTTGTTTTTAGTCATAATAATCAATAACATTTCAACCGGACAATAGCTTCGTCAATATAAAAGGAAAACAAGAAAGGCGTGCTCTCGGTCGTGCGCATGAAAACCTCTGGGACACTGCAGTGTCCACTCATTCAAAGTGATCTTACTCCCTCATTTTTCAGAATACAAGCCTGAAACAATTTCTAAAGACTGTTGACATCTAGTGGAAGCCATAGGAAGTGCAATTTGAGTCCTAAGTCAATGGAATCTGTATAGGCAGTCAATGGAAAACAACAAACAACAAATCCCACTTCCTGGATGGATTTTTCTCAGGTTTTCGCCTGCCATATCAGTTCTGTTATACTCACAGACATTACTTTAACAGTTTTAGAAACTTTGGAGTGTTTTCTATGCAAATCTACGAATTATGCATATCCTAGCTTCTGGGCCTGAGTAACAGGCAGTTTACTTTGGGCACGCTTTTCGTCCGGACATGAAAATTGTGCCCCCTACCCTAGTGAGGTTAATTAACGCTGGTAGTGTTACAGGTGTTTTAACACTAGTAGGATTAGTGATATACCCCTTTGACGCGGTCAGCCATGATGTTTTCACAGATGTGTGTTTCCAAGGCTGATGCCTTCTTCAGCCTCCCCCCTTCTGACGATTAGAACAGTTTAACCATATTAAAATGACAGTTCAGTTCACGGAACAGAGTGGACCTTAAAATGAGAGACAGACGTAAATGAATCACTAATCACATTAAATAATCATCTTCAGAAATAACTTTGTCAAAGAAACAAAATAAGTAGGGCTTAACAACGACAGTGGAATGATTCTGAGACTATTTGTGGTTAAGTTGGTTAAACTCTTCCTAGAAGTCAGGGCGCATGGAGGAACATGTAAAGCTGCTGAACTTTATTCATATTCAAAATCCAATTCATTGAATTCTCCATGTAGTCTATATTAAAGGGCATTTTATTTAAAATTACATGCTTTTAAAATGAAGGGTGGAGCAGAATTTCTACTTAAAATATCAAAAAGGAATGCAAAAGGCCCTCATTTTGTGGAATGACCCCTCTATCACCAGGCTATCACAGATATAGTGGGTCACCACTAACACTAACACTAACCCAGTTGTGTTGTTACAGAAACATGGCTGTGTTGCGCTGTGTTTCTTGTGTTGTAGGGATTGTGTGTTTTGTTGTGTTGTGTAGTGTTGGAACCAGTTTAGGGAACAGAATCGAAAACCGGAAAATAACACAATTATTCAAATCAAATGATATTGGTCACGTACACATACTTAGCAGATGTTACTGCAGGTGTAGTGAAATGCTTGTGTTCCTAGCTCCATCAGTGGAGCAGCATCTAACAATTCACAACAATAAACAAACATACAAGTATAAGAATGGAATTAAGAAATATATAAATATTACGATGAGCAATGTCGGAATGGCATTGACAGTAGAATAGAATACAGTATATACAGTACCAGTCAAAAGTTTGGACACACCTACTCATTCAAGGGTTTTTCTTTATTTTGACTATTTTCTACATTGTAGAATAATAGTGAAGACATCAGAACTATGAAATAACACATACGGAATCATGTAGTAAGCACAAAAGTGTTAAACAAATCAAAATACATTTGACATTTGAGATTCTTCAAAGTAGCCACCCTTTACCTTGATGACAGCTTTGTACACTCTTGGCATTCTTTCACCCAGCTTCATGAGGTAGTCACCTGGAATGCATTTCAAATAACAGGTGTGCCTTGTTAAAAGTTAATTTGTGGAATTTCTTTCCCCCTTAAATGAGTGTTGTGTTGTAACAAGGTAGTGGTGGTATACAGAAGACAGCCCTATTTGGTAAAAGACCAAGTCCATATTATGGCAAGAACAGCTCAAATAAGCAAAGAGAAAAGACAGTCCATCATTACTTTAAGACATGAAGGTCAGTCAATACGGAAAATGTCAAGAACTTTGAAAGTTTCTTCCAGTCCAGTTCCAAAAACCATCAAGTGCTATGCTGAAACTGTCTCATGAGGACCGCCACAGGAAAGGAAGACCCAGAGTTACCGCTGCTACAGATGATAAGTTCATTAGAGCTATAAGGATCGGTGTCCCGCTAGCGGGACAACCTCCGGTGAAACTGGAGGGCGCACAATTCAAATAAATAATCATAAATATTATGGATTTTAAACATTTAGGTAAATATAAGTGTCTTATATCGGCTGAAAGCTTAAATTCTTGTTAATCTAACTGCACTGTCTGATTTACAGTAGCTATTACAGTGAAAACATGCCATGTGATTGTTTGAGGATGGCACCCCACATCAAAATATTTTACCACCGGCACAGGTTTCATACATTCACATATAACGATAAAATATTCACTTACTTTTTGAAAATCTTCCAAAAGGGTCACAGCTATAAAAGGGTCACAGCTATAACATGTAGTGTCATTTTGTTAGATAGAATTCACTGTAAAAGTCAGTTTAGTTGGCGCCATCCATTTCAGTTATCCACCCGTTCAACTTGCATAGAAAGGAATCCAAAAATCTACCCCTAAACTTTGTTTCAACAAGTCAAAATATGTTTCAATTTACTCCTCAGATACCCTGAAATGTAATCGAACTATAATATTTATTTCGGAAAGAAGTATGTTCAATAGGAAACCGATTTTAGCAGGTGCGTAATGTCTTCATGGCGTGTGCAAACACAAATTTGCAAGACTGTGTCCTTCTACTAAAACTGTTATTTCTTATTCATTTTTGAAGTTACACGCCTGAAATCTTGAACATAGACTGCTGACACCCTGTGGAAGCCATAGGAATTGCATCCAGGGAGCTAATTTTCAATATGACCTTTCTCTTGCATTTCTAAGAGGTTGGTCTCTCAAAAAAGAAAAATTATGGTAGGTTTTTCTTTGGATTTTCTCCTACCATATCTATTGTGTTATATTCTCCTACATTCTTTTAACATTTCTACAAACTTCAAAGTGTTTTCTTTCCAATGGTACCAATTATTTACATATCCTGGCTCCAGGGCCTGAGCTACATGCAGTTTACTTTGGGCACATCATTCAGGCAGGAAGTGGAGAAAAAAGGGGCCTAGCACCTCAGATTGCAGCCCAAATTAATGCTTCACAGAGTTCAAGTAACAGACACATCTCAACATCAACTGTTCAGAGGAGACTGTGTGAATCAGGCCTTCATGGTAAAATTGCTGCAAGAAACCACAACTAAAGGACACTAATAAGAAAAAGAGACTTGCTTGGGCCAAGAAACACGAGCAATGGACCTTAGAGCGGTGTAAATCTGTCCTTTGGTCTGATGAGTCCAAACTTGATATTTATGGTTCCAACTGCAGTGTCTTTGTGAGACTCAGAGTCGGTGAACGGATGATCTCCACATGTGTGGTTCCCACTGTGAAGCAAGGATGAGGAGGTTTGATGGTGTGGTGCTGCTTTGCTGGTGATACTGTCAGTGATTTATGTAGAATTAAAGGCACACTTAACCAGCATGGCTACCACAGCATTCTGCAGCGATACACCATCCCACCTGGTTTGCGCTAAGTGGGACTATCATTTGTTTTTCAACAAGACTATGACCCAACACACCTCCAGGCTGTGTAAGGACTATTTGACCAAGAAGGAAAGAAATGGAGTGCTGCATCAGATGACCTGGTCTCCATAATCACCCGACCTCAAACCAATTGAGATGGTTTGGGATGAGTTGAACCGCAGAGTGAAGGAAAACCAGGCAACAAGTGCTCAGCATATGTGGGAACTCCTTCAAGAATATTGGAAAAGCATTCCAGGTGAAGCTGGTTGAGAGAATTGCAAGAGTGTGCAAAGCTGTCATCAAGGCAAAGGGTGGCTACTTTGAAGAATCTCAGATATAAAATATATTTTGATTTGTTTAACACTTTTCTGGTTACTACATCAAATCAAACTTTGTCATCGAATATAAGTGTAAACCTTACCGTGAATTACTTACAAGCCCTTAACCAAAAGTGCAGTTCAAGAAGAGTTCAAAAAATATTTACCAAATAAACTAAAGTAAAACAAAATAAAAAGTAACACAATAACATACCAATAGTGAGGCTACATACAGGGGGTAACTGTCCGAGTCAGTGTGCAGGGGTACAGGTGAGTTGAGGTAATTTGTACATGTAGGTAGGGGTGAAGTGACTATGCATAGATAATAAACAGCCAGCAGCAAAAGTGAACAAAACAAATGGGGGGGGGGGTCAATGTAAATTCACTTTTGATCAATTGTTCAGCAATCTTATGGCTTTGGGGTAGAAGCTGTTGGGCTAGGTGGGACGCTTGCGTCCCACCTACTCAACAACCATTGTAATCCTGTGGCGCGATATTCAAATACCTTAGAAATGCTATTACTTCAATTTCTCAAACATATGACTATTTTACACCATTTTAAAGACAAGACTCTCGTTAATCTAACCACACTGTCCGATTTCAAAAAGGCTTTACAACGAAAGCAAAACATTAGATTATGTCAGCAGAGTACCAAGCCAGAAATAATCAGACACCCATTTTTCAAGCTAGCATATAATGTCACATAAACCCAAACCACAGCTAAATGCAGCACTAACCTTTGATGATCTTCATCAGATGACACACCTAGGACATTATGTTATACAATACATGCATGTTTTGTTCAATCAAGTTCATATTTATATAAAAAACCAGCTTTTTACATTAGCATGTGACTAGCATGTGACTAGCATTCCCACCGAACACTTCCGGTGAATTTACTAAATTACTCACGATAAACGTTCACAAAAAACATAACAATTATTTTAAGAATTATAGATACAGAACTCCTCTATGCACTCGCTATGTCCGATTTTAAAATAGCTTTTCGGTGAAAGCACATTTTGCAATATTCTCAGTAGATAGCCCGGCATCACAGGGCTAGCTATTTAGACACCCAGCAAGTTTAGCACTCACCAAAGTCAGATTTACTATAAGAAACATTTTATTACCTTTGCTGTTCTTCGTCAGAATGCACTCCCAGGACTTCTACTTCAATAACAAATGTTGGTTTGGTCCCAAATAATCCATAGTTATATCCAAGTAGCGGCGTTTTGTTCGTGCGTTCAAGACACTATCCGAATGGTAAAGAAGGGTGACGAGTACGACGCATTTCGTGACAAAAACATTCTAAATATTCCATTACCGTACTTCGAAGCATGTCAACCGCTGTTTAAAATCAATTTTTATGCCATTTTTCTCGTAAAAAAGCGATAATATTACGACCGGGAGTGGTGGTTTTCGTTCAAAGAGAGAGGAAATAAAAACATCTCGTGCACGAGCGCCAATCTGATGGTACTCTGACAGGCCACTATCCAAACACGCTAATGTGTTTCAGCCAGGGTCTGCCTCAATATCATTCAGCTTTTTCCCGGGTTCTGAGAGCCTATGGGAGCCGTAGGAAGTGTCACGTTACAGCAAAGATCCTCAGTCTTCAATAAAAAGAGCCAAGATGAACAAGAATTTGTCAGACAGGCCACTTCCTGTAAGGAATCTTCTCAGGTTTTTGCCTGCCATATGAGTT
Source organism: Salmo salar (assembly GCF_965601325.2). NCBI lineage: Eukaryota > Metazoa > Chordata > Actinopteri > Salmoniformes > Salmonidae > Salmo > Salmo salar. The sequence continues at coordinate 61,945,964 of NC_138304.1, read as the reverse complement.
CTGTTATACTCAGACACCATTCAAACAGTTTTAGAAACTTTAGGGTGTTTTCTATCCAAAGCCAATAATTATATGCATATTCTAGTTACTGGGCAGGAGTAGTAACCAGATTAAATCGGGTACGTTTTTTATCCGGCCGTGTAAATACTGCCCCCTATCCCCAACAGGTTTTAAGAAGCCTCTTGGTCTAGGTGCTCCGGTACCGCCTGCCGTGCAGTAGCAGAGATCTATGACTTGGGTGACTGGAGTCTCTGACAATTTTATGGGCTTTCCTCTGACACCGCCTATTATATAGGTCCCGGATTGCAGGAAGCCTGGCCCCAGTGATGTACTAGGCCGTACGCACTACCCTCTGTAGCTCCTTACAGTCAGATGCCGAGCAGTTACGATACCAGGCAGTGATGCAACCGGTCAGGATGCTCTCGATGGTGCAGCTGTATAACTTTTTGAGGATCTGGGGACCCATGCCAAATATTTTCAGTCTCCTGAGGGGGAAAAGGTTTTGTTTTGCCCTCTTCATGACTGTCTTGGTGTATTTGCACCATGATAGTTTGTTAATGATGTGGACAACAAGGAACTTGAAACTCTCGACCCGCTCCACTACAGCCCCGTCGGTCCACCTTTTCCTGTAGGCAACGATTAGCTCCTTTGTGTTGCTCACATTGAGGGAGAGGTTGTTGTCGTGGCACCATACAGCCAGTTCTCTGACCTCCTCCATATAGGCTGTCTCATCGTTGCAGTTGATCACTGTTGTATCATCAGCAAACTTAATGATGGTGTAGGAGTTGTGTTTGGCCACGCAGTCGTGGGTAAACAGGGAGTACAGGAGGGGACTAAGTACACACCCTTGAGGGGCCCCAGTGTTGATGATCAGCGTGGCAGATGTGTTGTTGCCTACCCTTACCACCTGGGGGCGGGTTTCTGGGATAATGGTGTTGATATGAGCCATGACCAGCCTTTCAAAGCACTTCATGACTAACGACGTGAGTGCTACGTGGCAGTAATCATTTAGGCAGGTTACCTTCACTTCCTTGGGCACAGGGACTATGGTGGTCTACTTGAAACATGTAGGTATTACAGAATCGGTCAAGGAGAGGTTGAAAATGTCAGTGAAGACACTTGCAAGTTGGTCAGCGCATGCTTTGATAACGCCGAGAGCGTTATCACACATTCATCCAGAACAGCTGATGCTTTCGTGCATGTTTCAGTGTTGCTTGCCTCGAAGTGAGCATAAAAGGCATTTAGCTCATCTGGTAGGCTCGTGTCACTGGATAGCTCATGTCTGGGTTTCCCTTTGTAGTCCATAAATAGTTTTCAAGCCCTGCCACATGCGACGAGCGTCAGAGCCAGTGTAGTAGTATTCAATCTTAATCCTGTAACGACGTTTTGTTTGTTTGATCGTCTTTGGGCATAGCAGGATTTCTATACGTGTCCGGATTAGTGTCCCGCTCCTTGAAAGCGGCAGCTCTAGCTCGATGTGAATGTTGCCTGTAATCTATGGCTTCTGGTTGGGGTATGTACATACGGTCACTGTGGGGACGACGTCGTCGATGCACTCATTGATGAAGCCGATGAATGAGGTGGTATACTCCTCAATGCCATTGGATGAATCCCGGAACATATTTCAGTCTGTGTTAGCAAAACAGTCCTGTAGTATAGCATCCATGTGGATTGGACCTCTGGCAGTCTCTATGGGGGTGCCACAGGGTTAAATTCTTGGGCCGACTCTTTTCTCTGTATATATCAATGACGACGCTCTTGCTGCTGGTGATTCTCTGATCCACCTCTACGTAGACGAAACCATTCTGTAGACATCTGGCCCTTCTTTAGAGACTGTGTTAACAAACCTCCAGACGAGCTTCAATGCCATACAACTTTCCTTCCGTGGCCTCCAACTGCTTTGAAATGCCAGTAAAACTAAATGCATGCTTTTCAACCGATCACTGCCCAGACCCGCCCGCCCGACTAGCATCACTACTCTGGACGGTTCTGACTTAGAATATGTGGACAACTACAAATACCTAGGTCTATGGTTAGACTAAACTCTCCTTCCAGACTCATATTAAACATCTCTAATCCAAAATTAAATCTAGAATCGGCTTCCTATTTCGCAACAAAGCCTCCTTCACTCATGCTGCTAAACATACCCTCGTAAAACTGACCATCCTACCGATCCTTGACTTCGGCGATGTCATTTACAAAACAGCCTGCAACACTCTACTCAGCAAATTAGATGTAGTCTATCACAGTGCCATCCGTTTTGTCACTAAATCCCATATACTACCCACCACTGCGACCTGTATGCTCTCATTGGCTAGCCCTCACTAGATATTCGTCGCCAAACCCACTGGCTCCAGGTCATCTAAAATTCTTGGCTAGGTAAAGCCCCGCCTTATCTGAGCTCACTGGTCATCATAGCAACACTCACCCGTAGCACGTGCTCCAGCAGCTATATTTCACTGGTCATCCCCAAAGCCAACACCTACTTTGGCCACCTTTCCTTCCAGTTCTCTGCTGCCAATGACTGGAATGAATTGCAAAAATCACTGAAGCTGGAGACTCATATCACCCTCACTAACTTTAAGCATCAGCTGTCAGAGCAGCTTACAGATCACTGCACTTGTACACAGCCCATCTGGAAATAGCCCACCCCACTACCTCATCCCCATATTGTTATTTATTTTTGCTCTTTTGGACCCCAGTATCTCTACTTGCACATCATCATCTGCACATCTATCACTCCAGTGTTAATGCTAAATTGTAATTATTTCGCCGCTATGGCCTATTTATTGCCTTACCTACCTAATCTTACTACATTTGCACACACTGTATATAGATTTGTTTATCCCATGTGTAACTTTGTGTTGTTTTTGCTGCACTGCTTTGCTTTATCTTGGCCAGGTCTCAGTTGTAAATGAGAACTTCTTCTCAACTGGCCTACCTGGTTAAAGGTGAAAATAAAAAATAAAAATAAAATCTGACCACTTCCTGCTTTAGTTTTAGCTTGTAAGCAGGAATCAGGAGGATAGAATTATGGTCAGATTGGCCAAATGGAGGGCAAGGGAGAGCTTTGTATGCATCTCTGTGTGTGGAGTAAAGGTGGTCAAGAGGTTTTTTCCCCTCTGGTTACACATGTGACACACTGGTAAAAATGTGGTAAAACTGATTTAAGTTTCCCTGCATTAAAGTCCCAGGCCACTAGGAGTGCTGCTTCTGGATGAGAATTTTCTTGTTTGCTTACGGCCTTATAGAGTTGGTTGAGTGCGGTCTTAGTGCCAGCATCGGTAGACAGCTATGAATAATATAGATGAGAACTCTCTTGGTAGATAGTGTGGTCTACAGCTTATCATAAAGTACTCTACCTCTGGCGAGCAATACCTCGAGACTTCTTTAATATTAGACATCGCGCACCAGCTGTTACTGACAAAAAAACACACAACCCCACCCCTCGTCTTACCAGACGTAGCTTCTTCTCTGTTCTGTCTGTGCATGGAAAATTCTGCCAGCTCTATATTATCCGTGTTGTCGTTCAGCCAATACTCTGTGAAACACAAGATATTACAGTGTTTAATGTCCCGTTGGTAGGTTAATCGTAATTGTAGGTTATCAATTTTATTTTCCAATAATTGTCACGATTGTCGTTGGTAATGGAGGACCAAAACGCAGCAGGTATGTGTAAGCTCATCTTGACGTTTATTAACTCAGAATGAACGTACAAAATAACAAACAAGAGAACGAACGATCAACAGACAGTCTGGCAAGGCACAAGGCTAAACACAGAACAATCTCCCACAAATACACAGACAAACACACCCAACTAATATAGGACTTCCAATCAAAGGCAACACCACACAGCTGCCTTCAATTGGAAGTCCACCCCAATTAACTCAACATAGAAATAGATCAACCAGACTACACATAGAAATACATCAAAATAGACCATAACTGAAAACCCGGAAATAATAAATCAAACGCCCTCCTAACTAACACACCACCCTGAACCACATAAAACAAATAGCCTCTGCCACGTCCTGACCAAACTAAAATGACAATTAACCCTTATACTGGCCAGGACGTGACAGTACCCCCCCTTAAAGGTGCTAACCCCGGAAGCACCTTAAGAAAAACAACCCCAAACAACAACAAAAACAAAAATTCCCCCCTACTAAAGGGAGGGAAGGGAGGGTGGCTGCTGTCAACGACGGCACTGTGCTACACCCCCCCTCCCCAACCCACCTATATCTGGAGGTGGCTCCTGTTCTGGCCGTTCCAGGCAGTCGGGCCACTCTGGCAGACCCGGGGGGCAGTCGGGCCACTCTGGCATCGCCGGGGGGCAGTCGGGCCACTCTGGCATCGCCGGGGGGCAGTCGGACCACTCTGGCAGCTCGGGGCAGTCTGGCCAGTGGCAGCTCGGGGCAGTCTGGCAGCTCGGGGCAGTCTGGCAGCTCGGGGCAGTCTGGCAGCTCTGGCAGTTCCGGGCAGTCTGGCCACTCTGGCAGTTCCAGGCAGTCTGGCCACTCTGGCGGCTTCTGACTAGCGGGCGGCTCTGGCGGCTCCTGACTAGCGGGCGGCTCTGGCGACTGTTGACTGGCGGGCAGCTCTGGCGACTGTTGACTGGCGGGCAGCTCTGGCGACTGTTGACTGGCGGGCAGCTCTGGTGACTGTTGACTGGCGGGCAGCTCTGGTGACTGTTGACTGGCGGGCAGCTCTGGTGACTGTTGACTGGCGGGCAGCTCTGGTGACTGTTGACTGGCGGGCAGCTCTGGTGACTGTTGACTGGCGGGCAGCTCTGGCGACTTTAGACTGGCGAGGCTGGGTTTACGCACTAGATGCCTGATGCGTGGTGCTGGTACTGGATATGTCAGCTTTGAAACACACACCTTAGGGCTAGTGCGTGGAGTGGGAACAGGACGTACTGGACTGGGCTGACGCACTATAATCCTGGTGCGTGGTGCTGGTACTGGAAATGCCAGCTTGGGAACACGCACCTCCAGGCTAGTGCGGGGAGCGGGAACAGGACGAGTCGGACTGGGCTGATGAACTGGCACGCCAGCTAGCACGCCTCTCAGGACTATTAATAAAGGCTAACACAGGTGAAAACATTAGGACACGCTCTGTAGGGCGAATGTCGTGCCTAACACACCAACACAGTAGCTCTCTCATCCTTTTCTCCTCCAATTTTCCCATCAAATCAAATGTATTTATATAGCCCTTCGTACATCAGCTGATATCTCAAAGTGCTGTACAGAAACCCAGCCTAAAACCCCAAACAGCAAGCAATGCATGTGAAAGAAGCACGGTGGCTAGGAAAAACTCCCTAGGAAAAACTCCCTAGAAAGGCCAAAAACCTAGGAAGAAACCTAGAGAGGAACCAGGCTATGAGGGGTGGCCAGTCCTCTTCTGGCTGTGCAGGGTGGATATTATAACAGAACATGGTCAAGATGTTAAAATGTTCATAAATGACCAGCATGGTCAAATAATAATAATCATAGTAGTTGTCGAGGGTGCAACAAGCACGTCCGGTGAACAGGTCAGGGTTCCATAGCCGCAGGCAGAACAGTTGAGACTGGAGCAGCAGCACGGCCAGGTGGACTGGGGACAGCAAGGAGTCATCATACCAGGTAGTCCTGAGGCATGGTCCTAGGGCTCAGGTCCTCCGAGAGAAAGACAGAAAGAGAGAAAGAGAGAATTAGAGAGAGCATATTTAAATTCACACAGGACACCGGATAAGACAAGAGAAATACTCCAGATGTTAGAGACTGACCCTAGCCCCCCGACACATAAACTACTGCAGCATAAATACTGGAGGCTGAGACAGGAGGGATCAGAAGACACTGTGGCCCCATCCGATGATACCCCCGGACAGGGCCAAACTGGCAGGATATAACCCCACCCACTTTGCCAAAGCACAGCCCCCACACCACTAGAGGGATGTCTCCAACCACCAACTTACCGTCCTAAGACAAGGCCGAGTATAGCCCACAACGATCTCCGCCACGGCACAACCCAAGGGGGGGCGCCAACCCAGACAGGAAGACCACATCAGTGACTCAACCCACTCAAGTGACGCACCCCTCCCATGGACGGCATGGAAGAACACCAGTAAGCCAGTGACTCAGCCCCTGTAAAAGGGTTAGAGGCAGAGAATCCCAGTGGAAAGAGGGGAACCGGAAAGGCAGAGACAGCAAGGGCGCTTCGTTGCTCCAGCCTTTCCGTTCACCTTCACACCCCTGGGCCAGACTATACTTAATCATAGGACCTACTGAAGAGATAAGTCTTCAGTAAAGACTTAAAGGTTGAGACTGAGTCTGCGTCTCTCACATTGGTAGGCAGATCATTCCATAAAAATGGAGCTCTATAGGAGAAAGCCCTACCTCCAGCCGTTTGCTTAGAAATTCTAGGGACAATTAGGAGGCCTGCGTCTTGTGACCGTAGCGTACGTGTAGGTATGTACGGCAGGACCAAATCGGAAAGATAGGTAGGAGCAAGCCCATGTAATGCTTTGTAGGTTAGCAGTAAAACCTTAAAGTCAGCCCTTGCCTTAACAGGAAGCCAGTGTAGGGAGGCTAGCACTGGAGTAATATGATCAAACTTTTTGGTTCTAGTCAGGATTCTAGCAGCCGTATTTAGCACTAACTGAAGTTTGTTTAGTGCTTTATCCGGGTAGCCGGAAAGTAGAGCATTGCAGTAGTCCAGCCTAGAAGTAACAAAAGCATGGATTAATTTTTCTGCGTCATTTTTGGACAGAAAGTTTATGATTTTTGCAATGTTACGTAGATGGAAAAAAGCTGTCTTTGAAACAGTCTTGATATGTTCATCAAAAGAGAGATCAGGGTCCAGAGTAACGCCGAGGTCCTTCACAGTTTTATTTGAGACGACTGTACAACCATCCAGATTAATTGTCAGATTCAACAGAAGATCTCTTTGTTTCTTGGGACCTAGAAAAAGCATCTCTGTTTTGTCCGAGTTTAAAAGTAGAAAGTTTGCAGCCATCCACTTCTTTATGTCTGAAACACAGGCTTCTAGCGAGTGCAATTTTGGGGCTTCACCATGTTTCATTGAAATGTACAGCTGTGTGTCGTCCGCATAGCAGTGAAATGTAACATTATGTTTTCGAATGACATCCCCAAGAGGTAAAATATATAGTGAAAACAATAGTGGTCCTAAAACGGAACCTTGAGGAACACCGAAATTTACAATTGATTTGTCAGAGGACAAACCATTCACAGAGACAAACTGATATCTTTCCGACAGATAAGATCTAAACCAGGCCAGAACTTGTCCATGTAGACCAATTTGGGTTTCCAATCTCTCCAAAAGAATGTGGTGATCGATGGTATCAAAAGCAGCACTAAGATCTAGGAGCACGAGGACAGATGCAGAGCCTCGGTCTGACGTCATTAAAAGGTCATTTACCACCTTCACAAGTGCAGTCTCAGTGCTATGATGGGGTCTGAAACCAGATTGAAGCGTTTCGTATACATTGTTTGTCTTCAGGAAGGCAGTGAGTTGCTGTGCAACAGCTTTTTCTAAAATTTTTGAGAGGAATGGAAGATTCGATATAGGCCGATAGTTTTTTTATAATTTCTGGGTCAAGATTCGGCTTTTTCAAGAGAGGCTTTATTACTACCACTTTTAGTGAGCTTGGTACACATCCGGTGGATAGAGAGCCGTTTATTATGTTCAACATAGGAGGGCCAAGCACAGGAAGCAGCTATTTCAGTAGTTTAGTTGGAATAGGGTCCAGTATGCAGCTTGAGGGTTTGGAGGCCATGATTATTTTCATCATTGTGTCAAGAGATATAGTACTAAAACACTTTAGTATCTCCCTTGATCCTAGGTCCTGGCAGAGTTGTGTAGACTCAGGACAATGGAGCTTTGGAGGAATACCCAGATTTAAAGAGGAGTCCGTAATTTGCTTTCTAATGATCATGACCTTTTCCTCAAAGAAGTTCATAAATGTATTACTGCTGAAGTGAAAGCCATCCTCCATTTGCGAAGGCTGCTTTTTAGTTAGCTTTGCGACAGTATCAAAAATAAATTTCGGATTGTTCTTATTTTCCTCAATTAAGTTGGAAAAATAGGATGATCGAGCAGCAGTGAGGGCTCTTCGATACTGCACGGTACTGTCTTTCCAAGCTAGTCGGAAGACTTCCAGTTTGGTGTGGCGCCATTTCCGTTCCAATTTTCTGGAAGCTTGCTTCAGAGCTCGTGTATTTTCTGTATACCAGGGAGCTAGTTTCTTATGACAGATGTTTTAAATTTTTAGGGGTGCAACTGCATCTAGGGTATTGCGCAAGGTTAAATTGAGTTCCTCGGTTAGGTGGTTAACTGATTTTTGTCATCTGACGTCCTTGGGTAGGCAGAGGGAGTCTGGAAGGGCATCAAGGAATCTTTGGGTTGTCTGAGAATTTATAGCACGACTTTTAATGCTCCTTGGTTGGGGTCTGAGCAGATTATTTGTTGCGATTGCAAACGCAATAAAATGGTGGTCTGATAATCCAGGATTTTGAGGAAAAACATTAAGATCCACAACATTTATTCCATGGGACAAAACTAGGTCCAGAGTATGACTGTGGCAGTGAGTAGGTCCAGAGACATGTTGGACAAAACCCACTGAGTCGATGATGGCTCCGAAAGCCTTTTGGAGTGGGTCTGTGGACTTTTCCATGTGAATGTTAAAGTCACCAAAAGTTTGAATATTATCTGCTATGACTACAAGATCCGATAGGAATTCAGGGAACTCAGTGAGGAACACTGCATATGGCCCAGGAGGCCTGTAAACAGTAGCTATAAAAAGTGAGTGAGTAGGCTGCATAGATTTCATGACTAGAAGCTCAAAAGACGAAAACGTCATTGTTTTTTTTTGTAAATTGAAATTTGCTATCGTAAATGTTAGCAACACCTCTGCCTTTGCCGGATGCACGGGGGGTATGGTCACTAGTGTAACCAGGGGGTGAGGCCTCATTTAACACAGTAAATTCATCAGGCTTAAGCCATGTTTCAGTCAGGCCAATCACATCAAGATTATGATCAGTGATTAGTTCATTGACTATAACTGCCTTGGAAGTGAGGGATCTAACATTAAGTAACCCAATTTTGAGATGTGAGGTATCACAAGCTCTTTCAATGATGGCAGGAATGGAGGAGGTCTTTATACTAGTGAGATTGCTAAAGCGAACACCGCCATTTTTAATTTTGCCCAACCTAGATCGAGGCACAGACACGGTCTCAATGGGGAAAGCTGAGCTGACTACGCTGACTGTGCTAGTGGCAGACTCCACTAAGCTAATTCCTTTATCGTCTCTGTTTCTCTCACCTCCCATTTTTCCCCGACTCGCTCTGGTTCCATCCTCGGCTCCGCCGATCTGTCCGTGTGCCCCCCCCAAAAAAAATCTTGGGGGTGCCTCTCCAGTTTAAACGCCAGTCGCGTTCCTCGGTTCTCACTGAATTCCCCTCGCTCCTTCCTCTGCTGCTTGGTCCTGGTAAGGTGGGAGATTCTGTCACGATTGTCGTTGGTAAAGGAGAACCAAAACACAGCAGGTATGTGTAAGCTCATCTCAACGTTTATTAACTCAGAATGAACGTACAAAATAACAAACAAGCGAACGAACGATCAGCAGACAGTCTGACAAGGCTAAACACAGATCAATCTCCCACAAATACACAGACAAACACACCCAACTAATATAGGACTTCCAATCAAAGGCAACACCACACAGCTGCCTTCAATTGGAAGTCCACCCCAATTAACTCAACATAGAAATAGATCAACCAGACTACACATAGAAATACATCAACATAGACCATAACTGAAAACCCGGAAATAATAAATCAAACGCCCTCCTAACTAACACACGACCCTGAACCACATAAAACAAATACCCTCTGCCACGTCCTGACCAAACTAAAATGACAATTAACCCTTATACTGGCCAGGACGTGACAATAATTGCATGTTAGCAGTAGAACAGGTGGCAGTGGGAGTATACTCACTCGCCTACGGATTCTCAGAAGGCAGGACCGGCGCCCTCTTTTCCTCCGTCTTTTCTTCACGCAAATGATGGGGATTTGGGCCTGTTCCCGGGAAAGCAGTATATCCTTCTCGTTGGGCTCATTAAAGCTTATTCCAGTTTGTGGTGAGTAATCTCTGTTCTGATGTCCAGAAGTTATTTTCAGTCATAAGAGATGGTAGCAGCAACATTGTGTACAAAATAAGTAAAAAAATGAGTTACAAACAATGCAAAAAAACGAACTGAAGAGCACAGTTGGTTAGGAGCATGTAAAACGTCAGCCATCCTCTTTGGTGACATCTTAAATGTGATGGTTCCCGTTTTAAGTTTTGTGCGAATGCTGTCATCTATCCATGGTTTTTGGGTTGGGTAGGTTTTAATAGTCACAGTGGGAACAACATCCGCTATACACTTCTTGATGAACTCAGTCACAGTGTCAGTGTATATGTCAATGCTATTCTCAGAGGCAACCCGGAACATATCCCAGTCCGCATGATCAAAACAATTTTGAAGCATGGATTCTGATTGGTCAGATTCCAATTCTGATTGATTAGCATGGGTTCTTCCTGTTTGAATTTCTGCCTATAGGAAGTGAGGAGCAAGATGGGAGGGCAGGAGGAGGGCCTTGTAGCCATCCTGGAAGGGGGAGTATCAATGGTCGAGAGTTTTTGATGCCCGAGTACTACAGGCAATGAACTTCGGTAGCGTTTTCCTCAAATTTGCTTTGTTAACCTGTTAGGGCTAGGGGGCAGCATTGACACGGCTGGATAAAAAACATACCCGATTTAATCTGGTTACCACTCCTACTCAGTAACTAGAATATGCATATACTTATTACATATGGATAGAAAACACCCTAAATTTTCTAAAACTGTTTGAATGGTGTCTGTGAGTATAACAGAACTCAAATGGCAGGTCAAAACCTGAGAGATTCCTTTACAGGAAGTGGCCTGTCTGACCATTTCTGGAACTTCTTTGCCATCTCTATCATTTACTAAGGATCTCTGCTCTAACGTGACACTTCCCACGTCGTCCATAGGCTCTCATAGCCCGGGAAAAAAGAGAATGTCGTCATTCCAGCCCCAGGCTGAAACACATTATCGCCTTTCTCAAGTGGCCCATCAAGAGACACTAGCTTATGCGCGTGACCCCGACCGCCCCCGCCTTTGGGATTTTTTCCTCTGTTTGCCGAAAAGGAGATTCCCTGTCGGAATTTTATCGCTTTTCTACGAGAAAAATGACGTAAAAATTGATTTTAAACAGCGGTTGACATGCTTCGACGTACGGCAATTGAATACTTTGAATTTTATTGTCAGGAATTGCGCCAAGCGCGCGACACTTCTTTACTATTTCGGATAGTGTCTGGAACGCACGAACAAAACGCCGCTATTCGGATATAACGATGGATTATTTTGGACCAAACCAACATTTGTTATTGAAGTAGACGTCCTGGGTGTGCATTCTGACGAAGACAACAAAAGGTAATGACATTTTTATAATAGTAAATATGATTATGGTGAGTGCTAAACTTGCCAGGTGTCTAAATAGCGAGCCCGTGATGCCTGGGTTATGTACTTAGAATATTGCAAAATGTGCTTTCACCAAAAAGCTATTTTAAAATCGGACATATCGAGTGCATAGAGGAGGTCTGTATCTATAATTCTTAAAATAATTGTTATGCTTTTTGTGAACGTTTATCGTGAGTAATTTAGTAAAATGTTAGCGAATTCCCCGTAAGTTTGCGGGGGGTATGCTAGTTCTGAACGTCACATGCTAATGTAAAAAGCTGGTTTTTGATATAAATATGAACTTGATTGAACAAAACATGCATGTATTGTATAACATAATGTCCTAGGGTTGTCATCTGATGAAGATCATCAAAGGTGAGTGCTGCATTTAGCTGTCTTCTGGGTTTTGGTGACATTATATGCTGGCTTGAAAAATGGGTGTCTGATTATTTCTGGCTTGGTACTCTGCTGACATAATCTAATGTTTTGCTTTCGTTGTAAAGCCTTTTTGAAATCGGACAGTGTGGTTAGATTAACGAGAGTCTTATCTTTAAATGGCTGTAAAATAGTCATATGTTTGAGAAATTGAAGTAATAGGATTTTGAAGATTTTGAAAATCGCGCCACAGGCTGGCAGTGGCTGTTACGTAGGTGGGACGAATTCGTCCCGCCGGTCCCATAGAGGTTAAAACCCCCAGCTACAATAAATGTGGCCACAGGATATGTGGTTTCCAGTTTGCACAAAGTCCAGTGTAGTTCCTTGAGGGCCGTCGTGGTATCTGCTTGAGGGGCAATATACACGGCTGTGACTATAACCGAATAGAATTCTCTTGGAAGGTAATACGATCGGCATTTGTTTGTGAGGTATTCTAGGTCGGGTGAACAAAAGGACTTGAGTTCCTGTACGTTATCACAGTCACACCATGAGTAGTTAATCATGAAACATACACCACCGCCTTTCTTCTTCCCAGAGAGTTCTTTATTCCTGTCTGCACGATGTACTGGGAACCCAGCAGGATGTATGGAAGGGGACAGTATATCTGGAGAGAGACATGATTTTGTGAAATAGAGTATGTTACAGTCCCTAGTGTCTCTCTGGAAGGAAATCCTTGCCCTGAGCTCATCTACTTTATTGTCCGGAGACTGAACATTAGCTAGTAATATACTCAGAAGCTGTGGATGGTGTGCACGCCTCCTGAGTCAGACTTGAAGTCCACTCCGAATACCTCTTCTCTGCCGGCGGCAACTTGAAGCAGCCTCTGGGATAAGTTACATTGCCCTGGGGGGTACGAACAAAGGATCCAATTCGGGAACATCGTATTTCAGGTTGGAATGCTGGTTAGTTACCGCCGCTCTGATATCCAAACGTTTTTTCCGGCTGTATGTAATAACACAAGAAACATTCTGGGCTAATAATGTAAGAAATAACACACAAAAAAAACAAAATAGTGCAAAGTTGCTTAGGAGCTAGAAGCAGAGCTGCCATGTCTGTCGGCGCCATCTTGGAGGAGCAGAATCCAAACCAGAAACAAAATTGATCTACACTGTTCCTGTCATGTCTATTCCTGCTCCCTCCCTCCAGCGCCCAACGTCGCCAATCTATTAACCACCGGTCCTGGCAACCCACATTCCGCACACCTGATCCCCATCGTTAAGCACACTTGGACTTCATCACTATCCTGATTACTCTCCCGTCATATAGCCCTCACCAACCTCAGTCATCAGGCAGTATTGGTTCTGTTTTCATGTCCTGACACTTCTCTTGTTTTGTAACTCTCCATGTTCATTATTATAAAACTCACCATCTGACTCAGGGAGTCAGGAAGTACCACCTGCTTCCTAACTCCCTGCGTCTTCATTGCAGCTTGGATGGAAAATTACTGTGGATAATAGCTGACGATATTGCCACTCCTATTTGCCATATCTTCAATTTAAGCCTACTAGAAAGTGTGCGCCCTCAGGCCTGGAGGGAAGCAAAATTTATTCTGCTACCTAAGAATAGTACTGGCTCAAATAGCTGACCAATCAGTCTGTTACCAAACCTTAGTAAAGTTTAGAAAGAAATGGTGTTTGACAAGATACAATGCTATTTAACAGTAAACAAATTCACAAAAGACTTCAGCACGCTTATAGTGAGGACATTCAACAAGCACAGCACTTACACAAATGACTGATGATTGGCTGAGAGAAATTGATGACAAAAAGATTGTGGGGGCTGTTTTGTTAGACTTCAGTGCGGCTTTTGAAATTATCGATCATAGTCTGCTGCTGGAAAAACATATTTGTTATGGCTTTATATCCCCTGCTATATTGTTGATAAAGAGTTACCTCTAACAGAACACAGAGGGTTTAATAGAAGCCTCTCTGACATAATCCAGGTAGAACCAGGAATTCCCCAGGGCAGTTGTCTAGGCTCCTTACTTTTTTCAATCTTTACTAATGAATTGCCACTGACTTTGTGTAAAGCTAGTGTGTCTATGTATGCGGATTGAAATTACTGCAACACTTAATAAAAAGCTGCAGTTAGTTTCAAAATGGGTGGCAAGGAATAAGTTAGCCCTAAATATTTCAAAAACTTAAAGCATTTAATTTAGGACAAATCATTCACTAAACCCTAAACCTCAACTAAATCTTGTAATAAATAATGTGGAAATTGAGCAAGTTGAGGTGACTAAACTGCTTTGAGTAACCCTGGATTGTAAACTGTCATGGTCAAAAATATTGATACAACAGTAGCTAAGATGGGGAGAAGTCTGTCCATAATAAAGTGTTACTCTACCTTCTTAACAGCACTATCAACAAGGCAGATCCCTACATGCTCTAGTTTTTTAAGGGGTTGATCAGCTTAATATTGAGGATAGATTGTTGCTTCCATCAGTGTAATTGTCTGCATCATTTCCAATCCCCCATATATTTTTGGGGGTACATATATACAGTATCTCACAAAAGTGAGTACACCCCTCACATTTTTGTAAATATTTGAGTATATCTTTTCATGTGACAACACTGAAGAAATGATACTTTGCTACAATGTAAAGTAGTGAGTGTACAGCTTGTATAACAGTGCAAATTTGCTGTCCCCTCTAAATAACTCAACACACAGTCTTTAATGTCTAAACCGCTGGCAACAAATGTGAGTACACCCCTAAGTGAAAATGTCTTTTCTTTCTGTCTTTTCAGGTAGATTAAACTGAAATTGCAACCAACTTTCTAAGGCTTGTTTAAAAAATAACGATATTTTGGAGATTATTTCCTTTTCAAACAACCGAAAGTGAGCAGGTGTAATCTGAATAAAGGGAAAAAGGCCATTCTTGAAAATAGGATGAGACATTCCTTCCAATTTACTAGAGATCCAGTTTAGAGTTAAGTATAACTTTGTCTGACTGATGCCTTTTTAAAAATGTATTTCACCTTTATTTAACCAGGTAGGCTAGTTGAGAACAAGTTCTCATTTACAACTGTGAACTGGACAAGAATAAAGGAAAGCAGTTCGACACATGCAGCAACACAGAGTTACACATGGAATAAACAAACATACAGTCAATAATACAGTAGAAAAAAAGTCTATATAGAGTGTGCAAATGAGGTAAGATAACCTCTATGGGCTAGGTGGGACGCTTGCGTCCCACCTACGTAACAGCCACTTGCAGCCTGTGGCGCGATTTTCAAAACCTTAAAAATCCTATTACTTCAATTTCTCAAACATATGACTATTTTACAGCTATTTAAAGACAAGACTCTCGTTAATCTAACCACACTGTCCGATTTCAAAAAGGCTTTACAACGAAAGCAAAACATTAGATTATGTCAGCAGAGTACCAAGCCAGAAATAATCAGACACCCATTTTTCAAGCCAGCATATAATGTCACCAAAACCCAGAAGACAGCTAAATGCAGCACTCACCTTTGATGATCTTCATCAGATGACAACCCTAGGACATTATGTTATACAATACATGCATGTTTTGTTCAATCAAGTTCATATTTATATCAAAAACCAGCTTTTTACATTAGCATGTGACGTTCAGAACTAGCATACCCCCCGCAAACTTCCGGGGAATTCGCTAACATTTTACTAAATTACTCACGATAAACGTTCACAAAAAGCATAACAATTATTTTAAGAATTATAGATACAGACCTCCTCTATGCACTCGATATGTCCGATTTTAAAATAGCTTTTTGGTGAAAGCACATTTTGCAATATTCTAAGTACATAGCCCAGGCATCACGGGCTCGCTATTTAGACACCCGGCAAGTTTAGCACTCACCATAATCATATTTACTATTATAAAAGTTTGATTACCTTTTGTTGTCTTCGTCAGAATGCACACCCAGGACTGCTACTTCAATAACAAATGTTGGTTTGGTCCAAAATAATCCATCGTTATATCCGAATAGCGGCGTTTTGTTCGTGCGTTCCAGACACTATCCGAAATGGTAAAGAAGTGTCGCGCGCATGGCGCAATTCGTGACAATAAAATTCTAAATATTCCATTACCGTACTTCGAAGCATGTCAACCGCTGTTTAAAATCAATTTTTACGCCATTTTTCTCGTAGAAAAGCGATAATATTCCGACAGGGAATCTCCTTTTCGGCAAACAGAGGAAAAAAATCACAAAGGCGGGGGCGGTCGGGTCACGCGCATAAGCCCAGAGTCCCTTGATCGGCCACTTGAGAAAGGCGATAATGTGTTTCAGCCTGGGGTTGGAATGACGACATTCTGTTTTTTCCAGGGCTCTGAGCGCCTATGGACGACGTGGGAAGTGTCACGTTAGAGCAGAGATCCTTAGTAAAAGATAGAGATGGAAAAGAAGTTCAAGAAATGGTCAGACAGGCCACTTCCTGTAAAGGAATCTCTCAGGTTTTGACCTGCCATTTGAGTTCTGTTATACTCACAGACACCATTCAAACAGTTTTAGAAACTTTAGGGTGTTTTCTATCCATATGTAATAAGTATATGCATATTCGAGTTACTGGGTAGGAGTGGTAATCAGATTAAATCGGGTATGTTTTTTATCCAGCCGTGTCAATACTGCCCCCTAGCCCTAACAGGATAAGGGAGGTAAGGCAATAAATAGGATGTGTTGGCGAAGTAATTACAATATACCAATTACATTTACATTTACATTTAAGTCATTTAGCAGACGCTCTTATCCAGAGCGACTTACAAATTGGTGCATTCACCTTATGATATCCAGTGGAACAACCACTTTACAATAGTGCATCTAAATCTTTTAAGGGGGGGGGGGGGGGGGTAGAAGGATTACTTTATCCTATCCTAGCTATTCCTTAAAGAGGTGGGGTTTCAGGTGTCTCCGGAAGGTGGTGATTGACTCCGCTGTCCTGGCGTCGTGATGGAGCTTGTTCCACCATTGGGGTGCCAGAGCAGCGAACAGTTTTGACTGGGCTGAGCGGGAACTGTGCTTCCTCAGAGGTAGGGGGGCCAGCAGGCCAGAGGTGGATGAACGCAGTGCCCTTGTTTGGGTGTAGGGCCTGATCAGAGCCTGAAGGTATGGAGGTGCCATTCCCTTCACAGCTCCGTAGGCAATCACCATGGTCTTGTAGCGGATGCGAGCTTCAACTGGAAGCCAGTGGAGAGAGCGGAGGAGCGGGGTGACGTGAGAGAACTTGGGAAGGTTGAACACCAGACGGGCTGCGGCGTTCTGGATGAGTTGTAGGGGTTTAATGGCACAGGCAGGGAGCCCAGCCAACAGTGAGTTGCAGTAATCCAGACGGGAGATGACAAGTGCCTGGATTAGGACCTGCGCCGCTTCCTGTGTGAGGCAGGGTCGTACTCTGCGAATGTTGTAGAGCATGAACCTACAGGATCGGGTCACCGCCTTGATGTTAGTGGAGAACGACAGGGTGTTGTCCAGGATCACGCCAAGGTTCTTAGCACTCTGGGAGGAGGACACAAGGGAGTTGTCAACCGTGATGGCGAGATCATGGAACCGGCAGTCCTTCCCCGGGAGGAAGAGCAGCTCCGTCTTGCCGAGGTTCAGCTTGAGCTGGTGATCCGTCATCCACACTGATATGTCTGACAGACATGCAGAGATGCGATTCGCCGCCTGGTTATCAGAAGGGGGAAAGGAGAAGATTAGTTGTGTGTCGTCTGCATAGCAATGATAGGAGAGACCATGTGAGGATATGACAGAGCCAAGTGACTTGGTGTATAGCGAGAATAGGAGAGGGCCTAGAACAGAGCCCTGGGGGACACCAGTGGTAAGAGCGCATGGTGCGGAGACAGATTCTCGCCACACCACCTGGTAGGAGCGACCTGTCAGGTAGGACGCAATCCAAGCGTGGGCCGCGCCAGAGATGCCCAACTCGGAGAGGTTGGAGAGGAGGATCTGATGGTTCACAGTATCAAAGGCAGCAGATAGGTCTAGAAGGATGAGAGCAGAGGAGAGAGAGTTAGCTTTAGCAGTGCGGAGAGCCTCCGTGACACAGAGAAGAGCAGTCTTAGTTGAATGCCCAGTCAATTAAACACTGTAGTGAATGAAGTGCAGAAGATGAATGTGCAAGTAGAAATACTGGGGTGCAAAGGAGCAAGATAAATAAATAAATAAATACAGTATGGGGATGAGGTAGTTGGATGGGCTGTTTACAGATGGGCTATGTACAGGTGCAGTGATCTGTGAGCTGCTCTGACAGCTGGTGCTTAAAGCTAGTGAGGGAGATATAAGTCTCCAGCGACGAGAGCGTACAGGTCGCAATGGTGGGTGGTATATGGGGCTTTGGTGACAAAACAGATGGCACTGTGATTGACTACATCCAATTTGTTGAGTAGAGTGTTGGAGGCTATTTTGTAAATGACATCGCCGATATTGGACAACCTTTTACTCCTCTAAATAGTTTAACACATTCTGAGATGTAGCCATTATTTACTATTTTACACCTCGGGTTACTATACATAACTTTAACCCATTTTATAAGAGATTCCCCCAAATTGAAATATTCTAGGCATTTATATATAACCTCCAGCCGTACTTTATCAAAAGCCTTTTCAGCTATGAAAGCCAGGCCTGGTGTCCCCGATATTTCATCGTATTCTATTGTTTCCAGTACTTGTCTTATATTATATCCAATGTATCGTTCATGTAAAAAACCTGTCTGATTAGGATGAATAATATCTGACAATACTTTTTTAATTCTATGCACCAAGCATTTTGCTAGGATTTTTGCATCACAACTGTCACATCCTGACCAGGAGAGGGAGGTATGGTATCAGTTTTGGGTCAGGATGTGGCAGGTTTTTTGTATGTTAAGGGGTTTGTGTTGGTGATTAGACTCCCAATTGAAGGCAGGTGTGTTGAGTTGCCTTTGATTGGGAGTCTTATATAGTGGTGTGTGTTTTTCTTTGGGGTTGTGGGTAGTTGTTTGTGATCACTGCTTGTTTAGCCTGTTATGCTGTTGCTGTCGTGAGCATTGTTTTGTTTTCCAGTGGATACTTTACATGTTTTTTCATCAATAAACATGAGTATCCACATTCCCACTGCGTCTTGGTCCTCCTTTCCCAACGACGGTTGTTACAACAACACTGAAGTGTAAGAGGTCTCCAATTATTTATTCTTAAAGTACTTTACTTTCTCTTTAAAAATATCATTCGCTGAATCATGTGTGACTCCATCATTTGTAACAAGTTTAAAAAAAAACATTTTGGTAGCATTTCTATATTGAAGATTGAACATTTTTTCCCCTTATATTCCATTCAGTTTGCTTTATTTTTATAATATATTACACTGAATAAGTATATCTTCTTTATAATATATTTCTTGAATATGTTCCTCCATTTATTTTGTTTTTCTGCTAACTTATTCTGTGCCTCTATGGTACAGTTTTTTATTGCTATCTAACTGTACTGTTAGTCCTTCAATTTCCTTTGTTAATATGAACTCTTTTGATCTAAATTGCTTTTGTTTTATAGATGAGTATTGAATTGCATGGCCCCTAAAGGCACATTTAAAAGTGTCCCATACAATAAGGGGATCTGCTGTACCTAGGTTATGTTGGAAAAAGTCAGTTATAAATTCTTCTGTCCTAGTTCTAAACAATTTATCATCTAGTAGGCTTTAATTAAATGTCCAATATCCTCATCCAAGTGGAAATTCTGTAAGAGTAATATATATGCCAATTATGGGATGATCCGACCGCATTCTGTCCCCTTTCAACACTTTTTAAACTTTTGGTGCCAGAGTGAATGGCATAAGAATGTAGTTGTCAATGGTGTGCGTACTGGGAGCGGAGTCAGGTGCAGGAGAACAGAGAGTTGTGGACAGCCGCACATTTTATTTAGGCAGGAGAAACCAACAGACGGACGCCACTGCGTCAAAACCTCCAGCCAATTGGCAAAAGTGCAAAACGTGCAAACAGTCACAATAATTATGTTCAAACAAATAAACATACCTCGTTATAAAACCCGGAACAAACGAACACCAGTCTTGCGCCTCAAAATTGACACGTAACAAAAAACAATTTCCCACAAGGACATGAGGAGGACCAGAGGAATAAATACATGTAGTGTGATTGGGAAATGAAAACCAGGTGTGCAGGGAACAAGACAAATGGATAAATGAAAATGGAGCGGCGATGGCTAGAAAGCCATTGACGTCGATCGCCGAACGCCGCCCGAACAAGGAGAGGAGCCGACTTCGGCGGAAGTCGTGACAGTACCCCCCGCTTGACGCACGGCTCCAGCAGCGTGCCGACACCGGCCTCGGGGACGACCCGGAGGGCAAGGCGCAGGGCGATCCGGCCGGCGACGGTGGAACTCCCGCAGCAGTTCAGGGTCCAACACGTCTGCCACCAGAACCCAGCACCTCTCCTCCGGACCGTACCCCTCTCACTCCACGAGGTACTGAAGGCCCCCTGCCCGACGCCTCAAATCCAGGATGGACCGGATGGAGTACGCCGGGGCCCCCTCGATGTCCAGAGGAACCTCCCGCACCTCAGACTCCTGGTGCGGACCAACCACCACCGGCCTGAGGAGAGACACATGGAACGAGGGATTAATATGGTAATCGGGGGGAAGCTGTAACCTGTAACATACCTCGTTAACTCTCCTCAGGACTTTAAATGGCCCCACAAACTGCGGACCTAGCTTCCGGCAGGGCAGGCGGAGGGGCAGGTTTTGGGTCGAGAGCCAGACCCCGTCCCCCGGTGCGAACACCGGGGCCTCACTGGGGTGACGGTCCACGCTGGTCTTTTGGTGCAGTGCGGCCTGCTGGAGGTGACCATGGGCGGCTTCCCATGTCTCCTCCACGTGCCTGAACCAGTCGTCCACCACAGGAGACTCGGTCTGACTCTGATGCCACGGTGCCAGAACCAGCTGGTACCCCAATACACACTGAAAGGGGGAGAGGTTAGTGGAGGTGTGGCGGAGCGAGTTCTGTGCCATCTCTGCCCAGGGCACGAACGCTGCCCACTCCCACGGCTGGTCCTGGCAATAGGACCGCAGAAACCTGCCCACATACTGGTTCACTCTTTCCACCTGCCCATTACTCTCAGGGTGGAAACCCGAGGTGAGGCTGATCGAGACCCCAAGATGTTCCATGAACGCCCTCCAGACTCTCGAAGTGAACTGGGGACCTCGATCAGACACTATATCCTCAGGCACCCCGTAGTGCCGAAGGATGTGTGTAAACAGGGCCTCCACAGTTTGTAGGGCCGTAGGGAGCCCGGGCAGAGGGAGGATATGACAGGACTTAGAAAAACGATCCACAACGACCAGGATCGTGGTGTTTCCCTGTGAGGGAGGAAGATCCGTCAGAAAATCCACCGACAGGTGTGACCAAGGCCGTTGTGGAACGGGTAAGGGATGTAGCTTACCTCTGGGCAGGTGTCTAGGAGCCTTACACTGGCCGCACACTGAGCAGGAGGAAACATAAACCCTCACGTCCTTAGCCAAGGTGGGCCACCAGTACTTCCCAGTCAGACAGCGCACCGTCCGACAGATCCCCGGATGACCAGAGGAGGGTGATGTGTGGGCCCAATAGATCAACTGGTCACAGACTGCAGACGGAACGTACTGACGCCCGACGGGGCACTGGGGTGGAGCGGGCTCTGTACGCAACGCCTGCTCAATGTCCGTGTCCAGCACAGTGCCAGGGAATGAAAACCAGGTGTGCACGGAACAAGACTAAACAAATGGATATATGAGAAATGGAGCGGCAATGGCTAGAAAGCCATTGACGTCGATCGCCGAACGCCGCACGAACAAGGAGAGGAGCCGACTTCGGCGGAAGTCGTGACAGTAGTCAAGACGACTAGCTTGATTAAGCCTCCGCCATGTATATCTCACTAGGTCAGGGTATTTAAGTCTCCACATATCCACTAATTCCAATATATCCATGACATTCATGATTTCCTTAAGTGCCTGAGGTTGATAGTGTTGTTTGTAGAGTTGATCAATTCTTATTTATATTTTCAAAGAAGCTTAGATCATTATTATTTGGACCGTATAGGTTAATAAGCCATCTCTGTTTATTGTCCAATAACGTATTTAAAATAATCAATTTTCCTTGATGATCTGTTTGGACAATCTGCACATTTGGATCAAAATTACTGTTAAAACCATCACCACTTTTGAATTTCTTTTCCCATGGAAGAAATATATTTCACCCCTCCCCCCGTCCTTTTTCCACAAAACTTCATCTAAAATTGTTGAATGAGTTTCCTGTAAACAATAGATATTATATTCCTCTTTTAGCCACGTAAATATTGATCGTCTTTTCTTATTATCTGCCAAGCCATTACAATTATAACTGGCTGTACTTATTTCACCACTTACCATAATGAGACACAACTTTCAATTCTATTTATCAAAATATATGTTTGTAAACGTTCCATTAAAAAGTAACATGATGATTGAGTGTCTATATAGCTGTACCATGATATTTGCATTGCTACTAAGTAAATCTCCAATTGGTCCCCACTATTCCACCCGCTAAAAGCCCTCCTCATCCCGAGTTGGGTTGTCATCCCAATGCCTGGCAGACCACCCCCGACGACCCATATCCCATAACCCTGAAAAGACGGATCCATCCTTGGAAAAGAGCACACAGTGCCATTTACAGAACAGAAGTAGATCAAGCCAAATGCATTTCCATCGCCCTCACCTCGATTTGGATTATATACAGTGGGGAGAACAAGTATTTGATACACTGCCGATTTTGCAGGTTCTCCTACTTACAAAGCATGTAGAGGTCTGTAATTTTTTATCATAGGTACACTTCAACTGAGAGACGGAATCTAAAACAAAAATCCAGAAAATCACATTGAATGATTTTTAAGTAAATAATTAGTATTTTATTGCATGACATAAGTATTAGATACATCAGAAAAGCATAAGAAAAGCATATTTGGTACAGAAACCTTTGTTTGCAATTACAGAGATCATACGTTTCCTGTAGTTCTTGACCAGGTTTGCACACACTGCAGCAGGGATTTTGGCCCACTCCTCCATACAGACCTTCTCCAGATCCTTCAGGTTTCGGGGCTGTCGCTGGGCAATACGGACTTTCAGCTCCCTCCAAAGATTTTCTATTGGGTTCAGGTCTGGAGACTTGCTAGGCCACTCCAGGACCTTGAGATGCTTCTTACGGAGCCACTCCTTAGTTGCCCTGGCTGTGTGTTTTGGGTCCTTGTCAAGCTGGAAGACCCAGCCACGACCCATCTTCAATGCTCTTACCGAGGGAAGGAGGTTGTTGGCCAAGATCTCGCGATACATGGCCCCATCCATCCTCCCCTCAATACGGTGCAGTCGTCCTGTCCCCTTTGCAGAAAAGCATACCCAAAGAATGATGTCTCCACCTCCATGCTTCACGGTTGGGATGGTGTTCTTGGGGTTGTACTCATCCTTCTTCTTCCTCCAAACACGGCGAGTGGAGTTTAGACCAAAAAGCTCTATTTTTGTCTCATCAGACCACATGACCTTCTCCCATTCCTCCTCTGGATCATCTAGATGGTCATTGGCAAACTTCAGACGGGCCTGGACATGCGCTGGCTTGAGCAGGGGGACGTTGCGTGCGCTGCAGGATTTTAATCCATGACGGCGTAGTGTGCTACTAATAGTTTTCTTTGAGACTGTGGTCCCAGCTCTCTTCAGATCACTGACCAGGTCCTGCCGTGTAGTTCTGGGCTGATCCCTCACCTTCCTCATGATCATTGATGCCCCACGAGGTGAGATCTTGCATGGAGCCCCAGACCGAGGGTGATTGACCGCCATCTTGAACTTCTTCCATTTTCTAATAATTGTTGCCTTCTCACCAAGCTGCTTGCCTATTGTCCTGTAGCCCATCCCAGCCTTATGCAGGTCTACAATTTTATCCCTGGTGTCCTTATACAGCTCTCTGGTCTTGGCCATTGTGGAGAGGTTGGAGTCTGTTTGATTGAGTGTGTGGACAGGTGTCTTTTATATAGGTAACGAGTTCAAACAGGTGCAGTTAATACAGGTAATGAGTGGAGAACAGGAGGGCTTCTTAAAGAAAAACGAACAGGTATGTGAGAGCTGGAATTCTTACTGGTTGGTAGGTGATCAAATACTTATGTCATGCAATAAAATGCAAATTAATTACTTAAAAATCATACAATGTGATTTTATGGATTCCGTCTCTCACAGTTGAAGTGTACCTATGATAAAAAATTACAGACCTCTACATGCTTTGTAAGTAGGAAAACCTGCAAAATCGGCAGTGTATCAAATACTTGTTCTCCCCACTGTATAGCCATAAAAAAATAAAATAAAAAAAAAATATATATATATATAGTGATATTTTAAATCCTCTCTTATTTTCCATAATTAGCTATTAATATTTGTAGTAATATAGGCAATTTATGCAAAGGATTTTACCTCTCACCAGTCTCGCCACTACCAAAATTACATTATTGCAAGCAATTATTATATTAGCAAACAATTGTTGTGAATCATCCTCTATTGTCCCTAATATCTATTACTCCTTCGCAGCAGTTGTGGGATACGCACACACACCCACATACTCATACACACTCAACCCTTTCCCCCCACACAACCACAGGCTCACATTCTCAACAGTTGCACCATCCCAGAGCCCAACTCAAGAAAGGTCTTGATTTACGAATGCATATACAGCTGCAGCTGTATGAGAAGGCCTGCAAGACTGCAAAAAAAATAGGCAGAAATTGAGAGATTTTATTAACCATTGCCACGTTCTAGATGATGGAGGTCAAATGTACACCTTTTCCCTGAAACACCCATAACACGGTCCCCCGTATTGACCATATTCCCAAGCATCTCCATGCAGTCAGACTTTTGATTTTGTGCCACCAGGGCCACAATAATATACCCCCTCTCTGAATGTCCGAGTGTGACCCCATGGGTTACTGCAGCTAGTGTTGCCAGCACTGCCACTGCCTGGGTGGGGGCACCCCACCGGAATCCCCACCGGCTAGATACAAGGTCGTCAAGGTTCTCATTAGCAGCTTTGAGAATGTCCTTGTATAGTATGCTCTCCCTTTAGGGGGCTTTGGCTTTGCAGGACCAACCCTGCCAAGCAGGCTCAGAATCTTGAGGGGGCAGTGCTGCTCTAGGTCTCTGACCGCATTTTGGCTGCATACAGACCCCTTACAGCAGGCCAACAAAACATTTTTTTACATTTTAGCAGACGCTCTTATCCAGAGCGACTTACAGTAGTGAGTGCATACATTCCATAAAAAAATTTTTCTCCGTACTGGTCCCCCGTGGGAATCAAACCCACAACCCTGGCGTTGCAAACACCATGCTCTACCAACTGAGCCACACAGTTAGGGACTTCTCCTTAGTATCTGGGTCATTCAGGTGGGTGTCTAGGGTAAAGGGTTGTGTACCGTACCATTAATATAGGATCATAAATAAATATATTAGATATATAATTTATTTTAAAATGCTATTCCACCATGATAGGACAATAAATAAATAATGTATTATATGTATAATTCATTATAAATAGTATATCCATCATCTGAACAACATTGAAAGCTCTCTCACACCCCGGCTCACAGCAATACATTGGTTCTGGGATATGCATTTCCTTTCTCACTCAACACCACACTTTCCCCCCCCCCCCCAAAAAAAAAAAAACACACACACCATCCACACATACTGTGCCTTCTGTTTACTGAGTTTTTATCTTCACCATGTTGAATTAGTGCTTTTGTGTTCCAATTAGTTATATTTGAAGATAGATAGAAAAGCTATATTTTCTATTATATTAATACAATTCATAACCGGGCTTGAATTGTGTTTCATTATTTTCCTTGTGTCATCGACGTGTGTGTAGGTGGCAAGGAAGTCAGGCGCAGGAGAAACCAACTTGGTAAAACTGGAGTTATTTAATAAAGAATAAACGAACACGAACTCCAAAACCAACGTACATAAAAATAACATGGGTAAAGAAAATACCCGTCGCTCACCAATACAAAATACACGAAACCGATAACAAATAAAACAATCTCGGACAAGGACATGAGGGAAAACAGAGTGTTAAATACACAACATGTAATGAATGGGATTGAAATCAGGTGTGTAGTAAAATTAGACAAAACCAATGGAAAATGAAAAATGGATCAGTGATGGCTTGAAGACCGGTGACGTCGACCGCCGAGCATCACCCGAACAACGAGGGGCATCGACTTCGGCAGAAGTCGTGACACCTCGTCTATAACAACTTTGTAATTTTAAAATAACCATGGAGTAGTCTTTGTGTCTCTGAACAACTGGTTATCAATATATAGTTTATCGACGACAAGAGCTACTCGTTTCCCTTTTAATCTATTTTCCTTGAAAATTGGATACAGAACTTTACGCCGTTCTGCAAATTCCTTCGGGGACTGGTCATTCATGCCAATTTTGGTCCCAGCAAGTCTTTTACCCAGGCTTTGAACAATTATTTGATCTTTAAAGGAAGCAAATTGGGCAATGATTGGGCGTTCATAACTCTGCCCTCTCTGTTCCGAAGCGGTGTACATGTTCGAGTTGGATTTTGTCGATAGCTTGGCGTGAAATTTGAAGCGCTGTAAGGAGGAACTCTCTAACTACAGATTCAGGAACTTCTCCTTCTTTCTCTTGGATACCTGTAAGTACCAGATTCTCTCTCATGGATCTAGCCTGTATGTCAACTAAGGCTTCTCTCAGAACGGTGTTCTCCTTTTTAAGTTCATTCACTTCTGTCGCGTCCTGACCAGTAAAGGGGTTATTTGTTATTATAGTTTGGTCAGGACGTGGCAGGGGGTATTTGTTTTATATGGTTTTGAGTGTGTGTTTATGTAGAGGGGTATTTGATTTATGTATTCCGGGATTTTTGGTTTAGTTCTATGTTGTATAGTTCTATGTCTGTTCTAGGGTATTTAGATCTATGTTTAGGTAATTGGGATTGGGGCCTTCAATTGGAGGCAGCTGGTTATCGTTGCCTCTGATTGAAGGTCCTATATTTAGGAGTATGTTTATTATGGGGATTGTGGGAGGTTGTTCTTAGCACTGCTGTATTTAGCCTGCAAGACTGTTAGTTCCTTGTTTTGTTTATTTTTAAGTGTTCACTAATAAAGTTAAGATGAGCACTCGACCCGCTGCGCCTTGGTCCACTTACTACGACGATCGTGACAATTTCTGCTCAATCTTATTGACTGTCCCTTTAAGCTTGTTTGTTTCCTTCTTCAATGTCGCAGATTTTTCATCTCGAGGCTTACCTTCAACTCTTTTATATCCTTACTGACTAATTCAAGTATAGCCAGTTTGTCATTTATTTATTTTAACAGATCGGTTTTGACCTTTACCATTCCCGGTGGTGAAAATATTAAATTGTCTGTCTGTAGAAGAGTCACTTTTTCATTTTGAAATCGGTTCCCCGGTCTTACTCTCCGTCATGTTTGGGTGTTGCTTGTTTTCATAATATTTATTGATACATTTCTCTAGTTTTAAGATTTGTTTTGTGTTATTATCCAGACTGAAGGTTATTACCCACCAGATTGTGTAGTGCTAATATTTAGTCTAACTTGCCGATATTGAATATTATGTTTTTATCTTGAGATGCTCTACATAACTACGTTCAGTGTGCCATTACCTGTCTCAGTCCTGCCCTGCTGTTTCCACACTTGGACTACTGGTCATGTGCCGTGCTGCCCTGTTCTGAGCCAATTGTAATTTTCCTAATATTATGCATGTCAATCTCTCCTGACTCAAAGTTGAGGAGTGGAGGAGTGATTGACGTCATCACTACTTGTATTTGTGAGAGGTATTGACATGTTGAAAGCACTGAGCTGTCTGTTTAATTAACTAGCACACAGCTCAGACACCCATATGTACCCCACAAGACATGCCACCAGAGGTCTCTTCATAGTCCCAAGTCCAGAACAGACTATGGAAGGCCCACAGCACTACATAGAGCCATTACTACATGGAACTATTCCACATCAGGTAACTGATGAAGCAGTAGAATCAGATTTAAATAACAGATACAAATACTTATAGCACAGCAAGGACTGTGAAGCAACACAAACATAGGCACAGACACATGCATACACACACACAATAACATATGCACTATACACACATGTACACACAGATTTTGGGTAGATATGTGGTGGTGGAGTAGGGGCCCAAGGGCACACACTTAGTGTGTTGTGAAATCTGTTATGAATGTATTGTAGTGTTAACTGCCTTAATTTTGTCTGAACCCAGGAAGAGTAGCAGCTAATGGGGATCCATAATAAATACAAATACCAATACAATACAGAAAACTGCTTGTTGAATTATTGAAGCAGCAGATGATTACACCATCTTCCAGACTGTCGAGGAACAGGGTCATCTACTCCACCAACACCACGACCAGCTGGCTCTACTGGGTACGACCACAAAAGAGGTCCTCCACGTTCTCCAACGCCTCGACACCACCAGCGAGGTTCTCCATACCTCTGACGGAGGGCCTCCTACCATGGGTCGTCACGGTATGCCCGTCCCCCAGCCTACCCAGCCGTCCAGGTCAGCGATGCCCGACTGTCCCTTCCGGAAAAGTATGACCGCACTCCATTGAAATGCCGTGACTTCCTACTCCAGTGCTCCCTCTATTTATTCTATCAGACGGGCGCCCCAACCACCGAGAGGTCCAAGGTTGCCACGGTCTTTTCCCTGCTGACCGGACGGGCATTGGAGTGGGCTACGGCTGTCTGGAGGACTTCGGCCGTCTGGAGGACTATGGCCTTCCTGAGGACATCGTTTCCGACCATGCCCCCCAATTCACGTCGTAGATCTGGAAAGCCTTTATGGAAAAGCTGGGGGCCACGGTCAGCCTCAAATACGACATTATTGCTTCTGTTTTCATGTCCAGACGCTTCTCTTGTTTTTTAACTCTCCATGTTCGTTATTATTAAACTCCCCATCTGCAACTGCTTCCTGACTCCCTGCATCTTCATTACAGTTCCAGAACAGAACCATTAATAAAAAATTATGGGAGCCGGTTAATAGCATTTTTTTTCAGTCCCACAAAAAACAGCAACAAAGCGCCTCTATCTTGTCAGAGTGAGGGATTTCTCAGAAACGTATTCCAACATCTGCATGCCAGCTGGACATCTTTGTCACTGTGTGTGTGTGTAGGCTACCTCTGAAGCATAGCCTACTGACAACGTTACAAGCATGATTTAGAAATTAGGATGAGAGATGTTTAATTAGAGAAGAATAGATTAACTTTTTCAATGCTAGTTAAGGATACTATAGTTATCACATTTGACATTGGATTTATTAACTTCAAAAAAGGTAAGACGTGTTTTTAGTTCTAGTGCTGCGCTGCACACACCAGCATTGCTAGTTAGCTAGCTAATGTTGGCTCCGGTCCAACATTAAGCCAACTGGGAAGTTCAAAGGCATTCAAAGTTCCTACATAGAAGCCGCTCCTCCGTAGGTATAATTCTTTGGGCCTAATTTAGATAACACATCATAACAACAAGATGCCCAGAGCTTCAAGCCAAGCTTCCCCCACCAGCAAAATTGAAGTCACACGTCGTGCCCTACATTGTCCATAGTATTTACATATGTATTTATTATGGATCCCCATTAGCTGATGCCAAAGCAGCAGCTACTCTTCCTGGAGTCCAGCAAAATTAAGGCAGTTTACACATTTTAAAAAACATTACAATACATTTACAGATTTCACAACACACTCTGTGCCTTCAGGCCCCTACTCCACCACTACCACATATCTACAGTACTAAATCCATGTGTATGTGTGTGTATAGTGTGTGTGTTATCGTGTGTGTGTGTATGCATGTGTCTGTGCATGTGTTTGTGTTGCTTCACTGTTTCATAAGGTGTTTTTGTGGCATGTCTTGTGGGGTATGCTTGGATGTCCAAGCTGTGTGCCAGTAGTTCAGACAAACATTCAACATGTCAATACCTCTCATAAATACAAATCAAATGTTATCAGTCACATGCGTCGAATACAACAGGACCTTATAGTGAAATGCTTATTTACGAGCCCCTAACCAACAATGCAGTTTAAAATATACGGATAAGAATAAGAAATAAAAGTAACAAGTAATTAAAGAGCAGCAGTAAAATAACAATAGTGAGACTATATACAGGGGGGTACTGGTACAGAGTCAATGTGCGGGGGCACCGGTTAGTCGAGGTAATATGTACATGTAGGTAGAGTTATTAAAGTGACTATGCATAGATGGTAACAACAGAGAGTAGCAACAGTGTAAAAGAGGGGGAGAAGGCGTAGGGGGGGTAGTAAAGCAAATAGTCTGGGTTCCATTCTACAGACGTGAGTGCTACTGGTCGGTAGTCATTTAGGCAGGTTACCTTAGTATTCTTGGGTACAGGCACTATGGTGGTCTGCTTAAAACATGTTGGTATTACAGACTCGGACAGGGAGAGGTTGAAAATGTCAGTGAAGACACTTGCCAGTTGGTCAGTGCATGCTCGCAGTACACATCTTGGTAATCCGTCTGGCCTTGCGGCCTTGTGAATGTTGACCTGTTTAAAGGTCTTACTCACATCGACTGTGGAGAGTGTGATCACACAGTCTTCCGGAACAGCTGGTGCTCTCATTCATTCCTCAGTGTTATTTGCCTCGAAGTGAGCGTAGAAGTAGTTTAGCTCGTCTGGTAGGCTCGTGTCACTGGGCAGCTCTCGGCTCTTTGTAGTCTGTAATGGTTTGCAAGCCTTGCCACATCCGGTGAGCGTCAGAGCCGGTTTAGTATGATTTGATCTTAGTCCTGTATTGACGCTTTGCCTGTTTGATGGTTCGTAGGAGGGCATAGCGGGATTTTTTATAAGCCTCCGGGTTAGAGTCCCGCTCCTTGAAAGCGGCAGCTCTAACCTTTAGCTCAGTGCAACTATTGCCTGTAATCCATGGCTTCTGGTTGGGGTATGTACGTACGGTCAATGTGGGGATGACGTCATTGATGCACTTATTGATGAAGCCAATGACTGATGTGGTGTACTCCTCAATGCAATCGGAGGAATCCAGGAACATATTCAAGTGTGTGCTAGCAAAACAGTCCTGTAGCTTAGCATCTGATTCATCTGACCACTTTTTTATTGATCTAGTCACTGGTGCTCAATGCTTTAATTTTTGCTTGTAAGCAGGAATCTGGAGAATATAATTATGGTCAGATTTGCCAAATGTAGGGCGAGGGAGAGCTTTGTATGTGTCTCTGTGTGTGGACTAAAGGTGGTCCAGAGTTTTATTCTCTCTGGTTGCACATTTAACATGCTGATAGAATTTTGGTAACGTTTTCTTGTTTTCTTATGGTGGAAAACAGCTCATTCAATGCTGTCTTAGTGCCAGCCTCCGTCTGTGGTGGTATGTAAACAGCTACCAAAAATACAGATGAGGTAGATAGTGTGGTCTACAGCTTATCGTAAAATAATCTACCTCAAGCGGGCAATAGCTCGAGACTTTCTTAGATATCGTGCACCAGCTGTTACTTACAAAAATACATAGTCCGCCGCCACTTGTCTTACCAGACGCCACTGTTCTATCCTGCCGGTCCAGCGTATAACCAGCCAGCTGTATGTTGATAGTGCCGTCATTCATCCGTTCATCCGTTGGTAGTTTAATCTTCCATGTAGGTCATCTATTTTATTCTCCAGTTTGTACGTTTGCTAGCAGAATGGAAAGAA
Source organism: Salmo salar (assembly GCF_965601325.2). Classification (NCBI taxonomy): domain Eukaryota; kingdom Metazoa; phylum Chordata; class Actinopteri; order Salmoniformes; family Salmonidae; genus Salmo; species Salmo salar. The sequence continues at coordinate 61,914,306 of NC_138304.1, read as the reverse complement.
GTGGAGGTTTTTCGATCGCCTATGAATTTTCAGAAGGCAGCCCGCCCTCTGGCCCCTTTTTCTCTGCCTCCTCTTCACGCAAATCACAGAGATCTGGTCCTGTTCCCGAGAAAGCAGTATATCATTCGCTCGTCAGACTTGTTAAAGGAGAAAAAGGATTCTGCCAGTTCTTGGTGAGTAATCGCAGTCCTGATGTCCAGAAGCTCTTTTCGGTCATAAGAGACGGTAGCGGCAACATTATGTACAAAATAAGTTATAAACAATGCAAATAAACAAACAAAAAAACACAATAGGTTGGGACACATAAACGTCAGCCTTCTTCTCTGGCACCATTGTTACACAATTGTTACAAGTGGTGACGAAGTCAATCTCCCCTTCCCTTTGAGCCAGGAGAGATTGGCATCCATATTTTTAATATTAGCTCTCTGTGTACATCCAAGGCCAGCCGTGCTGCCCTGTTCTGAGGCAATTGCAATTTTCCTAAGTCCTTTTTTGTGACACCTGACCACACGACTGAACAGTAGTCAAGGTGCGACAAAACTAGGGCCAGTAGGACCTGCCTTGTTGATAGTGTTGTTAAGAAGGCAGAAACTAGGGCCTGTAGGACCTGCCTTGTTGATAGTGCTGTTAAGAAGGTAGAGCAGTGCTTTATTATGGACAGACTTCTCCCAATCTTAGCTACTGTTGCGTCAATATGTTTTGACCATGACAGTTTTACAACCCAGGGTTACTCCAAGCAGTTTAGTCACCTCAACTTGCTCAATTTACACATTATTCATTACAAGATTTAGTTGCGGTTTAGGGTTTACTTAATGATTTGTCCCAAATAAAATGCTTTAAATGTTTTAAATATTCAAGACTAACTTATTTCTTACTACCCATTCTGAAACTAACCTCAGCTCTTTGTTAACCTGTTAGGGCTAGGGGGCAGCATTGACACGGCTGGATAAAAAACATACCCGATTTAATCTGGTTACCACTCCTACTCAGTAACTAGAATATGCATATACTTATTACATATGGATAGAAAACACCCTAAATTTTCTAAAACTGTTTGAATGGTGTCTGTGAGTATAACAGAACTCAAATGGCAGGTCAAAACCTGAGAGATTCCTTTACAGGAAGTGGCCTGTCTGACCATTTCTGGAACTTCTTTGCCATCTCTATCATTTACTAAGGATCTCTGCTCTAACGTGACACTTCCCACGTCGTCCATAGGCTCTCATAGCCCGGGAAAAAAGAGAATGTCGTCATTCCAGCCCCAGGCTGAAACACATTATCGCCTTTCTCAAGTGGCCCATCAAGAGACACTAGTTTATGCGCGTGACCCCGACCGCCCCCGCCTTTGGGATTTTTTCCTCTGTTTGCCGAAAAGGAGATTCCCTGTCGGAATTTTATCGCTTTTCTACGAGAAAAATGACGTAAAAATTGATTTTAAACAGCGGTTGACATGCTTCGACGTACGGCAATGGAATACTTTGAATTTTATTGTCAGGAATTGCGCCAAGCGCGCGACACTTCTTTACTATTTCGGATAGTGTCTGGAACGCACGAACAAAACGCCGCTATTCGGATATAACGATGGATTATTTTGGACCAAACCAACATTTGTTATTGAAGTAGACGTCCTGGGTGTGCATTCTGACGAAGACAACAAAAGGTAATGACATTTTTATAATAGTAAATATGATTATGGTGAGTGCTAAACTTGCCGGGTGTCTAAATAGCGAGCCCGTGATGCCTGGGCTATGTACTTAGAATATTGCAAAATGTGCTTTCACCAAAAAGCTATTTTAAAATCGGACATATCGAGTGCATAGAGGAGGTCTGTATCTATAATTCTTAAAATAATTGTTATGCTTTTTGTGAACGTTTATCGTGAGTAATTTAGTAAAATGTTAGCGAATTCCCCGTAAGTTTGCGGGGGGTATGCTAGTTCTGAACGTCACATGCTAATGTAAAAAGCTGGTTTTTGATATAAATATGAACTTGATTGAACAAAACATGCATGTATTGTATAACATAATGTCCTAGGGTTGTCATCTGATGAAGATCATCAAAGGTGAGTGCTGCATTTAGCTGTCTTCTGGGTTTTGGTGACATTATATGCTGGCTTGAAAAATGGGTGTCTGATTATTTCTGGCTTGGTACTCTGCTGACATAATCTAATGTTTTGCTTTCGTTGTAAAGCCTTTTTGAAATCGGACAGTGTGGTTAGATTAACGAGAGTCTTATCTTTAAATGGCTGTAAAATAGTCATATGTTTGAGAAATTGAAGTAATAGGATTTTGAAGATTTTGAAAATCGCGCCACAGGCTGGCAGTGGATGTTACGTAGGTGGGACGAATTCGTCCCGCCGGTCCCATAGAGGTTAAGTGTTGCAGTGCTTTCACTTGCTTTAGTAGCTGATGTGTATAGTGTTGAGTCCTCTGTATACATAGACACACAGGCTTTACTCAAAGCCAGGGGCATGTCGTTAGTAAAGATTTCAAAAAGTAAGGTGCCTTGACAGCTACCCTGGGGAATGCCTGATTATGTTGGAGAGGCTTCCATTAAAGAACACCCTCTGTGTTCTGTTAGACAGGTAAACCTTGATCCACAATATAGCAGGGGGTGTAAAACCATAACTCATAACTTTTTCCAGCAGCAGATTATGATTGATAATGTCAAAAGCTGAACTGAAGTCTAACAAAACAGCTTCCACAAGCTTTTTATTGTCAATTTCTCTCATCCAATCGTCAGTCATGTGTATAAGAGCCGTACATGTTGAATGCCCTCCCTATAAGTGGGCTGAAAATCTCTTGTTCATTTGTTTATTGTGAAATAGCATTGTATCTGGTAAAACACAATTTTGTCCAAAAGTTTACTAAGGGATTGTCTACCATTATGATTAAACCATGATGTTACGGCAAAATTAAATTTGCTCTTAACAACCTTCCTATACAGATGTAATCACTTAATCGCTCCATAGCAAGCTGCTCTATCTGCACTGATTGGTGAAGTAATTTAATGAACTTAATGTAGAAAAATATATATTTCAGAGGTTTAAAAAGGAACAGAAAGGAACAATATAATCCAATCCTTTTTTTATTTATTTGAACCAGTTCGGAACTTTATTTTGCTGGTCGGAAAAGTGGAACCAAACTAAAAAAATATTATGGTTCTGTTCAAAACTAATGGTCTGGAAAATAATTTGGGTTGTGTATTAAAATGGTTGTGTGTTGTAATGGTTGTGTCTTATAAAGGTTATGTGTTGTAATGGCTGTTTGTTGGAATATATTTTTATTTATTTATTTAACTAGGCAAGTCAGTTAAGAACAAACTCTTATTTACAATGACGGCCTACCGGGGAACAGTGGGTTAACCTCTATGGGACCGGCGGGACGAATTCGTCCCACCTACGTAACATCCACTGCCAGCCTGTGGCGCGATTTTCAAAATCTTCAAAATCCTATTACTTCAATTTCTCAAACATATGACTATTTTACAGCCATTTAAAGATAAGACTCTCGTTAATCTAACCACACTGTCCGATTTCAAAAAGGCTTTACAACGAAAGCAAAACATTAGATTATGTCAGCAGAGTACCAAGCCAGAAATAATCAGACACCCATTTTTCAAGCCAGCATATAATGTCACCAAAACCCAGAAGACAGCTAAATGCAGCACTCACCTTTGATGATCTTCATCAGATGACAACCCTAGGACATTATGTTATACAATACATGCATGTTTTGTTCAATCAAGTTCATATTTATATCAAAAACCAGCTTTTTACATTAGCATGTGACGTTCAGAACTAGCATACCCCCCGCAAACTTACGGGGAATTCGCTAACATTTTACTAAATTACTCACGATAAACGTTCACAAAAAGCATAACAATTATTTTAAGAATTATAGATACAGACCTCCTCTATGCACTCGATATGTCCGATTTTAAAATAGCTTTTTGGTGAAAGCACATTTTGCAATATTCTAAGTACATAGCCCAGGCATCACGGGCTCGCTATTTAGACACCCGGCAAGTTTAGCACTCACCATAATCATATTTACTATTATAAAAATGTCATTACCTTTTGTTGTCTTCGTCAGAATGCACACCCAGGACGTCTACTTCAATAACAAATGTTGGTTTGGTCCAAAATAATCCATCGTTATATCCGAATAGCGGCGTTTTGTTCGTGCGTTCCAGACACTATCCGAAATAGTAAAGAAGTGTCGCGCGCTTGGCGCAATTCCTGACAATAAAATTCAAAGTATTCCATTGCCGTACGTCGAAGCATGTCAACCGCTGTTTAAAATCAATTTTTACGTCATTTTTCTCGTAGAAAAGCGATAAAATTCCGACAGGGAATCTCCTTTTCGGCAAACAGAGGAAAAAATCCCAAAGGCGGGGGCGGTCGGGGTCACGCGCATAAGCTAGTGTCTCTTGATGGGCCACTTGAGAAAGGCGATAATGTGTTTCAGCCTGGGGCTGGAATGACGACATTCTCTTTTTTCCCGGGCTATGAGAGCCTATGGAAGACGTGGGAAGTGTCACGTTAGAGCAGAGATCCTTAGTAAATGATAGAGATGGCAAAGAAGTTCCAGAAATGGTCAGACAGGCCACTTCCTGTAAAGGAATCTCTCAGGTTTTGACCTGCCATTTGAGTTCTGTTATACTCACAGACACCATTCAAACAGTTTTAGAAAATTTAGGGTGTTTTCTATCCATATGTAATAAGTATATGCATATTCTAGTTACTGAGTAGGAGTGGTAACCAGATTAAATCGGGTATGTTTTTTATCCAGCCGTGTCAATGCTGCCCCCTAGCCCTAACAGGTTAACTGCATTGTTCAGGGGTAGAATGACAGATTTTTACCTTGTCAGCTCGGGGATTTGATCCAGCAACCTCTTGGTTACTGGCCCAACGCTCAAACCACTCAAACCACTGCTGCCCCTTATAGCTGTATGTGTTGTAATGGTTGTGTGTTCTAATAGTTGTGTGTTGTAATGGTTGTGTGGTGTAATGGTTGTGTGTTGTAATGGTTGTGTGTTGTGATGGTTGTGTGTTGTAATGGTTGTGTGGTGTAATGGTTGTGTGTTGTGATGGTTGCTGGCCCAACGCTCAAACCACTCAAACCACTGCTGCCCCTTATAGCTGAATGTGTTGTAATGGTTGTGTGTTGTAATGGTTGTGTGTTGTGATGGTTGTGTGTTGTCATGGTTATGTGTTGTAATGGTTGTGTGGTGTAATGGTTGTGTGTTGTAATGGTTGTGTGTTGTGATGGTTGTGTGTTGTAATGGTTGTGTTGTAATGGTTGTAATGGTTGTGTGTTGTAATGGTTGTGTGTTGTAATGGTTGTGTGTTGTGATGGTTGTGTGTTGTGTGCTGTAATGGTTGTGTGTTGTAATGGTTGTTTGTTGTAATGGTTGTGTGTTGTGTGTTGTAATGGTTGTGTGTTGTAATGGCTGTGTGTTGTAATGGTTGTGTGTTGTAATGGTTGTGTGTTGTAATGGTTGTGTGTTGTGTGTTGTAATGGTCGTGTGTTGTCTGTTGTAATGGTTGTGTGTTGTAATGGTTGTTTGTTGTAATGGTTGTGTGTTGTGTTTTATATTTCCAGGGATCCAGGAAGGCCCTGAATGCAGCAAGTGTAAGAATGACTGGGCTCTGAGAGCTGCTATAGCTCTGCTCTATGTACTATGTGCCCTGCTCACCATTGCCGTGGCTTTGCTCGGACATAAAGGTATGTTTGTCTGTCTGTCTATGTGTCTGTATATCTATCTGTCTGTATGTCTATCTGTCTGTCTTTATTTCATCAGCTTGGGTAACAGTCCAAGTAAATAACCCGGTTAGTAGACCCTACTCTAAATAGCATCCTAAACACACACGGGAGACCGGGGTTAGGGTTGGGATTAGAGTTAGAGTCGTGGCTGTGTTTCTGTTGGTTGAATGTTTTAAAGGCTGTAGGGTTTCACCCCAATAATGAAAGGATAGCATTACATCTATGAGACAACATGGACCTGACTAACACAACACTACATCAATGAGACAACATGGACCTGACTAACACAACACTACATCAATGAGACAACATGGACCTGACTAACACAACACTACATCAATGAGACAACATGGACCTGATTAACACAACACTACATCAATGAGACAACATGGACCAGACTAACACAACACTACATCACTGAGACAACATGGACCAGACTAACACAACACTACATCACTGAGACAACATGGACCAGACTAACACAACACTACATCAATGAGACAACATGGACGTGACTAACACAACACTACATCACTGAGACAACATGGACCTGACTAACACAACACTACATAACTGAGACAACATGGACCTGACTAACACAACACTACATCAATGAGACAACATGGACCAGACTAACACAACACTACATCAATGAGACAACATGGACCAGACTAACACAACAATACATAAATGAGACAACATGGACGTGACTAACACAACACTACATCACTGAGACAACATGGACCAGACTAACACAACACTACATCAGTGAGACAACATGGACCTGACTAACACAACAATACATCAATGACACAACATGGACCAGACTAACCTTTACACAACATTACATCAATGAGACAACATGGACCAGACTAACACAACACTACATCACTGAGACAACATGGACCTGACTAACACAACACTACATCACTGAGACAACATGGACCTGACTAACACAACACTACATCACTGAGACAACATGGACCAGACTAACACAACACTACATCACTGAGACAACATGGACCAGACTAACACAACACTACATCACTGAGACAACATGGACCTGACTAACACAACACTACATCACTGAGACAACATGGACCTGACTAAAACAACACTACATCACTGAGACAACATGGACCAGACTAACACAACACTACATCAATGAGACAACATGGACCTGACTAACACAACACTACATCAATGACACAACATGGACCAGACTAACCTTTACACAACATTACATCAATGAGACAACATGGACCAGACTAACACAACACTACATCACTGAGACAACATGGACCTGACTAACAACACACTACATCACCGATACAACATTAATCAGACTAACACAACACTACATCACTGAGACAACATGGACCTGACTAACACAACACTACATCACTGAGACAACATGGACCTGACTAACACACCATTACATCACTGAGACAACATGGACCAGACTAACACAACACTACATCACTGAGACAACATGGACCTGACTAACACAACACTACATCACCGAGATGACATGGACCTGACTAACACAACATTACATCACTGAGAGAACATAGACCAGACTAACACAACATTACATCACTGAGACAACATGGACCAGACTAACACAACACTACATCACTGAGACAACATGGACCTGACTAACACAACACTACATCAGTGAGACAACATGGACCAGACTAACACAACACTACATCAATGAGACAACGTGGACCAGAAAAACACAACATTACATCACTGAGACAACATGGATCAGACTAACCTTTACACAACACTACATCACTGTGACAACATGGACCTGACTAACACAACACTACATCACTGAGACAACATGGACCTGACTAACACAACACTACATCACAGAGACAACATGGACCTTATTAACACAACACTACATCACTGAGACAACATGGACCTGACTAACACAACACTACAACACTGAGAAACATGGACCTGACTAACAATACACTACTACACTGAGACAACATGGACCAGACTAACACAACACTACATCAGTGAGACAACATGGACCTGACTAACACAACACTACATCACTGAGACAACATGGACCTGCCTAACACAACATTACATCACTGAGACAACATGGACCTGACTAACACAACACTACATCATTGAGACAACATGGACCTGACTAACACAACACTACATCACTGAGACAACATGGACCTGACTAACACAACACTACATCACAGAGACAACATGGACCTTATTAACACAACACTACATCACTGAGACAACATGGACCTGACTAACACAACATTACAATACTGAGACAACATGGACCAGACTAACACAACATTACATCAATGAGACAACATGGACCAGACTAACACAACACTACATCACTGAGACAACATGGACCTGACTAACACAACACTACATCACTGAGACAACATGGACCTGACTCACACAACACTACATCTCTGAGACAACATGGACCAGACTAACCCAACACTACATCACTGAGACAACATGGACCTGACTAACACAACACTACATCACTGAGACAACATGGACCTGACTAACAACACACTACATCACCGATACAACATTAATCAGACTAACACAACACTACATCACTGAGACAACATGGACCTGACTAACACAACACTACATCACTGAGACAACATGGACCTGACTAACACAACATTACATCACTGAGACAACATGGACCAGACTAACACAACACTACATCACTGAGACAACATGGACCTGACTAACACAACACTACATCACCGAGATGACATGGACCTGACTAACACAACATTACATCACTGAGAGAACATAGACCAGACTAACACAACATTACATCACTGAGACAACATGGACCAGACTAACACAACACTACATCACTGAGACAACATGGACCTGACTAACACAACACTACATCAGTGAGACAACATGGACCAGACTAACACAACACTACATCAATGAGACAACGTGGACCAGAAAAACACAACATTACATCACTGAGACAACATGGATCAGACTAACCTTTACACAACACTACATCACTGTGACAACATGGACCTGACTAACACAACACTACATCACTGAGACAACATGGACCTGACTAACACAACACTACATCACTGAGACAACATGGACCTGACTAACACAACACTACATCACTGAGACAACATGGACCTGACTAACACAACACTACATCACTGAGACAACATGGACCTGACTAACACAACACTTCATCACTGAGACAACATGGACCTCACTAACACAACACTTCATCACTGAGACAACATGGACCTCACTAACACAACACTACATCACTGAGACAACATGGACCAGACTAACACAACACTACATCAATGAGACAACATGGACCTGACTAACACAACACTACAACACTGAGAAACATGGACCTGACTAACAATACACTACATCACTGAGACAACATGGACCAGACTAACTCAACACTACATCACTGAGACAACATGGACCTGACTAACAAAACACTACATCACTGAGACAACATGGACCTGACTAACACAACATTACATCACTGAGACAACATGGACCTGACTAACACAACACTACATCACTGAGACAACATGGACCTGACTAACACAACACTACATCACTGAGACAACATGGACCTGACTAACACAACACTACATCCCTGAGACAACATGGACCTGACTAACACAACATTACATCAATGAGACAACATGGACCAGACTAACACAACATTACATCAATGAGACAACATGGACCAGACTAACACAACACTACATCACTGAGACAACATGGACCTGACTAACACAACACTACATCTCTGAGACAACATGGACCAGACTAACCCAACACTACATCACTGAGACAACATAGACCAGACTAACACAACACTACATCAATGAGACAACATGGACCTGACTAACACAACACTACATCACTGAGACAACATGGACCTGACTAACACAACACTACATCACTGAGACAACATGGGCCTGACTAACACAACACTACATCACTGAGACAACATGGACCAGACTAACACAACATTACATCACTGAGACGACATGGACCTGACTAACACAACACTACATCAGTGAGACAACATGGACCAGACTAACACAACACTACATCACTGAGACAACATGGACCTGACTAACAACACACTACATCACCTAGACAACATTAATCAGACTAACACAACACTACATCACTGAGACAACATGGACCTGACTAACACAACACTACATCACTGAGACAACATGGACCTGACTAACACAACATTACATCACTGAGACAACATGGACCAGACTAACACAACACTACATCACTGAGACAACATGGACCTGACTAACACAACACTACATCACCGAGATGACATGGACCTGACTAACACAACATTACATCACTGAGAGAACATAGACCAGACTAACACAACATTACATCACTGAGACAACATGGACCAGACTAACACAACACTACATCACTGAGACAACATGGACCTGACTAACACAACATTACATCACTGAGACAACATGGACCAGGCTAACACAACACTACATCATTGAGACAACATGGACCTGACTAACACAACACTACATCACAGAGACAACATGGAACTGACTAACACAACACTACATCACTGAGACAACATGGACCTGACTAACACAACACTTCATCACTGAGACAACATGGACCTCACTAACACAACACTTCATCACTGAGACAACATGGACCTCACTAACACAACACTACATCACTGAGACAACATGGACCAGACTAACACAACACTACATCAATGAGACAACATGGACCTGACTAACACAACACTACAACACTGAGAAACATGGACCTGACTAACAATACACTACATCACTGAGACAACATGGACCAGACTAACTCAACACTACATCACTGAGACAACATGGACCTGACTAACAAAACACTACATCACTGAGACAACATGGACCTGACTAACACAACATTACATCACTGAGACAACATGGACCTGACTAACACAACACTACATCACTGAGACAACATGGACCTGACTAACACAACACTACATCACTGAGACAACATGGGCCAGACTAACACAACACTACATCACTGAGACAACATGGACCAGACTAACACAACATTACATCACTGAGACGACATGGACCTGACTAACACAACATTACATCAATGAGACAACATGGACCAGACTAACACAACACTACATCACTGAGACAACATGGACCTGACTAACACAACTCTACATCTCTGAGACAACATGGACCAGACTAACCCAACACTACATCACTGAGACAACATGGACCAGACTAACACAACACTACATCAATGAGACAACATGGACCTGACTAACACAACACTACATCACTGAGACAACATGGACCTGACTAACACAACACTACATCACTGAGACAACATGGGCCAGACTAACACAACACTACATCACTGAGACAACATGGACCAGACTAACACAACATTACATCACTGAGACGACATGGACCTGACTAACACAACACTACATCAGTGAGACAACATGGACCTGACTAACACAACACTACATCACTGAGACAACATGGACCTGACTAACACAACACTACATCACAGAGACAACATGGACCTTATTAACACAACACTACATCACTGAGACAACATGGACCTGACTAACACAACACTACAACACTGAGAAACATGGACCTGACTAACAATACACTACTACACTGAGACAACATGGACCAGACTAACACAACACTACATCAGTGAGACAACATGGACCTGACTAACACAACACTACATCACTGAGACAACATGGACCTGACTAACACAACATTACATCACTGAGACAACATGGACCAGACTAACACAACATTACATCACTGAGACGACATGGACCTGACTAACACAACACTACATCAGTGAGACAACATGGACCAGACTAACACAACACTACATCACTGAGACAACATGGACCTGACTAACAACACACTACATCACCTAGACAACATTAATCAGACTAACACAACACTACATCACTGAGACAACATGGACCTGACTAACACAACACTACATAACTGAGACAACATGGACCTGACTAACACAACATTACATCACTGAGACAACATGGACCAGACTAACACAACACTACATCACTGAGACAACATGGACCTGACTAACACAACACTACATCACCGAGATGACATGGACCTGACTAACACAACATTACATCACTGAGAGAACATAGACCAGACTAACACAACATTACATCACTGAGACAACATGGACCAGACTAACACAACACTACATCACTGAGACAACATGGACCTGACTAACACAACACTACATCACTGAGACAACATGGACCTGACTAACACAACACTACATCACTGAGACAACATGGACCTGACTAACACAACACTTCATCACTGAGACAACATGGACCTCACTAACACAACACTTCATCACTGAGACAACATGGACCTCACTAACACAACACTACATCACTGAGACAACATGGACCAGACTAACACAACACTACATCAATGAGACAACATGGACCTGACTAACACAACACTACAACACTGAGAAACATGGACCTGACTAACAATACACTACATCACTGAGACAACATGGACCTGACTAACAAAACACTACATCACTGAGACAACATGGACCTGACTAACACAACATTACATCACTGAGACAACATGGACCTGACTAACACAACACTACATCACTGAGACAACATGGACCTGACTAACACAACACTACATCACTGAGACAACATGGACCTGACTAACACAACACTACATCACTGAGACAACATGGACCTGACTAACACAACACTACATCCCTGAGACAACATGGACCTGACTAACACAACATTACATCACTGAGACAACATGGACCAGACTAACACAACATTACATCAATGAGACAACATGGACCAGACTAACACAACACTACATCACTGAGACAACATGGACCTGACTAACACAACACTACATCTCTGAGACAACATGGACCAGACTAACCCAACACTACATCACTGAGACAACATGGACCAGACTAACACAACACTACATCAATGAGACAACATGGACCTGACTAACACAACACTACATCACTGAGACAACATGGACCTGACTAACACAACACTACATCACTGAGACAACATGGGCCAGACTAACACAACACTACATCACTGAGACAACATGGACCAGACTAACACAACATTACATCACTGAGACGACATGGACCTGACTAACACAACACTACATCAGTGAGACAACATGGACCTGACTAACACAACACTACATCACTGAGACAACATGGACCTGACTAACACAACACTACATCACAGAGACAACATGGACCTTATTAACACAACACTACATCACTGAGACAACATGGACCTGACTAACACAACACTACAACACTGAGAAACATGGACCTGACAAATAATACACTACTACACTGAGACAACATGGACCAGACTAACACAACACTACATCAGTGAGACAACATGGACCTGACTAACACAACACTACATCACTGAGACAACATGGACCTGACTAACACAACATTACATCACTGAGACAACATGGACCTGACTAACAAAACACTACATCATTGAGACAACATGGACCTGACTAACACAACACTACATCACTGAGACAACATGGACCTGACTAACACAACACTACATCACAGAGACAACATGGACCTTATTAAAACAACACTACATCACTGAGACAACATGGACCTGACTAACACAACATTACATCACTGAGACAACATGGACCAGACTAACACAACTTTACATCAATGAGACAACATGGACCAGTCTAACACAACACTACATCACTGAGACAACATGGACCTGACAAACACAACACTACATCACTGAGACAACATGGACCTGACTCACACAACACTACATCTCTGAGACAACATGGACCAGACGAACCCAACACTACATCACTGAGACAACATGGACCTGACTAACACAACACTACATCACTGAGACAACATGGACCTGACTAACAACACACTACATCACCGAGACAACATTAATCAGACTAACACAACACTACATCACTGAGACAACATGGACCTGACTAACACAACACTACATCACTGAGACAACATGGACCTGACTAACACAACATTACATCACTGAGACAACATGGACCAGACTAACACAACACTACATCACTGAGACAACATGGACCTGACTAACACAACACTACATCACCGAGATGACATGGACCTGACTAACACAACATTACATCACTGAGAGAACATAGACCAGACTAACACAACATTACATCACTGAGACAACATGGACCAGACTAACACAACACTACATCACTGAGACAACATGGACCTGACTAACACAACACTACATCAGTGAGACAACATGGACCAGACTAACACAACACTACATCAATGAGACAACGTGGACCAGAAAAACACAACATTACATCACTGAGACAACATGGATCAGACTAACCTTTAAACAACACTACATCACTGTGACAACATGGACCTGACTAACACAACACTACATCACTGAGACAACATGGACATGACTAACACAACACTACATCACTGAGACAACATGGACCTGACTAACACAACACTACATCACTGAGACAACATGGACCTGACTAACACAACATTACATCATTGAGACAACATGGACCTGACTAACACAACACTTCATCACTGAGACAACATGGACCTCACTAACACAACACTTCATCACTGAGACAACATGGACCTCACTAACACAACACTACATCACTGAGACAACATGGACCAGACTAACACAACACTACATCAATGAGACAACATGGACCTGACTAACACAACACTACAACACTGAGAAACATGGACCTGACTAACAATACACTACATCACTGAGACAACATGGACCAGACTAACTCAACACTACATCACTGAGACAACATGGACCTGACTAACAAAACACTACATCACTGAGACAACATGGACCTGACTAACACAACATTACATCACTGAGACAACATGGACCTGACTAACACAACACTACATCACTGAGACAACATGGACCTGACTAACACAACACTACATCACTGAGACAACATGGACCTGACTAACACAACACTACATCCCTGAGACAACATGGACCTGACTAACACAACATTACATCACTGAGACAACATGGACCAGACTAACACAACATTACATCAATGAGACAACATGGACCAGACTAACACAACACTACATCACTGAGACAACATGGACCTGACTAACACAACACTACATCTCTGAGACAACATGGACCAGACTAACCCAACACTACATCACTGAGACAACATGGACCAGACTAACACAACACTACATCAATGAGACAACATGGACCTGACTAACACAACACTACATCACTGAGACAACATGGACCTGACTAACACAACACTACATCACTGAGACAACATGGGCCAGACTAACACAACACTACATCACTGAGACAACATGGACCAGACTAACACAACATTACATCACTGAGACGACATGGACCTGACTAACACAACACTACATCAGTGAGACAACATGGACCAGACTAACACAACACTACATCACTGAGACAACATGGACCTGACTAACAACACACTACATCACCTAGACAACATTAATCAGACTAACACAACACTACATCACTGAGACAACATGGACCTGACTAACACAACACTACATCACTGAGACAACATGGACCTGACTAACACAACATTACATCACTGAGACAACATGGACCAGACTAACACAACACTACATCACTGAGACAACATGGACCTGACTAACACAACACTACATCACCGAGATGACATGGACCTGACTAACACAACATTACATCACTGAGAGAACATAGACCAGACTAACACAACATTACATCACTGAGACAACATGGACCAGACTAACACAACACTACATCACTGAGACAACATGGACCTGACTAACACAACACTACATCAGTGAGACAACATGGACCAGACTAACACAACACTACATCAATGAGACAACGTGGACCAGAAAAACACAACATTACATCACTGAGACAACATGGATCAGACTAACCTTTACACAACACTACATCACTGTGACAACATTGACCTGACTAACACAACACTACATCACTGAGACAACATGGACCTGACTAACACAACACTACATCACTGAGACAACATGGACCTGACTAACACAACACTACATCACTGAGACAACATGGACCTGACTAACACAACACTACATCCCTGAGACAACATGGACCGGACTAACACAACATTACATCACTGAGACAACATGGACCAGACTAACACAACATTACATCAATGAGACAACATGGACCTGACTAACACAACATTACATCACTGAGACAACATGGACCAGACTAACACAACACTACATCACTGAGACAACATGGACCTGACTAACACAACACTACATCACCGAGATGACATGGACCTGACTAACACAACATTACATCACTGAGAGAACATAGACCAGACTAACACAACATTACATCACTGAGACAACATGGACCAGACTAACACAACACTACATCAATGAGACAACGTGGACCAGAAAAACACAACATTACATCACTGAGACAACATGGATCAGACTAACCTTTACACAACACTACATCACTGTGACAACATTGACCTGACTAACACAACACTACATCACTGAGACAACATGGACCTGACTAACACAACACTACATCACTGAGACAACATGGACCTGACTAACACAACACTACATCACTGAGACAACATGGACCTGACTAACACAACACTACATCCCTGAGACAACATGGACCGGACTAACACAACATTACATCACTGAGACAACATGGACCAGACTAACACAACATTACATCAATGAGACAACATGGACCAGACTAACACAACACTACATCACTGAGACAACATGGACCTGACTAACACAACACTCCATCTCTGAGACAACATGGACCAGACTAACCCAACACTACATCACTGAGACAACATGGACCAGACTAACACAACACTACATCACTGAGACAACATGGACCTGACTAACACAACACTACATCACTGAGACAACATGGACCTGACTAACACAACACTACATCAGTGAGACAACATGGACCAGACTAACACAACACTACATCAATGAGACAACGTGGACCAGAAAAACACAACATTACATCACTGAGACAACATGGATCAGACTAACCTTTACACAACACTACATCACTGTGACAACATTGACCTGACTAACACAACACTACATCACTGAGACAACATGGACCTGACTAACACAACACTACATCACTGAGACAACATGGACCTGACTAACACAACACTACATCACTGAGACAACATGGACCTGACTAACACAACACTACATCCCTGAGACAACATGGACCGGACTAACACAACATTACATCACTGAGACAACATGGACCAGACTAACACAACATTACATCAATGAGACAACATGGACCAGACTAACACAACACTACATCACTGAGACAACATGGACCTGACTAACACAACACTACATCTCTGAGACAACATGGACCAGACTAACCCAACACTACATCACTGAGACAACATGGACCAGACTAACACAACACTACATCAATGAGACAACATGGACCTGACTAACACAACACTACATCACTGAGACAACATGGACCTGACTAACACAACACTACATCACTGAGACAACATGGGCCAGACTATCACAACACTACATCACTGAGACAACATGGACCAGACTAACACAACATTACATCACTGAGACGACATGGACCTGACTAACACAACACTACATCAGTGAGACAACATGGACCAGACTAACACAACACTACATCACTGAGACAACATGGACCTGACTAACAACACACTACATCACCTAGACAACATTAATCAGACTAACACAACACTACATCACTGAGACAACATGGACCTGACTAACACAACACTACATCACTGAGACAACATGGACCTGACTAACACAACATTACATCACTGAGACAACATGGACCAGACTAACACAACACTACATCACTGAGACAACATGGACCTGACTAACACAACACTACATCACCGAGATGACATGGACCTGACTAACACAACATTACATCACTGAGAGAACATAGACCAGACTAACACAACATTACATCACTGAGACAACATGGACCAGACTAACACAACACTACATCACTGAGACAACATGGACCTGACTAACACAACACTACATCAGTGAGACAACATGGACCAGACTAACACAACACTACATCAATGAGACAACGTGGACCAGAAAAACACAACATTACATCACTGAGACAACATGGATCAGACTAACCTTTACACAACACTACATCACTGTGACAACATGGACCTGACTAACACAACACTACATCACTGAGACAACATGGACCTGACTAACACAACACTACATCACTGAGACAACATGGACCTGACTAACACAACACTACATCACTGAGACAACATGGACCTGACTAACACAACACTACATCACTGAGACAACATGGACCTGACTAACACAACACTTCATCACTGAGACAACATGGACCTCACTAACACAACACTTCATCACTGAGACAACATGGACCTCACTAACACAACACTACATCACTGAGACAACATGGACCAGACTAACACAACACTACATCAATGAGACAACATGGACCTGACTAACACAACACTACATCACTGAGACAACATGGACCTGACTAACACAACATTACATCACTGAGACAACATGGACCTGACTAACACAACACTACATCACTGAGACAACATGGACCTGACTAACACAACACTACATCACTGAGACAACATGGACCTGACTAACACAACACTACATCACTGAGACAACATGGACCTGACTAACACAACACTACATCCCTGAGACAACATGGACCTGACTAACACAACATTACATCACTGAGACAACATGGACCAGACTAACACAACATTACATCAATGAGACAACATAGACCAGACTAACACAACACTACATCACTGAGACAACATGGACCAGACTAACCCAACACTACATCACTGAGACAACATGGGCCAGACTAACACAACACTACATCACTGAGACAACATGGACCAGACTAACACAACATTACATCACTGAGACGACATGGACCTGACTAACACAACATTACATCACTGAGACAACATAGACCAGACTAACACAACATTACATCACTGAGACAACATGGACCTGACTAACCTGTACACAACACTACATCACTGAGAAAACATGGACCTGACTAACACAATACTACATCAATGAGACAACATGGACCTGACTAACCTTTACACAACACTACATCACTGAGACAACATGGACCCGACTAACACAACACTACATCAGTGAGACAACATGGACCTGACTAACACAACACTACATCCCTGAGACAACATGGACCAGACTAACCTTTACACAACACTACATCAGTGAGACAACATTACCATTGGACAAACAATATACACAAAAGCAAATACCTCCAATTTCAATGGCAGATCATCCAAAACATGTTGGAAATTGCAGATGCCTAATGGACCATGTAATAAACCAAAAATCTTATAGATGGCGCGTGCGCTCTACCGTCAGAAACCATATCGCAGATTGACAGAAATTCACATCTCAATGTTGAAATTACAAATATCAAAACCATCGTAAAAAGTATTTTTTCAGTTTTTTTCTAATTGTTTGTAAATTATCTATTACTAACAAACCATATGGATATATTTTTGTCTTATTTTATGTGATTTTGTCCATAAGGCCTATGTTATGTCTGTATCAAGCATATAATACCCCAAATGCGCGAAAGTTCCACTTTTACATATGATCATAGGAAGTCAGGTTCCAAACCCAAAAGTCAGTGAAACATGTCCAAATGGCATATTTAACATCCAAATGCTACATGTAAGTATTGAAAGTACCAAATCAGGATGTCATGTTCATTTGCCACATATGATCACAGAAAGTCAGGTTCCAAACTCCAAAGTCAACAAACCATGTCCAAATGGCCTTTATAATGACCAAATGGTATATATCAGTATGTTAAGTCCCAAATCAGCCTAGAAGGTCTATTTGCCATGTTTGAGTATTGGAAGTCAGAATTTTCATTTCAAAGTAGTGAACCAACAATCCAACTGAACTGCTATGTTCTAGCACTGAGATATGGCCTGCCCAATTCAGGATATTTCCACTGGAAATCCCTTTTCAAATATATTGAAAATCGACACTGTTCAATGCAGTATAATATGCTGGCGCTGGCAATATACTATATGTGCAATGGACACTGTGGGAAATCCCTATTTATATATATTGACATTGGAGACTGTCCAATGTCGTATAACATGTTGGCAACATATTGTATGTGTAATGGACACTTTCGATTAACCATATATTACAATGGGCATTTACTATCACAAATTGGACATGCTGTTACATTGCTGAAATGCCCAATTGTTGGGCTCATTGAACTCGGGACAGACTAGCAGAGCTATTTTTTTCTCTCCCTCACTCGTTGGTGTTGATTTCAGCCTGTCTATTTGGTGATGGTAAATAACTGCTTAAATACATTGGAAATGGACAGTGTCCATTAGACATTTGCAGTATGAAATGTTAGCACTGGCAATATATAATATGGCCAATGGACACTGCCCAAAAGCAATATATTACAATTGTCATTTACCGTCACGAATTGGACATGCAGTTAAAGGGCTTAAATGAATAGTCCACTACAGGGACACTACAGTACATGTACACTCTATCTGTGCTGTCCTTGGACTGTTTTGCTCTACGACCTCCACAAGTGTCAGGAGAGTCATCTGAAGTTGATACAGCCAATCTGCCAACTTCTGAATGTACCGCCCAAATCATTTGGACTACACACTAATATGACGCCTCTGCAAAGATGAGACTCTCACGAACATGTACATGTTTGGCTCTAGGATGCCCACAGGCCTCACAAGACTCCACCACAGGCCTCACAA
Source organism: Salmo salar (assembly GCF_965601325.2). Taxonomy (NCBI): domain Eukaryota; kingdom Metazoa; phylum Chordata; class Actinopteri; order Salmoniformes; family Salmonidae; genus Salmo; species Salmo salar. Next base: position 61,893,443 of record NC_138304.1, on the reverse strand, counting down.
GGTCCCCCGGTACCAGTTGAAAAAATGTATGGAACTATATATGGAGACTGTTTACATGGGGTTAAATACATAGAAGAAAAATAACACGTTTGTTGATCTTATATTTGTCAGCTATAGGACAAACACTTCAGAACAAACTTCCTTTAGATTTTTTTGGGGGACTACCTGTTGTTCCTTGTAGTGACATGTTTTAAAAAACATATAGCTTAGTAGATGTGGAATTGACTCAGAGAGAATGCTTGTGCGTGCACTGATGTAATGCAACAATATTCAAGTAATAGGCCGTTTTAAAACTCTGCAGGCGCAATTATTTACAATAACAAATAGGGTAACACCTGAAAACCAGATGGATATGTGTAAATTAGACACTCATTTGGTTCTTATATTACTGTAGCATAGTCTACTGTATGCTGCAGCAAATGTAGGGACTACCTGTCACAAGAAAAGATTTTACCATGATGAGATAATAGGTCTACCTGCATTGTGAACCCCGTGGGAATCTAACCCACAACCTTAGTGTTGCAAGTGCCATGTTCTACCAACAGCCAAACGGGTCCATAAATCTAGGTAAATCTGTAACCGGGTTCCTGTCATTCAACCCTACTGACTGACTAGTGGAGGGATGTTGTACTGGATACCTGGCAGGATGACAGAATGACTGACTGACTGACTGGCTGGTTACCTTACTGACTGACTGACTGACTGATTACCTGACTGACTGACTGACAGGTTACCTGACTGACTAACTAGTGGAGGGATGGTGTACTGGATACCTGGCAGGATGACAGAATGACTGACTGACTGACTGACTGGCTGGTTACCTTACTGACTGACTGACTGACTAGTTACCTGACTGACTGACTGACTGACTGGTTACCTGACTGACTGACTGACTGACTGACTGGTTACCTGACTGACTGACTGGTTACCTGACTGACTGACTGGTTACCTGGCTGACTGTCTGGCTGACTGGCTGTCTTACTGGTTCCCTTACTGACTAACTGGCTGACTGGTTACATGACGGACTGACTGACTAACTGGGTGGCTGACTTACTAGCTGGCTAACCTGCTGACTGGCTAGCTGGCTGAATTGCTGGCAGACTAACTGACTGACTGATTCCTTTACTGACGAATTGGCTGACTGGTTACCTGACTTACTGACTGGCTGGCTGACTGGTTTCCTTACTGACTAATTGGCTGAATGGTTACTTGACTGACTGACTAACTGGCTGGCTGTTTTCGTCCTAGTGGTCCAGCGAGTGGACAATGTGACAGAAGAGATGCAGAACTATGGTGGGAAGATCACAGCGGTGGAAACAGACTTGAAGAAGCTTGGTGAGTCTTCAGTGTGTTAGCTAGTGTGACATTCTGTTGTTACTCTATGACTATTGTTGTTATTTTTGATGATGTTGTTATGTTGTTGTTGATGATGATGATGTTGTTGATGTCGTTGTTGACTATGTAGATGACCAGACAGGGGAGAAGGCCGCCAACGCCAGCAGTGATATCTCAACCTTTAAGTCAGACATCCAAACGCTTCAGAGCCAGCTAGACAACGTGTCCCAGAGGGCCTCTACTAACCATGCTGTGCTGAATCAGCTACAGGTCACAGGAGAGGACATGCAGAGTAGCCAGGCGTCCCTACAGAGTTTACTGGACGGCAGCACTGCCTCACTACACAGTGTCAACACTACCCTGGCCTCATATGGAGGGATAATAGGAGGGCTGCAGACAGATTCCACCAGGCTGCAGGACGGACTACAGAGACAAGTCCAGGAGCAGGGGCAGACACAGGTCTAGTATCTATTAAAAACAAACATTTTAAGTAAGAAGTAGGCATTGATCTGAAGCTGAAAAAGAAAGGAAATCCACGTGTTCGACACAGTCAGTCATATAGATATAGAGGTCTTTAGAGCCTGTCTGCATTCCTGATTTCGGTATCTGTTAGCTTACCTGTGTGATATTCAATTAAGCTCAGAACCATTTGTTTTGCAAACATGGTCCTGTTTTATCAAATGCTGTGCTGAACAATGGATAGATCACTACCTCTGTCAAATTACTATGTAGCTTAAAACCACTTGAGTGTCACCTGAATAATTCTTCTTAAAGGAATGTACTGGCAATTCTTCAGAGGCCACTGATAGCACACGCTGAAATCAAACGGAAGTACACGGGGCTGGACTTCCTTTGCGCAAGGCGGAAGAATTTCAACGTAACACAGGAAAAACAAAACGGCTGTTTTCCCTTTGTTAGCTTAGCATCTAGTGCAAGCTAATCCTACTTTGTACACTTTCAGGCATAACATCGGATCCCCTTCAGCAAGGGAAAGGTTTGACTTATAACGTATTATGTTCAAACCCTTTTCGCCGTTATTTTGACGATTTTTAACCGGAACGCTCAGCAAACAACGAAATGCACCGTGGTCTACTTGCGTGGAAATGCAAGAGAGAGAGATAATTATCGCTGGTCAAGCTAATATCTACTCAATTTCAATCGGCTGGCTCTTTGTCCTTGCTCGAGAAATTAATAATGACCGAGCCTACCCGCGGAGGCAGAAATAGCCCTTCGTTTGGCCAAATGCTCTATTTCTCAAATTTCTATAATTAGCTTTCTCAGCCCGAGTACTAGAAATGTATAGCTTACGCTACCCACTGGCTACGTCAGAGAACAACACGGAGGCAGTCTTCAGAATACACACACCACCAATAATTCCTGTCTACAATAATGTGTATAATAAACTGGGTGTAGTATGTAATCTGCTCTTCAGTTTTATATAGGCTGAATCAAAATGAAAGCATCATCCTTTTTTAGATTCCTCGCATGGGGCGTCATTAATGTCATGTCTTTGCTATGCCGGATTAAGTGATATGACATGCTATTATATAAAATCCTTAATCTGTAATTAATATTATCTGATTAAACTAATCATGTAAATGTAATTAACTAGAAAGTCGGGGCACCACGGAAGAATGTTTATGGAGCTGTTGTCTTCCAAATAAACTCTTAAAGACCTGGTAATCTTTTATATCAATAGCAGTCAATTATTAATCGTCACCTTATTCAGTCTCAACTGAACGTCGTAACATTCTTGGTTATCTTCACGAACCCTGGCTAACAAGTTGATTCAGCAATACAACATTTGGTTTTATTATTTATTTACTAAATACCTAAATAATCACACAGAATTACATATACACAGGATGGATCATATATTGATTACTAATTATGCCATACAAGGAAACGTCCCTGGGGGACAGAACCGATATGACGGATGGTTACACAAAGAAAGCGGGTTGGGTTTATCTTATGCATTCTAAATAACCGCCTATTTGGAAAAGGAAAATGCAAGAAATATTTACTCTGAGCTGCGCTTCGATAGATAGGTCATAGATGGAAGGCTGGGTTGCTCAACAGAGATCTTGTCCTTTGAAGAATATGTCTTGTGGTAGAATGGGTACGTTGTAGTACCGTCGTTGTGTGGTAGAATGGCTACGTTGTGGTACCCTGTCGTTCTGAAGAGATTGTCCATCCTTTCCTAGCCCACGTTTACAGCTGCTGCTGATAACTCGACGTCTAGGATGTATCACTTCCTTAGTGAATAAGAGTTTAAAGTTCTTACCAAGTTGCCGTACTATAAGCTCATGCTATATTCTGGCTGGTGTAGTCAAAATTCATCCTTCTAGCTTGTCGATTGTCACATCCACGTTAAAATTCTCCCATCTAAACGTATGGACATCAGTCCTCACACCACGAGGGACACAATGTTAATTTCGTTAGGTTGTAGTCATTCAACCATTTGCAACCAGAACTCACGCTGAGGTTGGCTTAGTTCTGTAGTTGATATTAGCCTTTTTAACGTATGGACAGCAGTCCTCACGTCATTGGGAAAATAAGTTGACTTTCGTCAAGGGGCTTTGTAGTGGTGGAGAGAAGGGCGTGTTTCATAGTTCACAACCAGGTATTTATGGGGGGATAAACCTCACCAACAGGGCAACGTCATGACACTACCCATGCCCTCCGTCACTAAAATGTCACAGATGCCATAACACATACCTTTTTCCAGCAGCAGACTATGATGGATAATGTCAAAAGCTGCACTGAAGTCTAACAAGACAGTCTCCACAATCATTTTATCATCAATTTCTCTCAGCCAATCATCAGTCATTTGTGTAAGTGCTGTCCTTGTTGAGTGTCCTTACCTACAAGTGTGCTGAGAGTCTGTTGTCAATTTCTTTACTGTGAAATAGCATTGTATCTGGTCAAACACTATTTTTTCCTAAAGTTTACTAAGGGTTGGTAACAGGCTGATTGGTCGGCTATTTGAGCTAGTTAAGAGGGCTTTACTATTCAAGTTTATTACTTCCCTGCCTGGGCTGATGAGACAGTGGATTGCGCAGTCAGATGGAACAGAGTAAATAGGCATTTTAACGTCATAGATTTAGCCGGTGGTATCTTGTGGAATAGACACCAGCTGGAATGCGCTTTTAACCAATCAGCATTCACGATTAGACAATTAATAATTGTCGAAACACATTGCTTGCTATAGATTTTTCACAAACATTCTATGAATTCAGGAAAACATGAAAATGACTTGCTTGTGCTCGCTTGTCAGAAAGTGTCATTCTTCCTGTGGGTGTATATGAACAGATTTTAATCAAATGTAATGTTGCTAAAACATTGTCAGCTCCACTAATAATGTGAGAAATTACACATTTAAACAAACTTACTCAGTCCGAAAGGTGTCAAGTCTAATGGTCACTGTAGTCTAATGCTTGGGTGTTGAGCTAGGTTGGTAATGCTTAGCCTAGGTATTGAGCTAGGTCGGTAATGCTTAGCCTAGGTATTGAGCTAGGTTGGTAATGCTTAGCTTGGTTGTTGAGCTAGGTTGGTAATGCTTAGCCTAGGTGTTGAGCTAGGTCGGTAATGCTTAGCCTAGGTGTTGAGCTAGGTCGGTAATGCTTAGCCAAGGTATTGAGCTAGGTTGGTAATGCTTAGCCTAGGTATTGAGCTAGGTCGGTAATGCTTAGCCTAGGTATTGAGCTAGGTTGGTAATGCTTAGCTTGGTTGTTGAGCTAGGTTGGTAATGCTTAGCCTAGGTGTTGAGCTAGGTCGGTAATGCTTAGCCTAGGTTTTGAGCTAGGTCGGTAATGCTTAGCCTAGGTATTGAGCTAGGTTGGTAATGCTTAGCTTGGTTGTTGAGCTAGGTTGGTAATGCTTAGCCTAGGTGTTGAGCTAGGTCGGTAATGCTTAGCCTAGGTATTGAGCTAGGTTGGTAATGCTTAGCTTGGGTGTTGAGCTAGGTCGGTAATGCTTAGCCTAGGTATTGAGCTAGGTTGGTAATGCTTAGCCTAGGTATTGAGCTAGGTCGGTAATGCTTAGCCTAGGTGTTGCGCTAGGTTGGTAATTGTTAGCTTGGTTGTTGAGCTAGGTTGGTAATGCTTAGCTTGGGTGTTGAGCTAGGTTGGTAATGCTTAGCCTAGGTGTTGAGCTAGGTCGGTAATGCTTAGCCTAGGTATTGAGCTAGGTTGGTAATGCTTAGCTTGGTTGTTCAGCTAGGTCGGTAATGCTTAGCCTAGGTACTGAGCTAGGTCGGTAATGCTTAGCCTAGGTATTGAGCTAGGTTGGTAATGTTTAGCCTAGGTGTTGAGCTAGGTTGGTAATGCTTAGCTTGGGTATTGAGCTAGGTTGGTAATGCTTAGCCTAGGTATTGAGCTAGGTTGGTAATGGTTAGCTTGGGTGTTGAGCTAGGTCAGTAATGCTTAGCCTAGGTATTGAGCTAGGTTGGTAATGCTTAGCCTAGGTATTGAGCTAGGTTGGTAATGCTTAGCCTGGGTATTGAGCTAGGTTGGTAATGGTTAGCTTGGGTGTTGAGCTAGGTCGGTAATGCTTAGCTTGGTTGTTGAGCTAGGTTGGTAATGCTTAGCCTAGGTGTTGAGCTAGGTCGGTAATGCTTAGCCTAGGTGTTGAGCTAAGTCGGTAATGACATGGGAACAAAGGGCACATATATACAAGTACAATCAGTGGGAATAAGGGCCAGGTGTCCGCAATGAAAGTTCCAGAGGGATCCATGACAGGTACATGGTTCTCGGGGAGTGTGTTCTGTACCTCCAATCAAGCTGATTTGCGAATTTTCATTGACATTGGTGTCTTATGTGACTCACCAGCTGGATTCAGTCTTATGTAGCAACATTTGAATTTCTGTTTTTTACATTGGATAAAAGTAGATACTCAGAACTACAAAATGGTATAGCATACACTGCATTTGAGGAAACAATGGGAAAGTAATTAAGCTTTGAAAGTTGATCAACTTGTAAACTCACTTTTGAGAAAAACGTCTTTCAATGTTTTGGTACAACTATTGGAGAGCCCTTCGTTGTCTACACCCATTCAGCATTGTTCACACTCTCTTAAGCCTTAGACCAACCCATCTCTTTAAGGGTTGATCCAACCGTTCTGTACTAACTTCCAGACATCTAAGAGAGAGAGAGAGAGAGAGAGAACAGCTCACTGAACCTTACTCGCCCCATTGCTCTATCTGTGGTTTCACGTTCAGAGCGCACATTGGACACTCTGGCTAATGAGTAGGGTTGTTCCGAAAGCTCTAACCTCACAACTACAGTCAAACACCCAACTGGCTAACATTGGCTAGCTACGTCCTGACACATAATGAGAGAACACCCCACTCAGACTATTTTACTCCCCCTAGCAGAGCTGGTTAGGCTGCTTTCATGATATCCAGAGCGTTGGTAACTAACTGTGCTGCTGGCAACAATTGAATTACGCTTTGTTGCCGATGTTTACTGACACCAGACATATTCAACGTGTGTTGAACGTTCAAATGCATCAGTTATTCTGCGCTCTGGTACACTAAGACGATAAGAAATGTAGCGAGTTAGCTAGCTAGGGAAACAATGAATCCCAACGCATGACGTAACGTTAGTTAGCGAGCCAGCCAGCTAACGTTAGCTAACTGTACACTTTAACTTGAAATGAAAATACTGTCAAAATTAGAGTGGAGTCTTTTGTTATGACATGTAGCTAGCTAGCTAAACAATGGACCATAAACTCATGACGTTACTACCCTGCATGAATCTGGAGGTAGCTAACCAACCATGTTATATGGCTATAACTAGTCAAGCAAATGTGTCTGAGATACGAACAACAAGATCATACACATAACGTTAGCTAGCGAGCCAGCCAGCTAAAGTTAGCTAGTAAACAGTACACTTGAAACTTGATATTAGGTTTATGCAGATTTACTACGCACATTTTTTTTTTAAAGCCGCGTTCGACACAATTACCTAGACATACTGACCAGCTCCAATAGACAGAAGCCTGCTATATGGCAGACTAATCCAAACTCATCTCCCGGCATGTCCAGCCCACTCATTATCTCAGCCAATCGTGGCTAATGGGAAGGTTGCTCACTCTTTCTGTGGGTAAACCAACTAGGCTTGTATTTTAACAATTTTATTTGTATTTACAGATAGCATTCAAGTTTGATATTAAGGGACATGAAAGTTCACATGTTCGAGAAGGCATTTCTGCCAAAAAATGCATTTTGATGAAAATATATTTTTTACGTTCAAACGGCTCTCCTGTGAAGTCGTGACTTACGACATACGCCTAGTTTTCTGAATCGGGTCACATTTTTGCTTAGATATTATGGTTTTAATTTAACATTGAGCATCAATCAATGCCTACTATTAAAATATAGCTTCAGTCAAAGCCTACTATTAATATATAGCTTCAATCAAAGTGCCCCTAATGATATATAACTATGTTTTCCAGGTGGATATCAGTAGTCTGAACAGGACACAGGCTCAGCGGGGCCGTCTACTCAGTGCCCTGCAGCGCAGTGTGGAGGATGCAGGACAGGCCGTGCAGAGACTGAAGAACAACTTTCATGTGGGATTGAGATACCACTCCTAACCCTGACCACACCACACCACACTGTAGTCATTAGGATTAGTGTTATTATAATACTAATGATGATGTTTATAATGATGACGATGATTATTATTATTATTTACAGGGCCTGCAGCAGACAGCCAGACAGACCCAGGCGGACACTGATTGGTTGAGAGAGAAGGTCCAGAACCTGCAGGTGTTGACAGCCAATAACTCGGCCTTGGCTCAGTCCAATGGGGAGGTGCTGGAGGACATGGGTCTGCAGCTGAACACTCTGATCAATCAGATCAAGAACACCTCCTTCCTGACTGAGGGACACAAGCAGAGCCTGCGCCTCTTCGAGGACCAGCAGAAAGACCACGAAAACACCACCTCCTCACGCTTTGACGAGATGGAGGCACGCCTCGACAGCCACGAGGGGGACATCAACCGCGTAACGGGGAACTTCAGCTTTGCCAATCAGCTCCTGGGAATAATCAGCTCTGAACTGAACAGCCTGCGCACCTGTGCTGAGACGGTGACTCACCACTCTGACCTGCTGTTGGGGCTGAATGGTAGTGTAGCGGAGGTCCAAGGGGCCGGGCTGGAGCTCCGAGCCCAGCAGGATGAGCTGACGGACAGGCTGGACAGGGAGATCAACAACCTGTCGGTCTTTATGGAGGAGATGAAGATGGTGGACAGAAAACAATCCCAACTCATCAGCAACTTCACCATCCTACAGGGTAATAGATAGCATACTATACAGATGACAATACTATTAAATTCAATAATACTATAGTAGTTATCAGCAACTTTACCATCCTACAGGGTAATATATCGTATACTATACATTTATTACTACTATTATACAGTATATAATACAACTATAATAATCATCACCAACTTCACTGTCCGATAGGGTAACGAATAGTATATTATAATATAATAATACTATTATATATAATAATACTATCGTAATCATCACCAACTTCACCAACCTACAGGATAATATATAGTATACTATACATATAATTATAATATTATATAGAATACAACTATAGTAATCATCACCAACTTCACCCTCCTACAGGGTTACATACAGAATACTATACATATAATAATAGTATTATATAATACTACTATAGTAATCATCACCAACTTCACCATCCTACAGGGTAATATATAGAATACTATACATATAATAATAGTATTATATAATACTACTATAGTAATCATCACCATCTTCACCACCCTACAAGTTCATATACAGTACCAGTCAAAAGTTTGGACACACCTACTCCTTCAAGGGTTTTCTTTATTCTTACTATTTTCTACGTTGTAGAATAATAGTGAAGACATCACAACTATGAAATAACACATACGGAATCATATAGTAACCAAAAAAGTGTTAAACAAATCAAAATCAAAATCAATTTTATATTGGAGGTGGCAGCGTAGCCTAGTGGTTAGAGTGTTGGACTAGTAACCGAAAGGTTGCAAGATCAAATCCCTGAGCTGACAAGGCACAAATCTGTTGTTCTGCCCCTGAGCAAGGCAGTTAACCCACTGTTCCTAGGCTGTCATTGAAAATAAGAATTTGTTCTTAACTGACTTGCCTAGTTAAATAAAGGTTAATAAAAATAACTCAAAGTTTCCTTGATGACAGATTTGCATGCTCTTGGCATTCTTTAAACCAGCTGCATGAGGTAGTCACCTGGAATGCATTTCAAATAACAGCTGTGCCTTGTTAAAAGTTCATTTGTGGAATTTATTCCTTCTTAATGGATTTGAGCCAATCAGTTGTATTATTGTAAAGGACACCAAAAAGAAGAAGAGACTTGCTTGGGCCAATAAACACGAGCAATGGACATTAGAGCGGTGGAAATCTGTTCATTCAGACCAAATTTGAGATTTTTGGTTCCAAACACCGTGTCTTTGTGAGACGCAGAGTAGGCGAATGGATGATCTTCGCATGTGTGGTTCCAATTGTGAAGCATGGAGGAGGAAGTGTGATGGTGTGGGGGTGCTTTGCTGATCACACTGTCTGTGATTTATTTAGAATTCAAGGCACACTTAACCAGCTTGGCTACCACAGCATTCTGCAGCGATACGCCATCCCATCTGGTTTGCGCTTAGTTGGACTATCATTTGTTTTTCAACAGGACAATGACCCAAAACACACATCCAGGCTATGTAAGGGCTATTTGACCAAGAAGGAGAGTGATGGAGTGCTGCATCAGATAACCTGGCCTCCACAATCACCCGATCGCAACCCAATTGAGATGGGTTGGGATGAGTTGGACCGCAGAGTGAAGGAAAAGCAGCCAACAAGTGCTCAGCATATGTGGGAAAGACTATTGGAAAAGCATTCCAGGTGACAACCTTGTGAAGCTGGTAGAGAGAATGCCAATAGTGTGCAAAGCTGTCATCAAGGCAAAGGGTGGCTACTTTGAAGAATCTCAAAGATAAAATATATTTTGATTTGTTTAAAACTTTTTGACTACTAAATGATTCAATATGTGTTATTTCATAGTTTTGGTGTCTTCACTATTATTCTACAATGTAGAAAATAATACAAATAAAGAAAAATCCTTGAATGAGTAGTTGTGTCCAAACCTTTGACTGGTATTGTATATATTGTGGCATACAGCAGGTCAGCCACCAGGGTGAGACTCGTCGAGGCCTGGTGACAGACGGAGTATACATCAAGAGGCGATGGCTCCATCTGCTGGACGTGCCAGGTCTCGACGGGCTCTCCGGACAGGACTAATTGGGGCTGATTGGGGATTGGTGAGTAATCAGGGGCTGATTGCTCACCAGCTGTACAAGTCCCATAAAGCTGCCTGAAGGGCAGCACACAGGAGAGAGACTGGGGGACGAAAGGACTCCCGTATAGTTGAGGACGGTACCAGAGGTAACAGGAGGGAGTTCAGTTTTTGATCCCCACAGGATACAGCAAGACCCAGAGCTCAGAAGACGGTATCCCGGGGAGGGTCTCTTGGGGGAGACCTATTATTTTCTTTTGGACTATTATTTTAATAAACACCTTTGAAACTGAGCTAATCCTACTTTGTCCATGTATGATCAGTGTAAATGTTTTGACCCAACCCCCTGGTCTGCCACAAGTGGTGGGAATGCGGGCATTCTGAAATCGTGGTCAGATCAGGGTTGACGTTTACGCAGCATCAGCATGGACGAGTTGATAGCTCAGTTCATCCGGGTCCAACAAGCCCAACAGGCGGTTCAGGAACGAACGCTGGAGGAACAGCGGCTACAAAACGTCCACCTCAATGAGGAAATCAGGAAACTACAAGGAGGAGCGTCTGCTGAATTACATCCAAACAAGTTTTTAACCTCTATGGGACCGGCGGGACGAATTCGTCCCACCTACGTAACAGCCACTGCCAGCCTGTGGCGCGATTTTCAAAATCTTCAAAATCCTATTACTTCAATTTCTCAAACATATGACTATTTTACAGCCATTTAAAGATAAGACTCTCGTTAATCTAACCACACTGTCCGATTTCAAAAAGGCTTTACAACGAAAGCAAAACATTAGATTATGTCAGCAGAGTACCAAGCCAGAAATAATCAGACACCCATTTTTCAAGCCAGCATATAATGTCACCAAAACCCAGAAGACAGCTAAATGCAGCACTCACCTTTGATGATCTTCATCAGATGACAACCCTAGGACATTATGTTATACAATACATGCATGTTTTGTTCAATCAAGTTCATATTTATATCAAAAACCAGCTTTTTACATTAGCATGTGACGTTCAGAACTAGCATACCCCCCGCAAACTTACGGGGAATTCGCTAACATTTTACTAAATTACTCACGATAAACGTTCACAAAAAGCATAACAATTATTTTAAGAATTATAGATACAGACCTCCTCTATGCACTCGATATGTCCGATTTTAAAATAGCTTTTTGGTGAAAGCACATTTTGCAATATTCTAAGTACATAACCCAGGCATCACGGGCTCGCTATTTAGACACCTGGCAAGTTTAGCACTCACCATAATCATATTTACTATTATAAAAATGTCATTACCTTTTGTTGTCTTCGTCAGAATGCACACCCAGGACGTCTACTTCAATAACAAATGTTGGTTTGGTCCAAAATAATCCATCGTTATATCCGAATAGCGGCGTTTTGTTCGTGCGTTCCAGACACTATCCGAAATAGTAAAGAAGTGTCGCGCGCTTGGCGCAATTCCTGACAATAAAATTCAAAGTATTCAATTGCCGTACGTCGAAGCATGTCAACCGCTGTTTAAAATCAATTTTTACGTCATTTTTCTCGTAGAAAAGCGATAAAATTCCGACAGGGAATCTCCTTTTCGGCAAACAGAGGAAAAAATCCCAAAGGCGGGGGCGGTCGGGGTCACGCGCATAAGCTAGTGTCTCTTGATGGGCCACTTGAGAAAGGCGATAATGTGTTTCAGCCTGGGGCTGGAATGACGACATTCTCTTTTTTCCCGGGCTCTGAGAGCCTATGGACGACGTGGGAAGTGTCACGTTAGAGCAGAGATCCTTAGTAAATGATAGAGATGGCAAAGAAGTTCCAGAAATGGTCAGACAGGCCACTTCCTGTAAAGGAATCTCTCAGGTTTTGACCTGCCATTTGAGTTCTGTTATACTCACAGACACCATTCAAACAGTTTTAGAAAATTTAGGGTGTTTTCTATCCATATGTAATAAGTATATGCATATTCTAGTTACTGAGTAGGAGTGGTAACCAGATTAAATCGGGTATGTTTTTTATCCAGCCGTGTCAATGCTGCCCCCTAGCCCTAACAGGTTAATCAAGCTAACAGAAGATGAAGACATCGAAACCTACCTCTGTACGTTTGAACGGACAGCTCTACGGGAAGGATGGCAGAAGTGGGCAGAAGTGGGACTGCCCAAAAGGCGTATTGGGACCTGAACGATGAACAGGCGGCTAACTATGACGGACTCAAACGGGAGATACTCAGCCACTACGGGTACAGCCTGGCCCATCGGGCTCAACTATTCCATGACTGAAGGTTCGTAGCCGACGCATCCCCCCGAGCCCAGATGAGCAACCTACTGCGCGTCACCAGGGGATGGCTCCTAACCGACGTATCCACCCTCTCCATCCTAGACAAAGTGGTCCTGGATCACGTCCTACGGGCACTACCCCACGACATGAAGAGGGCAGCAAGTCTATGCACTCCCCAGACCTTGGAGGGTCTCCTGGAAGCAGTGGAGATGCATCAGAACACTCAGGCCCTGCTGAGTGGAAGCCGGGCTGAGTCGGTGACCCGTTGAACCAGGATACTGAACGTGGTAGGAAGATGTCCATTTCCTGTGTTCACAGGGACACAAAGCGGTATCCAACCATATGGGCCAACATCGTGACGCCACAAGGGAACTGCCAGATGATGGTGGGTGCAGTATCAGAGTTTTGTACCTCTCCTAGTGGGACGAGATTGTCCTCTGTTCGTGGCCCTGTGGGGGCACGAGCTGAGGAAGAAGGTACGAGCCGGCCGAAGACAAGAGCGTGGACGACCCATCACCTATGCGGCCCGGAAGCAAATGGTTGATCAACCTGTATCTATGTGTCTGGAGTCAGAGTCGGAGGGGGTGCCGGAACTTGACCCCCTTGGGGAACCACGGGAAGAAGAGCCCAGCCTCCCCCTCCTCGATTTCGAGGGGCCAGTCGAGACATCCCCTGGGGGCCAAATGGGACAATTCGGGACGGCCCAGTGGGAGGATCCTAACTTGAAAGCCGCTGCAGCCCAAGTGATAGCGGTGGATGGACAGCTACTTGCGGGGTGAATGACTGGTAATTCCCCCATTTCCAAATCAAGAATAACCTTTTGTATCAGGTGTCGCACCAACAGGGGGAACTTCGAGAGGTATTGTTTCTGCCCAGACGGTACGTGGGAACCGTTCTTCAGCTGGCCCACCTATTGGGGGCGCACCTGGGAATGGACAAGACCCGGGAACAGATCGCCGCCGGTTTCACTGACCCGAGATGAAGAGGGCCATGGAAGATTACTGTCGCAGCTGCCCGAAGTATCAAATGACTGCCCCAAAGGCACACTTCCATCGATCATCGAGGTGCCCTTTGAACTCATCGCCATGGACATAGTGGGACCCCTGGTAAAAACAGCACGAGGACACCAGTACATCCTGGTAATAGTGGACTATGCCACCCGGTATCCCGAGGCCATTCACCTACGGGCGGCAGTATCCAAGGGAATCGCCCAGGAGCTGTTCCACCTCTTTAGCCGGGTGGGCATCCCGAACGAGATCCTGACAGACCAAGTTACAGAGTTTATGTCCCGCCTAATGAAAGATTTGTGTGCCCTCCTGCAGATCAAGTAGATCTGGACCTCCGTTTTCCACCCGCAGATGGATGGGCACATCGAGCGGTTAAATAAAACGCTCAAACAAATGCTGCGGAAGGTCATCGAGCAGGACGGGAAGAACTGGGACCAGCTACTACCCCACCTAATGTTCTCAATCCGAGAAGTACCCCAGTCCTCCACTGGGTTTTCCCCTTTCGAACTCCTCTACGGGAGGAGGCCACAAGGCCTACTGGACCTCGCCAAAGCCCAAACGACCCCCTTACGCAGCGTGGTAGAGAACGTGGAGACGATGAGGGAGCGGATGACAGCCATATGGCCAGTCGTGAGGGAACATATGGAGAAGGCCCAACGTGCCCAAGCCCAGGTTTAAAATCGGGGAGCCCACCCCCGAGAATTCTACGTGGGAGACAGGGTGTTGGTCTTAATCCCCACGACCGACAGTAAGTTCCTGGCAACATGGCACGGGCCATACGAGGTGATCGAGAAGCTGGGACCTGTTAATTACCGCATACGGCAGCTGGGGAGACAGAAACCCCAACAGATTTACCACGTGAACCTGTTGAAGAAGTGGCACGAGAGGACAGCCTTGGCCGTGTTATGGTCGGGACCCAGGATGCCAACGGTACCAGTGGTGGTGCCAAGCAATGAGGACCTCGACCCAGCCCAGAAGCAAGAGTTCAGGGAGCTCATCGATCGGGAACACAGCAGTGTTCTCCGAGAAGCCGGGCCGCACAACCCTCATTGAACACCACATCCGTACCCGGCCAGGGGAAACGGTACGAAAGAGGCCATATTGGAAACAGGAAGAGGAGGCTATGCTGAGGATGGGGGTCATTGAAGAGTCTCACAGTGCATGGTGCAGCCCCATTGTGTTGGTGCCCAAACCGGATGGTAGCCTGCGCTTCTGTAATGATTTCCGGGGTGTGAACGACATAAGCTTGTTCAACGCCTACCCCATGCCGAGGGTGGACAAGCTCATCGACCGATTGGGAAAGGCCCAGTACATCAGTACCCTTGACCTGACCAAAGGATATTGGCAGGTACCGTTGGCAGCCTCCTCCCGGTAGAAGATGGAGTTTTCGACACCAGACGGGTTGTATCAGTACCGGGTGCTCCCGTTTGGACTCCACGGAGCCCCGCCCACATTCCAGCGACTGATGAACAAAGTACTTCGACCACACCAGCAGTACGCAGCAGCATATCTGGATGATATCATCATCCACAGCCAAGGTTGGGAAGAGCACCTGATGTGCCTCCAGACGGTGCTGGACGCACTCAGACAAGCCGGGATGACTGCGAACCCCAAAAAATGCAAACTAGTGTTTGTGGAGGTGGAGTACCTTGGTTATTTGATCGGACAGGGGAACGTCAAGCCCCAGGAGAGGAAGGTTCATGCGGTACGTGACTGGCCCGTTCCACACACCAAGACACAGATCAAGTCCTTCCTGGGACTGGCAGGATACTATAGCCGGTTTATCCCCAACTTTGCAGCTTTAGCTTCCCCTCTCACTGATCTAACCAGGGCCCGCCTCCTGAAAACAGTGAAATGGACGGACGAGACAGAAGCAGCATTCAGACGTCTGAAGGAAGCGCTGTGCTCCCATCCGATTCTCGTAACGCCCGATTTCCAGGTGCCGATGTTGGTCCAGACGGATGCATGTGATATGGGACTAGGGGTCGTTCTGTCCCAGATACACGATTGGGAGGAGCACCCCATCATGTACATCAGAAGAAAGCTGGTTCATTGAGAAGAAAAGTACTCTATTGTTGAGAAAGAGTGTCTAGCGGTGAAGTGGGCGCTTGACACTCTCAAGTATTATCTGTTAGGTACCCACTTCACCCTGGTCACGGACCATGCTCTCCTGGTTTGGAAGACCAGGGGAAAGGACTCAAACAATCGGGTCACCAGGTGGTTCTTGTCCCTTCAATGCTTATTTTTCTGTTGTGCACAGGTCAGGGGTGAAGCATGGAAACGCGGATGCCCTATGGAGAAGGGAGACATACGTTGCACTGATGACGGGGGGGGGGGGGGGGGGGGTGTACAGCAGGTCAGCCACCAGGGGGAGACTCGTCGAGGTGATGGTTCCAACTGCTGGACCTTTTCTTTTGGACTATTATTTTAATAAACACCTTTGAAACTGAGCTAATCCTACTCTGTCCGTGTCTGATCTGCGTAAACGCTTTGACCCAACCCCCTGGTCTGCCACATTTTATATATATATATATATATATATATATATATATATATATATATATATATATATATATATATATATATATATATATATATATCACAAAAGTGAGTACACCCCTCACATTTTTGTAAATATTTGAGTATATCTTTTCATGTGACAACACTGAATAAATGACACTTTGCTACAATGTAAAGTAGTGAGTGTACAGCTTGTATAACAGTGTAAATTTGTTGTCCCCTCAAAATAACTCAACACAAAGCCATTAATGTCGAAACCGCTGGCAACAAGAGTACACCCCTAAGTGAAAATATCCAAATTGGGCCCAATTAGCCATTTTCCCTCCCCGGTGTCATGTGACTCGTTAGTGTTACAAGGTCTCAGGTGTGAATGGGGAGCAGGTGTGTTAAATTTGGTGTCATCGCTCTCACACTCCCTCATACTGACTGGTCACTGGAAGTTCAACATGGCACCTCATAGCAAAGAACTCTCTGAGGATCTGAAAAAAAGAATTGTTGCTCTACATAAAGATGGCCTGGGCTATAAGAAGAATGCCAAGACCCTGAAACTGAGCTGCAGCACGGTGGCCAAGACCATACAGTGGTTTAGCAGGACAGGTTCCACTCAGAACAGGCCTCGCCAAGGTCGACCAAAGAAGTTGAGTGCACGTGCTCAGCGTCATATCCAGAGGTTGTCTTTGGGAAATAGACGTATGAGTACGGAGTACAAAGATAAGTGTGTCTTGGCTACAGTCAAGCATGGTGGTGGGAGTGTCATGGAGCTACAGTTCATTGAGGGAACCATGAATGCCAACATGTACTGTGACATACTGAAGCAGAGCATGATCCCCTCCCTTTGGAGACTGGGCCGCAGGGCAGTATTCCAACATGATAACGACCCCAAACACACCTCCAAGACGACCACTGCCTTGCTAAAGAAGCTGAGGGTAAAGGTGATGGACTGGCCAAGCATGTCTCCAGACCTAAACCCTATTGAGCATCTGTGGGGCATCGTCAAACGGAAGGTGGAGGAGTGCAAGGTCTCTAACATCCACCAGCTCCGTGATGTCGTCATGGAGGAGTGGAAGAGGACTCCAGTGGCAACCTGTGAAGCTCTGGTGAACTCCATGCCCAAGAGGGTTAAGGCAGTGCTGGAAAATGATGGTGGCCACACAAAATATTGACACTTTGGGCCCAATTTGGATATTTTCACTTAGGGGTGTACTCACTTTTGTTGCCAGTTGATCATATTACTCCAGTACTAGCCACTCTACAATGGCTTCCTGTTAATGGCTGTGTGTTGTTTTATTTTGAGGGGACAGCACATTTACACTGTTATACAAGCTGTACACTCACTACTTTACATTGTAGCAAAGTGTAATTTCTTCATTTCTTCAGATATAATCAAATATTTACAGAAATATGAGGGGTGTACTCACTTTTGTGATATACTGTATATGTGTGTAATAGAATGTTCCCCTCCTGTGTTTCAGGTCCTCCGGGACCAAGGGGGGCCAGAGGCGACAAGGGACTTCAGGGGCCCATAGGCCAGCAGGGTCAGAAGGGGGAGCGAGGGGACAAGGGGGTGGCGGGGCTGCAGGGCCCTAAAGGAGAGAAGGGTTCTGATGGCCCCCCAGGGGTGGCAGGGCTGAAGGGGCACCCAGGGGCCCTGGGAAGCCTCGGTCCTAAAGGCTACAGGGGTTCTGGGGGTCGGCTTGGGACCTCAGGGGAGAAGGGAGAACCTGGAGCTCAGGGCCTGGTGGGCAGAGATGGACAGGCTGGTCCTCAGGGAGCCCAAGGCCCTCAGGGGGCGAGAGGCCAAGATGGATCCTCAGGAACAGAGGGACCTCGTGGGCTGGTAGGACCCATCGGCCCACTGGGGCCTCCAGGGTTACCTGGCCTCCCTTTTCGAGTTGTAATACCCCCTATGGTGACAAACTCCCCTATAATGGTGCAGGCCCCCCGTATGGAGCCAGATGAGCCTGGGCAGCCAGAGGAACCATATCAGCCTGGGCAGCGGGGGGGACCAGATCAGCCTGGGCAGCCAGAGGAACCAGATCAACCTGAGCAGCAAGGGGAACCAGATCAGCCTATGCAGCCAGGGGAACCAGATCAACCTGGGCAGCCAGGGGAACCAGATCAACCTGGGCAGCCAGAGGAACCAGATCAGCCTGGGCAGCCAGGGGAACCAGATCAGCCTGGGCAGCCAGGGGAACCAGATCAGCCTGGGCAGCCAGGGGAACCAGATCAACCTGGGCAGCCAGAGGAACCAGATCAGCCTGGGCAGCCACAGGAACCAGATCAACCTGGGCAGCCTAAAGAATCAGTGGTGCCTGCTGTGGAACCAAAAGCCTCTGTTTCTCAACAGGTCCAACCTTCTCGCTCAACCACACCTGCTCCAGGTGAGCCCATTAGGATGTACAATATATGTTCTCTATGTTCAGAAATGATTGGAAAATGTTGTTGTTGTGGGACACTAACATAGCGCTTTTCCAGGCTGCCCGTCCCAGTGGAGCAGCTTCATCCCCAGCTGCTACTACTTCTGGATTCTGTAAAAATATATGTTATTGTTGTGGGATACTAACAGGGTCGATGTTGTACCAGGCTGATATAGTGTTATTGTAGTAAAGAAGCTGATATAGTGCTGTGATACAGTAATAACCAGGCTGATATAGTGTTGATATAGTAACGAAGCTGACATAGTGTTGCAAAACAGTAGTAACCAGGCTGATATAGTGTTGTGATACAGTAGAAACAAGACTGATTTAGTGTTGTGATACAGTAGTAACCAGGCTGATATAGTGTTGTGATAGTAACTAGGCATATATAGTGTTGTGATACAGTACTAACCAGGCTGATATAGTGTTGTGATAGTAACCAGGTTGATATAGTGTTGTGATACAGTAGTAACCAGGCTGACATAATGTTGTGACACAGTAATACCCAGGCTGATATAGTGTTGTGATAGTAACCAGGCTGATATAGTGTTGTGATAGTAACCAGTCTGATATAGTGTTGTGATAGTAACCAGGCTGATATAGTGTTGTGATAGTAACCAGGCTGATTCAGTGTTGTGATAGTAACCAGGCTGATATAGTGTTGTGATAGTAACCAGGCTGATATAGTGTTGTGATAGTAACCAGGGTGATATAGTGTTGTGATAGTAACCAGGCTGATATAGTGTTGTGATAGTAACCAGGCTGATATAATGTTGTGATGTGATAGTAACCAGGCTGATATAATGTTGTGATGTGATAGTAACCAGGCTGATATAATGTTGTGATACAATAGTAACCAGGCTGATATAGTGTTGTGATAGTAACCAGGCTGATATAGTGTTGTGATAGTAACCAGGCTGATATAGTGTTGTGATAGTAACCAGGCTGATATAGTGTTGTGATAGTAACCAGGCTGATATAGTGCTGTGATACAATAGTAACCAGGCTGATATAGTGTTGTGATAGTAACCAGGCTGATATAATGTTGTGATACAATAGTAACCAGGCTGAAATAGTGTTGTGATAGTAACTAGACATATATAGTGTTGTGATACAGTAGTAACCAGGCTGATATAGTGTTGTGAAAGTAACCAGTCTGATATAGTGTTGTGATACAATAGTAACCAGGCTGAAATAGTGTTACTATAGTAACCAGGCTGATATAGTGTTGTGATAGTAACTAGGCATATATAGTGATGTGATACAGTAGTAACCAGGCTGACGTCATGTTGTGACAAAGTAATACCCAGGCTGATATAGTGTTGTGATAGTAACCAGGCTGATATAGTGTTGTGATAGTAACCAGCCTGATATAGTGTTGTGATAGTAACCAGGCTGATATAGTGTTGTGATACAATAGTAACCAGGCTGATATAGTGTTGTGATAGTAACCAGGCTGATATAGTGTTGTGATACAATAGTAACCAGGCTGAAATAGTGTTACTATAGTAACCAGGCTGATATAGTGTTGTGATAGTAACTAGGAATATATAGTGTTGAGATACAGTAGTAACCAGGCTGACGTAATGTTGTGACACAGTAATACCCATGCTGATATAGTGTTGTGATAGTAACCAGGCTGATATAGTGTTGTGATAGTAACCAGGCTGATATAGTGTTGTGATAGTAACCAGGATGATATAGTGTTGTGATAGCAACCAGGCTGATAAAGTGTTGTGATAGCAACCAGGCTGATATAGTGTTGTGATACAATAGTAACCAGGCTGATATAGTGTTGTGATAGTAACCAGGCTGATATAGTGTTGTGATACAATAGTAACCAGGCTGATATAGTGTTGTGATAGTAACCAGGCTGATATAATTTTGTGATACAATATTAACCAGGCTGATATAGTGTTGGGATAGTAACCAGTCTGATATAGTGTTGTGATACAATAGTAACCAGGCTGAAATAGTGTTACTATAGTAACCAGGCTGATATAGTGTTGTGATATGAACTAGGCATATACAGTGTTGTGATACAGTAGTAACCAGGCTGACATAATGTTGTGACACAGTAATACCCAGGCTGATATAGTGTTGTGATAGTAACCAGTCTGATATAGTGTTGTGATAGTAAGCAGGCTGATATCCTGTTAGGGCTAGGGGGCAGTATTGACACGGCCGGATAAAAAACGTACCCGATTTAATCTGGTTACTACTCCTGCCCAGTAACTAGAATATGCATATAATTATTGGCTTTGGATAGAAAACACCCTAAAGTTTCTAAAACTGTTTGAATGGTGTCTGTGAGTATAACAGAACTCAAATGGCAGGCCAAAACCTGAGAAGATTCCATGCAGGAAGTGGCCTGTCTGACAAGTTGTGTTTCATCTTGGCTCTTTTTATTGAAGACTGAGGATCTTTGCTCTAACGTGACACTTCCTACGGCTCCCATAGGCTCTCAGAGCCCGGGAAAAAGCTGAACGATATCGAGGCAGCCTCTGGCTGAAACACATTATCGCTTTTGGCAAGTGGCCGATCAGAGTACTATGGGCTTAGGCGCGTGCCCGAATTGACCGAATGCTTTATTTTCTTTCGTCTGTTTACCTAAACGCAGATTCCCGGTCGGAATATTATCGCTTTTTTATGAGAAAAATGGCATAAAAATTGATTTTAAACAGCGGTTGACATGCTTCGAAGTACGATAATGGAATATTTAGATTTTTTTGGTCACGAATTGCGCCATGCTCGTAACCCTTATTTACCCTTTCGGATAGTGTCTTGAACGCACGAACAAAACGCCGCTGTTTGGATATAACTATGGATTATTTTGAACCAAACCAACATTTGTTATTGAAGTAGAAGTCCTGGGAGTGCATTCTGATGAAGAACAGCAAAGGTAATAACATTTTTCTTATAGTAAATCTGACTTTGGTGAGTGCTAAACTTGCTGGGTGTCTAAATAGCTAGCCCTGTGATGCCGGGCTATCTACTGAGAATATTGCAAAATGTGCTTTCACCGAAAAGCTATTTTAAAATCGGACATATCGAGTGCATAGAGGAGTTCTGTATCTATAATTCTTAAAATAATTGTTATGCTTTTTGTGAACGTTTATCGTGAGTAATTTAGTAAATTCACCGGCAGTGTTCGGTGGGAATGCTAGTCACATGCTAGTCACATGCTAATGTAAAAAGCTGGTTTTTGATATAAATATGAACTTGATTGAACAAAACATGCATGTATTGTATAACATAATGTCCTAGGGTTGTCATCTGATGAAGATCATCAAAGGTTAGTGCTGCATTTAGCTGTCT
This sequence comes from Salmo salar, assembly GCF_965601325.2. Classification (NCBI taxonomy): domain Eukaryota; kingdom Metazoa; phylum Chordata; class Actinopteri; order Salmoniformes; family Salmonidae; genus Salmo; species Salmo salar. The sequence continues at coordinate 61,871,255 of NC_138304.1, read as the reverse complement.
TCTGTGTTTTTGTGACATTATATGCTAGCTTGAAAAATGGGTGTCTGATTATTTCTGGCTGGGTACTCTGCTGACATAATTTAATGTTTTGTTTTCGTTGTAAAGCCTTTTTGAAATCGGACAGTGTGGTTAGATTAACGAGAGTCTTGTCTTTAAAATGGTGTAAAATAGTCATATGTTTGAAAAATTGAAGTTTTTGCATTTTTGAGGTTTTTGAATAACGCGCCACGGGATTACACTGGCTGTTACGTAGGTGGGACGATTTGGTGCCACCTACCCTAGAGAGGATATAGTGTTGTGATAGTAACCAGGCTGATATAGTGTTGTGATAGTAACCAGGCTGATATAGTGTTGTGATACAATAGTAAACAGGCTGATATAGTGTTGTGATACAATAGTAACCAGGCTGATATAGTGTTGTGATACAATAGTAACCAGGCTGATATAGTGCTGTCATAGAAACCAGGCTGATTCAGTGTTGTGATAGTAACCAGGCTGATATAGTGTTGTGATAGTAAGCAGGCTGATATAGTGTTGTGACAGTAACCAGGCTGATTCAGTGTTGTGACAGTAACCAGGCTGATATAGTGTTGTGATCAATCAGATTTTATCACATACACTTGTTTAGCAGATTTTATTGTGGCTGTTGCGAAATGCCTATGTTTCTAACTCCGACAATGCAGTAATATCTAGCAAGTAATATCTAACAATTTCACAACATATACACAATAAGTAAAGTAATGGAATTAAGAATATATACATATATGGACGAGTAATGTCAGAGCGGCATAGACTAAGATACAGTAGAATACAATACAGTGTATACATATTTACATTTACATTTACATTTAAGTCATTTAGCAGACGCTCTTATCCAGAGCGACTTACAAATTGGTGCATTCACCTTATGATATCCAGTGGAACAACCACTTTACAATAGTGCATCTAAATCTTTTAAGGGGGGGGGGGGGTTAGAAGGATTACTTTATCCTATCCTAGGTATTCCTTAAAGAGGTGGGGTTTCAGGTGTCTCCGGAAGGTGGTGATTGACTCCGCTGTCCTGGCGTCGTGAGGGAGCTTGTTCCACCATTGGGGTGCCAGAGCAGCGAACAGTTTTGACTGGGCTGAGCGGGAACTGTGCTTCCTCAGAGGTAGGGAGGCGAGCAGGCCAGAGGTGGATGAACGCAGTGCCCTTGTTTGGGTGTAGGGCCTGATCAGAGCCTGAAGGTACGGAGGTGCCGTTCCCCTCACAGCTCCATAGGGGAACTATGTCAACTCATGTTCGGTATGTACTCAATCCAAATCTCACCGACTTGCTCCAGCAGGTAAACTACTCCACCTTCCCCTCCATCAGTGGCCTTGGTCACATCTGTCCATAGACTTTGTAACAGATCTCCCCCTTTCTGATGGTTTTACCACTATTCGGATTGTTGACAGATTCTCAAAATCTTGCAGTTTTATCCCTCTCTGGTCTACCTACCACTCTCCAGGTCGCTGAGGCACTATTCTAGCACAATTCTTCTGGTACTATGGCCTTCCGGAGGACATTGTTTCCGACCGTGGTCCCCAATTCACGTTGCGGGTCTGGAAAGCCTTTATGGAGAAGCTGGGGGCCACGGTCAGCCTCACATTCGGGTACCGGCCTCAGTCTAACGGGCAGATGGAGAAGAACAACCAGAAGCTGTGGAGGTTCCTAAGGAGTCACTGCCAGGACCGGCAGGCTGAGTGGGAACCCACTTTGTCACTCGTCCACCGGGCTGACTCCCTTACAGTGCATCCTGGGATATCAGCTGGCCCTGGCTCTGTGGACTCCGAGCCAGACCGAGGCCCCTGCAGTTGACGAGTGGTACCAGTGGAGGTATGGAACGCCACCCACCTGAGGCTCCAGCATGCCTTCTGCCGTCAGAACGATCAGGCAGACCGCCACCCCTCCCCCTCCTGGACTTCCGACGTCATGGGGGTTGGCTCCCGTATCTGGTGGACTGGGAGAGGTACGGTCCAGAGGAGCGGTGTTGGGTTCCAGTGGATGACTTTCTAGATCCCAACATCATCCGAGATATCTCCCTTCGTTGTCCGGACTGACCCGCTCCTCGCCCTTGTGGCCTTCTCCCTGGCCCGTGTAGTCCTGCGGCTGGAGCTGCACATTGGTGGGAAAGGGGGTGGGGGAGAAGTCACGTCTAATCCCACGCTAGCGCTCGCCGTCGCCGGTTTACTAACCACCGGTACTGGCAACCCATCAAGACGCACACCTGGCAACCCTCATTACACACACCTGCGCCTCATGAAGCACACATGGACTTCATCACTACCCTTAATTACTTCTCATTTATCTAGCACTCCCTAGCATCAGGCAGTATTGGTTATGTTGTCATGTCCAGATGCTTCTCTTGTTTTGTAACTCTCCATGTTCGTTATTATTAAACTCACATATGAGATGAGCAATGCAAAATATGTGAACTTTATTAAAGTGACTAGTGTTCCATTTATTAAAGTGGCCAGTGATATCAAGTCTATGTATATAGGCAGCAGTCTTAAATGTGCTAGTGATGGCTATTTAACAATCTGATGGCCTTGAGACATAAGCTTTTTTTCAGTCTCGGTCCCAGCTTTGATCAGTCAATCAATCAATCAATCAATCAATCAATCAATCAATCAATGAATCAATCAATCAATCAATCAATCAATCAATCAATCAATCAAATGTATTTATAAAGTCCTTTTTACATCAGTAGATGTCACAAAGTGCTGTACAGAAACCCAGCCTAAAACCCCAAACAGCAAGCAATGCAGATGTAGAAGCACGGTGGCTAGGAAAAACTCCCTACAAAGGCAGGAACCTAGGAAGAAACCTAGAGAGGAACCAGGCTCTGAGGGGTGTCCAGTCCTCTTCTGGCTGTGCCGGGTTGAGATTATAACAGTACATGGCCAAGATGTTCAAACGTTCATAAATGACCAGCAGGGTCAAATAATAATAATAATCACAGTGGTTGTTAAAGTCACTAACTACACCTACATGTCCATATTGCCTCAAGTAGCCCGACTAACTGGTGCATGTATAGAGCCTAGCTACTGTTATAGCCTCGCTACTGTATATAGCCTCACTACTGTTATTCTCACTGTTTTTATTTCTTTAGCATTTCACTGTAACGTCTACAACTGTTGTATTCGGCGCACGTGACAAATAAACTTTGATTTGATTTGTAGAGGGTGCAACAGGTCAGCACCTCAGGAGTAAATGTCAGTTGGGTTTTCATAGCCAAGCATTCAGAGTTAGAGACAGCAGGTGCGGTAGAGAGAGACAGTCGAAAACAGCAGGTCCGGGACAAGGTAGCACGTCCGGTGAACAGGTCAGGGTTCCATAGCTGCAGGCAGAACTGTTGAAACTGGAACAGCAGCAGTGACAACCAGCAGTGACAACCCACTCAAGTGACGCACCCCTCCCTTCCTGATAAACTCAGTCAACATATCAGTATATTCGTTAACCTCTTACATCTAGACGTTCCGCTAGCGGAACACCTGCTCCAATATCCAATGATAGGCGTGGCGCGAATTACAAATTCCTCAAAAATACAAAAACTTCAATTTTTCAAACATATGACTATTTCACAGCATTTTAAAGACAAGACTCTCCTTTATCTAACCACACTGTCCGATTTCAAAAAGGCTTTACAGCGAAAGCAAAACATTAGATTATGTCAGCAGAGTACCAAGCCAGAAATAATCAGACACCCATTTTTCAAGCTAGCATATAATGTCACAAAAACCCAGAAGACAGCTAAATGCAGCACTAACCTTTGATGATCTTCATCAGATGACACACCTAGGACATTATGTTATACAATACATGCATGTTTTGTTCAATCAAGTTCATATTTATATCAAAAAACAGCTTTTTACATTAGCATGTGACGTTCAGAACTAGCATACCCCCCGCAAACTTCCGGAGGAATTTGCTAACAATTTACTAAATTACTCACGATAAACGTTCACAAAAAGCATAACAATTATTTTAAGAATTATAGATACAGAACTCCTCTATGCACTCGATATGTCCGATTTTAAAATAGCTTTTTTGTGAAAGCACATTTTGCAATATTCTAAGTACATAGCCCAGCCATCACGGGCTAGCTATTTAGACACCCGGCAAGTTTAGCACTCACCAATATCAGATTTACTATTATAAAAGTTTGATTACCTTTTGTTGTCTTCGTCAGAATGCACTCCCAGGACTGCCACTTCAATAACAAATGTTGGGTTGGTCCAAAATAATCCATCGTTATATCCGAATAGCGACGTTTTGTTTGTGCGTCCCAGACACTATCCGAATGGTAAAGAAGGGTCGCGCGCATGGCGCAATTCGTGACCAAAAAATTCTAAATATTCCATTACCGTACTTCGAAGCATGTCAACCGCTGTTTAAAATCAATTTTTATGCCATTTTTCTCGTAGAAAAGCGATAATATTCCGACCGGGAATCTCCTTTTCGGCAAACAGAGGAAAAAATCACAAAGACGGGGGCGGCCAGGTCACGCGCCTAAGCCCACAGTCCCTTGATCGGCCACTTGAGAAAGGCGATAATGTGTTTCAGCCTGGGGCTGGGATGACGACATTCACGTTTTTCCCGGGCTCTGAGTGCCTATGGACGACGTAGGAAGTGTCACGTTAGAGCAGAGATCCTTTGTAAAAGATAGAGATGGCAAAGAAGTTCCAGAAATGGTCAGACAGGCCACTTCCTGTAAAGGAATCTCTCAGGTTTTGACCTGCCATTTGAGTTCTGTTATACTCACAGACACCATTCAAACAGTTTTAGAAACTTTAGGGTGTTTTCTATCCATATATAATAAGTATATGCATATTCTAGTTACTGGGTAGGATTAGTAACCAGATTAAATCGGGTACGTTTTTTATCCAGCCGTGAAAATACTGCCCCCTAGCCATAAGAGGTTAATATTATTCTCAGAAGCTACCCGGAACATATCCCAGTTGTCATGACGTTGCCCTGTTGGAGAAGTTTATGACCCCCATAAATACCTTTCCCCCTTTCCTCTCTCTACTCTACAGATTTGACTCTTGGAAAGCCCTTTGTTAACATGGAGAGAGTCTGGTAACATCAGAAAGGTGGGGAACGGAACCATATTTCAGTAATCCAACCAGATGAAAATATTCGTTGGTACTTAAAGAATATGATGCAGATCAGTTGTCGTCTGAGACATTATTACTGATGATAGGGTGACATAAACTGTATCTTGGAAAGTCTAAACATTCTAGTTATCAGATTCACATGGAATTGTTGTGCAATTTAAATGTTTAAATATGAAACTATTTGTGAAAAGATTAATGTAATTTTAGCTTCTAAATGAGAGAATTGTTTTCATAAAAATAAACTCTGCTCACTCAGTGGCCCCGCCCAAGTGAACAGACATTGGTTGTGAACTATGAAACACGCCTTCTCCCTTCTCTCCACCACTACAAAAGCCCCTTGACGAAAGTCAACTTATGTTCCCGATGACGTGAGGACTGCTGTCCATACGTTACATGGGCTAATATCAACTACAGAACTAAGCCAACCTCAGTGTGAGCTCTGGTTGTGAAAGGTTGAACGACAACAACCTAACGAAATTAGTATCTTGTTCCCGGTGACGTGGGGACTGCTGTCCATACGTTAAAGAGGGAGAATTTCACCATGGAGGTGACGATCGACATGCTGGAAGGATGAATTTCGACTACACCAGCCAGAATATAGCATGAGCTTATGGTATGGCAACTTGGTATAAACTTTGAACTCTTATTCACTAAAGAAGTGATACATCCTAGACGTCGAGTTAGCAGCAACAGCTGTAAACGTGGGCTAGGAAAGGACGGATAACCTCTTCAGAAAGACAGGGTACCACAACGTAGCCATTCTACCACACAACGACGGTACTACAACATACCCATTCTACCACAAGACATATTCTTCAAAGGACAAGGGAGATCTCTGCTGGGCAACCCAGCCTTCCATCTACGACCAATCTATCGAAGCGCAGCTTAGCTCAGAGTAAATATTTCTTGCATTTTCCTTTTCCAAATGGCCGGTTATTAGAATGCATAAGATTCTGCATTTTCGATAGCATAGCTTCACAAGGTCCGATAGAGACCCAATCCTTTTGTTTCTTAGTCTTCCCGCGCTTTCATTCAAACCCAACCCGCTTTCCTTGTGTAACCAGCCGTCATATCGGTTCCGTCCGCAAGGGACGTTTCCTTGTATGACATAATTAGTAATCAATATATGATCCATCCTGTGTATATGTAATTCTGTGTGATTATTTAGGTATTTAGTAAATCAATAATTAAACCAAATTTTGTATTGCTGATTCAACTTGTTAGCCAGGGTTTGTGAAGATAACCAAGAATTCTATGATATTCAGATGAGACTGAATAAGGTGACGATTAATAATTGACTGCTATTGATATAAAAGATTACCAGGTCTTTAACCCCTGTGCGGCCTCGGACATCCAGCAAAAAATCATATCGCCATTAGCATAACAACATTTAATATGTATATATATATTTTTTTCAAATTATATCGTTTTATAGATACACCTCTCCTGAATCGAACCACCTTGTCAGATTTCAAAAAGGCTTTACAGCAAAAGCAAAACATTAGATTATGTTAGAGGAGTATATCGTAAAAGTAGCCACATAGCCATTTTCCGACCAACCACATGCATCACAAATAACCAAAAAACAGCTAAATGCAGCACTAACCTATGACAGTCTTCATCAGATGACACACCTAGGACATCATGTTACACAATACATGCATTCTTTTGTTCGATAAAGTTCATATTTATATATAAAAACAGCATTTTACATCGGTGCGTAACGTTGACTAACTATTTTTCCTCAAATGCATCCGATGAAACAGAGCTACAATTTACTAAATTACTATTCGAAAACATTTTTAAAATGTAATATTGTCATTCTAAGATTTATAGATGAATATCTCTTGAAAGCACCTGTAATGCCAGATTTAAAAATAACTTTACTGGGTAATCACACTTTGCGATAAAAGGGGATGCGATACTCAGAACAATAGGCTAGCAATAGCAATAGGCTAGCCATCTTGGAACAATCGCATATCACATCTAGTCTTGTATACTATTGTCAATAATCCCTTACCTTTGGTTGTCTTCATCAGAAAGCACTTCCAGGAATCCCAGGTCCACAACAAATGTATTTTCGTTCGAAAAAATTACTCCTTTATGTTCCAAGAGCTTGTTCTTGTTAGCGCGTCTGAAGGCTGATCCAAATGCTTCGTCGGCCACGGGACAGCCATTTCGAGAAAATGCATTTTTTTCCCATTTAGGTTCGTTCAAACATGTCAAACCTTGTATAACATAAATCTTCAGGGCGTTTTTCAACAAGAGAGCCAATAAGATTCGAGGGGGACGATTGCATTGTGTTTCAAAACGTTTCGAAAGGGGAGGGTAACCAGGGGCGCCGGCGTCATAATGGTGATGGCCCTCTCCGTGTGACCACGTTCCACAGCGTCTCATTCATTCAGTTTTAACAGTAGAAGGCTCAAACCAATTTGTGAAGACGGGGCATCTAGTGGAAGCAATAGGAAGTGCTCAATGAACCATAGCTCACGGTATGATTAATAGGCAACGTGATGAAGTTGAGTTCGCAATTCAGAATTCCACTTCCTGTTTCCATCTGTCTCGGGGTTTTGACTGCCATATGAGTTCTGTTATACTCACAGACACCATTCAAACAGTTTTAGAAACTTTAGGGTGTTTTCTATCCACAAGTATTAATTATATGCATATCCTAGCTTCTGAGTTTGAGTAGGAGGCCGTTTAAAATGGGCACAATTTTTTTTCAAAAATCGCTTTAGCGCCCCCTATCCTAGGGGAACGCCAAGAGGTTAAGAGTTTATTTGGAAGACAACAGCTCTATAAACATTCTTCCGTGGTGCCCCGACTTCCTAGTTAATTACATTTACATGATTAGTTTAATCAGGTAACATTAATTACAGAGAAAGTATTTTATAAAATAGCATGCATCACTTAATCCAGCATAGCAAAGACATGACACAGTCCACGCAATCAAAACAATCTTGAAGCGTGGATTCCAATTGTTCCGACCAGCGTTGAGTAGTCCTTAGTACGGGTACTTCCTGTTTGAGTTTCTGCCTATAGGAAGGGAGGAGCAAAATGAAGTCATTGTCAGATTTGCTGAATAGAGGGTGGGGGAGGGCCTTGTAGGCGTCGCTGAAGTTGGAGTAACAGTGGTTGTATGTTTTAGCAGTGGGAGTACTACAGGTAGCCTCTTTCTAAAATTAAAATTTGCTTTGTTAAAATCCCCAGCTACAATAAATGCAGTTTGTATTAAGTCCAGTGAAGTTCTTTGAGGTCCGTCATGGCTTTGAGGCACGGCAGCCCTCTCTGTCGCCACAGTTTTTTGATTACAGTAATTACCAGGCTGATACTACCCCAGAGTAACTGTGTTATATTCCAGACTGCTCGGCTCAGTGGACCAGCTTCAGGTCCAGCTGCTACTACTTCTTCAACACTGTGGTGTTGGGGTACTAACATGTTGTTATAGTGTTGGGGTACTAACAGGGTTCATGTTGTTATAGTGTTGGGGGTACTAACAGGGTTCATGTTGTTATAGTGTTGGGGTACTAACAGGGTTCATGTTGTTATAGTGTTGGGGGTACTAACAGGGTTCATGTTGTTATAGTGTTGGGGTACTAACAGGGTTCATGTTGTTATAGTGTTGGGGTACTAACAGGGTTCATGTTGTTATAGTGTTGGGGTACTAACAGGGTTCATGTTGTTATAGTGTTGGGGTACTAACAGGGTTCATGTTGTTATAGTGATGGGGTACTAACAGGGTTCATGTTGTTATAGTGTTGGGGTACTAACAGGGTTCATGTTGTTATAGTGTTGGGGTACTAACAGGTTTCATGTTGTTATAGTGTTGGGGTACTAACAGGGTTCATGTTATAGTGTTGGGGGTACTAACAGGGTTCATGTTGTTATAGTGTTGGGGGTACTAACAGGGTTCATGGTGTTATAGTGTTGGGGGTACTAACAGGGTTCATGTTGTTATAGTGTTGGGGTACCCACAGGGTTCATGTTGTTATAGTGTTGGGGGTACTAACAGGGTTCATGTTTTTATAGTGTTGGGGGTACTAACAGTGTTCATGTTGTTATAGTGTTGGGGGTACTAACAGGGTTCATGTTGTTATAGTGTTGGGGGTACTAACAGGGTTCATGGTGTTATAGTGTTGGGGGTACTAACAGGGTTCATGTTGTTATAGTGTTGGGGTACCCACAGGGTTCATGTTGTTATAGTGTTGGGGGTACTAACAGGGTTCATGTTGTTATAGTGTTGGGGGTACTAACAGTGTTCATGTTGTTATAGTGTTGGGGTACTAACAGGGTTCATGTTGTTATAGTGTTGGGGTACTAACAGGGTTCATGTTGTTATAGTGTTGGGGTACTAACAGGGTTCATGTTGTTATAGTGTGGGGTACTAACAGGGTTCATGTTGTTATAGTGTTGGGGTACTAACAGGGTTCATGTTGTTATAGTGTTGGGGTACCCACAGGGTTCATGTTGTTATAGTGTTGGGGTACTAACAGGGTTCATGTTGTTATAGTGTTGGGGTACTAAAAGGGTTCATGTTGTTATAGTGTTGGGGTACTAACAGGGTTCATGTTGTTGTAGTGTTGGGGTACTAACAGGGTTCATGTTGTTATAGTTTGGGGTACCCACAGGGTTCATGTTGTTATTGTGTTGGGGTACTAACAGGGTTCATGTTGTTATAGTGTTGGGGTACTAACAGGGTTCATGTTGTTATAGTGTTGGGGTACTAACAGGGTTCATGTTGTTATAGTGTTGGGGTACTAACAGGGTTCATGTTGTTGTAGTGTTGGGGTACTAACAGGGTTCATGTTGTTATAGTTTGGGGTACCCACAGGGTTCATGTTGTTATTGTGTTGGGGTACTAACAGGGTTCATGTTGTTATAGTGTTGGGGTACTAACAGGGTTCATGTTGTTGTAGTGTTGGGGTACTAACAGGGTTCATGTTGTTATAGTTTGGGGTACCCACAGGGTTCATGTTGTTATTGTGTTGGGGTACTAACAGGGTTCATGTTGTTATAGTGTTGGGGTACTAACAGGGTTCATGTTGTTATAGTGTTGGGGTACTAACAGGGTTCATGTTGTTATAGTGTTGGGGTACTAACAGGGTTCATGTTGTTATAGTGTTGGGGTACTAACAGGGTTCATGTTGTTATAGTGTTGGGGTACCCACAAGGTTCATGTTGTTATAATGTTGGGGTACTAACAGGGTTCATGTTGTTGTAGTGTTGGGGTACTAACAGGGTTCATGTTGTTATAGTTTGGGGTACCCACAGGGTTCATGTTGTTATTGTGTTGGGGTACTAACAGGGTTCATGTTGTTATAGTGTTGGGGTACTAACAGGGTTCATGTTTTTATAGTGTTGGGGTACCCACAAGGTTCATGTTGTTATAATGTTGGGGTACTAACAGGGTTCATGTTGTTATAATGTTGGGGTACTAAGAGGGTTCATGTTGTTATAGTGTTGGGGTACTAACTGGGTTCATGTTGTTATAGTGTTGGGGTACTAACTGGGTTCATTTTGTTATAGTGTTGGTGTACTAACAAGGTTCATGTTGTTATAGTGTTGGGGGTACTAACAGGGTTCATGTTGTTATAGTGTTGGGGGTACTAACGGGGTTCATGTTGTTATAGTGTTGGGGTACTAACAGGGTTCATGTTGTTATAGTGTTGGGGTTCTAACAGGTTTCTTGTTGTTATAGTGTTGGGGTACCCACAGGGTTCATGTTGTTATAGTGTTGGGGGTACTAACAGGGTTCATGTTGTTATAGTGTTGGGGGTACTAACAGGGTTCATGTTGTTATAGTGTTGGGGGTACTAACAGGGTTCATGTTGTTATAGTGTTGGGGGTACTAACAGGGTTCATGTTGTTATACTGTTGGGGTACTAACAGGGTTCATGTTGTTATAGTATTGGGGGTACCAACAGGGTTCATGTTGTTATAGTGTTGGGGTACTAACAGGGTACATGTTGTTATAGTGTTGGGGTACCCACAGGGTTCATGTTGTTATAGTGTTAGGGTACTAACAGGGTTCATGTTGTGGTACTAACAGGGTTCATGTTGTTATAGTGTTGGGGTACAAACAGTGTTCATGTTACAGATGTAGGACCTTAATTTGATCACCCTGATGCAGGGGAACTTGATTTTCCCATATAATTTTTTGGGTCAATCCCTACAAAAAGGTCAATGAATTATAATCCACATAATAATTCACATTTCCTGTTGCTGTAGGATTATTTTCCTGCTGTAGCAAACTCACTAAATTAAGATTCTACATCTGTAATCCAGGCTGCCCGTCCCATTGGAGTGGCTTCAGTTCCAGATGCTACTTCTTCTCTTCTGGTCTTCAGAGACTCAACTTTGACGAGGCTCACGACTTCTGTTCCAACATGACATCATCCATGATTATAGTGAGGGATCTGGAGGAGCAGGTAGGTCTAGTCACACCTAACCCCTAATCCCTAACGTTGACCTGGAGGAACAGGTACACTAAATCTAGTCAGACCTAACCCCTAATCCCTTACCTATAACCTCAACATGACATCATCCATGGTCATCCTGGAGGAATAGGTACACCTCACCCCTGACCCTTTACCCCTGACCCCTAACTCCTAACTCCTAACCTGGAGGAGCAGGTAGGTCCAGTAACACTTGATCCCTGACCCCTAACGTTGACCTGGAGGAACAGGTACACTAAGTCTAGTCACACCTAACCCCTGACCTTAAATAATAAGACCCTGAGAAATGTAAACCCATACTGACTGAATAACAACAAGACCCTGAGATATTTAAACCCATACTGACTGAATAACAACAAGACCCTGAGATATTTAAACCCATACTGAGTGAATAACAACAAGACCCTGAGATATTTAAACCCATACTGAGTAAATAACAACAAGACCCTGAGATATTTAAACCCATACTGACTGAATAACAACAAGACCCTGAGATATTTAAACCCATACTGACTGAATAACAACAAGACTCTGAGATGTTTAAACCCATACTGACTGAATAAAGTGGTCATCAACAAGACTCTGAGATATAGTTGAAGTCGGACGTTTACATTCACCATAGCCAAATACACTTAAACTCAGTTTTTCACAATTCCTGACATTTAATCCCAGTAAAAATTCCCTGTTTTAGGTCAGTTAGGATGACCACTTTATTTTAAGAATGTGAAATGTCAGAATAATAGTCAAGAGAAGGATTTATTTCAGCTTTATTTCTTTCATCACATTCCCAGTGGGTTAGAAGTTTACATACACTCAATTAGTATTTGGTAGCATTGCCTTTAAATTCTTTAACTTCGGTCAAACGTTTCGGGTAGCCTTCCACAAGAATCCCGCAATAAGTTTGGTGAATTTTGGCCCATTCCTCCTCACAGAGCTGGTGTAACTGAGTCAGGTTTGTAGACCTCCTTGCTCGCACACACTTTTTTCGTTCTGCCCACAAATGTTCTATAGGATGGAGGTCAGGGCTTTGTGATGGCCACTCCAATACCTTGACTTTGTTGTCCTTAAACCATTTTGCCACAACTTTGGAAGTATGCTTGGGATCATTGTCCATTTGGAAGACCCATTTGCGACCAAGCTTTAACCTCCTGACTGATATCTTGAGATGTTGCTTCAATATATGCACATAATTTTCCTTCCTCAAGTAGCCATCTATTTTGTGAAGTGCACCAGTCCCTCCTGCAGCAAAGCACCCCCACAACATGATGCAGCCACCCCCATGCTTCCCGGTTGGGATTGTGTTCTTCGGCTTGCAAGCCTCCCCCTTTTTCCTCCAAACATAACGATGGTCATTATGGCCAAACAGTTCTATTTTTGTTTCATCAGACCAGAGGACATTTCTCCAAAAAGTACGACCTTTGTCCCCATGTGCAGTTGCAAACCGTAGTCTGGCTTTTTTATGGCGGTTTTGGAGCAGTGGCTTCCTTGCTGGGCTACTTGTCAGTTTATGTTGATATAGGACTCGTTTTACTGTGGATATAGATACTTTTGTACCTGTTTCCTCCAGCATCTTCACAAGGTCCTTTGTTGTTGTTCTGGGATTGATTTGCACTTCTCGCACCAAAGTACGTTCATCTCTAGGAGACAGAACGCTTCTCCTTCCTGAGCGGTATGACGGCTGCGTGGTCCCTTGGTGTGTACTATTGTTTGCACAGATGAACGTGGTACCTTCAGGCATTTGGAAATTGCTCCCAAGGATGAACCAGACTTGTGGAGGTCTACACATTTTTTTATGAGGTCTTGGCTGATTTCTTTTGATGTTTTCATGATGTCAAGCTAAGAGGCACTGAGTTTGAAGGTAGGCCTTGAAATACATCCACAGGTACACTTCCAATTGACTCAAATTATGTCAATTAGCCTATCAGAAGCTTCTAAAGCCATTACATAATTTTCTGGAATTTTCCAAGGCCGTTTAAAGGCACAGTCAACTTAGTGTATGTAAACTTCTGACCCACTGGAATTGAGGTACAGTGAAATTATCTGTTTGTAAACAATTGTTGGAAAAATTACGTGTCATGCACAAGGTATATGTCCTAACCGACTTGCCAAAACTATAGTTTGTTAACAAGAAATTTGTGGAGTGGTTGACAAAACAGTTTTAATGACTCCAACCTAAGTGTATGTAAACTTTCGACTTCGACTGTATTTAAACCCATACTGACTGAATAACAACAAGACCCTGAGATATTTAAACCCATACTGACTGAATAACAACAAGACCCTGAGATATTTAAACCCATACTGACTGAATAACAACAAGACCCTGAGATTTTTAAACCCATACTGACTGAATAACAACAAGACCCTGAGATATTTAAACCCATACTGACTGAATAACAACAAGACTCTGAGATGTTTAAACCCATACTGACTGAATAACAACAAGACTCTGAGATATTTAAACCCATACTGACTGAATAACAACAAGACCCTGAGATATTTAAACCCATACTGACTGAATAACAACAAGACCCTGAGATTTTTAAACCCATACTGACTGAATAACAACGAGACCCTGAGATATTTAAACCCATACTGAGTAAATCATATTTACATGAATGATCACAGTGTCACTAACATCCTTATTAATGCGCGTTGTGTGTTTTTCAGCAATGGGTAAGGAAGCAGATAGCAGGAAAAGGCTACTTCTGGCTGGGGCTGATGGACCGAGAGGACGAGAATGTCTGGAAGTGGGTGGATGGAACTCTGCCCGTCTTCACGTGAGTCACAATCAGCTCGTCGGGTATTTAAGGCCTAAATTATGCCTGACAGTCAACTCTGTCTCCCAGGCTGCGTGCCTCCCCCAAGACCACAGCCAATCGCATGCAAGGAATAACGCAGCTAACTTGGCTATTATTTTGAGCGAGCTAGCTGGTGAGTGAGGTAGTTTTGTTAGCTAGCTTGCAAGCTAGCCTGTTATCTATCCTGGTTGTTAACTAGCTTGCAAGCTAGGACGGTATCTATCCTGGTTGTTAGCTTGCATAAGTTGTATGTTTATAATTGTAAGGGACACTGTGGATAGTATTTACATTTACAGAGTGGGTGAGCTCCATTCCTGACAGGCTGATCAGATTCAATTTCAGAGTCTGATAAATCAGGATTATACCTTGTAGGCTGATTCATATATAAAGCTCCTTGCAGGCAGATTAGCAGTGAGTGCCGTTTAGGCTGATGCAGATCTGATCCAGGGGGAGAGCTCTATTCCTGCCATGCTGATCTGATTCAATTGCAACCTCAGAGGCTGATGTCAGGATGCTGCCTTGTAGGCTGTTTCATAGGTAAGGCTCCTTGCAGACAGCCAACCCTCTGAGGCTGCTATTGAATCTGATCAGGCTGTCAGGAACAGAGCTCACCCACTCTGTACATTTAAATATTATCCACAAAATATGAAGTGTCCTTTATAATTATACACGTATTAATTATGCAAGCTAAAAACCAGCATAGATAATAAGCTTGTTTGCTAGCTAGCTAGCAAGACTACCTAGCTAAATAGCTAGCTCCCTCACTCACAAGACTAGCCAAATTAGCTGAGTTGTTCCTTGCGTGCGATTGGCTGTGGACTTGGGAGAGGCACACAGCCTGGGAGACAGTGCTGCCTGTCAGGCATCGTTCAGAGTTTAACTTTCCTCGTTACACCACCAGCCAATCAGACCACAGATGTATCTATGGTACTAAGCTCTGATTGGTTGTCTTGACTTAAAGGAGCAAAATATAGCAATCGCTTTGCCATGACCTGGTTGCTAAAATTAGATTTAAACCGCTGAGAAATATATTTTTAATAACCAAAAATATTGTATTTTCAGCTATTTGAGGACTGTGCTCTATGTGAATTTGGTCAGATTGCTTTAAGAGAGCTTTAAGAGACATTATATGTACAGTGATAAACATACTGTATATGGTGAGTTTCTATAGGAAGTGGAAGCCAGGCCAGCCAGACAACTGGTCACATGGTCATGAGGAGGGAGAAGACTGTGCCGGGCTGATCCACGAGGCCAACTGGAATGACTTCTTCTGCACTGACCGCATCGGATTCATCTGCCAAAGAGCCTACGCTTGTTAGTAACTTCTGAGTAACCACCTAGTAACCTCTTAGTAACCTTCTAGTAGGCTCTTAGTTATCTCCTAGTAGCCTCCTAGTAACCTCCTAGTAACCTCCTAGTAGCCTCCTAGTAGCCTCTTAGTAGCCTCCTAGTAACCTAGTAGCCTCCTAGTAACCTCCTAGTAACCTCCTAGTAACCACCTAGTAACCCCTAGTAACCTCCTAGTAGCCTCCTATTAGCCTCCTAGTAACCACCTAGTAACCTCCTAGGAGCCTCTTAGTAGCCTCCTAGTAGCCTCCTAGTAGCCTCCTAGTAGCCTCCTAGTAGCCTCCTAGTAACCTCCTAGTAATCTCCTAGTAACCTCCTAGTAGCCTCCTAGTAACCTCTTAGTAACCTCTTAGTAGCCTCTTAGTAGCCTCCTAGTAACCTCCTAGTAACCCCTAGTAACCTCCTAGTAGCCTCTTAATAAACTGCTAGTAACCTCTAAGTAGACTTTTAGTAACCTCTTAATAAACTCCTAGTAACCTCTAAGTAAACTTTTAGTAACCTCTTAGTAACCTTGTAGTAACAGCGTAGTAGGCTTTAGTAACTTCCTAGTAACCTCACTGTAACCCCCTAGTAGCTTCCTAATAACTTCTTAGTAACCCACTAGTAACCCCTGTCGTGTCTTTGGGGCACCATTAAACTGAAGACATGTTTATCAATTAACTCCCTGTAACTCCCGTCAGTAATGGGTTATACTGAATGTGCTTTGCTAAAGCAGATTTTACTGATTAATCTATTTATGATAAATCAAACCTGTAAAGGCTATCTGGGAATTAACTTTCAATTAACCTGAGATCTTTGCTTCATCTACGTTAAGTTTGGAAAAAGTTAATCATGTCTCATTGTAGAAGCCCAATCAATTTTGGATATTATTTAAAAGATCCACTTGAAAAGGTAAATCTGGCAATTTCACTTGTTAGTTAAATTGAATGAGATGTCATATCCAGTCAATTGCGATTGTCTGGATATCTTACCGTGATCCACGTTTGGATTTCCCCTAGAGATGTACTGGCAATTCTTCACCACCAGGGTATAGAATACTGAAATTAAACAGATGTACAAAGGTCGGGACTTCCGTCGCGCTAGCGGAGGAACTTTAAACGTGGTACGGGGAGGGTAAAATGTTCCCTCTCTGTTAGCTTGCAGTAATGCTAAGCTATTGCTACTTGGTTCAGGAGTATCACTTCCAAGCACCAAAATAGGGTCCTCTCACAATGGAAAGGGTGGGTTTTCTAGTGACGTCTCACCTTAACCCCATTCAGCATATTCTGCTAGCGTTTATGTTGACCGGAGCGACACGGTACTTAAATACAGATACGGATACGGTCTGCCCACACTGTCTTAGTGCGGTAGGCGAATTATTCGGCTCGGTCACCGGACAGTTATCTTCTAATTTCTAACCTTACTCTAGAAGTTAATATTGACCGACAGAAATTGTACCGTTTGGCCTAACGGACTAAATCTGGAATTTATCCCTCACTGCTATCGACATAAGACCGGAGCAGCTCTATATAGCTTCTCCCAATGGAAAATACACACAATCACCTTTTGTATAGATAGCAGGCTGTTTGTACAATTCTGTTTGCACAATTGATATATAGAATTTCACAGCAAAGTCCAATTCTATCTTAGATTCCTCGCACGGGGGCTCCATAATGTATTATCAAAATGACCCAACGTGCGTTTTAGTTTTAGAGTCCTCACAGGGGGCACCATATATGTCGTGTCTTTGGGCCACGATTAAACTAAAGACGTTTATCAATTAACTCCCTGTAATTATTATCACGCGATTAACCTCTCTAGGCTAGGCGGGACGAATTCGTCCCACCTACGTAACAGCCACTGCTATCCTGTGGCGCGATTTTCAAAACCTTAAAAATCCTATTACTTCAATTTCTCAAACATATGACTATTTTACAGCCATTTAAAGACAAGACTCTCGTTAATCTAACCACACTGTCCGATTTCAAAAAGGCTTTACAACGAAAGCAAAACATTAGATTATGTCAGCAGAGTACCAAGCCAGAAATAATCAGACACCCATTTTTCAAGCCAGCATATAATGTCACCAAAACCCAGAAGACAGCTAAATGCAGCACTCACCTTTGATGATCTTCATCAGATGACAACCCTAGGACATTATGTTATACAATACATGCATGTTTTGTTCAATCAAGTTCATATTTATATCAAAAACCAGCTTTTTACATTAGCATGTGACGTTCAGAACTAGCATACCCCCCGCAAACTTCCGGGGAATTCGCTAACATTTTACTAAATTACTCACGATAAACGTTCACAAAAAGCATAACAATTATTTTAAGAATTATAGATACAGACCTCCTCTATGCACTCGATATGTCCGATTTTAAAATAGCTTTTTGGTGAAAGCACATTTTGCAATATTCTAAGTACATAGCCCAGGCATCACGGGCTCGCTATTTAGACACCCGGCAAGTTTAGCACTCACCATAATCATATTTACTATTATAAAAGTTTCATTACCTTTTGTTGTCTTCGTCAGAATACACACCCAGGACTGCTACTTCAATAACAAACGTTGGTTTGGTCCAAAATAATCCATCGTTATATCCGAATAGCGGCGTTTTGTTCGTGCGTTCCAGACACTATCCGAAGTAGTAAAGAAGTGTCACGCGCATGGCGCAATTCGTGACAATAAAATTCTAAGTATTCCATTACCGTACTTCGAAGCATGTCAACCGCTGTTTAAAATCAATTTTTACGACATTTTTCTCGTAGAAAAGCGATAATATTCCGACAGGGAATCTCCTTTTCGGCAAACAGAGGAAAAAATCCCAAAGGCGGGGGCGGTCGGGGTCACGCGCATAAGCCAGTGTCCCTTGATCGGCCACTTGAGAAAGGCGATAATGTGTTTCAGCCTGGGGCTGGAATGACGACATTCTGTTTTTTCCCGGGCTCTGAGCGCCTATGGACGACGTGGGAAGTGTCACGTTAGAGCAGAGATCCTTAGTAAATGATAGAGATGGAAAAGAAGTTCAACAAATGGTCAGACAGGCCACTTCCTGTAAAGGAATCTCTCAGGTTTTGACCTGCCATTTGAGTTCTGTTATACTCACAGACACCATTCAAACAGTTTTAGAAAATGTAGGGTGTTTTCTATCCATATGTAATAAGTATATGCATATTCTAGTTACTGGGTAGGAGTGGTAACTAGATTAAATCGGGTATGTTTTTTATCCAGCCGTGTCAATGCTGCCCCCTAGCCCTAACAGGTTAAACTGATTAATCGTTTAATTGTAATTAACTAGGAGATCGGGGCACCAAGGAAAATATTCAGATTACAAAGTTATAATTTTCCTAATATAACTTTCCTATATTATAACATTATATATTATATTATATTAAAGTATAGGCCGATTATCTTCTGGTTTAAATGGTGTATTTTACCTCGCGTCCAGTCTCATTCCAAACGTCGTATATTGTTGTATCTGCACGAATCCAGCCTTTACTAAAGTCATCCATACATCAATTGTCTTAAAATCATTTATTTACTAAACTAAGTAATTCACAGAAAGCATACAAACAGTAATTATCGTCACAAAGAATTGGTAGAGTAATGTGCCCTAGTGGGCTAAACAGGCATGGCGGGTGTCTTGTTAAACAAAGGGTCATAAAGGGCAGCTGAGGAGGCACACAGAGTTCATTAATATTAACAATTGATATGCTAAGCCTTTGCACATGAACGCTCACTCATTCGGGAACAATTGCAATCAATATATATTTACGCTCAGTGTGTCGTCGGGATCCTTGTTGGAGAGTCGTTCTGTTGGAGAGTTCTCTCTCTCTCTCGGTTAGATTGGATCTTTCAAAGCGGCATTCATTAATGTCGTTATAGAATGGATGTTTCGTTGGTCTTTGCGTTCAATGATATAATTTACTTAGCTGCAGACTAATAATTAATATCAAAGACTTGTTCTTATTCTGTCGGTATCGGTAGTCTAAAAGTTAACTTTCAGTAGAGGAATTGGGTGGTCAAACTTTGGCTCTCTCTTCTGAGGTAAGCTGGTCTAAAGAAATAACTTCTAGGTGGGGTTATATACGTGAACATTGAACAGGCTTGTCACATGACGCCTTGTCCATGTCCTGGGGGGTGCGTGCCGATGACTGAGCTAAGCTTGGTACAGAAATACAATTCTATCACATTAACATCAGTACATAGCATCTCAATGTATTACAAATAGGTTTATCCTTATTAATACATTTTATACCACCATTTGGATGCAAGTCCCATAGCTGAGGCTATTATATAAACAGTTTTATGGTAATATGGCTATATTGTCTCTTCTGAGTATCACAAAATTGTACCAAGCGGACCAGTTCGTAGCTGGATTCTTCACCAATTTTTTATACCTTCTCCAGAACATAAATGTCGTTCGGTTCCCCAATTCTGTGAGTTGGAAGAATTTCCTGTGTCTCTCTATGGGCCATGTGGCAGGAGATTCTCCTTTGGAATTTTACCACGCCTTCACACAGGGCCTGGGTGGGGGGAGATAGGTTGGGGGATGGTGCAAGGGGGAGGGGTTCAACTGTCCTCCCTGTACTCAAAGAGGGCAACATCATGACACCCCATAGTAACAGCTTAGTAGGTTTTCAGTAACTTCAAAATAACCTCTTAGTAACCTCTTAGTAACCTCTAGTAACCTCCTAGTAGCCTCCAAGTAGCCTCCTAGTAACCCCTAGTAACCCCCTAGTAACCCCCTAGTAGCGTCCTAGTAACCTCCTATTAGCCTCCTAGTAACCTCCTAGTAGCCTGCTAGTAACCCCCTAGTAACCCCTAGTAACCCCCTAGTAACCTCCTAGTAGCCTCCTAGTAACCTCTTAGTAACCCCTAGTAACCTATTAGTAACCCCTAGTAGCCTCCTAGTAGCCTCCTAGTAGCCTCTTAGTAACCCCCTAGTAACCTCCTAGTAGCCTCCTAGTAGCCTCTTAGTAACCTCCTAGTAACTCCTAGTAACCCCCTAGTAACCTCCTAGTAGCCTCCTAGTAGCCTCTTAGTAACCTCCTAGTAACTCCTAGTAACCCCCTAGTAACCTCCTAGTAACCTCCTAGTAGCCTCTTAGTAACCTCCTAGTAGCCTTTTAATAACCTCCTAGTAGTCTCTTAGTAACCTCCTAGTAACCTCCTAGTAGCCTCCTAGTAGCCTCCTAGTAACCTCCTAGTAACCCCTAGTAGCCTCCTAATAGCCTCCTAGTAGCATCCTAGTAGCCTCCAAGTAGCCTCCTAGTAACCTCTTAGTAACCCCTAGTAACCTCCTATTATCCTCTTAGTAACCTCTTAGTAACCTCTTAGTTATCCCTAGTAACCCCTAGTAACCTCCTAGTAGCCTCCTAGTAGCCTCTTAGTAACCTCCTAGTAACCTCTTAGTAACCCCTAGTAACCTCCTAGTAGCCTCCTAGTAACCTCCTAGTAACCCCCTAGTAACCTCCTAGTAACCTCCTAGTAGCCTCCTAGTAGCCTCCTAGTAGCCTCTTAGTAACCTCCTAGTAACCTCCTTGTAACCTCCTTGTAACCTCTTAGTAACCCCTAGTAACCCCTAGTAGCCTCCTAGTAACCTCCTAGTAACCTCCTAGTAGCCTCCTAGTAACCTCCTAGTAACCTCTTAGTAACCCCATAGTAACAGCTTAGTAGGCTTTCAGTAAATTCATAGTAACCTCCTAGTAGCCTCCTAGTAACCTCCTAGCAACCCCTAGTAACCCCCTAGTAACCTCCTAGTAACCTCTTAGTAACCTCCTAGTAGCCTCCTAGTAGTCTCTTAGTAACCCCCTAGTAACCTCCTAGTAGCCTCCTAGTAGCCTCCTAGTAGCCTCCTAGTAACCCCCTAGTAACCTCCTAGTAACCTCTTAGTAACCTCCTAGTAACCCCTAGTAACCTCCTAGTAGCCTCCTAGTAGCATCCTAGTAGCCTCCTAGTAGCCTCATAGTAACCTCTTAGTAACCCCTAGTAACCTCCTAGTAGCCTCCTAGTAACCTCCTAGTAACCCCTAGTAACCCCCTAGTAACCTCCTAGTAGCCTCCTAGTAACCTCCTATTAGCCTCCTAGTAACCTCCTAGTAGCCTCCTAGTAGCCTCCTAGTAGCCTCCTAGTAACCTCTTAGTAACCCCATAGTAACAGCTTAGTAGGCTTTCAGTAACTTCATAGTAACCTCTTAGTAGCCTCCTAGTAGCCTCCTAGTAACCTCCTAGTAACCTCCTAGTAGCCTCCTAGTAACCCCTAGTAACCCCCTAGTAACCTCCTAGTAACCTCCTAGTAGCCTCCTAGTAACCTCCTATTAGCCTCTTAGTAATCTCCTAGTAACCTCTTAGTAACCCCTAGTAGCCTCCTAGTAGCCTCCTAGTAAACTCCTAGTAGCCCCCTAGTAACCTCCTAGTTAGCTCCTATTAACCTCTTAGTAACCCCTAGTAGCCTCCTAGTAGCCTCCTAGTAACCTCCTAGTAACCTCCTAGTAGCCCCCTAGTAACATCTTAGTAACCCCTAGTAACCCCTAGTTATCTCCTAGTAGCCTCCTAGTAGCCTCCTAGTAACCTCCAAGTAGCCCCCTAGTAACATCCTGGTAACATCTTAGTAACCCCTAGTAACCACTAGTAAACTCCTAGTAGCCTCCTAGTAGCCTCCTAGTAACCCCTAGTAACCTCCTAGTAGCCCCCTAGTAACCTCCTAGTAACATCTTAGTAACCCCTAGTAACCCGTAGTAACCTCCTAGTCACCTCCTAGTAACCTCCTAGTAGCCCCCTAGTAACCTCCAAGTAGCCCCCTAGTAACCTCCTAGTAGCCCCCTAGTAAACTCCTAGTAGCCTCCTAGTAACCCCTAGTAACCTCCTAGTAGCCCCCTAGTAACCTCCTAGTAACATCTTAGTAACCCCCTAGTAACCTCCTAGTAGCCCCCTAGTAACCTCCTAGTAACCTCCTAGTAGCCCCCTAGTAACCTCCTAGTAGCCCCTAGTAACCTCCTAGTAGCCTCCTAGTAACCCCTAGTAACCCCTAGTTACCTCCTAGTAACCTCCTAGTAGCCTCCTAGTAACCCCTAGTAACCTCCTAGTAGCCCCCTAGTAACCTCCTAGTAGCCCCCTAGTAACCTCCTAGTAGCCCCCTAGTAACCTCCTAGTAGCCCCCTAGTAGGCGGCAGGTAGCCTAGTGGTCACAGCATTGGGCCAGTAACCGAAAGTCGACAAGGTGAAAAATTTGTTGAGGTGCCATTGAGCAAGGTACTCTAACTTGCTCCAGGGGCACCCCAACTCCAGAACAGACTATGGGAGGCGCACAGTACTACATAGAACCATGACTACATGGAACTCTATTCCACATCAAGTAACTGATACAAGCAGTAAAATTTGATTTAAATAAACAGATAAAAATACACCATATGGAACAGCGGGGACTGTGAAGCAACACAAACGTAGGCACAGACTCATGCATACAAACACACAATAACATACGCACTATATACACACGTACACATGGATGTTGTGTACGTGTACCTGCTCTACTATATGTGATAGTAGAGCAGGGACCTGAGCACACACTTAATATGTTGTGAAATCTGTTATGAATGTATTGTAATGTTTTAAAAAAAAGTAGAACTGCGTTAATTTTGCTGGACCCCAGGAAGAGTAGGAACTAATGGGGATCCATAATAAATACAAAAATACAAATACAAATACTAATATGGTTGACCTTGTAAAACAACACATCACCCTGCACCAATGTGGTGTTTGTGGCAATAAAACATTTTTATTACCTCTTAGTAACCCCCTAGTAACCCCTTAGTAACCCCTTAGTAACCCCCTAGTAACCCCTTAGTAACCCCCTATTAACACCTTATTAAACCCCTTATTAAACCCCTTATTAACCCCTTAGTAACCCCTTAGTAACCCCCTAGTAACCCTTTAACTATGTTTATATCTGTGTCTCTGCAGTGAAAAGTCCAGGTTTATAACATCTGCTGGTGAGAAGAACACATGGTGAAGGACCTGAGGAAACTGAGGTAATGTGTCATTACCATCTGGCCATGGTGCCTGGGATCTGGGACTGGGACTAGTATCACCATGGTGCCTGGTACCTGGGACTGGGACTGGTGTCACTGTTATACCTGGACCTGTAGCTCTGGGACTGGTGTCACTGTAATACTTGTACCTGTAGCTCTGGGACTGGTGTCACTGTTATACCTGGACCTGTAGCTCTGGGACTGGTGTCACTGTTAAACCTGGACCTGTAGCTCTGGGGCTAGTATCACTGTTATACCTGGACCTGTAGCTCTGGGACTGGTATCACCATAGTGCCTGGACCTGTAGGTCTGGGACTGGTGTCACTGTTATACCTGGACCTGTAGCTCTGGGACTGGTGTCACTGTTATACCTAGACGTGTAGCTCTGGGACTAGTGTCACTGTTATACCTGGACCTGTAGCCCTGGGACTGCTATCACCATAGTGCCTGGACCTGTAGCTCTGGGACTGGTGACACTGTTAAACCTGAACCTGTAGCTCTGGGACTAGTGTCACTGTTATACCTGGACCTGTAGCTCTGGGACTAGTATCACCATGGCGCCTGGACCTGTAGCTCTGGGACTGGTGTCACTTTTATACCTGGACCTGTAGCTCTGGGACTGGTGTCACTGTTATACCTGGACCTGTAGCTCTAGGACTAGTATCACCATGGTACCTGGACCTGTAGCTCTGGTACTGGTGTCACTGTTATACCTGAACCTGTAGCTCTGGGACTGGTGTCATTGTTATACCTGGACCTGTAGCTCTGGGACTGGTGTCACTGTTATACCTGGACCTGTAGCTCTGGGACTAGCGTCACTGTTATACCTGGACCTGTAGTTCTGGGACTGGTGTCACTGTTATGCCTGGACCTGTAGCTCTGGGACTAGTGTCACTGTTATACCTGGACCTGTAGCTCTGGGACTAGTGTCACTGTTATACCTGGACCTGTAGCTCTGGGACTGGTGTCACTTTTATACCTGGACCTGTAGCTCTGGGACTGGTGACACTGTTATGCCTGGACCTGTAGCTCTGGGACTGGTGTCACTGTTATACCTGGACCTGTAGCTCTGGGACTAGTGTCACTGTTATACCTGGACCTGTAGCTCTGGGACTGGTATCACCATGGTACCTGGACCTGTAGCTCTGGGACTGGTGTCACTGTTATACCTGGACCTGTAGCTCTGGGACTGGTGTCACTGTTATACCTGGACCTGTAGCTCTGGGACTGGTATCACCATGGTACCTGGACCTGTAGCTCTGGGACTGGTGTCACTGTTATACCTGGACCTGTAGCTCTGGGACTAGTGTCACTGTTATACCTGGACCTGTAGTTCTGGGACTGGTGTCACTGTTATACCTGGACCTGTAGCTCTGGGACTGGTGTCACTGTTATACCTGGACCTGTAGCTCTGGGACTGGTATCACCATGGTACCTGGACCTGTAGCTCTGGGACTGGTGTCACTGTTATACCTGGACCTGTAGCTCTGGGACTAGTGTCACTGTTATACCTGGACCTGTAGCTCTGGGACTGGTATCACCATGGTACCTGGACCTGTAGCTCTGGGACTGGTGTCACTGTTATACCTGGACCTGTAGCTCTGGGACTGGTGTCACTGTTATACCTGGACCTGTAGCTCTGGGACTAGTATCACCATGGTGCCTGGAACTGTAGCTCTGGGACTGGTATCACCATGGTACCTGGACCTGTAGCTCTGGGACTGGTGTCACTGTTATACCTGGACCTGAGCTCTGGGACTGGTGTTACTGTTATACCTGGACCTGTAGCTCTGGGACTAGTATCACCATGGTGCCTGGACCTGTAGCTCTGGGACTTGTGTCACTGTTATACCTGGACCTGTAGCTCTGGGACTGGTGTCACTGTTATACCTGGACCTGTAGCTCTGGGACTGGGACTGGTGTCACTGTTATACCTGGACCTGTAGCTCTGGGACTGGGACTGGTGTCACTGTTATACCTGAACCTGTAGCTCTGGGACTGGTGTCACTGTTATACCTGGACCTGTAGCTCTGGGACTGGTGTCACTGGTCAAAAGGCAATTGTACTGCAGTCAGAGAAAATATTCAATCCATAATTTAGTCTTTCCCTGTTTGTACCAATCACACTGATCACAGATTGTATTTTCCTTTCACTTTTACATTTACAGTCATTTGGCAGACGCTCTTATCCAGAGCGACTTACAGCAGTGAGTTCATACATTTTCTTGTACTGGTCCCCCATGGGAATCGAACCCACAACACTGGCATTGCAAGTGCCATGTCTACCCACGATGATTTCTGGCACACACTCATTATCCACAATGTAAATAAGTTGCAATTACTTGTTTATTTTATGTTTAGTCCATTTTATTTTAGGATTGGAGATATCTACTCCTTCATATCCATTATCAATATCTACATTATTACTCTAAAAATCTATCAAATCAAAGTGTGATTGATAATATTGTAAAAGACTATTGCTTAATGTGTACAGTTTTAGGAAATTCTTTGTGCTTTTTTCTGAGATGAAAAACATGCCCCCATCTCACACACATTAGACCCAATGTAAATACATTGTTTATTTTATGTATGCTACATTTTATTTTAGGATTGTTTGCAATAAAGTACATTCACAGTTAAAGCAACAGTTTGGTTTATTGGATAGTTCTCTGATTAAAATGAAGGACGGAATGGAAGTCGGCAGACCTGCAACCCTTGGGAGTGTGTGCAGGTTTTGTCATCTGGCCTCCTAGTAACCTCCTAGTAACCTCCTAGTAGCCTCCTAGTAACCCCTAGTAACCCCCTAGTAACCTCCTAGTAACCTCCTAGTAGCCTCCTAGTAACCTCCTATTAGCCTCTTAGTAATCTCCTAGTAACCTCTTAGTAACCCCTAGTAGCCTCCTAGTAGCCTCCTAGTAACCTCCTAGTAGCCCCCTAGTAACCTCCTAGTTAGCTCCTATTAACCTCTTAGTAACCCCTAGTAGCCTCCTAGTAGCCTCCTAGTAACCTCCTAGTAACCTCCTAGTAGCCCCCTAGTAACATCTTAGTAACCCCTAGTAACCCCTAGTTATCTCCTAGTAGCCTCCTAGTAGCCTCCTAGTAGCCTCCTAGTAACCTCCTAGTAGCCTCCTAGTAACCTCCAAGTAGCCCCCTAGTAACATCCTGGTAACATCTTAGTAACCCCTAGTAACCACTAGTAAACTCCTAGTAGCCTCCTAGTAGCCTCCTAGTAACCCCTAGTAACCTCCTAGTAGCCCCCTAGTAACCTCCTAGTAACATCTTAGTAACCCCTAGTAACCTCCTAGTAACCTCCTAGTCACCTCCTAGTAACCTCCTAGTAGCCCCCTAGTAACCTCCTAGTAGCCCCCTAGTCTCCTCCTAGTAGCCCCCTAGTAACCTCCTAGTAGCCTCCTAGTAACCCCTAGTAACCTCCTAGTAGCCCCCTAGTAACCTCCTAGTAACATCTTAGTAACCCCTTAGTAACCTCCTAGTAGCCCCCTAGTAACCTCCTAGTAACCTCCTAGTAGCCCCCTAGTAACCTCCTAGTAGCCCCTAGTAACCTCCTAGTAGCCTCCTAGTAACCCCTAGTAACCCCTAGTTACCTCCTAGTAACCTCCTAGTAGCCTCCTAGTAACCCCTAGTAACCTCCTAGTAGCCCCCTAGTAACCTCCTAGTAGCCCCCTAGTAACCTTCTAGTAGCCCCCTTGTAACCTCCTAGTAGCCCCCTAGTAGGCGGCAGGTAGCCTAGTGGTCATAGCATTGGGCCAGTAACCGAAAGTCGACAAGGTGAAAAATTTGTTGAGGTGCCATTGAGCAAGGTACTCTAACTTGCTCCAGGGGCACCCCAACTCCAGAACAGACTATGGGAGGCGCACAGTACTACATAGAACCATGACTACATGGAACTCTATTCCACATCAAGTAACTGATACAAGCAGTAAAATTTGATTTAAATAAACAGATAAAAATACACCATATGGAACAGCGGGGACTGTGAAGCAACACAAACGTAGGCACAGACTCATCCATACAAACACACAATAACATACGCACTATATACACACGTACACATGGGTGTTGTGTACGTGTACCTGCTCTACTATATGTGATAGTAGAGCAGGGACCTGAGCACACACTTAATATGTTGTGAAATCTGTTATGAATGTATTGTAATGTTTAAAAAAAAAGTAGAACTGCGTTAATTTTGCTCGACCCCAGGAAGAGTAGGAACTAATGGGGATCCATAATAAATACAAAAATACAAATACAAATACTAATATGGTTGACCTTGTAAAACAACACATCACCCTGCACCAATGTGGTGTTTGTGGCAATAAAACATTTTTATTACCTCTTAGTAACCCCCTAGTAACCCCTTAGTAACCCCTTAGTAACCCCTTAGTAACCCCCTAGTAACCCCTTAGTAACCCCCTATTAACACCTTATTAAACCCCTTATTAAACCCCTTATTAACCCCTTAGTAACCCCTTAGTAACCCCTTAGTAACCCCCTAGTAACCCTTTAACTATGTTTATATCTGTGTCTCTGCAGTGAAAAGTCCAGGTTTATAACATCTGCTGGTGAGAAGAACACATGGTGAAGGACCTGAGGAAACTGAGATAATGTGTCATTACCATCTGGCCATGGTGCCTGGTATCTGGGACTGGGACTAGTATCACCATGGTGCCTGGTACCTGGGACTGGGACTGGTGTCACTGTTATACCTGGACCTGTAGCTCTGGGACTGGTGTCACTGTAATACTTGTACCTGTAGCTCTGGGACTGGTGTCACTGTTATACCTGGACCTGTAGCTCTGGGACTGGTGTCACTGTTATACCTGGACCTGTAGCTCTGGGGCTAGTATCACTGTTATACCTGGACCTGTAGGTCTGGGACTGGTGTCACTGTTATACCTGGACCTGTAGCTCTGGGACTGGTGTCACTGTTATACCTAGACCTGTAGCTCTGGGACTGGTGTCACTTTTATACCTGGACCTGTAGCTCTGGGACTGGTGTCACTGTTATGCCTGGACCTGTAGCTCTGGGACTAGTGTCACTGTTATACCTGGACCTGTAGCTCTGGGACTGGTGTCACTGTTATACCTGGACCTGTAGCTCTGGGACTGGTGTCACTGTTATACCTGGACCTGTAGCTCTGGGACTGGTATCACCATGGTACCTGGACCTGTAGCTCTGGGACTGGTGTCACTGTTATACCTGGACCTGTAGCTCTGGGACTAGTGTCACTGTTATACCTGGACCTGTAGCTCTGGGACTGGTGTCACTGTTATACCTGGACCTGTAGCTCTGGGACTGGTGTCACTGTTATACCTGGACCTGTAGCTCTGGGACTGGTATCACCATGGTACCTGGACCTGTAGCTCTGGGACTGGTGTCACTGTTATACCTGGACCTGTAGCTCTGGGACTAGTGTCACTGTTATACCTGGACCTGTAGCTCTGGGACTGGTATCACCATGGTACCTGGACCTGTAGCTCTGGGACTGGTGTCACTGTTATACCTGGACCTGTAGCTCTGGGACTGGTGTCACTGTTATACCTGGACCTGTAGCTCTGGGACTAGTATCACCATGGTGCCTGGACCTGTAGCTCTGGGACTGGTATCACCATGGTACCTGGACCTGTAGCTCTGGGACTTGTGTCACTGTTATACCTGGACCTGTAGCTCTGGGACTGGTGTCACTGTTATACCTGGACCTGTAGCTCTGGGACTGGGACTGGTGTCACTGTTATACCTGGACCTGTAGCTCTGGGACTGGGACTGGTGTCACTGTTATACCTGAACCTGTAGCTCTGGGACTGGTGTCACTGTTATACCTGGACCTGAGCTCTGGGACTGGTGTTACTGTTATACCTGGACCTGTAGCTCTGGGACTAGTATCACCATGGTGCCTGGACCTGTAGCTCTGGGACTTGTGTCACTGTTATACCTGGACCTGTAGCTCTGGGACTGGTGTCACTGTTATACCTGGACCTGTAGCTCTGGGACTGGGACTGGTGTCACTGTTATACCTGGACCTGTAGCTCTGGGACTGGGACTGGTGTCACTGTTATACCTGAACCTGTAGCTCTGGGACTGGTGTCACTGTTATACCTGGACCTGTAGCTCTGGGACTGGTGTCACTGGTCAAAAGGCAATTGTACTGCAGTCAGAGAAAATATTCAATCCATAATTTAGTCTTTCCCTGTTTGTACCAATCACACTGATCACAGATTGTATTTTCCTTTCACTTTTACATTTACAGTCATTTGGCAGACGCTCTTATCCAGAGCGACTTACAGCAGTGAGTTCATACATTTTCTTGTACTGGTCCCCCATGGGAATCGAACCCACAACACTGGCATTGCAAGTGCCATGTTCTACCCACGATGATTTCTGGCACACACTCATTATCCACAATGTAAATAAGTTGCAATTACTTGTTTATTTTATGTTTAGTCCATTTTATTTTAGGATTGGAGATATCTACTCCTTCATATCCATTATCAATATCTACATTATTACTCTAAAAATCTATCAAATCAAAGTGTGATTGATAATATTGTAAAAGACTATTGCTTAATGTGTACAGTTTTAGGAAATTCTTTGTGCTTTTTTCTGAGATGAAAAACATGCCCCCATCTCACACACATTAGACCCAATGTAAATACATTGTTTATTTTATGTATGCTACATTTTATTTTAGGATTGTTTGCAATAAAGTACATTCACAGTTAAAGCAACAGTTTGGTTTATTGGATAGTTCTCTGATTAAAATGAAGGACGGAATGGAAGTCGGCAGACCTGCAACCCTTGGGAGTGTGTGCAGGTTTTGTCATCTGGAGCTGAAAAATAGAGAGATGGGGAGGGAGAGGGAGGGAGGGGAGGGAGAGAGGGAGGGAGGGGAGGAAGAGAGGGAGGGAGAGGGAGGGGAGGAAGAGGGAGGGGAGGGAAGGGAAGGGAAGGGAGGGAGGGAGGGAGGGAGGGAGGGAGGGAGGGAGGGAGGGAGGGAGGGAGGGAGGGAGGAGGGAGGAGGGGGAGGGAGGGAGGGAGGGAGAGAGGGAGGGAGGGGAGGAAGAGAGGGAGGGGAGGGAGGGGAGGAAGAGAGGGAGGGAGAGAGGGAGGGAAGAGAGGGAGGGAGGGGAGGGAGGAAGAGAGGGAGGGGAGGGAGAGAGGGAGGGGAGGGGAGGGGAGGGAGGGGAGGGAGAGAGGGAGGGTGGGAGGGGAGGAAGAGAGGGAGGGAGAGAGGGAGGGGAGGGAGGGGAGGGAAAGTGCAGTTTAAAGGTTCATCATTAATAACTGAAGACAAAGACGAAGAGATGAGGAAAGATGGGGAGGAAGAGTGCAGTTTAAAAGTCTTTCATTAATAACTGACACAATTCTATAATTAATACATAGAATAATAATACATAAGAGTGACCAATAGTTACTGTTTTGTGATTGTTTAGTAATAGTTACTGTATTGTGATTGATTAGTGTTTTATTTACTCAATCTTAGTGCTCCAACGAGGAATCGAACCGTGTCTCAAAAGCAGCAGAAAAGGTCAAATAAGGTCACCAAAATGTCTGTTACGGCTATACACAACTGGCTCCTACTAAGCCACACATAAGGTGTATAAATACTTTCAAAATAGTGTTTGTTTTGAGTTAACAGTGAAGCCATAAGATGGAGACAAAACCTTTGTCATGTATCCTGTCTCTATGGCAACAATCTTATTTCCCTTTTGCAATAATGAAGAGTTGAAGGTGGGAAATCCTTTCAATGAGATGTCATGCTCTTAGTGAGCAGTGCTGCTGTCCTAGCTAGGTTATGGTTAGGGTTACTCTTCCCATATAGGTTACACTGCCCACATAGGCTACACTGCCCACATAGGCAAACACTGTCCACAAGTTACACTGCCCACATAGGCAAACACTGTCCACATAGGCCAACACTGTCCACATAGGCCAACACTGCCCACATAGGCCAACACTGCCCACATAGGCCAACACTGCCCACATAGGCCAACACTGCCCACATAGGCCAACACTGCCCACATAGGCCAACACTGCCCACATAGGCCAACACTGCCCACATGTGACCGACCACCTGGATTCGGTCCTATGTATCAACATTTGAAAATGTGTTTTTTACACTGGTTAAAAGTAGAGACTCAGAGCTAGAAAATTGTATATGATACACTACAGTTGAGGAACAATGGGAAAGTAATTCTGCTTTGAAAGTTAATAAACGTGTAACCCCACTTTTGAGAAAATGGCCTTGAATATTTTGGTACGCACAATGCCATCGGAAGTACCAAATAAAAATGTGATTAAAATTCAAAAATAAATTAAATAAAAAAAACATTTTCTTCACATATGGCTGGGACAGTGTGGTTAGATAAAGGAGAGTCTTGTCTTTAAAATGCTGTGAAATAGTCATATGTTTGAAAAATTGAAGTTTATGTATTTTTGAGGAATTTGTCATTCGCGCCACGCCTATCATTGGATATTGGAGCAGGTGTTCCGCTAGCGGAACGTCTAGATGTAAGAGGTTATTAACCGCTCTAGGGCCGGCGGGACGAATTTGTCCCACCTACGTAACAGCCAGTTGAATCCTGTGGCGCGATTTTCAAATACCTTAGAAATGCTATTACTTCAATTTCTCAAACATATGACTATTTTACAGCTTTTTAATTAAAGACAAGACTCTCGTTAATCTAACCACACTCTCCGATTTCAAAAAGGCTTTACAACGAAAGCAAAACATTAGATTATGTCAGCAGAGTACCCAGCCAGAAATAATCAGACACCCATTTTTCAAGCTAGCATATAATGTCACAAAAACCCAGAAGACAGCTAAATGCAGCACTAACCTTTGATGATCTTCATCAGATGACACACCTAGGACATTATGTTATGCAATACATGCATGTTTTGTTCAATCAAGTTCATATTTATATCAAAAACCAGCTTTTTACATTAGCATGTGACGTTCAGAACTAGCATACCCCCCGCAAACCTCCGGCGAATTTACTAACAATTTACTAAATTACTCACGATAAACGTTCACAAAAAGCATAACAATTATTTTAAGAATTATAGATACAGAGCTCCTCTATGCACTCCATATGTCCGATTTTAAAATAGCTTTTTGGTGAAAGCACATTTTGCAATATTCTAAGTAGATAGCCCGGCATCACAGGGCTAGCTATTTAGACAGCCACCAAGTTTAGCACTCACCAAAGTCAGATTTACTATTACAAAAGTTTGATTACCTTTCCTGTTCTTCGTCAGAATGCACTCCCAGGACTTCTACTTCAATAACAAATGTTGGTTTGGTCCAAAATAATCCATAGTTATGTTCCAACAGCGGCGTTTTGTTTGTGCGTTCTAGACACTATCCGAATGGAAAATAAGGGTCATGCGCACGCCGCATTTCATGACAAAAGATTTCTAAATATTTCATTACCGTACTTCGAAGCATGTCAACCGCTGTTTAAAATCAATTTTTATGCCATTTTTCTCGTAAAAAAGCGATAATATTCCGACCGGGAATCTGCAATTAGGTAAACAGACGAAAGAAAATATATCACTGGGTCGACTCGGGCACGCGCCTAATTCCTTTGTCCTCTGATCGGCCACTTGGCAAAGGCGATAATGTGTTTCAGCCTGGGGCTGCCTCGATATCGTTCAGCTTTTTCCCGGGCTCTGAGAGCCTATTGGAGCCATAGGAAGTGTCACGTTACAGCTAAGATCCTGAGTCTTCAATAAACAGAGCCAAGAACAACAACACCTTGTCAGACAGGCCACTTCCTGCATGAAATCTTCTCAGGTTTTTGCCTGCCATATGAGTTCTGTTATACTCACAGACACCATTCAAACAGTTTTAGAAATGTTAGGGTGTTTTCTATCCAAAGCCAATAATTATATGCATATTCTAGTTACTGGGCAGGAGTAGTAACCAGATTAAATCGGGTACGTTTTTTATCCGGCCTTGTAAATACTGCCCCCTAGCCCTAACAGGTTAACTCACTGTTCCTAGGCTGTCATTGAAAATAATAATTTGTTCTTTCAACCTGTTACGGCTAGACGTTCCGCTAGCGGAACATCTCGACAACATCAGATGAAATTGCAGAGAGCAAAATTCAAATTAATTTATTTGAAATATTTTACTTTCATAAAATCACAAGTGCAATACATCAAAATAAAGCTTAACTTCTTGTTAATCCAGCCGCCGTGTCAGATTTCAAAAAGGCTTTACTGCGAAAGCAAACCATGCGATTATCTGAGGACAGAGCCTCATCATACAAATACATGACAAACATATTTCAACCAGGGAGGTGCGACACGAAAGTCAGAAACAACGATATAATTCATGCCTTACCTTCAAAGATCTTCTGTTGGCACTCGCAAATGTCCCAGAAACATCACAAATGGTCCTTTTGTTCGATAAATTCCTTCTTTATATCCCCAAAATGTCAATTTATTTGGCGTGTTTGATTCAGAAATACACCAGTTCCAACTCGCCCAACATGACTACAAATTATCTAATAAGTTACCTGTAAACTTGGTCCAAACATTTCAAACAACTTTCCTAATCCAACCTTAGGTATCCTAAAACTTAAATAATCGATCAAATTTAAGACGGAACATACTGTTTTCAATAGCAATTAAAAACAACGTGGAGCGAGCTCCAGGTCGCGCTCAACAAACAATAGAGTCCACTTGGCTTGACACTTAGAAAGAACAGACGTACTTCTTCATTTCTCAAAAGAAAAACATCAACCAATTTCTAAAGACTGTTGACATCTAGTGGAAGCCATAGGAACTGCAACCAGGTTCCTCATAAATATAGTTTCCCATAGAAACCGAATTAAAAACATAGTGACCTCAATTCTTTTTTTTCCTGGATGGTTTGTCCTCGGGGTGTCGCCTGCCAAATAAGTTCTGTTGTACTCACAGACATAATTCCTTTGTCCTCTGATCGGCCTCTTGCCAAACGCGATAATGTGTTTCAGCCAGAGGCTGCCTCGATATCATTCAGCTTTTTCCCGGGCTCTGAGAGCCTATGGGAGCCGTAGGAAGTGTCACATTATAGCAAAGATCCTCAGTCTTCAATAAAAAGAGCCAAGATGAAACACAACTTGTCAGACAGGCCACTTCCTGCATGGAATCTTCTCAGGTTTTGGCCTGCCATATGAGTTCTGTTATACTCACAGACACCATTCAAACAGTTTTAGAAACTTTAGGGTGTTTTCTATCCAAAGCCAATAATTGAGTAGAAGTAGTAACCAGATTAAATCGGGTACGTTTTTTATCCGGCCGTGTCAATACTGCCCCTAGCCCTAACAGGTTAACTCTAATGAACTTATCCTCTGCAGCAGAGGTAACTCTGGATCTTCCTTTCCTGTGGCGGTTCTCATGAGAGCCAGTTTCATCATAGCGACTGCACTTGAAGAAACTTTCAAAATTCTCGAAATTTTCCGCATTGACTGAACTTCATGTCTTAAAGTAATGATGGACTGTCATTTCTCTTTGCTTATATGAGCTGTTCTTGCCACAATATGGACTTTACCAAATATATTCTGTATACGACTCCTACCTTGTCACAACACAATTGATTGGCTCAAATGCATTAAAAAGGAAAGACATTCCACAAATTAACCTTTTTACAAGACACTCCTGTTAATTAATTGAAATCCATTACAGGTGACTACCTCAGGAAGAGGGTTGAGAGAATGCCAAGAGTGTGCAAAGCTGTCAAGGCAAAGGGTGGCTACTTTGAAGAATTTCAAATATAAAATTCACTTTGATTTGATTTGTTATTTCATAGTTTGGATGTTTTCACTATTATTCTACTATGTAGAAAATAGTAAAAATAAATTAAAAGCCTTGAATGAGTAGGTGTGTCCAAATTTTTGACTGAAACTATATATAAAAATACAAAAATCTTGTAGATCTTATGAGCCTTTGCTTTGCTGAGCAGTTTCCTTTCAGAAGTGTCCTGCCTGCCGCTATCAGAGAATTAGATCTGTGAATAATGTAAAGTGAAGTTATTGCTAGTTGAAAAGACAAATTGTAGAACACAAAGGAAAATGGTAGCAGATAAATAGTAAGCTGGTTAATTAAGACTGCATTTTAGGATCCCTATTTCCCCAACATAATGGCAATGTCTTCACATTTCATTCAGGCTAATCTATTGTTTCTAATTATGTAAATGTGGGTAGCATAGTATGCTGTGATCAACTGCTGGTAGTTAAAACTTAAAAAGTATATATTTTTACTCATGGAACTCTGATGTCATCCCATTGTTTCCTATAGGGGAAATAGGGGTATGACTGTCTATTTAGCCAAATATCTCACAATGTGTATATTTAGATTTTTTTTTCAAGTCGGACACCATTTTAATCAGGAGAATCTCCTCTTTGTAATTACCACGTTTATGTGTACAAACAATAGTACGCAAGTATAAACACCATGGGACCACGCAGCTGTCATACCGCTCAGGAAGGAGATGCGTTCTGTCTCCTAGAGATGAACGTACTTTGGTGCGAAAAGTGCAAATCAATCCCAGAACAACAGCAAAGGACCTTGTGAAGATGCTGGAGGAAACAGGTACAAAAGTATCTATATCTACAGTAAAACGAGTCCGATATCAACTTAACCTGAAAGGCCGCTCAGCAAGGAAGAAGCAACTGCTCCAAAACCGCCATAAAAAACCCACAATACGGTTTGCAACTGCACATGGGAACAAATATCGTACTTTTTGTCCTCTGGTCAGATGAAACAAAAATAGAACTGTTTCGCCATAATGACCATCGTTACGTTTGAAGGAAAAAGGGGGAGGCTTGCAAGCCAAAGAACACCATCCCAACTGTGAAACACGGGGGTGGCAGCATCATGTTATGGGGGTGCTTTGCTGCAGGAAGGACTGGTGCACTTCACAAAATAGATGGCTTCATGAGGAAGGACAATTATGTGGATATATTGAAGCAACATCTCAAGACATCAGCCAGGAAGTTAAAGCTTGATTGCAAATGGGTCTTCCAAATGGACAATGACCCCAAGCATACTTCCAAAGTTGTGGCAAAATGGCTTAAGGACAACAAAGTCAAGGTATTGGAGTGGCCATCACAAAGCCCTGACCTCCATCCTATAGAAAGTTGTGGGCAGAACTGAAAAAGAGTGTGCGAGCAAGGAGGCCTACAAACCTGACTCAGTTACACCAGCTCTGTCAGGAGGAATGGGCCAAAATTCACCCAACTTATTGTGGGAAGCTTGTGGAAGGCTAACAGAAAAGTTTGACCCAAGTTAAACAATTTAAAGGCAATGCTACCAAATACGGATTGAGTGTATGTAAACTTCTGACCCACTGGGAATGTGATGAAAGAAAAATAAAAGCTGAAATAAATCATTCTCTCTACTATAATTCTGACATTTCACATTCTTAAAATAAAGTGGTGATCCTAACTGACCTAAAACAGGGAATTTTTACTAGGATTAAATGTCAGGAATTGTTGAAAACTGAGTTTATATGTATTTGGCTAAGGTGTATGTAAACTTCCGACTTCAACTGTATGTAAGTGGGCAGCGAGCTCGGTTGTCATTGGTCACTAGACCAGAAATAGTCAAAGCTTTCATTTTTTCCTTACTTCCTAATAAGGTGGACATAAGCATAGTTGACAGCAAGTTGCGCATGTTAACTTGTACTAGTGATTCACCGATATGACATTTTTTGGCCGATACCGATATCCAATATTTTCCTTGCCCCCCCAAAAAACGATTCCAATATGACATTTTATTGCTGCATTTCAAGCATTCTAGCACAGTTAAATAGTTAACACACACACACGGACACAGCGGTCTAAGGCACTGTATCTCAGTGCAAGAGGTGTCACTACAGTCCCTGGTTCGAATCCAGGCTGTAAGACGTCTGGTCGTGATTGGGAGTCCCATAGGGCGGCGCACAATTGGCCCAGCGTTGTCCGGGCCGTCATTGTAGATTAAGAATTTGTTCTTAACTGACTTGCCTAGTTAAATAAAGGTTTTACACACACTGACCAAAATGTTATTTTGGTGGCATTTATGTATGTCCCCATTACCAGTAAAACAGCATCAAAACCTATTTCTTTCACTTACTTGCTGTGCTGTTTCGTTGTTCATTTGTTCAGTCGTTTCATTCTCAACCAGGATTTCTATGGAACGCTGTTTGGGTCTTTGCATGTCAAAAAGGTACTATTTAACCCTATTTGACGTGTCAAATAAGTTTGTTGACTAATCAGGATCTGAATATGACTGCACGTCACATAATAATTTAACGCGTTCATTAATGTTTTAAGTAGTTATTACACATTGCTTACACTATCACTCGTATTTCATATCTCACAACGATTCATCAATACGTATGCTATGATGCTGGTAAAGTTGTCTCATGTGAGCCGCGCCAAGAGTGAGCTGGCGCGGCTCACTCTTGGATTGCGTCCTACCTGACAGGTCGCTCCTACCAGGTTGCGTGGCGAGAATCCGTCTCCACACCACGTGCTCTCACCACTGGTGTCCTCCGGGGCTCAGTTCTAGGCCCTCTACTATTCTCGCTATACACCAAGTCACTTGTCTCTGTCATATCCTCACATGGTCTCTCCTATCATTGCTATGCAGACGACACACAGTTAATCTTCTCCTTTCCCCCTTCTGATAACCAGGTGGCGAATCGCATCTCTGCATGTCTGGCAGACATATCAGTGTGGATGACGGATCACCACCTCAAGCTGAACCTCGGCAAGACGGAGCTGCTCTTTCTCCCGGGGAAGGACTGCCCTTTCCATGATCTCGCCATCACGGTGGACAACTCCATTGTGTCCTCCTCCCAGAGTGCTAAGACCCTCGGCGTGACCCTGGACAACACCCTGTCGTTCTCCGCTAACATCAAGGCGGTGACCCGATCCTGTAGGTTCATGCTATACAACATTCGCAGAGTACGACCCTGCCTTACACAGGAAGCGGCGCAGGTCCTAATCCAGGCATTTGTCATCTCCCGTCTGGATTACAGCAACTCCCTGTTGACGGGGCTCCCTGCCTGTGCCATTAAACCCCTACAACTCATCCAGAACGCCGCAGCCCGTCTGGTGTTCAACCTTCCCAAGTTCTCTCATGTCACCCCGCTCCTCCGCACACTCCACTGGCTTCCAGTTGAAGCTCGCATCTGCTACAAGACCTGGGTACTTGCCTACGGAGCTGTGAGGGGAACGGCACCTCCGGACCTTCAGGCTCTGATCAGGCCCTACACCCAAACAAGGGCACTGCGTTCATCCACCTCTGGCCTGCTGGCCCCCCTACCTCTGCGGAAGCACAGTTCCCGCTCAGCCCAGTCAAAACTGTTCGCTGCTCTGGCACCCCAATGGTGGAACAAGCTCCCTCACGACGCCAGGACAGCGGAGTCAATCACCACCTTCCGTAGACACTTGAAACCCCACCTCTTTAAGGAATACCTGGGATAGGATATAGTAATCCTTCTAACCCCCCCCCACAAAAAAATATATATATAGATATACTATTGTAAAGTGGTTGTTCCACTGGATATCATAAGGTGAATGCACCAATTTGTAAGTCGCTCTGGATAAGAGCGTCTGCTAAATGATGTAAATGTAAATGTAAATGTCTCACACACCTACAGTGTTGGTCATTAACAAAAAGCTAGCTAGCTCATGATGCAAACAATGTTCTTCCCCAAAAACATATGTTTCAGTAGCTATAGTTAGCTAACTAACTATATAGCTAGGTGTCATCCTCTAAAATAACTCTCATTTATAAGACAGTTCTTATTTGATTAATGGAGGTCAGACCCCTCTATGTGAAGCTAGACACAATAAGGATTAGCCACAATAGTGGACTTTGCGGTTAGCCTTCAAAATAAAAGTATGGCATAATTCTACTATTTGTATCACTGTCAATGACACTTTTATTTTAAAGGCAAACTGCAGATTCCACTATTGTGGCTAATTCTTATTGTGACTTGCTTCACAACACATAACCTGATCCGGTCGAGCCTCACTAGCCTGATGAAGCTAGCTGGCTGCTTATAACGTTAGCTTTGGGCAACAGGGTTAAGTAGCTGGCTAGCTATTTATTTTCATGAACTGAAGTTCAATTTCAATATGTGAACAACAAATGGAAACCTAGCTAATACTTACTCACAAGGATTCCTAAATCATTGCTAAGAATAATGAAAATGACTGCAGTTTCTACTGGTCATTGCTTTCAGGCTGGTTTACTGGTGTTCTTCCATGCCGTCCCTGGGAGGGGTGCGTCACTTGAGTGGGTTGAGTCACTGACGTGGTCTTCCTGTCTGGGTTGCTGGCTATACTCGGCCTTGTCCCGGGATGGTATGTTGGTGGTTGGAGATATCCCTCCAGTGGTGTGGAGGCTGTGCTTTGGCAAAGTGGGTGGGGTTATATCCTACCTGTTTGGCCCTGTCCGGGGGTTTCATCGGATGGGGCCACAGTGTCTCCTGACCCCTCCTGTCTCAGCCTCCAGTATTTATGCTGCAGTAGTTTATGTGTCGGGGGCTAGGGTCAGTCTGTCACATCTGGAGTATTTCTCTTGTCTTTTCCGGTGTCCTGTGTGAATTTAAATATGCTCTCTCTAATTCTCTCTTTCTCTTTCTTTCTTTCTCTCTCTCGGAGGACCTGAGCCCTAGGACCATGCCTCAGGACTACCTGGCTTGATGACTCCTTGCTGTCCCCAGTTCACCTGGCCGTGCTGCTGCTCCAGTTCCAACTGTTCTGCCTGCAGCTATGGAACCCTGACCTGTTCCGCGGACGTGCTACCTGTCCCAGACCTGTTGTCCCAGACCTGCTGGAACCCTGACCTATTCACCGTACATGCTACCTGTC
Organism: Salmo salar; assembly: GCF_965601325.2. NCBI lineage: Eukaryota > Metazoa > Chordata > Actinopteri > Salmoniformes > Salmonidae > Salmo > Salmo salar. Next base: position 61,830,616 of record NC_138304.1, on the reverse strand, counting down.
CCAGACCTGCTGTTTTCAACTCTCTAGAGACAGCAGGAGCGGTAGAGATACTCTCAAAGATTGGCTATGAAAAAGCCAACTGACACTTACTCCTGTGTTACTGACTTGTTGCACCCTCGACAACTACTATGATTATTATTATTTGACAATGCTGGTCATTTATGAACATTTGAACATCTAGGCCATGTGCTGTTATAATCTCCACCCGGCACAGCCAGAAGAGGACTGGCCACCCCTCATAGCCTGGTTCCTGTCTAGGTTTCTTCCTAGGTTTTGGCCTTTCTAGGGAGTTTTTCCTAGCCACCGTGCTTCTACACCTGCATTGCTTGCTGTTTGGGGTTTTAGGCTGGGTTTCTGTACAGCACTTTGTGATATCAGCTGATGTAAGAAGGGCTATATAAATACATTTGATTTGATTTGATTTTGTATTGGTGCTTGCTAGGTACCCCAGAAGTTGTGGTCGAACAAATGATGCTTTATTACCAACTTGGTATTGTAAACACATCGTTCGTGGCCGGTGTTTGCTTGTTTGCAGACTTTTTTTGTACAGCTTTGACAGTGCTACTATCTTTTTTGACACACAAAGACCCAAACGGCATTCCATAGTATGTATGTCGTGAAGCTATTAGCAGTGACGCTATTACTGTGTAACTCCGGTAGGGCAACATCTGAAAAATAGCGCACTTGGTAGTGTGTACCGATGCTCGACCAGTCGGCGAAAGCCAACATCACCCACGACAGAGAACGGATGATTGTCAACTGCAATGAATTCCATTATCTTGGCTTTAATTGATATCACCTTAGTTGTCTCGCTGAAATGTTGTTACTCTTTCAAATGACTGCTCAACTTGTTGACTGCTCGATCCACACAGCAGACAATGTGGGCTAGTTTAGGAATGCTGTGTTGCAAGTATAGCGCAACATTTTTCATGGCTTCATTACGTCATGTACCTATGTTATATAGGTGTGCACGTCAGCTTTGACATCAGTTTTGCACATCAGGGCTTTATATCGTGCATCCCTAATTTTGTTACGTTTTACAGCCTTATTCAAAAAAATATGAAATAGTTTTTTTCCCCTCATCAATCTACACACAATACCCCATAATGACCAGGCAAAAACAGGTTTTTAGAAATGTTGTCAAATTTATAAAAAAATGGAAATAAAATGAAGTATCACATTTACATAGGTATTCAGACCCTTTACTCAGTACTTTGTTGAAGCACCTTTGGCAGCGATTACAGCCTCGGGTCTTTTTGGGTATGACGCTACAAGCTTGGCACACCTGTATTTGGGTAGTTTCTCCAATTCTTCTCTGCAGATCCTCTCAAGCTGGATGGGGAGAGTCGGATGGGGAGAGTCGCTGCAAAGCTATATGCAGGTCTCTCCAGAGATGTTCGATCAGGTTCAAGTCTGGGCTCTGGCTGGGCCACTCAAGGACATTCAGAGACTTGTCCCGAAGCCACTCCTGCGTTGTCTTGGCCGTGTGCTTAGGGTGGTTGTCTTGTTGGATGGTGGAACCTTCACCCCAGTCTGAGGTCCTGAGCAGGTTTTCATCAAGGATCTCTCTCTGTACTTTGCTCTGTTCATCTTTCCCTCGATCCTGACTAGTCTCCCAGTCCCTGCCGCTGAAAAACATCGCCACAGCATGATGCTGCCACTATTATACTTTACCGTAGGGATGGTGCCGGGTTTCCTCCAGACGTGACGCTTGGCATTCAGGCCAAAGAGGTCAATCTTGGTTCCATCAGACTAGAGAATCTTGTTTCTCATGGTCTGGGAGTCTTTAGGTGGCTTTTGGCAAATTCCAAACGGGCTGTCATGTGCCTTTTACTGAGGAGAGGCTTCTTCCGTCTGGCCACTCTACTATAAAGGCCTAATTGGTGGAGTGCTGAAGAGAGGGTTGTCCTTCTGGTAGGTTCTCCCATGTCCACAGAGTAACTCTGGAGCTCTGTCAGAATGACCATCAGTTTCTTGGTCACCTACCTGACCAAGGCCCTTCTCCCCTGATTGCTCCGTTTGGCTGGACAGCCAGCTCTAGGAAGAGTCTTAGTGGTTCCAAATGTAAGAATATTTGAAAATAAATACACAACGCAGAGGACTGGAGGTCAATAGGGAATTAACGATCAATGGAAATACAGGGACAAGGAAGAATGACCATCTGCCATCTAGTTTCCAGCATAACAACTATGATTTGTTCTCTTTGAATACATCTATTTTTCAATGCTTCAATGCTGCAGACGTTTTGTGGTACCCTTCCCCAGATCTGTGCCTCGACACAATCCTGTCTTGGAGCTCTACGGACAATTCCTTCGACCTCATGGCTTGGTTTTTGCTCTGATATGCACTGTCAACTTTGGGACCTTAATATAGACAGGAGTTGTGACTTTCCAAATCATGTCCGATCAATTGAATTTACCACAGGTGGACTCCAATCAAGTTGTAGAAACATGTCAAGGATGATCAATGGAAACAGGATGCATATGAGCTCGAGTCTCATAGCAAATGGTCTGAATACTTATGTAAATTATGTATTTCTGTTTTATTTTTAATACATTAGCAAACATTTCTAAACATATTTTCGCTTTGTCATTATGGGGTATTGAGGATTACATTTGTTTTTAATTCGTTTTAGAATTAGGCTGTAAAGTAACAAAATGTGGAAAAGGGAAGGGGTCTGAATACTTTCCGAATGTACTGTATTTGTCTGATTGTTCCACAACAAAATGTGATTTTGATTTAGAGGAGAAATAGAGCTAAAAGCCCAAACTGTCAAGAGTTATGCCCCATATTACCAGATCTACCTTGTTCCCTGTCAAGAGTTATGCCCCATATTACCAGATCTACCTTGTTCCCTGTCAAGAGTTATGTCCCATATTACCAGATCTACCTTGTTCCCTGTCAAGAATTATGTCCCATATTACCAGATCTACCTTGTTCCCTGTCAAGAGTTATGCCCCATATTACCAGAGTTACCATGTTCCCTTTCTATTGTGAATTGGCGTACATTTGTATATTTTATAGACCATGTTACGAGCTGTTTTTAAACTACTCGCATGCCGTTAGTTTTTGGTTTAAATACAAACGACCCTGTTAGGTGGTTACCTGGCTAGCTAGCTAACAATATGGTTCCTTGGCTATGCACACCTTTGGATGGCACAGGGAAAAGGGATAGATGGCCTACTGAAAGAGATGCTTTAAAGCTAGGATCAATGTAATTCTAAGATAAATCTGAATTTAAAAAATCGCTCTTTTTCTGATGTTCCTTATTCTGCCCAACTTTTGGGAGCAGTGTGTCTGTGAGCGAGAGAATGAGAAAGGATGTCGCCTTTTTCTCAATTGGATTTGCTCAAATTCTGCGTCTTCTCTGGCCTCCTTTTGAAAAAAGCCAAAGGTAATAGAGGCGATGGGAAAATGCGCTTGTATGAAAACTCTCCTTCTCCAATCGCACGTCATCATGCAAATTACGTTTACATTGTGTAATCCCAGAATGAATATTTAAAGTGATAAAAACATTTAGCTAATTGTGCCAGACATTTATAGATAAAAGGAGTATAGCATTTTTTCTACGTTTCATGCTTTTCTCATTTGAGAAAACAATAGCTGATTTTAAAGAGGGTGTGGCAGATTTCAAAACTCTTCCGCAAAAGACTTCAGTGGGACACACTTGTGCTTCCTCGCCAAGAGGAAGCTATCGAGGAGGGGAGGTCAGTCTTTCATTTACCTTCTAACAAATTGACACTCCTTAACCACTTATCTGTTTCACACGGGACAGAGGAGAGAGTGGCGGAGGACTTTTTCCCAAATGAGAAAAGGCCTACAGATGGTATAGGCCGAGTGTGTTTTCTCCTTACTGCCACAATGACAATGCAGACCGTGATGCGTTTCATTCCTCCTGCCCAATCACAGGCAGGCCTTTTGATATGAGTAAATTAGCTGTTTTCTGCAGTAGCCTGTTCTATTACACAGTAAAAAGTGTTACATCCAATGTGTTGTATTGATTGGAGGTGTGACTTGGGGACAGGTTTTAGTGCAGCAATATGACTGGGGGCGGGGCCACCCCTGTGGTGCCATCATACTGCTCTCTATCGTGGTGCTTGTCCTGGTATCACATTGTTAGTAAAATGTTGGTATTGTGACAACCACATTCTGAAAATAGGCACATTTTCTTGCAGTTTAAATAGATTTTTCATGTGTTCCTGTGAAAGAAATTGCCACTTTTTTGGTCCTTTGCCGGTTTGCATCCCTGCTTCTAATGTTCATTATGTGTTGCCTCTCCAGGTGCAGACCCGCAGTGCTGATGAACCCATGACCACCTTTGTCTTCTGTAATGACTGTGGAAACAAATGGATGGTACGTTGCCCAATATACACTCTAAACACACTATTATACACACACACACACACACACACACACACACACACACACACACACACACACACACACACACACACACACACACACACACACACACACACACACACACACACATACACACACACACAAACATTCTACACACACAAACTCCACACTCACACTATACACACACACACACACACACACACACAATCTACACACGCACAAACACACTCTATATACACACAAACACTCGATACACACACACACACACTCACACTATACACACACACACACACACACACACACAAACACTCTTCACACACAAACATTCTACACACACAAACTCCACACTCACACTATACACACACACACACTCACACACACACACTCTATACACACACACACTCTACATACACACACACAAACACTCTACACACACAAACACTATACACCCTCTCTAGAAAACACATTAAGTTACTGTTTCACTACAATCTTTTATCTGCATGTTTTACTTCTGTTTACAACTAAATAAACACGATTGTTGTTCCCACGGTAACCCACTGTTTAGTGTCTCAATGTAATGTTCTGTTCCCACGGTAACCTACTGTTCAGTGTCTCAATGTAATGTTCTGTTCCCACGGTAACCCACTGTTTAGTGTCTCAATGCAATGTTCTGTTCCCACGGTAACCCACAGTTCAGTGTCTCAATGTAATGTTCTGTTCCCACGGTAACCCACTGTTCAGTGTCTCAATGTAATGTTCTGTTCCCACGGTAACCCACTGTTCAGTGTCTCAATGTAATGTTCTGTTCCCACGGTAACCTTGTTCTTCTTGGCTGCTTGCTTTTTAGTTCTGTTGAGGAAATGAGCAGGAAGAGGAGAGCTTGTGGATTGAGATACTAGTGGACCTTCCAGACCAGGCTTAAAGTCAGGTTCAGGCTGCTACAGTCACTGCTAGCTACAGCACAGGATCTGACCCCTGGTCCCTGCAGCACCAACTGACCTACTGCCACATACAGACACACGCACTGTTTCTATTGGAAGATATTGTCCATAGCCAAGCCTGTGTTTTAACCTGACTTTCTTCCTTTTAGCCACGCACACCCTCAGCTGTTCCGATGATGATCAATATTGTTGTCTCACTGTTTCTTCATTTACCATCCATACATTTATATATGTAGTATTAACATTTTGACAAACTTGGATCTACAAGTTTTTCGTCAACTCTCATGAAAATGTTTAATTCCCAGTAATATGATGTTTGATTAAATTACATTTTAAATTAAAAAGATCAATCCCTCTGGTTTTGTTTACGTCTTCAACAAGTTCTGGTACAAACGTCCAAGATGGTTTCCCAGACCAACATTCAAGGTAGAGGCAGCGATGTACAAAGTAAACATCAATACTTTCACAACAACTAAGAACGTGAAGCGCAATGCTTAACTTTTTTGCAGCTAATAGCTATCTTGTTGACGCAGAGTAAAGCGTACCCGTGCACATACAGATGTACTTTGTGAGTGCAACGTCTTGCTTTCTACTCATCCTGCTGCTCGTGGTAACGTCATATCACTGATTCCCAGATAAAGCCAGATACTCAATTCTATATAATCTGTCCTCTCCAGTGATACTCTGTTCTATATAATCTGTCCTCTCCAGTGATACTCTGTTCTATATAATCTGTCCTCTCCAGTGATACTCTGTTCTATATAATCTGTCCTCTCCAGTGATACTCTGTTCTATATAATCTGTTCCTCTCCAGTGATACTCTGTTCTATATAATCTGTCCTCTCCAGTGATACTCTGTTCTATATAATCTGTTCCTCTCCAGTGATACTCTGTTCTATATAATCTGTCTTCTCCAGTGATACTCTGTTCAATATAATCTGTTCCTCTCCAGTGATACTCTGTTCTATATAATCTGTCCTCTCCAGTGATACTCTGTTCTATATAATCTGTCCTCTCCAGTGATACTCTGTTCTATATAATCTGTTCCTCTCCAGTGATACTCTGTTCTATATAATCTGTTCCTCTCCAGTTATACTCTGTTCTATATAATCTGTCCTCTCCAGTGATACTCTGTTCTATATAATCTGTTCCTCTCCAGTGATACTCTGTTCTATATAATCTGTCCTCTCCAGTGATACTCTGTTCTATATAATCTGTCCTCTCCAGTGATACTCTGTTCTATATAATCTGTGTTCCATTTTCCTCATGCAGCACGACATCTCATTCGCCTAGTTGATCAGGCTGTTGATTGTGTAATGTTATTCCACTCCTCTGCAATGGCTGTGCGATATTGGCGGGAACTGGAACATGCTGTCATCTTCATACACACTGTCTGCCATCTGACCAGTACAGTTGAAACAGGGATTCATCTGTGAAGAGCCCAATTCTCCAGCGTGCCAGTGGCCATCGAAGGTGAGCATTTGCCCACTGAAGTCGGTTACAACACTGAACTGCAGTCAGGTCAAGACTCTGGTGAGGACGACGATCACGCAGATGAGTTTCACTGAGACGGTTTCTGACAGTTTGTGCAGAAATTCTTTGGTGGTGCAAACCCACAGTTTCATCAGATGTCCAGGTGGCTGGTCTCAGACCATCCCACAAGTGAAGAAGCCGGATGTGGAGGTCCTGGGCTGACGTGGTCTGCGGTTGTGAGGCCGGTTGGACATACTGCCAAATTCTCTATATTCAATTAGCTGGCAACAGCTCTTTTGGACTTCCCTGCAGTCAGCATGCCAATTGCATGCTCCCTCAAAACTTGAGACGTCTGGCATTGTGCTGTGACAAAACTGCACATTTTAAAGTGGCCTTTTATTGTCCCCAGCACAAGGTGCACCTGTGTAATGATCATGCTGTTTAATCAGCTTCTTGATACACCACCCCTGTCAGGGTTGGGTAGGTTACTTTCTAAATGTAATCCGTTAGTTACTAGTTACCTGTCCAAAATTGTAATCAGTAACATAACTTTTGGATTACCCCAAACTCAGAAACGTAATCTGATTACATTCCGTTACTTTTAGATTACTTTCCCTTTAAGAGGCGTTAGAAGAAGACAAAAATGTATGTTACCAATTGAACGACATCTATCGCAGGATAAATAAATGTTAAAGTTTACAAAGCAGGACATATATGAATGTTTAATTGTACTTAATGGGTTGGTTAGGTAGGCTTCTTCTAACCCATCGCTTTCTATTACATATAATAATATGATTAAATTATATCTTTACATTAAAAACCAAAGTCTATCAGAATTCCAGTCATTCCAATAAATGTTATACCCCTTGATCTTCAAGAATAGGACTTGGAAATATGGACGTATAGATTAGCCAAATTGTTTTACCTGAGCATGACCCCAAAACTAAGGATTTATTAGCCAGCCCTACTCTGTTGTTTAAGATTGTGTTGTCATGGACGACTGATTGGGCTCATTGATTAGAGTTGAAATAAATGCTGCGCTCAGGGAATGGCTTTGAGCACTACTGAAAAGGGCTATTTACATGGGAAAAATGAATGCCATAAGAAAATGCAGCAATAGGCCTCTTGTTTACTTTTTTGTTGGCGACACTTTGATATCTTGATAATATACAGCGTTTAAAGGGCAAATCCACAGATGAAACAATAACAAAACGGTCGCCCCGCCTCTGTTTTGGTACAAAACTGAGGGATGGGCCTGGAGAAATGTAACCACTCTCAGACTAATAGACAGAGCTATGGATGCAAGGACTGACCATCCATGATATCAAAATTATTTTAATCATGTTGTGAGGCTATACATTGTTTGTTCACATTTACAATGTTTACCAACATTGGAGAAAAACAAGCTTATATTTTGGGTTCTCATAGAGTGGGACAGTTGAACTAAGATCATGAGGCATTTCAAAGTTATATTATTCAAAAATCAATGGATACACAGTACCAGTCAAAAGTTTGGACACACCTACTCATTCAAGAATCTTCTTTATTTTTACTATTTTCTACATTGTAGAATAATACTGAAGACATCAAAACTATGAAATAACTTAAATGGAATCATGAAGTAACCAGAAAGTGTCAAACAAATCAAAATATATTTTAGATTATTCAAAGTAGCCACCATTTGCATTGATGACAGCTTTGTACACTCTTGGCATTCTTTCACCCAGATTCATGAGGTAGTCACCTGGAATGCATTTCAATTAACAGGTGTGCCTTGTTAAAAGTTCATTTGTGGAGTTTCTTTCCTTAATGCTCCCGAGTGGCGCAGCGGTCTAAGGCACTGCACCTCAGTGCAAGAGGCATCATTACAGTCCCTGGTTCAAATCCAGGCTGTATCACATCCAGCCGTGATTGGGAGTCCCGTAGGGCGGCGCACAATTGGCTCAGCGTTGTCCAGGTTTGGCCGGGGTAGATCGTCATTGTAAATAAGAATTTGTTCTTAACTGACTAGCCTAGTTAAATAAATAAATAAAAATGCATTTGATCCAATCAGTTGTTGTGACCACCCCTACCTTGTCACAACACAACTTATTGGATCAAACACATTAAGAAGGAAAGAAATTCCACAAATTAACTTTTAACAAGGCACACCTGTTAATTGAAATGCATTCCAGGTGACTAGGTTCATGAAGCTGGGTGAAAGAATGCCAAGAGTGTACAAAGCTGTCATCAAGGTAAAGGGTGGCTACTTTGAAGAATCTCAAATTTAAAATATATTTTGATTTGTTTAACACTTCTTTTGGTTACTACTTGATTCCATATTTGTTATTTCATAGTTTTGATGTCTTCACTATTATTCTACAATGTAGAAAAAAGTACAAATGTATAATAACCCTGGAATGAGTAGGTGTGTCCAAACTGTTGACTGGTAGTATTTATGTACATTCATGGCCAAATGTTTTGAGAATGGCACAAATATTAATTTTCACTAAGTCTGCTGCCTCAGTTTGATTTAGATTGAGCAATAAAATCCATACTGTTGTTCCATAGGCTGGGATCCGCACCATGCAGCTGTTATTCTATAGGCTGGGATCCACACTATGCAGCTGTTATTCTATAGGCTGGGATCCACACTATGCAGCTGTTATTCTATAGGCTGGGATCCACACTATGCAGCTGTTATTCTATAGGCTGGGATCCACAGTATGCAGCTATTATTCTATAGGCTGGGATCCACACTATGCAGCTGTTATTCTATAGGCTGGGATCCGCACCATGCAGCTGTTATTCTATAGGCTGGGATCCACACTATGCAGCTATTATTCTATAGGCTGGGATCCACACCATGCAGCTGTTATTCTATAGGCTGGGATCCACACTATGCAGCTATTATTCTATAGGCTGGGATCCACACTATGCAGCTGTTATTCTATAGGCTGGGATCCACACCATGCAGTTGTTATTCTATAGGCTGGGATCCACACTATGCAGCTGTTATTCTATAGGCTGGGATCCACACTATGCAGCTGTTATTCTATAGGCTGGGATCCACACCATGCAGTTGTTATTCTATAGACTGGAATCCACACTATGCAGCTGTTATTCTATAGGCTGGGATCCACACAATGCAGCTGTTACTCTACAGGCTGGGATCCACACCATGCAGCTGTTATTCTATAGGCTGGAATCCACACTATGCAGCTGTTATTCTATAGGCTGGGATCCACACTATGCAGCTGTTACTCTATAGGCTGGGATCCACACTGTGCAGCTGTTGTAAGAGCGCATTTTTCACTGGCTGTCCACTGGTTTCAAAAACAATGATTTGTAGTCAGCTTAAACTCTTGAATTCTACCATTACTGGGTTCAAATACACATTTAGATTTGTGAACAGCCATCCACAACAACCACAATCCGTAAGGCACAAATAGCTAAATGAGAGAGCAGCAGTGTGATTTCATCACATCAATGCGCTATGTAGATATCAATAATAAGTGATATCCGTATCACCGTAGACTACACCACTGCTCTCGTCCTTACCTCCAAGCGTTTATTCAAGTTGGATAATCTTTGGATGCCGACAGCAGTCGCACCATTGGAAGACATAGCTTGGACTGTAGCCTACCAAAGCCTATTTCTGCTCTTTTCCCACGATCCATCAAACACATTTGGTGTGTCATCATAGTTGTCTCTGACTTGTGGTCAGACTTGCTCGGGTGGAACGAACTTAAACTTGCTGAGTTGAATGTTGTCATTGAGAAAACTGAAGTGTCAAAGATTTGTTTTCGCAAAACATCCTTTCTGAATTTAAAAAAGTCACCTCGTTTTTCAAAAGTATCAATTCTGATTACAATATTTTTGTTGGTAATGTAACGGAATACAGTTACCGTTTTTTTGTAATCCTTACATATTATCCGTTACTCCCCAACCCTGACCTGTCAGGTGGATGGATTATCTTGACAAAGGAGAAATGCTCATTAACAGGGATGTAAACAAATTTGTGAACAACATTTGAGAGAAATAAGCTTTTTGTGTATATGTACAATTTCTGGGATCATTTATTTTAGCTCATGAAATATGGGACCAACACTTTACATGTTGTGTTTATATTTTTGTTCAGTGTATTTCATTTCTGTTCCCTTCCATTGATACTCTGTAATATATATGGTCGATGTTCCTGTCCGTTGATGTTGTGTCATTGGTCTGATGAATGTTAATGTCCCCGCATATAGATGAGGTCAGATAACTGATTGGAGGGCTGTGATTGGTTGAGCCAGTAGGACACAATAGAGCCTCTTCCTTTGTGGTGTCCAGGTGCAGACACTTCAAGGCATGAAGAGAGATGGGGGCTCTGTCCTCTTCTACACACAACACTGCAACAAACTCACCGAATCACCCACAGAAGAACAAACAGTCCAGAAAGGAGTCACTCTCCTCCAGTCTGTTTTAAAACACCCACTGGTCACTAAAGACAAGATATCATAGAACTACAGAGGAGTCACTCTCCTCCAGCCTGTTTAAAAAAATACATTACCACCCAGTACAATGATTGTGCTTTATTTTATTTTATCTTTATTTTATTTTAAAGACTTTAAATGCCCACATAATTTTCTTGGAATAAAACAGAAAAAAACTAGACCATATATACTGTAAACATTCACATATTATTTGATTAAAAAGGTATCCCTTAGTTAGTAAACTTACCGCAAAAGAGCACAGTTGATTATGAACAGAAAAAATGAACCTGTATAGCAGTGGCTCACCAAACCCTAACCTTTGGATTTTGAGGTTGATCTATGGTCAATTCATCAGCTCGTCCCAAATGGCACCCTATTCCCAATAGTGCACTACTTTTGACCAGGGCCTATAGGGCTCAGGTCAAAGGTAGTGCCCTATATAGGGGCAAGAGTGCCATTCGGACACGTGATTTCCCAACCCTCCTGGGGAAACACCAGGCTACACGTATTAGTTCTAGCCCTGCCCTATTTGACACCTAGGTCAGCTGGCCAAGGGCTTGGCGGTGAGGTAATCAGGTGTGTTAGTATAGGGCTGAAACAAAGATGTGGAATGTCTGGTCTCCCAAGAAGGTTGAGACGCTGTTGTAGGACAATTAGAAGTACTGTACCACCATGAAGCATGTTGGCAGACCGAGGACTGCACACGGCTACCTCCCGATTCTTCACCCTTCTCCCAAAGGATGCACTTGCACACTCCACATCGTGGATGTAAAGGCTAGAGGGAGTTTCCACCATTGTGAAATCCATGACCGTTTGTTCCATGACTGTTTGTTCTATGACCGTTTGCACCTGTGCACTTCAGAAGAAGGGTAGAGAATCAGGACACAGTCAACCTGTCCCACCTTGCCTCATAAAGGTCTAGCTCATCAAAGAAAGTCAACCTGTCCCTCCTTGCCTCATAAAGGTCTAGCTCATCAAAGAGAGTCAACCTGTCCTTCCTTGCCTCATAAAGGTCTAGCTCATCAAAGAGAGTCAACCTGTCCTTCCTTGCCTCATAAAGGTCTAGCTCATCAAAGAGAGTCAACCTGTCCTTCCTTGCCTCATAAAGGTCTAGCTCATCAATGAGAGTCAACCTGTCCTTCCTTGCCTCATAAAGGTCTAGCTCATCAAAGAGAGTCAACCTGTCCTTCTCTGATTCATTAAGTCATGTTATTCCTTATCCCTCCATTCATGATGATAGATGAACCTAACCTGAGAACTAGTGTTTTTCCTTCCCCATTCATGATGATAGATGAACCTAACCTGAGGACTACTGTGGTTCCATCCCCGTCCATCATGATAGAAGATGAACCTAACCTGAGCACTAGTGTAAGATTCAAAGCTAGGGCCTATCAAGCCTTTAGCTCTGTGGACTAATGTGGTCTTGAGGCACTCAAATTACTCTGGTTCGATACCCGGTTTGTTTGGTCACGTCTAGAATGAATAAACACAAACCTCATGCAGTCCTTCAGCCAATTAGAAGGACAGGTCTCCACAGCACGGTATTCCCTATATAGTGCACTACTTTAGATCAGGGACCATTAACACCCTATTCCCTATATACTGCACTACTTTAGATCAGGGACCATTAACACCCTATTCCATATATAGTGCACTATTATAGAGCAAGGCCCATTAGCACTCTGTTCCCTATATAGTGCACTACTTTAGACAAGGGCACATTAGCACCCTATTCTCTACAGTACACTAGGGTGCCATTCCAGATGCAGACTGGTGGAGAGATGACGTCACAACAGGATCTGATGTCAAAGCACTTCCCCAGAGAGAGAGGTTCTTGTCTTTCAGTGTCTGTGATGCACCAACATATTAAACTAGAAAATAAAACAGAATAATGTCATTATTAAACACTTGGCTAGTTCAATTTAAGTTAGAAAACTGGATTTCTAAATAATAATAATAACACTGTTTATTTGGTAGGTTTGGTGTCACTTTTAGGCTGGCGACCCTGGTCTGCTGCTGGGCTGCATCTGGCAGTCCCTTTTGATTAGAAACTCATCTGACTTTTGAGACGCAGGACTAAGTGTGAGATATACTGTAAGGGACGGTTTCCTGGTACACAGATTAAGCCTAGTCCTGTGTCAAACAACAATCTCATTTGACAATCTTCATTGAAAGTGTTTTTTTCACCCAGGAATAGGCTTAATGTCTGTTCGGAAAACTGGCCATAACTGTGGAGCCGTTGCAGTGTCACCCCGCTGTTCTACTGGCCATCAGGAGAAACAATTACTAACAGAGATCATTATCTTGCCCTAATTGGACTACTGTTAACAGATCATTATCTAGCCCTAACTGGAATACTGTTAACGGATCATTATCTAGCCCTAACTGGACTACTGTTAACGGATCATTATCTAGCCCTAACTGGACTACTGTTAACAGATCGTTATCTAGCCCAAACTGGACTACTGTTAACAGATCATTATCTAGCCCTAACTGGACTACTGTTAACGGATCATTATCTAGCCCTAACTGGACTACTGTTAACAGATCATTATCTAGCCCTAACTGGACTACTGTTAACAGATCATTATCTAGCCCTAACTGGACTACTGTTAACGGATCATTATCTAGCCCTAACTGGACTACTGTTAACAGATCATTATCTAGCCCTAACTGGACTACTGTTAACGGATAATTATCTAGACCTAACTGGACTACTGTTAACAGATCATTATCTAGCCCTAACTGGACTACTGTTAACGGATCATTATCTAGCCCTAACTGGACTACTGTTAACGGATCATTATCTAGCCCTAACTGGACTACTGTTAACGGATCATTATCTAGCCCTAACTAGACTACTGCTAACGGATCATTATCTAGCCCTAACTGGACTACTGTTAACGTATCATTATCTAGCCCTAACTGGACTACTGTTAACAGATCATTATCTAGCCCTAACTGGACTACTGTTAACAGATCATCATGTATCCCTAACTGGACTACTGTTAACAGATCGTCATCTAGCCCTAACTGGACTACTGTTAACAGATCATTATCTAGCCCTAACTGGACTACTGTTAACAGATCGTTATCTAGCCCTAACTGGACTACTGTTAACAGATCGTCATCTAGCCCTAACTGGACTACTGTTAACGGATCATTATCTAGCCCTAACTGGACTACTGTTAACAGATCGTCATCTAGCCCTAACTGGACTACTGTTAACGGATCATTATGTAGCCCTAACTGGACTACTGTTAACGGATCATTATCTAGCCCTAACTGGACTACTGTCAACAGATCGTTATCTAGCCCAAACTGGACTACTGTTAACAGATCATTATCTAGCCCTAACTGGACTACTGTTGACAGATCATTATCTAGCCCTAACTGGACTACTGTTAACGGATCATTATCTAGCCCTAACTGGACTACTGTTAACAGATCATTATCTAGCCCTAACTGGACTACTGTTAACGGATCATTATCTAGACCTAACTGGACTACTGTTAACAGATCATTATCTAGCCCTAACTGGACTACTGTTAACGGATCATTATCTAGCCCTAACTGGACTACTGTTAACGGATCATTATCTAGCCCTAACTGGACTACTGTTAACGGATCATTATCTAGCCCTAACTGGACTACTGCTAACGGATCATTATCTAGCCCTAACTGGACTACTGTTAACGTATCATTATCTAGCCCTAACTGGACTACTGTTAACAGATCATTATCTAGCCCTAACTGGACTACTGTTAACAGATCATCATGTATCCCTAACTGGACTACTGTTAACGGATCGTTATCTAGCCCTAACTGGAATACTGTTAACGGATCATTATCTAGCCCTAACTGGACTACTGTTAACAGATCATTACCTAGCCCTAACTGGACTACTGTTAACGGATCGTTATCTAGCCCTAACTGGACTACTGTTAACAGATCATTATCTAGCCTTAACTGGACTACTGTTAACAGATCATTATCTAGCCCTAACTGGACTACTGTTAACAGATCATTATCTAGCCCTAACTGGACTACTGTTAACAGATCATTATCTAGCCCTAACTGGACTACTGTTAACAGATCGTTATCTAGCCCTAACTGGACTACTGTTAACAGATCGTCATCTAGCCCTAACTGGACTACTGTTAATGGATCATTATCTAGCCCTAACTGGACTACTGTTAACGGATCATTATCTAGCCCTAACTGGACTACTGTTAACGGATCATTATCTAGCCCTAACTGGACTACTGTTAACGGATCTTATCTAGCCCTAACTGGACTACTGTTAACGGATCATTATCTAGCCCTAACTGGACTACTGTTAACAGATCATTATCTAGCCCTAACTGGACTACTGTTAACAGATCATTATCTAGCCCTAACTGGACTACTGTTAACAGATCATTATCTAGCCCTAACTGGACTACTGTTAACAGATCATTATCTAGTCCTAACTGGACTACTGTTAACAGATCATTATCTAGCCCTAACTGGACTACTGTTAACAGATCATTATCTAGCCTTAACTGGACTACTGTTAACAGATCATTATCTAGCCCTAACTGGACTACTGTTAACGGATCATTATCTAGCCCTAACTGGACTACTGTTAACGGATCATTATCTAGACCTAACTGGACTACTGTTAACGGATCATTATCTAGCCCTAACTGGACTACTGTTAACGGATCATTATCAAGCCCTAACTGGACTACTGTTAACAGATCATTATCTAGCCCTAACTGGACTACTGTTAACGGATCATTATCTAGCCCTAACTGGACTACTGTTAACGGATCATTATCTAGCCCTAACTGGACTACTGTTAACGGATCATTATCTAGCCCTAACTGGACTACTGTTAACGTATCATTATCTAGCCCTAACTGGACTACTGTTAACAGATCATTACCTAGCCCTAACTGGACTACTGTTAACAGATCATCATGTATCCCTAACTGTACTACTGTTAACAGACCGTCATCTAGCCCTAACTGGACTACTGTTAACAGATCATTATCTAGCCCTAACTGGACTACTGTTAACAGATCGTTATCTAGCCCTAACTGGACTACTGTTAACAGATCGTCATCTAGCCCTAACTGGACTACTGTTAACGGATCATTATCTAGCCCTAACTGGACTACTGTTAACAGATCATTATCTAGCCCTAACTGGACTACTGTTAACAGATCATTATCTAGCCTTAACTGGACTACTGTTAACAGATCATTATCTAGCCCTAACTGGACTACTGTTAACGGATCATTATCTAGCCCTAACTGGACTACTGTTAACGGATCATTATCTAGACCTAACTGGACTACTGTTAACGGATCATTATCTAGCCCTAACTGGACTACTGTTAACGGATCATTATCTAGCCCTAACTGGACTACTGTTAACAGATCATTATCTAGCCCTAACTGGACTACTGTTAACGGATCATTATCTAGCCCTAACTGGACTACTGTTAACGGATCGTTATCTAGCCCTAACTGGACTACTGTTAACAGATCGTCATCTAGCCCTAACTGGACTTCTGTTAACGGATCATTATCTAGCCCTAACTGGACTACTGTTAACGGATCATTATCTAGCCCTAACTGGACTACTGTTAACGGATCATTATCTAGCCCTAACTGGACTACTGTTAACGGATCATTATCTAGCCCTAACTGGACTACTGTTAACGGATCGTTATCTAGCCCTAACTGGACTACTGTTAACAGATCATTATCTAGCCCTAACTGGACTACTGTTAACAGATCATTATCTAGCCCTAACTGGACTACTGTTAACAGATCATTATCTAGCCCTAACTGGACTACTGTTAACGGATCATTATCTAGCCCTAACTGGACTACTGTTAACGGATCATTATCTAGCCCTAACTGGACTACTGTTAACGGATCATTATCTAGCCCTAACTGGACTACTGTTAACAGATCATTATCTAGCCCTAACTGGACTACTGTTAACAGATCGTCATCTAGCCCTAACTGGACTACTGTTAACGGATCATTATCTAGCCCTAACTGGACTACTGTTAACAGATCGTCATCTAGCCCTAACTGGACTACTGTTAACGGATCATTATCTAGCCCTAACTGGACTACTGTTAACGGATCATTATCTAGCCCTAACTGGACTACTGTTAACGGATCATTATCTAGCCCTAACTGGACTACTGTTAACGGATCGTTATCTAGCCCTAACTGGACTACTGTTAACGGATCATTATCTAGCCCTAACTGGACTACTGTTAACGGATCGTTATCTAGCCCTAACTGGACTACTGTTAACGGATCATTATCTAGCCCTAACTGGACTACTGTTAACAGATCATTATCTAGCCCTAACTGGACTACTGTTAACGGATCGTTATCTAGCCCTAACTGGACTACTGTTAACAGATCATTATCTAGCCCTAACTGGACTACTGTTAACAGATCATTATCTAGCCCTAACTGGACTACTGTTAACAGATCATTATCTAGCCCTAACTGGACTACTGTTAACAGATCATTATCTAGCCCTAACTGGACTACTGTTAACGGATCATTATCTAGCCCTAACTGGACTACTGTTAACGGATCATTATCTAGCCCTAACTGGACTACTGTTAACGGATCATTATCTAGCCCTAACTGGACTACTGTTAACAGATCATTATCTAGCCCTAACTGGACTACTGTTAACGGATCATTATCTAGCCCTAACTGGACTACTGTTAACGGATCATTATCTAGCCCTAACTGGACTACTGTTAACGGATCATTATCTAGCCCTAACTGGACTACTGTTAACGTATCATTATCTAGCCCTACCTGGACTACTGTTAACAGATCATCATGTATCCCTAACTGGACTACTGTTAACAGATCGTCATCTAGCCCTAACTGGACTACTGTTAACAGATCATTATCTAGCCCTAACTGGACTACTGTTAACAGATCGTTATCTAGCCCTAACTGGACTACTGTTAACAGATCGTCATCTAGCCCTAACTGGACTACTGTTAACGGATCATTATCTAGCCCTAACTGGACTACTGTTAACAGATCGTCATCTAGCCCTAACTGGACTACTGTTAACGGATCATTATCTAGCCCTAACTGGACTACTGTTAACGGATCATTATCTACCCCTAACTGGACTACTGTTAACGGATCATTATCTAGCCCTAACTGGACTACTGTTAACGGATCATTATCTATCCCTAACTGGACTACTGTTAACGGATCATTATCTAGCCCTAACTGGACTACTGTTAACAGATCATTATCTAGCCCTAACTGGACTACTGTTAACGGATCATTATCTAGCCCTAACTGGACTACTGTTAACAGATCATTATCTAGCCCTAACTGGACTACTGTTAACAGATCATTATCTAGCCCTAACTGGACTACTGTTAACAGATCATTATCTAGCCCTAACTGGACTACTGTTAACAGATCATTATCTAGCCTTAACTGGACTACTGTTAACAGATCATTATCTAGCCCTAACTGGACTACTGTTAACGGATCATTATCTAGCCCTAACTGGACTACTGTTAACGGATCATTATCTAGACCTAACTGGACTACTGTTAACGGATCATTATCTAGCCCTAACTGGACTACTGTTAACGGATCATTATCAAGCCCTAACTGGACTACTGTTAACAGATCATTATCTAGCCCTAACTGGACTACTGTTAACGGATCATTATCTAGCCCTAACTGGACTACTGTTAACGGATCATTATCTAGCCCTAACTGGACTACTGTTAACGGATCATTATCTAGCCCTAACTGGACTACTGTTAACGTATCATTATCTAGCCCTAACTGGACTACTGTTAACAGATCATTACCTAGCCCTAACTGGACTACTGTTAACAGATCATCATGTATCCCTAACTGGACTACTGTTAACAGACCGTCATCTAGCCCTAACTGGACTACTGTTAACAGATCATTATCTAGCCCTAACTGGACTACTGTTAACAGATCGTTATCTAGCCCTAACTGGACTACTGTTAACAGATCGTCATCTAGCCCTAACTGGACTACTGTTAACGGATCATTATCTAGCCCTAACTGGACTACTGTTAACAGATCATTATCTAGCCCTAACTGGACTACTGTTAACAGATCATTATCTAGCCTTAACTGGACTACTGTTAACAGATCATTATCTAGCCCTAACTGGACTACTGTTAACGGATCATTATCTAGCCCTAACTGGACTACTGTTAACGGATCATTATCTAGACCTAACTGGACTACTGTTAACGGATCATTATCTAGCCCTAACTGGACTACTGTTAACGGATCATTATCTAGCCCTAACTGGACTACTGTTAACAGATCATTATCTAGCCCTAACTGGACTACTGTTAACGGATCATTATCTAGCCCTAACTGGACTACTGTTAACGGATCGTTATCTAGCCCTAACTGGACTACTGTTAACAGATCGTCATCTAGCCCTAACTGGACTTCTGTTAACGGATCATTATCTAGCCCTAACTGGACTACTGTTAACGGATCATTATCTAGCCCTAACTGGACTACTGTTAACGGATCATTATCTAGCCCTAACTGGACTACTGTTAACGGATCATTATCTAGCCCTAACTGGACTACTGTTAACGGATCGTTATCTAGCCCTAACTGGACTACTGTTAACAGATCATTATCTAGCCCTAACTGGACTACTGTTAACAGATCATTATCTAGCCCTAACTGGACTACTGTTAACAGATCATTATCTAGCCCTAACTGGACTACTGTTAACGGATCATTATCTAGCCCTAACTGGACTACTGTTAACGGATCATTATCTAGCCCTAACTGGACTACTGTTAACGGATCATTATCTAGCCCTAACTGGACTACTGTTAACAGATCATTATCTAGCCCTAACTGGACTACTGTTAACGGATCATTATCTAGCCCTAACTGGACTACTGTTAACGGATCATTATCTAGCCCTAACTGGACTACTGTTAACGGATCATTATCTAGCCCTAACTGGACTACTGTTAACGTATCATTATCTAGCCCTAACTGGACTACTGTTAACAGATCATTATCTAGCCCTAACTGGACTACTGTTAACAGATCATCATGTATCCCTAACTGGACTACTGTTAACAGATCATTATCTAGCCCTAACTGGACTACTGTTAACAGATCATTATCTAGCCCTAACTGGACTACTGTTAACGGATCATTATCTAGCCCTAACTGGACTACTGTTAACGGATCATTATCTAGCCCTAACTGGACTACTGTTAACGGATCATTATCTAGCCCTAACTGGACTACTGTTAACGTATCATTATCTAGCCCTAACTGGACTACTGTTAACAGATCATTATCTAGCCCTAACTGGACTACTGTTAACAGATCATTATCTAGACCTAACTGGACTACTGTTAACGGATCATTATCTAGCCCTAACTGGACTACTGTTAACGGATCATTATCTAGCCCTAACTGGACTACTGTTAACGGATCATTATCTAGCCCTAACTGGACTACTGTTAACAGATCATTATCTAGCCCTAACTGGACTACTGTTAACGGATCATTATCTAGCCCTAACTGGACTACTGTTAACGGATCATTATCTAGCCCTAACTGGACTACTGTTAACGGATCATTATCTAGCCCTAACTGGACTACTGTTAACGTATCATTATCTAGCCCTAACTGGACTACTGTTAACAGATCATTATCTAGCCCTAACTGGACTACTGTTAACAGATCATCATGTATCCCTAACTGGACTACTGTTAACAGATCATTATCTAGCCCTAACTGGACTACTGTTAACAGATCATTATCTAGCCCTAACTGGACTACTGTTAACGGATCATTATCTAGCCCTAACTGGACTACTGTTAACGGATCATTATCTAGCCCTAACTGGACTACTGTTAACGGATCATTATCTAGCCCTAACTGGACTACTGTTAACGTATCATTATCTAGCCCTAACTGGACTACTGTTAACAGATCATTATCTAGCCCTAACTGGACTACTGTTAACAGATCATCATGTATCCCTAACTGGACTACTGTTAACAGATCATTATCTAGCCCTAACTGGACTACTGTTAACAGATTATTATCAAGCCCTAACTGGACTACTGTTAACAGATCGTCATCTAGCCCTAACTGGACTACTGTTAACGGATCATTATCTAGCCCTAACTGGACTACTGTTAACAGATCGTCATCTAGCCCTAACTGGACTACTGTTAACGGATCATTATCTAGCCCTAACTGGACTACTGTTAACAGATCGTCATCTAGCCCTAACTGGACTACTGTTAACGGATCATTATCTAGCCCTAACTGGACTACTGTTAACGGATCATTATCTAGCCCTAACTGGACTACTGTTAACGGATCATTATCTAGCCCTAACTGGACTACTGTTAACGGATCGTTATCTAGCCCTAACTGGACTACTGTTAACGGATCATTATCTAGCCCTAACTGGACTACTGTTAACGGATCGTTATCTAGCCCTAACTGGACTACTGTTAACGGATCATTATCTAGCCCTAACTGGACTACTGTTAACAGATCATTATCTAGCCCTAACTGGACTACTGTTAACGGATCGTTATCTAGCCCTAACTGGACTACTGTTAACAGATCGTCATCTAGCCCTAACTGGACTACTGTTAACGGATCATTATCTAGCCCTAACTGGACTACTGTTAACAGATCGTCATCTAGCCCTAACTGGACTACTGTTAACGGATCATTATCTAGCCCTAACTGGACTACTGTTAACGGATCATTATCTACCCCTAACTGGACTACTGTTAACGGATCATTATCTAGCCCTAACTGGACTACTGTTAACGGATCATTATCTATCCCTAACTGGACTACTGTTAACGGATCATTATCTAGCCCTAACTGGACTACTGTTAACAGATCATTATCTAGCCCTAACTGGACTACTGTTAACGGATCATTATCTAGCCCTAACTGGACTACTGTTAACAGATCATTATCTAGCCCTAACTGGACTACTGTTAACAGATCATTATCTAGCCCTAACTGGACTACTGTTAACAGATCATTATCTAGCCCTAACTGGACTACTGTTAACAGATCATTATCTAGCCTTAACTGGACTACTGTTAACAGATCATTATCTAGCCCTAACTGGACTACTGTTAACGGATCATTATCTAGCCCTAACTGGACTACTGTTAACGGATCATTATCTAGACCTAACTGGACTACTGTTAACGGATCATTATCTAGCCCTAACTGGACTACTGTTAACGGATCATTATCAAGCCCTAACTGGACTACTGTTAACAGATCATTATCTAGCCCTAACTGGACTACTGTTAACGGATCATTATCTAGCCCTAACTGGACTACTGTTAACGGATCATTATCTAGCCCTAACTGGACTACTGTTAACGGATCATTATCTAGCCCTAACTGGACTACTGTTAACGTATCATTATCTAGCCCTAACTGGACTACTGTTAACAGATCATTACCTAGCCCTAACTGGACTACTGTTAACAGATCATCATGTATCCCTAACTGGACTACTGTTAACAGACCGTCATCTAGCCCTAACTGGACTACTGTTAACAGATCATTATCTAGCCCTAACTGGACTACTGTTAACAGATCGTTATCTAGCCCTAACTGGACTACTGTTAACAGATCGTCATCTAGCCCTAACTGGACTACTGTTAACGGATCATTATCTAGCCCTAACTGGACTACTGTTAACAGATCATTATCTAGCCCTAACTGGACTACTGTTAACAGATCATTATCTAGCCTTAACTGGACTACTGTTAACAGATCATTATCTAGCCCTAACTGGACTACTGTTAACGGATCATTATCTAGCCCTAACTGGACTACTGTTAACGGATCATTATCTAGACCTAACTGGACTACTGTTAACGGATCATTATCTAGCCCTAACTGGACTACTGTTAACGGATCATTATCTAGCCCTAACTGGACTACTGTTAACAGATCATTATCTAGCCCTAACTGGACTACTGTTAACGGATCATTATCTAGCCCTAACTGGACTACTGTTAACGGATCGTTATCTAGCCCTAACTGGACTACTGTTAACAGATCGTCATCTAGCCCTAACTGGACTTCTGTTAACGGATCATTATCTAGCCCTAACTGGACTACTGTTAACGGATCATTATCTAGCCCTAACTGGACTACTGTTAACGGATCATTATCTAGCCCTAACTGGACTACTGTTAACGGATCATTATCTAGCCCTAACTGGACTACTGTTAACGGATCGTTATCTAGCCCTAACTGGACTACTGTTAACAGATCATTATCTAGCCCTAACTGGACTACTGTTAACAGATCATTATCTAGCCCTAACTGGACTACTGTTAACAGATCATTATCTAGCCCTAACTGGACTACTGTTAACGGATCATTATCTAGCCCTAACTGGACTACTGTTAACGGATCATTATCTAGCCCTAACTGGACTACTGTTAACGGATCATTATCTAGCCCTAACTGGACTACTGTTAACAGATCATTATCTAGCCCTAACTGGACTACTGTTAACGGATCATTATCTAGCCCTAACTGGACTACTGTTAACGGATCATTATCTAGCCCTAACTGGACTACTGTTAACGGATCATTATCTAGCCCTAACTGGACTACTGTTAACGTATCATTATCTAGCCCTAACTGGACTACTGTTAACAGATCATTATCTAGCCCTAACTGGACTACTGTTAACAGATCATCATGTATCCCTAACTGGACTACTGTTAACAGATCATTATCTAGCCCTAACTGGACTACTGTTAACAGATTATTATCAAGCCCTAACTGGACTACTGTTAACAGATCGTCATCTAGCCCTAACTGGACTACTGTTAACGGATCATTATCTAGCCCTAACTGGACTACTGTTAACAGATCGTCATCTAGCCCTAACTGGACTACTGTTAACGGATCATTATCTAGCCCTAACTGGACTACTGTTAACAGATCGTCATCTAGCCCTAACTGGACTACTGTTAACGGATCATTATCTAGCCCTAACTGGACTACTGTTAACGGATCATTATCTAGCCCTAACTGGACTACTGTTAACGGATCATTATCTAGCCCTAACTGGACTACTGTTAACGGATCGTTATCTAGCCCTAACTGGACTACTGTTAACGGATCATTATCTAGCCCTAACTGGACTACTGTTAACGGATCGTTATCTAGCCCTAACTGGACTACTGTTAACGGATCATTATCTAGCCCTAACTGGACTACTGTTAACAGATCATTATCTAGCCCTAACTGGACTACTGTTAACGGATCGTTATCTAGCCCTAACTGGACTACTGTTAACAGATCATTATCTAGCCCTAACTGGACTACTGTTAACGGATCATTATCTAGCCCTAACTGGACTACTGTTAACGGATCATTATCTAGCCCTAACTGGACTACTGTTAACGGATCATTATCTAGCCCTAACTGGACTACTGTTAACAGATCATTATCTAGCCCTAACTGGACTACTGTTAACGGATCATTATCTAGCCCTAACTGGACTACTGTTAACGGATCATTATCTAGCCCTAACTGGACTACTGTTAACGGATCATTATCTAGCCCTAACTGGACTACTGTTAACGTATCATTATCTAGCCCTACCTGGACTACTGTTAACAGATCATCATGTATCCCTAACTGGACTACTGTTAACAGATCGTCATCTAGCCCTAACTGGACTACTGTTAACAGATCATTATCTAGCCCTAACTGGACTACTGTTAACAGATCGTTATCTAGCCCTAACTGGACTACTGTTAACAGATCGTCATCTAGCCCTAACTGGACTACTGTTAACGGATCATTATCTAGCCCTAACTGGACTACTGTTAACAGATCGTCATCTAGCCCTAACTGGACTACTGTTAACGGATCATTATCTAGCCCTAACTGGACTACTGTTAACGGATCATTATCTAGACCTAACTGGACTACTGTTAACGGATCATTATCTAGCCCTAACTGGACTACTGTTAACGGATCATTATCTAGCCCTAACTGGACTACTGTTAACAGATCATTATCTAGCCCTAACTGGACTACTGTTAACGGATCATTATCTAGCCCTAACTGGACTACTGTTAACGGATCGTTATCTAGCCCTAACTGGACTACTGTTAACAGATCGTCATCTAGCCCTAACTGGACTTCTGTTAACGGATCATTATCTAGCCCTAACTGGACTACTGTTAACGGATCATTATCTAGCCCTAACTGGACTACTGTTAACGGATCATTATCTAGCCCTAACTGGACTACTGTTAACGGATCATTATCTAGCCCTAACTGGACTACTGTTAACGGATCGTTATCTAGCCCTAACTGGACTACTGTTAACAGATCATTATCTAGCCCTAACTGGACTACTGTTAACAGATCATTATCTAGCCCTAACTGGACTACTGTTAACAGATCATTATCTAGCCCTAACTGGACTACTGTTAACGGATCATTATCTAGCCCTAACTGGACTACTGTTAACGGATCATTATCTAGCCCTAACTGGACTACTGTTAACGGATCATTATCTAGCCCTAACTGGACTACTGTTAACAGATCATTATCTAGCCCTAACTGGACTACTGTTAACGGATCATTATCTAGCCCTAACTGGACTACTGTTAACGGATCATTATCTAGCCCTAACTGGACTACTGTTAACGGATCATTATCTAGCCCTAACTGGACTACTGTTAACGTATCATTATCTAGCCCTAACTGGACTACTGTTAACAGATCATTATCTAGCCCTAACTGGACTACTGTTAACAGATCATCATGTATCCCTAACTGGACTACTGTTAACAGATCATTATCTAGCCCTAACTGGACTACTGTTAACAGATTATTATCAAGCCCTAACTGGACTACTGTTAACAGATCGTCATCTAGCCCTAACTGGACTACTGTTAACGGATCATTATCTAGCCCTAACTGGACTACTGTTAACAGATCGTCATCTAGCCCTAACTGGACTACTGTTAACGGATCATTATCTAGCCCTAACTGGACTACTGTTAACAGATCGTCATCTAGCCCTAACTGGACTACTGTTAACGGATCATTATCTAGCCCTAACTGGACTACTGTTAACGGATCATTATCTAGCCCTAACTGGACTACTGTTAACGGATCATTATCTAGCCCTAACTGGACTACTGTTAACGGATCGTTATCTAGCCCTAACTGGACTACTGTTAACGGATCATTATCTAGCCCTAACTGGACTACTGTTAACGGATCGTTATCTAGCCCTAACTGGACTACTGTTAACGGATCATTATCTAGCCCTAACTGGACTACTGTTAACAGATCATTATCTAGCCCTAACTGGACTACTGTTAACGGATCGTTATCTAGCCCTAACTGGACTACTGTTAACAGATCATTATCTAGCCCTAACTGGACTACTGTTAACAGATCATTATCTAGCCCTAACTGGACTACTGTTAACAGATCATTATCTAGCCCTAACTGGACTACTGTTAACAGATCATTATCTAGCCCTAACTGGACTACTGTTAACGGATCATTATCTAGCCCTAACTGGACTACTGTTAACGGATCATTATCTAGCCCTAACTGGACTACTGTTAACGGATCATTATCTAGCCCTAACTGGACTACTGTTAACAGATCATTATCTAGCCCTAACTGGACTACTGTTAACGGATCATTATCTAGCCCTAACTGGACTACTGTTAACGGATCATTATCTAGCCCTAACTGGACTACTGTTAACGGATCATTATCTAGCCCTAACTGGACTACTGTTAACGTATCATTATCTAGCCCTACCTGGACTACTGTTAACAGATCATCATGTATCCCTAACTGGACTACTGTTAACAGATCGTCATCTAGCCCTAACTGGACTACTGTTAACAGATCATTATCTAGCCCTAACTGGACTACTGTTAACAGATCGTTATCTAGCCCTAACTGGACTACTGTTAACAGATCGTCATCTAGCCCTAACTGGACTACTGTTAACGGATCATTATCTAGCCCTAACTGGACTACTGTTAACAGATCGTCATCTAGCCCTAACTGGACTACTGTTAACGGATCATTATCTAGCCCTAACTGGACTACTGTTAACGGATCATTATCTACCCCTAACTGGACTACTGTTAACGGATCATTATCTAGCCCTAACTGGACTACTGTTAACGGATCATTATCTATCCCTAACTGGACTACTGTTAAGGGATCATTATCTAGCCCTAACTGGACTACTGTTAACAGATCATTATCTAGCCCTAACTGGACTACTGTTAACGGATCATTATCTAGCCCTAACTGGACTACTGTTAACGGATCATTATCTAGCCCTAACTGGACTACTGTTAACGTATCATTATCTAGCCCTAACTGGACTACTGTTAACAGATCATTATCTAGCCCTAACTGGACTACTGTTAACAGATCATCATGTATCCCTAACTGGACTACTGTTAACAGATCGTTATCTAGCCCTAACTGGACTACTGTTAACAGATCGTTATCTAGCCCTAACTGGACTACTGTTAACGGATCATTATCTAGCCCTAACTGGACTACTGTTAACAGATCATTATCTAGCCCTAACTGGACTACTGTTAACAGATCATTATCTAGCCCTAACTGGACTACTGTTAACAGATCATTATCTAGCCCTAACTGGACTACTGTTAACAGATCATCATGTATCCCTAACTGGACTACTGTTAACAGATCGTTATCTAGCCCTAACTGGACTACTGTTAACAGATCGTTATCTAGCCCTAACTGGACTACTGTTAACGGATCATTATCTAGCCCTAACTGGACTACTGTTAACAGATCATTATCTAGCCCTAACTGGACTACTGTTAACAGATCATTATCTAGCCCTAACTGGACTACTGTTAACAGAACGTTATCTAGCCCTAACTGGACTACTGTTAACAGATCGTCATCTAGCCCTAACTGGACTACTGTTAACGGATCATTATCTAGCCCTAACTGGACTACTGTTAATGGATCATTATCTAGCCCTAACTGGACTACTGTTAACAGATCATTATCTAGCCCTAACTGGACTACTGTTAACAGATCATTATCTAGCCCTAACTGGACTACTGTTAACGGATCATTATCTAGCCCTAACTGGACTACTGTTAACGGATCATTATCTAGCCCTAACTGGACTACTGTTAACGGATCATTATCTAGCCCTAACTGGACTACTGTTAACGGATCATTATCTAGCCCTAACTGGACTACTGTTAACAGATCATTATCTAGCCCTAACTGGACTACTGTTAACAGATCATCATGTATCCCTAACTGGACTACTGTTAACAGATCGTCATCTAGCCCTAACTGGACTACTGTTAACAGATCATTATCTAGCTCTAACTGGACTACTGTTAACAGATCGTTATCTAGCCCTAACTGGACTACTGTTAACAGATCGTCATCTAGCCCTAACTGGACTACTGTTAACGGATCATTATCTAGCCCTAACTGGACTACTGTTAACAGATCATTATCTAGCCCTAACTGGACTACTGTTAACAGATCATTATCTAGCCCTAACTGGACTACTGTTAACGGATCATTATCTAGCCCTAACTGGACTACTGTTAACGGATCATTATCTAGACCTAACAGGACTACTGTTAATGGATCATTATCTAGCCCTAACTGGACTAGTGTTAACGGATCATTATCTAGCCCTAACTGGACTACTGTTAACAGATCATTATCTAGCCCTAACTGGACTACTGTTAACGGATCATTATCTAGCCCTAACTGGACTACTGTTAACGGATCATTATCTAGCCCAAACTGGACTACTGTTAACAGATCGTTATCTAGCCCTAACTGGACTACTGTTAACAGATCGTCATCTAGCCCTAACTGGACTACTGTTAACGTATCATTATCTAGCCCTAACTGGACTACTGTTAACGGATCGTTATCTAGCCCTAACTAGACTACTGTTAACGGATCATTATCTAGCCCTAACTGGACTACTGTTAACGGATCGTTATCTAGCCCTAACTGGACTACTGTTAACGGATCGTTATCTAGCCCTAACTGGACTACTGTTAACAGATCATTATCTAGCCCTAACTGGACTACTGTTAACAGATCATTATCTAGCCCTAACTGGACTACTGTTAACAGATCATTATCTAGCCCTAACTGGACTACTGTTAACAGATCATTATCTAGCCCTAACTGGACTACTGTTAACGGATCATTATCTAGCCCTAACTGGACTACTGTTAACGGATCATTATCTAGCCCTAACTGGACTACTGTTAACGGATCATTATCTAGCCCTAACTGGACTACTGTTAACAGATCATTATCTAGCCCTAACTGGACTACTGTTAACGGATCATTATCTAGCCCTAACTGGACTACTGTTAACGGATCATTATCTAGCCCTAACTGGACTACTGTTAACGGATCATTATCTAGCCCTAACTGGACTACTGTTAACGTATCATTATCTAGCCCTAACTGGACTACTGTTAACAGATCATTATCTAGCCCTAACTGGACTACTGTTAACAGATCATCATGTATCCCTAACTGGACTACTGTTAACAGATCATTATCTAGCCCTAACTGGACTACTGTTAACAGATCCTTATCAAGCCCTAACTGGACTACTGTTAACAGATCGTCATCTAGCCCTAACTGGACTACTGTTAACGGATCATTATCTAGCCCTAACTGGACTACTGTTAACGGATCATTATCTAGCCCTAACTGGACTACTGTTAACGGATCATTATCTAGCCCTAACTGGACTACTGTTAACGGATCATTATCTAGCCCTAACTGGACTACTGTTAACGGATCGTTATCTAGCCCTAACTGGACTACTGTTAACGGATCATTATCTAGCCCTAACTGGACTACTGTTAACGGATCGTTATCTAGCCCTAACTGGACTACTGTTAACGGATCATTATCTAGCCCTAACTGGACTACTGTTAACAGATCATTATCTAGCCCTAACTGGACTACTGTTAACGGATCGTTATCTAGCCCTAACTGGACTACTGTTAACAGATCATTATCTAGCCCTAACTGGACTACTGTTAACAGATCATTATCTAGCCCTAACTGGACTACTGTTAACAGATCATTATCTAGCCCTAACTGGACTACTGTTAACAGATCATTATCTAGCCCTAACTGGACTACTGTTAACGGATCATTATCTAGCCCTAACTGGACTACTGTTAACGGATCATTATCTAGCCCTAACTGGACTACTGTTAACGTATCATTATCTAGCCCTAACTGGACTACTGTTAACAGATCATTATCTAGCCCTAACTGGACTACTGTTAACAGATCATCATGTATCCCTAACTGGACTACTGTTAACATATCGTCATCTAGCCCTAACTGGACTACTGTTAACAGATCATTATCTAGCCCTAACTGGACTACTGTTAACAGATCGTTATCTAGCCCTAACTGGACTACTGTTAACAGATCGTCATCTAGCCCTAACTGGACTACTGTTAACGGATCATTATCTAGCCCTAACTGGACTACTGTTAACAGATCGTCATCTAGCCCTAACTGGACTACTGTTAACGGATCATTATCTAGCCCTAACTGGACTACTGTTAACGGATCATTATCTAGCCCTAACTGGACTACTGTTAACGGATCATTATCTAGCCCTAACTGGACTACTGTTAACGGATCATTATCTATCCCTAACTGGACTACTGTTAACGGATCATTATCTAGCCCTAACTGGACTACTGTTAACAGATCATTATCTAGCCCTAACTGGACTACTGTTAACGGATCATTATCTAGCCCTAACTGGACTACTGTTAACGGATCATTATCTAGCCCTAACTGGACTACTGTTAACGGATCATTATCTAGACCTAACAGGACTACTGTTAATGGATCATTATCTAGCCCTAACTGGACTAGTGTTAACGGATCATTATCTAGCCCTAACTGGACTACTGTTAACAGATCATTATCTAGCCCTAACTGGACTACTGTTAACGGATCATTATCTAGCCCTAACTGGACTACTGTTAACGGATCATTATCTAGCCCAAACTGGACTACTGTTAACAGATCGTTATCTAGCCCTAACTGGACTACTGTTAACAGATCGTCATCTAGCCCTAACTGGACTACTGTTAACGTATCATTATCTAGCCCTAACTGGACTACTGTTAACGGATCGTTATCTAGCCCTAACTAGACTACTGTTAACGGATCATTATCTAGCCCTAACTGGACTACTGTTAACGGATCGTTATCTAGCCCTAACTGGACTACTGTTAACGGATCGTTATCTAGCCCTAACTGGACTACTGTTAACAGATCATTATCTAGCCCTAACTGGACTACTGTTAACAGATCATTATCTAGCCCTAACTGGACTACTGTTAACAGATCATTATCTAGCCCTAACTGGACTACTGTTAACAGATCATTATCTAGCCCTAACTGGACTACTGTTAACGGATCATTATCTAGCCCTAACTGGACTACTGTTAACGGATCATTATCTAGCCCTAACTGGACTACTGTTAACGGATCATTATCTAGCCCTAACTGGACTACTGTTAACAGATCATTATCTAGCCCTAACTGGACTACTGTTAACGGATCATTATCTAGCCCTAACTGGACTACTGTTAACGGATCATTATCTAGCCCTAACTGGACTACTGTTAACGGATCATTATCTAGCCCTAACTGGACTACTGTTAACGTATCATTATCTAGCCCTAACTGGACTACTGTTAACAGATCATTATCTAGCCCTAACTGGACTACTGTTAACAGATCATCATGTATCCCTAACTGGACTACTGTTAACAGATCATTATCTAGCCCTAACTGGACTACTGTTAACAGATCCTTATCAAGCCCTAACTGGACTACTGTTAACAGATCGTCATCTAGCCCTACCTGGACTACTGTTAACGGATCATTATCTAGCCCTAACTGGACTACTGTTAACAGATCGTCATCTAGCCCTAACTGGACTACTGTTAACGGATCATTATCTAGCCCTAACTGGACTACTGTTAACGGATCATTATCTAGCCCTAACTGGACTACTGTTAACGGATCATTATCTAGCCCTAACTGGACTACTGTTAACGGATCGTTATCTAGCCCTAACTGGACTACTGTTAACGGATCATTATCTAGCCCTAACTGGACTACTGTTAACGGATCGTTATCTAGCCCTAACTGGACTACTGTTAACGGATCATTATCTAGCCCTAACTGGACTACTGTTAACAGATCATTATCTAGCCCTAACTGGACTACTGTTAACGGATCGTTATCTAGCCCTAACTGGACTACTGTTAACAGATCATTATCTAGCCCTAACTGGACTACTGTTAACAGATCATTATCTAGCCCTAACTGGACTACTGTTAACAGATCATTATCTAGCCCTAACTGGACTACTGTTAACAGATCATTATCTAGCCCTAACTGGACTACTGTTAACGGATCATTATCTAGCCCTAACTGGACTACTGTTAACGGATCATTATCTAGCCCTAACTGGACTACTGTTAACGTATCATTATCTAGCCCTAACTGGACTACTGTTAACAGATCATTATCTAGCCCTAACTGGACTACTGTTAACAGATCATCATGTATCCCTAACTGGACTACTGTTAACATATCGTCATCTAGCCCTAACTGGACTACTGTTAACAGATCATTATCTAGCCCTAACTGGACTACTGTTAACAGATCGTTATCTAGCCCTAACTGGACTACTGTTAACAGATCGTCATCTAGCCCTAACTGGACTACTGTTAACGGATCATTATCTAGCCCTAACTGGACTACTGTTAACAGATCGTCATCTAGCCCTAACTGGACTACTGTTAACGGATCATTATCTAGCCCTAACTGGACTACTGTTAACGGATCATTATCTAGCCCTAACTGGACTACTGTTAACGGATCATTATCTAGCCCTAACTGGACTACTGTTAACGGATCATTATCTATCCCTAACTGGACTACTGTTAACGGATCATTATCTAGCCCTAACTGGACTACTGTTAACAGATCATTATCTAGCCCTAACTGGACTACTGTTAACGGATCATTATCTAGCCCTAACTGGACTACTGTTAACGGATCATTATCTAGCCCTAACTGGACTACTGTTAACGTATCATTATCTAGCCCTAACTGGACTACTGTTAACAGATCATTATCTAGCCCTAACTGGACTACTGTTAACAGATCATCATGTATCCCTAACTGGACTACTGTTAACAGATCGTTATCTAGCCCTAACTGGACTACTGTTAACAGATCGTTATCTAGCCCTAACTGGACTACTGTTAACGGATCATTATCTAGCCCTAACTGGACTACTGTTAACAGATCATTATCTAGCCCTAACTGGACTACTCTTAACGGATCATTATCTAGCCCTAACTGGACTACTGTTAACGGATCATTATCTAGCCCTAACTGGACTACTATTAACGGATCATTATCTAGCCCTAACTGGACTACTGTTAACAGATCATTATCTAGCCCTAACTGGACTACTGTTAACGGATCATTATCTAGCCCTAACTGGACTACTGTTAACGGATCATTATCTAGCCCTAACTGGACTACTGTTAACGTATCATTATCTAGCCCTAACTGGACTACTGTTAACAGATCATTATCTAGCCCTAACTGGACTACTGTTAACGGATCATTATCTAGCCCTAACTGGACTACTGTTAAAGGATCATTATCTAGCCCTAACTGGACTACTGTTAACGGATCATTATCTAGCCCTAACTGGACTACTGTTAACGGATCGTTATCTAGCCCTAACTGGACTACTGTTAACGGATCATTATCTAGCCCTAACTGGACTACTGTTAACGGATCGTTATCTAGCCCTAACTGGACTACTGTTAACGGATCATTATCTAGCCCTAACTGGACTACTGTTAACAGATCATTATCTAGCCCTAACTGGACTACTGTTAACGGATCGTTATCTAGCCCTAACTGGACTACTGTTAACAGATCATTATCTAGCCCTAACTGGACTACTGTTAACAGATCATTATCTAGCCCTAACTGGACTACTGTTAACAGATCATTATCTAGCCCTAACTGGACTACTGTTAACAGATCATTATCTAGCCCTAACTGGACTACTGTTAACAGATCATTATCTAGCCCTAACTGGACTACTGTTAACGGATCATTATCTAGCCCTAACTGGACTACTGTTAACGTATCATTATCTAGCCCTAACTGGACTACTGTTAACAGATCATTATCTAGCCCTAACTGGACTACTGTTAACAGATCATCATGTATCCCTAACTGGACTACTGTTAACATATCGTCATCTAGCCCTAACTGGACTACTGTTAACAGATCATTATCTAGCCCTAACTGGACTACTGTTAACAGATCGTTATCTAGCCCTAACTGGACTACTGTTAACAGATCGTCATCTAGCCCTAACTGGACTACTGTTAACGGATCATTATCTATACCTAACTGGACTACTGTTAACGGATCATTATCTAGCCCTAACTGGACTACTGTTAACAGATCATTATCTAGCCCTAACTGGACTACTGTTAACGGATCATTATCTAGCCCTAACTGGACTACTGTTAACGGATCATTATCTAGCCCTAACTGGACTACTGTTAACGTATCATTATCTAGCCCTAACTGGACTACTGTTAACAGATCATTATCTAGCCCTAACTGGACTACTGTTAACAGATCATCATGTATCCCTAACTGGACTACTGTTAACGGATCATTATCTAGCCCTAACTGGACTACTGTTAACGGATCATTATCTAGCCCTAACTGGACTACTGTTAACGTATCATTATCTAGCCCTAACTGGACTACTGTTAACAGATCATTATCTAGCCCTAACTGGACTACTGTTAACAGATCATCATGTATCCCTAACTGGACTACTGTTAACATATCGTCATCTAGCCCTAACTGGACTACTGTTAACAGATCATTATCTAGCCCTAACTGGACTACTGTTAACAGATCGTTATCTAGCCCTAACTGGACTACTGTTAACAGATCGTCATCTAGCCCTAACTGGACTACTGTTAACGGATCATTATCTAGCCCTAACTGGACTACTGTTAACAGATCGTCATCTAGCCCTAACTGGACTACTGTTAACGGATCATTATCTAGCCCTAACTGGACTACTGTTAACGGATCATTATCTAGCCCTAACTGGACTACTGTTAACGGATCATTATCTAGCCCTAACTGGACTACTGTTAACGGATCATTATCTATCCCTAACTGGACTACTGTTAACGGATCATTATCTAGCCCTAACTGGACTACTGTTAACAGATCATTATCTAGCCCTAACTGGACTACTGTTAACGGATCATTATCTAGCCCTAACTGGACTACTGTTAACGGATCATTATCTAGCCCTAACTGGACTACTGTTAACGTATCATTATCTAGCCCTAACTGGACTACTGTTAACAGATCATTATCTAGCCCTAACTGGACTACTGTTAACAGATCATCATGTATCCCTAACTGGACTACTGTTAACAGATCGTTATCTAGCCCTAACTGGACTACTGTTAACAGATCGTTATCTAGCCCTAACTGGACTACTGTTAACGGATCATTATCTAGCCCTAACTGGACTACTGTTAACAGATCATTATCTAGCCCTAACTGGACTACTCTTAACGGATCATTATCTAGCCCTAACTGGACTACTGTTAACGGATCATTATCTAG
This sequence comes from Salmo salar, assembly GCF_965601325.2. Taxonomy (NCBI): domain Eukaryota; kingdom Metazoa; phylum Chordata; class Actinopteri; order Salmoniformes; family Salmonidae; genus Salmo; species Salmo salar. Next base: position 61,794,469 of record NC_138304.1, on the reverse strand, counting down.
CCCTAACTGGACTACTATTAACGGATCATTATCTAGCCCTAACTGGACTACTGTTAACAGATCATTATCTAGCCCTAACTGGACTACTGTTAACGGATCATTATCTAGCCCTAACTGGACTACTGTTAACGGATCATTATCTAGCCCTAACTGGACTACTGTTAACGTATCATTATCTAGCCCTAACTGGACTACTGTTAACAGATCATTATCTAGCCCTAACTGGACTACTGTTAACGGATCATTATCTAGCCCTAACTGGACTACTGTTAAAGGATCATTATCTAGCCCTAACTGGACTACTGTTAACGGATCATTATCTAGCCCTAACTGGACTACTGTTAACGGATCGTTATCTAGCCCTAACTGGACTACTGTTAACGGATCATTATCTAGCCCTAACTGGACTACTGTTAACGGATCGTTATCTAGCCCTAACTGGACTACTGTTAACGGATCATTATCTAGCCCTAACTGGACTACTGTTAACAGATCATTATCTAGCCCTAACTGGACTACTGTTAACGGATCGTTATCTAGCCCTAACTGGACTACTGTTAACAGATCATTATCTAGCCCTAACTGGACTACTGTTAACAGATCATTATCTAGCCCTAACTGGACTACTGTTAACAGATCATTATCTAGCCCTAACTGGACTACTGTTAACAGATCATTATCTAGCCCTAACTGGACTACTGTTAACAGATCATTATCTAGCCCTAACTGGACTACTGTTAACGGATCATTATCTAGCCCTAACTGGACTACTGTTAACGTATCATTATCTAGCCCTAACTGGACTACTGTTAACAGATCATTATCTAGCCCTAACTGGACTACTGTTAACAGATCATCATGTATCCCTAACTGGACTACTGTTAACATATCGTCATCTAGCCCTAACTGGACTACTGTTAACAGATCATTATCTAGCCCTAACTGGACTACTGTTAACAGATCGTTATCTAGCCCTAACTGGACTACTGTTAACAGATCGTCATCTAGCCCTAACTGGACTACTGTTAACGGATCATTATCTATACCTAACTGGACTACTGTTAACGGATCATTATCTAGCCCTAACTGGACTACTGTTAACAGATCATTATCTAGCCCTAACTGGACTACTGTTAACGGATCATTATCTAGCCCTAACTGGACTACTGTTAACGGATCATTATCTAGCCCTAACTGGACTACTGTTAACGTATCATTATCTAGCCCTAACTGGACTACTGTTAACAGATCATTATCTAGCCCTAACTGGACTACTGTTAACAGATCATCATGTATCCCTAACTGGACTACTGTTAACAGATCGTTATCTAGCCCTAACTGGACTACTGTTAACAGATCGTTATCTAGCCCTAACTGGACTACTGTTAACGGATCATTATCTAGCCCTAACTGGACTACTGTTAACAGATCATTATCTAGCCCTAACTGGACTACTCTTAACGGATCATTATCTAGCCCTAACTGGACTACTGTTAACGGATCATTATCTAGCCCTAACTGGACTACTATTAACGGATCATTATCTAGCCCTAACTGGACTACTGTTAACAGATCATTATCTAGCCCTAACTGGACTACTGTTAACGGATCATTATCTAGCCCTAACTGGACTACTGTTAACGGATCATTATCTAGCCCTAACTGGACTACTGTTAACGGATCATTATCTAGCCCTAACTGGACTACTGTTAACGTATCATTATCTAGCCCTAACTGGACTACTGTTAACAGATCATTATCTAGCCCTAACTGGACTACTGTTAACGGATCATTATCTAGCCCTAACTGGACTACTGTTAAAGGATCATTATCTAGCCCTAACTGGACTACTGTTAACGGATCATTATCTAGCCCTAACTGGACTACTGTTAACGGATCGTTATCTAGCCCTAACTGGACTACTGTTAACGGATCATTATCTAGCCCTAACTGGACTACTGTTAACGGATCGTTATCTAGCCCTAACTGGACTACTGTTAACGGATCATTATCTAGCCCTAACTGGACTACTGTTAACAGATCATTATCTAGCCCTAACTGGACTACTGTTAACGGATCGTTATCTAGCCCTAACTGGACTACTGTTAACAGATCATTATCTAGCCCTAACTGGACTACTGTTAACAGATCATTATCTAGCCCTAACTGGACTACTGTTAACAGATCATTATCTAGCCCTAACTGGACTACTGTTAACAGATCATTATCTAGCCCTAACTGGACTACTGTTAACAGATCATTATCTAGCCCTAACTGGACTACTGTTAACGGATCATTATCTAGCCCTAACTGGACTACTGTTAACGTATCATTATCTAGCCCTAACTGGACTACTGTTAACAGATCATTATCTAGCCCTAACTGGACTACTGTTAACAGATCATCATGTATCCCTAACTGGACTACTGTTAACATATCGTCATCTAGCCCTAACTGGACTACTGTTAACAGATCATTATCTAGCCCTAACTGGACTACTGTTAACAGATCGTTATCTAGCCCTAACTGGACTACTGTTAACAGATCGTCATCTAGCCCTAACTGGACTACTGTTAACGGATCATTATCTAGCCCTAACTGGACTACTGTTAACAGATCGTCATCTAGCCCTAACTGGACTACTGTTAACGGATAATTATCTAGCCCTAACTGGACTACTGTTAACGGATCATTATCTAGCCCTAACTGGACTACTGTTAACGGATCATTATCTAGCCCTAACTGGACTACTGTTAACGGATCATTATCTATCCCTAACTGGACTACTGTTAACGGATCATTAGCTAGCCCTAACTGGACTACTGTTAACAGATCATTATCTAGCCCTAACTGGACTACTGTTAACGGATCATTATCTAGCCCTAACTGGACTAATGTTAACGGATCATTATCTAGCCCTAACTGGACTTCTGTTAACGTATCATTATCTAGCCCTAACTGGACTACTGTTAACAGATCATTATCTAGCCCTAACTGGACTACTGTTAACAGATCATCATGTATCCCTAACTGGACTACTGTTAACAGATCGTTATCTAGCCCTAACTGGACTACTGTTAACAGATCGTTATCTAGCCCTAACTGGACTACTGTTAACGGATCATTATCTAGCCCTAACTGGACTACTGTTAACAGATCATTATCTAGCCCTAACTGGACTACTCTTAACGGATCATTATCTAGCCCTAACTGGACTACTGTTAACGGATCATTATCTAGCCCTAACTGGACTACTGTTAACGTATCATTATCTAGCCCTAACTGGACTACTGTTAACAGATCATTATCTAGCCCTAACTGGACTACTGTTAACAGATCATCATGTATCCCTAACTGGACTACTGTTAACAGATCGTTATCTAGCCCTAACTGGACTACTGTTAACAGATCGTTATCTAGCCCTAACTGGACTACTGTTAACGGATCATTATCTAGCCCTAACTGGACTACTGTTAACAGATCATTATCTAGCCCTAACTGGACTACTGTTAACAGATCATTATCTAGCCCTAACTGGACTACTGTTAACAGATCATTATCTAGCCCTAACTGGACTACGGTTAACAGATCATCATGTATCCCTAACTGGACTACTGTTAACAGATCGTTATCTAGCCCTAACTGGACTACTGTTAACAGATCGTTATCTAGCCCTAACTGGACTACTGTTAACGGATCATTATCTAGCCCTAACTGGACTACTGTTAACAGATCATTATCTAGCCCTAACTGGACTACTGTTAACAGATCATTATCTAGCCCTAACTGGACTACTGTTAACAGAACGTTATCTAGCCCTAACTGGACTACTGTTAACAGATCGTCATCTAGCCCTAACTGGACTACTGTTAACGGATCATTATCTAGACCTAACTGGACTACTGTTAATGGATCATTATCTAGCCCTAACTGGACTACTGTTAACAGATCATTATCTAGCCCTAACTGGACTACTGTTAACAGATCATTATCTAGCCCTAACTGGACTACTGTTAACAGATCAATATCTAGCCCTAACTGGACTACTGTTAACAGATCATTATCTAGCCCTAACTGGACTACTGTTAACAGATCATTATCTAGCCCTAATTGGACTACTGTTAACAGATCATTATCTAGCCTTAACTGGACTACTGTTAACGGATCATTATCTAGCACTAACTGGACTACTGTTAACGGATCATTATCTAGCCCTAACTGGACTACTGTTAACAGATCATTATCTAGCCGTAACTGGACTACTGTTAACAGATCATTAACTAGCCCTAACTGGACTACTGTTAACAGATCATTATCTAGCCCTAACTGAACTACTGTTAACGGATCATTATCTAGCCCTAATTGGACTACTGTTAACAGATCATTATCTAGCCCTAACTGGACTACTGTTAACGGATCATTATCTAGCCCTAACTGGACTACTGTTAACAGATCATTATCTAGCCCTAACTGGACTACTGTTAACGGATCGTTATCTAGCCCTAACTGGACTACTGTTAACAGATCATTATCTAGCCCTAACTGGACTACTGTTAACAGATCATTATCTAGCCCTAACTGGACTACTGTTAACAGATCATTATCTAGCCCTAACTGGACTACTGTTAACAGATCATTATCTAGCCCTAACTGGACTACTGTTAACAGATCATTATCTAGCCCTAACTGGACTACTGTTAACAGATCGTCATGTATCCCTAACTGGACTACTGTTAACATATCGTCATCTAGCCCTAACTGGACTACTGTTAACAGATCATTATCTAGCCCTAACTGGACTACTGTTAACAGATCGTTATCTAGCCCTAACTGGACTACTGTTAACAGATCGTCATCTAGCCCTAACTGGACTACTGTTAACGGATCATTATCTAGCCCTAACTGGACTACTGTTAACAGATCGTCATCTAGCCCTAACTGGACTACTGTTAACGGATCATTATCTAGCCCTAACTGGACTACTGTTAACAGATCATCATGTATCCCTAACTGGACTACTGTTAACATATCGTCATCTAGCCCTAACTGGACTACTGTTAACAGATCATTATCTAGCCCTAACTGGACTACTGTTAACGTATCATTATCTAGCCCTAACTGGACTACTGTTAACAGATCATTATCTAGCCCTAACTGGACTACTGTTAACAGATCATCATGTATCCCTAACTGGACTACTGTTAACAGATCGTTATCTAGCCCTAACTGGACTACTGTTAACAGATCGTTATCTAGCCCTAACTGGACTACTGTTAACGGATCATTATCTAGCCCTAACTGGACTACTGTTAACAGATCATTATCTAGCCCTAACTGGACTACTCTTAACGGATCATTATCTAGCCCTAACTGGACTACTGTTAACGGATCATTATCTAGCCCTAACTGGACTACTGTTAACGTATCATTATCTAGCCCTAACTGGACTACTGTTAACAGATCATTATCTAGCCCTAACTGGACTACTGTTAACAGATCATCATGTATCCCTAACTGGACTACTGTTAACAGATCGTTATCTAGCCCTAACTGGACTACTGTTAACAGATCGTTATCTAGCCCTAACTGGACTACTGTTAACGGATCATTATCTAGCCCTAACTGGACTACTGTTAACAGATCATTATCTAGCCCTAACTGGACTACTGTTAACAGATCATTATCTAGCCCTAACTGGACTACTGTTAACAGATCATTATCTAGCCCTAACTGGACTACGGTTAACAGATCATCATGTATCCCTAACTGGACTACTGTTAACAGATCGTTATCTAGCCCTAACTGGACTACTGTTAACAGATCGTTATCTAGCCCTAACTGGACTACTGTTAACGGATCATTATCTAGCCCTAACTGGACTACTGTTAACAGATCATTATCTAGCCCTAACTGGACTACTGTTAACAGATCATTATCTAGCCCTAACTGGACTACTGTTAACAGAACGTTATCTAGCCCTAACTGGACTACTGTTAACAGATCGTCATCTAGCCCTAACTGGACTACTGTTAACGGATCATTATCTAGACCTAACTGGACTACTGTTAATGGATCATTATCTAGCCCTAACTGGACTACTGTTAACAGATCATTATCTAGCCCTAACTGGACTACTGTTAACAGATCATTATCTAGCCCTAACTGGACTACTGTTAACAGATCAATATCTAGCCCTAACTGGACTACTGTTAACAGATCATTATCTAGCCCTAACTGGACTACTGTTAACAGATCATTATCTAGCCCTAATTGGACTACTGTTAACAGATCATTATCTAGCCTTAACTGGACTACTGTTAACGGATCATTATCTAGCACTAACTGGACTACTGTTAACGGATCATTATCTAGCCCTAACTGGACTACTGTTAACAGATCATTATCTAGCCGTAACTGGACTACTGTTAACAGATCATTAACTAGCCCTAACTGGACTACTGTTAACAGATCATTATCTAGCCCTAACTGAACTACTGTTAACGGATCATTATCTAGCCCTAACTGGACTACTGTTAACAGATCATTATCTAGCCCTAACTGGACTACTGTTAACGGATCATTATCTAGCCCTAACTGGACTACTGTTAACAGATCATTATCTAGCCCTAACTGGACTACTGTTAACGGATCGTTATCTAGCCCTAACTGGACTACTGTTAACAGATCATTATCTAGCCCTAACTGGACTACTGTTAACAGATCATTATCTAGCCCTAACTGGACTACTGTTAACAGATCATTATCTAGCCCTAACTGGACTACTGTTAACAGATCATTATCTAGCCCTAACTGGACTACTGTTAACAGATCATTATCTAGCCCTAACTGGACTACTGTTAACAGATCATCATGTATCCCTAACTGGACTACTGTTAACATATCGTCATCTAGCCCTAACTGGACTACTGTTAACAGATCATTATCTAGCCCTAACTGGACTACTGTTAACAGATCGTTATCTAGCCCTAACTGGACTACTGTTAACAGATCGTCATCTAGCCCTAACTGGACTACTGTTAACGGATCATTATCTAGCCCTAACTGGACTACTGTTAACAGATCGTCATCTAGCCCTAACTGGACTACTGTTAACGGATCATTATCTAGCCCTAACTGGACTACTGTTAACAGATCATCATGTATCCCTAACTGGACTACTGTTAACATATCGTCATCTAGCCCTAACTGGACTACTGTTAACAGATCATTATCTAGCCCTAACTGGACTACTGTTAACAGATCGTTATCTAGCCCTAACTGGACTACTGTTAACAGATCGTCATCTAGCCCTAACTGGACTACTGTTAACAGATCATTATCTAGCCCTAACTGGACTACTGTTAACAGATCGTTATCTAGCCCTAACTGGACTACTGTTAACAGATCATTATCTAGCCCTAACTGGACTACTGTTAACAGATCATTATCTAGCCCTAACTGGACTACTGTTAACGGATCATTATCTAGCCCTAACTGGACTACTGTTAACGGATCATTATCTAGCCCTAACTGGACTACTGTTAACGTATCATTATCTAGCCCTAACTGGACTACTGTTAACAGATCATTATCTAGCCCTAACTGGACTACTGTTAACAGATCATCATGTATCCCTAACTGGACTACTGTTAACATATCGTCATCTAGCCCTAACTGGACTACTGTTAACAGATCATTATCTAGCCCTAACTGGACTACTGTTAACAGATCGGTATCTAGCCCTAACTGGACTACTGTTAACAGATCGTCATCTAGCCCTAACTGGACTACTGTTAACGGATCATTATCTAGCCCTAACTGGACTACTGTTAACAGATCGTCATCTAGCCCTAACTGGACTACTGTTAACGGATAATTATCTAGCCCTAACTGGACTACTGTTAACGGATCATTATCTAGCCCTAACTGGACTACTGTTAACGGATCATTATCTAGTCCTAACTGGACTACTGTTAACGGATCATTATCTATCCCTAACTGGACTACTGTTAACGGATCATTATCTAGCCCTAACTGGACTACTGTTAACAGATCATTATCTAGCCCTAACTGGACTACTGTTAACGGATCATTATCTAGCCCTAACTGGACTACTGTTAACGGATCATTATCTAGCCCTAACTGGACTACTGTTAACGTATCATTATCTAGCCCTAACTGGACTACTGTTAACAGATCATTATCTAGCCCTAACTGGACTACTGTTAACAGATCATCATGTATCCCTAACTGGACTACTGTTAACAGATCGTTATCTAGCCCTAACTGGACTACTGTTAACAGATCGTTATCTAGCCCTAACTGGACTACTGTTAACGGATCATTATCTAGCCCTAACTGGACTACTGTTAACAGATCATTATCTAGCCCTAACTGGACTACTCTTAACGGATCATTATCTAGCCCTAACTGGACTACTGTTAACGGATCATTATCTAGCCCTAACTGGACTACTGTTAACGTATCATTATCTAGCCCTAACTGGACTACTGTTAACAGATCATTATCTAGCCCTAACTGGACTACTGTTAACAGATCATCATGTATCCCTAACTGGACTACTGTTAACAGATCGTTATCTAGCCCTAACTGGACTACTGTTAACAGATCGTTATCTAGCCCTAACTGGACTACTGTTAACGGATCATTATCTAGCCCTAACTGGACTACTGTTAACAGATCATTATCTAGCCCTAACTGGACTACTGTTAACAGATCATTATCTAGCCCTAACTGGACTACTGTTAACAGATCATTATCTAGCCCTAACTGGACTACTGTTAACAGATCATCATGTATCCCTAACTGGACTACTGTTAACAGATCGTTATCTAGCCCTAACTGGACTACTGTTAACAGATCGTTATCTAGCCCTAACTGGACTACTGTTAACGGATCATTATCTAGCCCTAACTGGACTACTGTTAACAGATCATTATCTAGCCCTAACTGGACTACTGTTAACAGATCATTATCTAGCCCTAACTGGACTACTGTTAACAGAACGTTATCTAGCCCTAACTGGACTACTGTTAACAGATCGTCATCTAGCCCTAACTGGACTACTGTTAACGGATCATTATCTAGACCTAACTGGACTACTGTTAATGGATCATTATCTAGCCCTAACTGGACTACTGTTAACAGATCATTATCTAGCCCTAACTGGACTACTGTTAACAGATCATTATCTAGCCCTAACTGGACTACTGTTAACAGATCATTATCTAGCCCTAACTGGACTACTGTTAACAGATCAATATCTAGCCCTAACTGGACTACTGTTAACAGATCATTATCTAGCCCTAACTGGACTACTGTTAACAGATCATTATCTAGCCCTAATTGGACTACTGTTAACAGATCATTATCTAGCCTTAACTGGACTACTGTTAACGGATCATTATCTAGCACTAACTGGACTACTGTTAACGGATCATTATCTAGCCCTAACTGGACTACTGTTAACAGATCATTATCTAGCCGTAACTGGACTACTGTTAACAGATCATTAACTAGCCCTAACTGGACTACTGTTAACAGATCATTATCTAGCCCTAACTGAACTACTGTTAACGGATCATTATCTAGCCCTAACTGGACTACTGTTAACAGATCATTATCTAGCCCTAACTGGACTACTGTTAACGGATCATTATCTAGCCCTAACTGGACTACTGTTAACAGATCATTATCTAGCCCTAACTGGACTACTGTTAACGGATCGTTATCTAGCCCTAACTGGACTACTGTTAACAGATCATTATCTAGCCCTAACTGGACTACTGTTAACAGATCATTATCTAGCCCTAACTGGACTACTGTTAACAGATCATTATCTAGCCCTAACTGGACTACTGTTAACAGATCGTTATCTAGCCCTAACTGGACTACTGTTAACAGATCGTCATCTAGCCCTAACTGGACTACTGTTAACGGATCATTATCTAGCCCTAACTGGACTACTGTTAACAGATCGTCATCTAGCCCTAACTGGACTACTGTTAACAGATCATTATCTAGCCCTAACTGGACTACTGTTAACGGATCATTATCTAGCCCTAACTGGACTACTGTTAACGGATCATTATCTAGCCCTAACTGGACTACTGTTAACGGATCATTATCTAGCCCTAACTGGACTACTGTTAACGGATCATTATCTATCCCTAACTGGACTACTGTTAACGGATCATTATCTAGCCCTAACTGGACTACTGTTAACAGATCATTATCTAGCCCTAACTGGACTACTGTTAACGGATCATTATCTAGCCCTAACTGGACTACTGTTAACGGATCATTATCTAGCCCTAACTGGACTACTGTTAACGTATCATTATCTAGCCCTAACTGGACTACTGTTAACAGATCATTATCTAGCCCTAACTGGACTACTGTTAACAGATCATCATGTATCCCTAACTGGACTACTGTTAACAGATCGTTATCTAGCCCTAACTGGACTACTGTTAACAGATCGTTATCTAGCCCTAACTGGACTACTGTTAACAGATCATTATCTAGCCCTAACTGGACTACTGTTAGCAGATCATTATCTAGCCCTAACTGGACTACTGATAACAGATCATCATGTATCCCTAACTGGACTACTGTTAACAGATCGTTATCTAGCCCTAACTGGACTACTGTTAACAGATCGTTATCTAGCCCTAACTGGACTACTGTTAACGGATCATTATCTAGCCCTAACTGGACTACTGTTAACAGATCATTATCTAGCCCTAACTGGACTACTGTTAACAGATCATTATCTAGCCCTAACTGGACTACTGTTAACAGATCATCATGTATCCCTAACTGGACTACTGTTAACAGATCATTATCTAGCCCTAACTGGACTACTGTTAACAGATCGTTATCAAGCCCTAACTGGACTACTGTTAACAGATCGTCATCTAGCCCTAACTGGACTACTGTTAACGGATCATTATCTAGCCCTAACTGGACTACTGTTAACAGATCGCCATCTAGCCCTAACTGGACTACTGTTAACAGATCATCATGTATCCCTAACTGGACTACTGTTAACAGATCGTTATCTAGCCCTAACTGGACTACTGTTAACAGATCGTTATCTAGCCCTAACTGGACTACTGTTAACGGATCATTATCTAGCCCTAACTGGACTACTGTTAACAGATCATTATCTAGCCCTAACTGGACTACTGTTAACAGATCATTATCTAGCCCTAACTGGACTACTGTTAACAGATCATCATGTATCCCTAACTGGACTACTGTTAACAGATCATTATCTAGCCCTAACTGGACTACTGTTAACAGATCGTTATCAAGCCCTAACTGGACTACTGTTAACAGATCGTCATCTAGCCCTAACTGGACTACTGTTAACGGATCATTATCTAGCCCTAACTGGACTACTGTTAACGGATCATTATCTAGCCCTAACTGGACTACTGTTAACGGATCATTATCTAGCCCTAACTGGACTACTGTTAACGGATCGTTATCTAGCCCTAACTGGACTACTGTTAACGGATCATTATCTAGCCCTAACTGGACTACTGTTAACGGATCGTTATCTAGCCCTAACTGGACTACTGTTAATGGATCATTATCTAGCCCTAACTGGACTACTGTTAACAGATCATTATCTAGCCCTAACTGGACTACTGTTAACGGATCGTTATCTAGCCCTAACTGGACTACTGTTAACAGATCATTATCTAGCCCTAACTGGACTACTGTTAACAGATCATTATCTAGCCCTAACTGGACTACTGTTAACAGATCATTATCTAGCCCTAACTGGACTACTGTTAACAGATCATTATCTAGCCCTAACTGGACTACTCTTAACGGATCATTATCTAGCCCTAACTGGACTACTGTTAACGGATCATTATCTAGCCCTAACTGGACTACTGTTAACGGATCATTATCTAGCCCTAACTGGACTACTGTTAACAGATCATTATCTAGCCCTAACTGGACTACTGTTAACAGATCATTATCTAGCCCTAACTGGACTACTGTTAACGGATCATTATCTAGCCCTAACTGGACTACTGTTAACGGATCATTATCTAGCCCTAACTGGACTACTGTTAACGGATCATTATCTAGCCCTAACTGGACTACTCTTAACGGATCATTATCTAGCCCTAACTGGACTACTGTTAACGGATCATTATCTAGCCCTAACTGGACTACTGTTAACAGATCATTATCTAGCCCTAACTGGACTACTGTTAACAGATCATCATGTATCCCTAACTGGACTACTGTTAACAGATCGTCATCTAGCCCTAACTGGACTACTGTTAACAGATCATTATCTAGCCCTAACTGGACTACTGTTAACAGATCGTTATCTAGCCCTAACTGGACTACTGTTAACAGATCGTCATCTAGCCCTAACTGGACTACTGTTAACGGATCATTATCTAGCCCTAACTGGACTACTGTTAACAGATCGTCATCTAGCCCTAACTGGACTACTGTTAACGGATCATTATCTAGCCCTAACTGGACTACTGTTAACGGATCATTATCTATCCCTAACTGGACTACTGTTAACGGATCATTATCTAGCCCTAACTGGACTACTGTTAACAGATCATGATCTAGCCCTAACTGGACTACTGTTAACGGATCATTATCTAGCCCTAACTGGACTACTGTTAACGGATCATTATCTAGCCCTAACTGGACTACTGTTAACGTATCATTATCTAGCCCTAACTGGACTACTGTTAACAGATCATTATCTAGCCCTAACTGGACTACTGTTAACAGATCATCATGTATCGCTAACTGGACTACTGTTAACAGATCGTTATCTAGCCCTAACTGGACTACTGTTAACAGATCGTTATCTAGCCCTAACTGGACTACTGTTAACGGATCATTATCTAGCCCTAACTGGACTACTGTTAACAGATCATTATCTAGCCCTAACTGGACTACTGTTAACAGATCATTATCTAGCCCTAACTGGACTACTGTTAACAGATCATTATCTAGCCCTAACTGGACTACTGTTAACAGATCATCATGTATCCCTAACTGGACTACTGTTAACAGATCGTTATCTAGCCCTAACTGGACTACTGTTAACAGATCGTTATCTAGCCCTAACTGGACTACTGTTAACGGATCATTATCTAGCCCTAACTGGACTACTGTTAACAGATCATTATCTAGCCCTAACTGGACTACTGTTAACAGATCAATATCTAGCCCTAACTGGACTACTGTTAACAGATCATTATCTAGCCCTAACTGGACTACTGTTAACAGATCATTATCTAGCCCTAATTGGACTACTGTTAACAGATCATTATCTAGCCTTAATTGGACTACTGTTAACAGATCATTATCTAGCCTTAACTGGACTACTGTTAACGGATCATTATCTAGCACTAACTGGACTACTGTTAACGGATCATTATCTAGCCCTAACTGGACTACTGTTAACAGATCATTATCTAGCCGTAACTGGACTACTGTTAACAGATCATTAACTAGCCCTAACTGGACTACTGTTAACAGATCATTATCTAGCCCTAACTGAACTGCTGTTAACGGATCATTATCTAGCCCTAACTGGACTACTGTTAACAGATCATTATCTAGCCCTAACTGGACTACTGTTAACGGATCATTATCTAGCCCTAACTGGACTACTGTTAACGTATCATTATCTAGCCCTAACTGGACTACTGTTAACAGATCATTATCTAGCCCTAACTGGACTACTGTTAACAGATCATCATGTATCCCTAACTGGACTACTGTTAACAGATCGTTATCTAGCCCTAACTGGACTACTGTTAACAGATCGTTATCTAGCCCTAACTGGACTACTGTTAATGGATCATTATCTAGCCCTAACTGGACTACTGTTAACAGATCATTATCTAGCCCTAACTGGACTACTGTTAACAGATCATTATCTAGCCCTAACTGGACTACTGTTAACAGAACGTTATCTAGCCCTAACTGGACTACTGTTAACAGATCGTCATCTAGCCCTAACTGGACTACTGTTAACGGATCATTATCTAGACCTAACTGGACTACTGTTAATGGATCATTATCTAGCCCTAACTGGACTACTGTTAACAGATCATTATCTAGCCCTAACTGGACTACTGTTAACAGATCATTATCTAGCCCTAATTGGACTACTGTTAACAGATCATTATCTAGCCTTAACTGGACTACTGTTAACGGATCATTATCTAGCACTAACTGGACTACTGTTAACGGATCATTATCTAGCCCTAACTGGACTACTGTTAACAGATCATTATCTAGCCGTAACTGGACTACTGTTAACAGATCATTAACTAGCCCTAACTGGACTACTGTTAACAGATCATTATCTAGCCCTAACTGAACTACTGTTAACGGATCATTATCTAGCCCTAACTGGACTACTGTTAACAGATCATTATCTAGCCCTAACTGGACTACTGTTAACGGATCATTATCTAGCCCTAACTGGACTACTGTTAACAGATCATTATCTAGCCCTAACTGGACTACTGTTAACGGATCGTTATCTAGCCCTAACTGGACTACTGTTAACAGATCATTATCTAGCCCTAACTGGACTACTGTTAACAGATCATTATCTAGCCCTAACTGGACTACTGTTAAAAGATCATTATCTAGCCCTAACTGGACTACTGTTAACAGATCATTATCTAGCCCTAACTGGACTACTCTTAACGGATCATTATCTAGCCCTAACTGGACTACTGTTAACGGATCATTATCTAGCCCTAACTGGACTACTGTTAACGGATCATTATCTAGCCCTAACTGGACTACTGTTAACAGATCATTATCTAGCCCTAACTGGACTACTGTTAACGGATCATTATCTAGCCCTAACTGGACTACTGTTAACGGATCATTATCTAGCCCTAACTGGACTACTGTTAACGGATCATTATCTAGCCCTAACTGGACTACTGTTAACGGATCATTATCTAGCCCTAACTGGACTACTGTTAACAGATCATTATCTAGCCCTAACTGGACTACTGTTAACAGATCATCATGTATCCCTAACTGGACTACTGTTAACAGATCGTCATCTAGCCCTAACTGGACTACTGTTAACAGATCATTATCTAGCCCTAACTGGACTACTGTTAACAGATCGTTATCTAGCCCTAACTGGACTACTGTTAACAGATCGTCATCTAGCCCTAACTGGACTACTGTTAACGGATCATTATCTAGCCCTAACTGGACTACTGTTAACAGATCGTCATCTAGCCCTAACTGGACTACTGTTAACGGATCATTATCTAGCCCTAACTGGACTACTGTTAACGGATCATTATCTATCCCTAACTGGACTACTGTTAACGGATCATTATCTAGCCCTAACTGGACTACTGTTAACAGATCATTATCTAGCCCTAACTGGACTACTGTTAACGGATCATTATCTAGCCCTAACTGGACTACTGTTAACGGATCATTATCTAGCCCTAACTGGACTACTGTTAACAGATCATTATCTAGCCCTAACTGGACTACTGTTAACGGATCATTATCTAGCCCTAACTGGACTACTGTTAACGGATCATTATCTAGCCCTAACTGGACTACTGTTAACGGATCATTATCTAGCCCTAACTGGACTACTGTTAACGTATCATTATCTAGCCCTAACTGGACTACTGTTAACAGATCATTATCTAGCCCTAACTGGACTACTGTTAACAGATCATCATGTATCCCTAACTGGACTACTGTTAACAGATCGTCATCTAGCCCTAACTGGACTACTGTTAACAGATCATTATCTAGCCCTAACTGGACTACTGTTAACGGATCATTATCTAGCCCTAACTGGACTACTGTTAACGGATCATTATCTAGCCCTAACTGGACTACTGTTAACGTATCATTATCTAGCCCTAACTGGACTACTTTTAACAGATCATTATCTAGCCCTAACTGGACTACTGTTAACAGATCATCATGTATCCCTAACTGGACTACTGTTAACAGATCGTTATCTAGCCCTAACTGGACTACTGTTAACAGATCGTTATCTAGCCCTAACTGGACTACTGTTAACGGATCATTATCTAGCCCTAACTGGACTACTGTTAACAGATCATTATCTAGCCCTAACTGGACTACTGTTAACAGATCATTATCTAGCCCTAACTGGACTACTGTTAACAGATCATTATCTAGCCCTAACTGGACTACTGTTAACAGATCATTATCTAGCCCTAACTGGACTACTGTTAACAGATCATTATCTAGCCCTAACTGGACTACTGTTAACAGATCATCATGTATCCCTAACTGGACTACTGTTAACAGATCGTTATCTAGCCCTAACTGGACTACTGTTAACAGATCGTTATCTAGCCCTAACTGGACTACTGTTAACGGATCATTATCTAGCCCTAACTGGACTACTGTTAACAGATCATTATCTAGCCCTAACTGGACTACTGTTAACAGATCATTATCTAGCCCTAACTGGACTACTGTTAACAGAACATTATCTAGCCCTAACTGGACTACTGTTAACAGATCGTCATCTAGCCCTAACTGGACTACTGTTAACGGATCATTATCTAGCCCTAACTGGACTACTGTTAATGGATCATTATCTAGCCCTAACTGGACTACTGTTAACAGATCATTATCTAGCCCTAACTGGACTACTGTTAACAGATCATTATCTAGCCCTAACTGGACTACTGTTAACAGATCATTATCTAGCCCTAACTGGACTACTGTTAACAGATCAATATCTAGCCCTAACTGGACTACTGTTAACAGATCATTATCTAGCCTTAACTGGACTACTGTTAACGGATCATTATCTAGCCCTAACTGGACTACTGTTAATGGATCTTTATCTAGCCCTAACTGGACTACTGTTAACAGATCATTATCTAGCCCTAACTGGACTACTGTTAACAGATCATTATCTAGCCCTAACTGGACTACTGTTAACAGATCATTATCTAGCCCTAACTGGACTACTGTTAACAGATCAATATCTAGCCCTAACTGGACTACTGTTAACAGATCATTATCTAGCCCTAACTGGACTACTGTTAACAGATCATTATCTAGCCCTAATTGGACTACTGTTAACAGATCATTATCTAGCCTTAACTGGACTACTGTTAACAGATCATTAACTAGCCCTAACTGGACTACTGTTAACAGATCATTATCTAGCCCTAACTGAACTACTGTTAACGGATCATTATCTAGCCCTAACTGGACTACTGTTAACAGATCATTATCTAGCCCTAACTGGACTACTGTTAACGGATCATTATCTAGCCCTAACTGGACTACTGTTAACAGATCATTATCTAGCCCTAACTGGACTACTGTTAACGGATCGTTATCTAGCCCTAACTGGACTACTGTTAACAGATCATTATCTAGCCCTAACTGGACTACTGTTAACAGATCATTATCTAGCCCTAACTGGACTACTGTTAACAGATCATTATCTAGCCCTAACTGGACTACTGTTAACAGATCATTATCTAGCCCTAACTGGACTACTCTTAACGGATCATTATCTAGCCCTAACTGGACTACTGTTAACGGATCATTATCTAGCCCTAACTGGACTACTGTTAACGGATCATTATCTAGCCCTAACTGGACTACTGTTAACAGATCATTATCTAGCCCTAACTGGACTACTGTTAACGGATCATTATCTAGCCCTAACTGGACTACTGTTAACGGATCATTATCTAGCCCTAACTGGACTACTGTTAACGGATCATTATCTAGCCCTAACTGGACTACTGTTAACGGATCATTATCTAGCCCTAACTGGACTACTGTTAACGTATCATTATCTAGCCCTAACTGGACTACTGTTAACAGATCATTATCTAGCCCTAACTGGACTACTGTTAACAGATCATCATGTATCCCTAACTGGACTACTGTTAACAGATCGTCATCTAGCCCTAACTGGACTACTGTTAACAGATCATTATCTAGCCCTAACTGGACTACTGTTAACAGATCGTTATCTAGCCCTAACTGGACTACTGTTAACAGATCGTCATCTAGCCCTAACTGGACTACTGTTAACGGATCATTATCTAGCCCTAACTGGACTACTGTTAACAGATCGTCATCTAGCCCTAACTGGACTACTGTTAACGGATCATTATCTAGCCCTAACTGGACTACTGTTAACGGATCATTATCTATCCCTAACTGGACTACTGTTAACGGATCATTATCTAGCCCTAACTGGACTACTGTTAACAGATCATTATCTAGCCCTAACTGGACTACTGTTAACGGATCATTATCTAGCCCTAACTGGACTACTGTTAACGGATCATTATCTAGCCCTAACTGGACTACTGTTAACAGATCATTATCTAGCCCTAACTGGACTACTGTTAACGGATCATTATCTAGCCCTAACTGGACTACTGTTAACGGATCATTATCTAGCCCTAACTGGACTACTGTTAACGGATCATTATCTAGCCCTAACTGGACTACTGTTAACGGATCATTATCTAGCCCTAACTGGACTACTGTTAACGTATCATTATCTAGCCCTAACTGGACTACTGTTAACAGATCATTATCTAGCCCTAACTGGACTACTGTTAACAGATCATCATGTATCCCTAACTGGACTACTGTTAACAGATCGTCATCTAGCCCTAACTGGACTACTGTTAACAGATCATTATCTAGCCCTAACTGGACTACTGTTAACAGATCGTTATCTAGCCCTAACTGGACTACTGTTAACAGATCGTCATCTAGCCCTAACTGGACTACTGTTAACGGATCATTATCTAGCCCTAACTGGACTACTGTTAACAGATCGTCATCTAGCCCTAACTGGACTACTGTTAACGGATCATTATCTAGCCCTAACTGGACTACTGTTAACGGATCATTATCTATCCCTAACTGGACTACTGTTAACGGATCATTATCTAGCCCTAACTGGACTACTGTTAACAGATCATTATCTAGCCCTAACTGGACTACTGTTAACGGATCATTATCTAGCCCTAACTGGACTACTGTTAACGGATCATTATCTAGCCCTAACTGGACTACTGTTAACGTATCATTATCTAGCCCTAACTGGACTACTTTTAACAGATCATTATCTAGCCCTAACTGGACTACTGTTAACAGATCATCATGTATCCCTAACTGGACTACTGTTAACAGATCGTTATCTAGCCCTAACTGGACTACTGTTAACAGATCGTTATCTAGCCCTAACTGGACTACTGTTAACGGATCATTATCTAGCCCTAACTGGACTACTGTTAACAGATCGTTATCTAGCCCTAACTGGACTACTGTTAACAGATCATTATCTAGCCCTAACTGGACTACTGTTAACAGATCATTATCTAGCCCTAACTGGACTACTGTTAACAGATCATTATCTAGCCCTAACTGGACTACTGTTAACAGATCATTATCTAGCCCTAACTGGACTACTGTTAACAGATCATCATGTATCCCTAACTGGACTACTGTTAACAGATCGTTATCTAGCCCTAACTGGACTACTGTTAACAGATCGTTATCTAGCCCTAACTGGACTACTGTTAACGGATCATTATCTAGCCCTAACTGGACTACTGTTAACAGATCATTATCTAGCCCTAACTGGACTACTGTTAACAGATCATTATCTAGCCCTAACTGGACTACTGTTAACAGAACATTATCTAGCCCTAACTGGACTACTGTTAACAGATCGTCATCTAGCCCTAACTGGACTACTGTTAACGGATCATTATCTAGCCCTAACTGGACTACTGTTAATGGATCATTATCTAGCCCTAACTGGACTACTGTTAACAGATCATTATCTAGCCCTAACTGGACTACTGTTAACAGATCATTATCTAGCCCTAACTGGACTACTGTTAACAGATCATTATCTAGCCCTAACTGGACTACTGTTAACAGATCAATATCTAGCCCTAACTGGACTACTGTTAACAGATCATTATCTAGCCTTAACTGGACTATTGTTAACGGATCATTATCTAGCCCTAACTGGACTACTGTTAATGGATCATTATCTAGCCCTAACTGGACTACTGTTAACAGATCATTATCTAGCCCTAACTGGACTACTGTTAACAGATCATTATCTAGCCCTAACTGGACTACTGTTAACAGATCATTATCTAGCCCTAACTGGACTACTGTTAACAGATCAATATCTAGCCCTAACTGGACTACTGTTAACAGATCATTATCTAGCCCTAACTGGACTACTGTTAACAGATCATTATCTAGCCCTAATTGGACTACTGTTAACAGATCATTATCTAGCCTTAACTGGACTACTGTTAACGGATCATTATCTAGCCCTAACTGGACTACTGTTAACGGATCATTATCTAGCCCTAACTGGACTACTGTTAACAGATCATTATCTAGCCGTAACTGGACTACTGTTAACAGATCATTAACTAGCCCTAACTGGACTACTGTTAACAGATCATTATCTAGCCCTAACTGGACTACTGTTAACAGATCATTATCTAGCCCTAACTGGACTACTGTTAACAGATCATTATCTAGCCCTAACTGGACTACTGTTAACGGATCATTATCTAGCCCTAACTGGACTACTGTTAACGGATCATTATCTAGCCCTAACTGGACTACTGTTAACGGATCATTATCTAGCCCTAACTGGACTACTGTTAACAGATCATTATCTAGCCCTAACTGGACTACTGTTAACGGATCATTATCTAGCCCTAACTGGACTACTGTTAACAGATCATTATCTAGCCCTAACTGGACTACTGTTAACGGATCATTATCTAGCCCTAACTGGACTACTGTTAACGTATCATTATCTAGCCCTAACTGGACTACTGTTAACAGATCATTATCTAGCCCTAACTGGACTACTGTTAACAGATCATCATGTATCCCTAACTGGACTACTGTTAACAGATCGTCATCTAGCCCTAACTGGACTACTGTTAACAGATCATTATCTAGCCCTAACTGGACTACTGTTAACAGATCATTATCTAGCCCTAACTGGACTACTGTTAACAGATCGTCATCTAGCCCTAACTGGACTACTGTTAACGGATCATTATCTAGCCCTAACTGGACTACTGTTAACGGATCATTATCTATCCCTAACTGGACTACTGTTAACGGATCATTATCTAGCCCTAACTGGACTACTGTTAACAGATCATTATCTAGCCCTAACTGGACTACTGTTAACGGATCATTATCTAGCCCTAACTGGACTACTGTTAACGGATCATTATCTAGCCCTAACTGGACTACTGTTAACGTATCATTATCTAGCCCTAACTGGACTACTTTTAACAGATCATTATCTAGCCCTAACTGGACTACTGTTAACAGATCATCATGTATCCCTAACTGGACTACTGTTAACAGATCGTTATCTAGCCCTAACTGGACTACTGTTAACAGATCGTTATCTAGCCCTAACTGGACTACTGTTAACGGATCATTATCTAGCCCTAACTGGACTACTGTTAACAGATCGTTATCTAGCCCTAACTGGACTACTGTTAACAGATCATTATCTAGCCCTAACTGGACTACTGTTAACAGATCATTATCTAGCCCTAACTGGACTACTGTTAACAGATCATTATCTAGCCCTAACTGGACTACTGTTAACAGATCATTATCTAGCCCTAACTGGACTACTGTTAACAGATCATCATGTATCCCTAACTGGACTACTGTTAACAGATCGTTATCTAGCCCTAACTGGACTACTGTTAACAGATCGTTATCTAGCCCTAACTGGACTACTGTTAACGGATCATTATCTAGCCCTAACTGGACTACTGTTAACAGATCATTATCTAGCCCTAACTGGACTACTGTTAACAGATCATTATCTAGCCCTAACTGGACTACTGTTAACAGAACATTATCTAGCCCTAACTGGACTACTGTTAACAGATCGTCATCTAGCCCTAACTGGACTACTGTTAACGGATCATTATCTAGCCCTAACTGGACTACTGTTAATGGATCATTATCTAGCCCTAACTGGACTACTGTTAACAGATCATTATCTAGCCCTAACTGGACTACTGTTAACAGATCATTATCTAGCCCTAACTGGACTACTGTTAACAGATCATTATCTAGCCCTAACTGGACTACTGTTAACAGATCAATATCTAGCCCTAACTGGACTACTGTTAACAGATCATTATCTAGCCTTAACTGGACTATTGTTAACGGATCATTATCTAGCCCTAACTGGACTACTGTTAATGGATCATTATCTAGCCCTAACTGGACTACTGTTAACAGATCATTATCTAGCCCTAACTGGACTACTGTTAACAGATCATTATCTAGCCCTAACTGGACTACTGTTAACAGATCATTATCTAGCCCTAACTGGACTACTGTTAACAGATCAATATCTAGCCCTAACTGGACTACTGTTAACAGATCATTATCTAGCCCTAACTGGACTACTGTTAACAGATCATTATCTAGCCCTAATTGGACTACTGTTAACAGATCATTATCTAGCCTTAACTGGACTACTGTTAACGGATCATTATCTAGCCCTAACTGGACTACTGTTAACGGATCATTATCTAGCCCTAACTGGACTACTGTTAACAGATCATTATCTAGCCGTAACTGGACTACTGTTAACAGATCATTAACTAGCCCTAACTGGACTACTGTTAACAGATCATTATCTAGCCCTAACTGGACTACTGTTAACAGATCATTATCTAGCCCTAACTGGACTACTGTTAACAGATCATTATCTAGCCCTAACTGGACTACTGTTAACGGATCATTATCTAGCCCTAACTGGACTACTGTTAACGGATCATTATCTAGCCCTAACTGGACTACTGTTAACGGATCATTATCTAGCCCTAACTGGACTACTGTTAACAGATCATTATCTAGCCCTAACTGGACTACTGTTAACGGATCATTATCTAGCCCTAACTGGACTACTGTTAACAGATCATTATCTAGCCCTAACTGGACTACTGTTAACGGATCATTATCTAGCCCTAACTGGACTACTGTTAACGTATCATTATCTAGCCCTAACTGGACTACTGTTAACAGATCATTATCTAGCCCTAACTGGACTACTGTTAACAGATCATCATGTATCCCTAACTGGACTACTGTTAACAGATCGTCATCTAGCCCTAACTGGACTACTGTTAACAGATCATTATCTAGCCCTAACTGGACTACTGTTAACAGATCATTATCTAGCCCTAACTGGACTACTGTTAACAGATCGTCATCTAGCACTAACTGGACTACTGTTAACAGATCATTATCTAGCCCTAACTGGACTACTGTTAACAGATCATTATCTAGCCCTAACTGGACTACTGTTAACAGATCATTATCTAGCCTTAACTGGACTACTGTTAACAGATCATTATCTAGCCCTAACTGGACTACTGTTAACGGATCATTATCTAGCCCTAACTGGACTACTGTTAACGGATCATTATCTAGCCCTAACTGGACTACTGTTAACAGATCATTATCTAGCCCTAACTGGACTACTGTTAACAGATCATTATCTAGCCCTAACTGGACTACTGTTAACAGATCATTATCTAGCCCTAACTGGACTACTGTTAACGGATCATTATCTAGCCCTAACTGGACTACTGTTAACGGATCATTATCTAGCCCTAACTGGACTACTGTTAACGTATCATTATCCAGCCCTAACTGGACTACTGTTAACAGATCATTATCTAGCCCTAACTGGACTACTGTTAACAGATCATCATGTATCCCTAACTGGACTACTGTTAACAGATCGTTATCTAGCCCTAACTGGACTACTGTTAACAGATCGTTATCTAGCCCTAACTGGACTACTGTTAACGGATCATTATCTAGCCCTAACTGGACTACTGTTAACAGATCATTATCTAGCCCTAACTGGACTACTGTTAACGGATCATTATCTAGCCCTAACTGGACTACTGTTAACGGATCATTATCTAGCCCTAACTGGACTACTGTTAACGGATCATTATCTAGCCCTAACTGGACTACTGTTAACAGATCATTATCTAGCCCTAACTGGACTACTGTTAACGGA
Organism: Salmo salar; assembly: GCF_965601325.2. NCBI lineage: Eukaryota > Metazoa > Chordata > Actinopteri > Salmoniformes > Salmonidae > Salmo > Salmo salar. The sequence continues at coordinate 61,770,288 of NC_138304.1, read as the reverse complement.
TCATTATCTAGCCCTAACTGGACTACTGTTAACAGATCATTATCTAGCCCTAACTGGACTACTGTTAACGGATCATTATCTAGCCCTAACTGGACTACTGTTAACGTATCATTATCTAGCCCTAACTGGACTACTGTTAACAGATCATTATCTAGCCCTAACTGGACTACTGTTAACAGATCATCATGTATCCCTAACTGGACTACTGTTAACAGATCGTCATCTAGCCCTAACTGGACTACTGTTAACAGATCATTATCTAGCCCTAACTGGACTACTGTTAACAGATCATTATCTAGCCCTAACTGGACTACTGTTAACAGATCGTCATCTAGCCCTAACTGGACTACTGTTAACAGATCATTATCTAGCCCTAACTGGACTACTGTTAACAGATCATTATCTAGCCCTAACTGGACTACTGTTAACAGATCATTATCTAGCCTTAACTGGACTACTGTTAACAGATCATTATCTAGCCCTAACTGGACTACTGTTAACGGATCATTATCTAGCCCTAACTGGACTACTGTTAACGGATCATTATCTAGCCCTAACTGGACTACTGTTAACAGATCATTATCTAGCCCTAACTGGACTACTGTTAACAGATCATTATCTAGCCCTAACTGGACTACTGTTAACAGATCATGATATAGCCCTAACTGGACTACTGTTAACGGATCATTATCTAGCCCTAACTGGACTACTGTTAACGGATCATTATCTAGCCCTAACTCGACTACTGTTAACGTATCATTATCTAGCCCTAACTGGACTACTGTTAACAGATCATTATCTAGCCCTAACTGGACTACTGTTAACAGATCATCATGTATCCCTAACTGGACTACTGTTAACAGATCGTTATCTAGCCCTAACAGGACTACTGTTAACAGATCGTTATCTAGCCCTAACTGGACTACTGTTAACGGATCATTATCTAGCCCTAACTGGACTACTGTTAACAGATCATTATCTAGCCCTAACTGGACTACTGTTAACGGATCATTATCTAGCCGTAACTGGACTACTGTTAACAGATCATTATCTAGCCCTAACTGGACTACTGTTAACAGATCAATATCTAGCCCAACTGGACTACTGTTAACAGATCATTATCTAGCCCTAACTGGACTACTGTTAACAGATCATTATCTAGCCCTAATTGGACTACTGTTAACAGATCATTATCTAGCCTTAACTGGACTACTGTTAACGGATCATTATCTAGCACTAACTGGACTACTGTTAACGGATCATTATCTAGCCCTAACTGGACTACTGTTAACAGATCATTATCTAGCCGTAACTGGACTACTGTTAACAGATCATTAACTAGCCCTAACTGGACTACTGTTAACAGATCATTATCTAGCCCTAACTGAACTACTGTTAACGGATCATTATCTAGCCCTAACTGGACTACTGTTAACAGATCATTATCTAGCCCTAACTGGACTACTGTTAACGGATCATTATCTAGCCCTAACTGGACTACTGTTAACGTATCATTATCTAGCCCTAACTGGACTACTGTTAACAGATCATTATCTAGCCCTAACTGGACTACTGTTAACAGATCATCATGTATCCCTAACTGGACTACTGTTAACAGATCGTTATCTAGCCCTAACTGGACTACTGTTAACAGATCGTTATCTAGCCCTAACTGGACTACTGTTAACGGATCATTATCTAGCCCTAACTGGACTACTGTTAAAAGATCATTATCTAGCCCTAACTGGACTACTGTTAACAGATCATTATCTAGCCCTAACTGGACTACTGTTAACAGATCATTATCTAGCCCTAACTGGACTACTGTTAACAGATCATCATGTATCCCTAACTGGACTACTGTTAACAGATCGTTATCTAGCCCTAACTGGACTACTGTTAACAGATCGTTATCTAGCCCTAACTGGACTACTGTTAACGGATCATTATCTAGCCCTAACTGGACTACTGTTAACAGATCATTATCTAGCCCTAACTGGACTACTGTTAACAGATCATTATCTAGCCCTAACTGGACTACTGTTAACAGAACGTTATCTAGCCCTAACTGGACTACTGTTAACAGATCGTCATCTAGCCCTAACTGGACTACTGTTAACGGATCATTATCTAGACCTAACTGGACTACTGTTAATGGATCATTATCTAGCCCTAACTGGACTACTGTTAACAGATCATTATCTAGCCCTAACTGGACTACTGTTAACAGATCATTATCTAGCCCTAACTGGACTACTGTTAACAGATCATTATCTAGCCCTAACTGGACTACTGTTAACAGATAATTATCTAGCCCTAACTGGACTACTGTTAACAGATCATTATCTAGCACTAACTGGACTACTCTTAATGGATCATTATCTAGCACTAACTGGACTACTGTTAACGGATCATTATCTAGCCCTAACTGGACTACTGTTAACGGATCATTATCTAGCCCTAACTGGACTACTGTTAACAGATCATTATCTAGCCCTAACTGGACTACTGTTAACGGATCATTATCTAGCCCTAACTGGACTACTGTTAACGGATCATTATCTAGCCCTAACTGGACTACTGTTAACGGATCATTATCTAGCCCTAACTGGACTACTGTTAACGGATCATTATCTAGCCCTAACTGGACTACTGTTAACGTATCATTATCTAGCCCTAACTGGACTACTGTTAACAGATCATTATCTAGCCCTAACTGGACTACTGTTAACAGATCATCATGTATCCCTAACTGGACTACTGTTAACAGATCGTCATCTAGCCCTAACTGGACTACTGTTAACAGATCATTATCTAGCCCTAACTGGACTACTGTTAACAGATCGTTATCTAGCCCTAACTGGACTACTGTTAACAGATCGTCATCTAGCCCTAACTGGACTACTGTTAACGGATCATTATCTAGCCCTAACTGGACTACTGTTAACAGATCGTCATCTAGCCCTAACTGGACTACTGTTAACGGATCATTATCTAGCCCTAACTGGACTACTGTTAACGGATCATTATCTATCCCTAACTGGACTACTGTTAACGGATCATTATCTAGCCCTAACTGGACTACTGTTAACAGATCATTATCTAGCCCTAACTGGACTACTGTTAACGGATCATTATCTAGCCCTAACTGGACTACTGTTAACGGATCATTATCTAGCCCTAACTGGACTACTGTTAACAGATCATTATCTAGCCCTAACTGGACTACTGTTAACGGATCATTATCTAGCCCTAACTGGACTACTGTTAACGGATCATTATCTAGCCCTAACTGGACTACTGTTAACGGATCATTATCTAGCCCTAACTGGACTACTGTTAACGGATCATTATCTAGCCCTAACTGGACTACTGTTAACGTATCATTATCTAGCCCTAACTGGACTACTGTTAACAGATCATTATCTAGCCCTAACTGGACTACTGTTAACAGATCATCATGTATCCCTAACTGGACTACTGTTAACAGATCGTCATCTAGCCCTAACTGGACTACTGTTAACAGATCATTATCTAGCCCTAACTGGACTACTGTTAACAGATCGTTATCTAGCCCTAACTGGACTACTGTTAACAGATCGTCATCTAGCCCTAACTGGACTACTGTTAACGGATCATTATCTAGCCCTAACTGGACTACTGTTAACAGATCGTCATCTAGCCCTAACTGGACTACTGTTAACGGATCATTATCTAGCCCTAACTGGACTACTGTTAACGGATCATTATCTATCCCTAACTGGACTACTGTTAACGGATCATTATCTAGCCCTAACTGGACTACTGTTAACAGATCATTATCTAGCCCTAACTGGACTACTGTTAACGGATCATTATCTAGCCCTAACTGGACTACTGTTAACGGATCATTATCTAGCCCTAACTGGACTACTGTTAACGTATCATTATCTAGCCCTAACTGGACTACTTTTAACAGATCATTATCTAGCCCTAACTGGACTACTGTTAACAGATCATCATGTATCCCTAACTGGACTACTGTTAACAGATCGTTATCTAGCCCTAACTGGACTACTGTTAACAGATCGTTATCTAGCCCTAACTGGACTACTGTTAACGGATCATTATCTAGCCCTAACTGGACTACTGTTAACAGATCATTATCTAGCCCTAACTGGACTACTGTTAACAGATCATTATCTAGCCCTAACTGGACTACTGTTAACAGATCATTATCTAGCCCTAACTGGACTACTGTTAACAGATCATTATCTAGCCCTAACTGGACTACTGTTAACAGATCATTATCTAGCCCTAACTGGACTACTGTTAACAGATCATCATGTATCCCTAACTGGACTACTGTTAACAGATCGTTATCTAGCCCTAACTGGACTACTGTTAACAGATCGTTATCTAGCCCTAACTGGACTACTGTTAACGGATCATTATCTAGCCCTAACTGGACTACTGTTAACAGATCATTATCTAGCCCTAACTGGACTACTGTTAACAGATCATTATCTAGCCCTAACTGGACTACTGTTAACAGAACGTTATCTAGCCCTAACTGGACTACTGTTAACAGATCGTCATCTAGCCCTAACTGGACTACTGTTAACGGATCATTATCTAGCCCTAACTGGACTACTGTTAATGGATCATTATCTAGCCCTAACTGGACTACTGTTAACAGATCATTATCTAGCCCTAACTGGACTACTGTTAACAGATCATTATCTAGCCCTAACTGGACTACTGTTAACAGATCATTATCTAGCCCTAACTGGACTACTGTTAACAGATCAATATCTAGCCCTAACTGGACTACTGTTAACAGATCATTATCTAGCCTTAACTGGACTACTGTTAACGGATCATTATCTAGCCCTAACTGGACTACTGTTAATGGATCATTATCTAGCCCTAACTGGACTACTGTTAACAGATCATTATCTAGCCCTAACTGGACTACTGTTAACAGATCATTATCTAGCCCTAACTGGACTACTGTTAACAGATCATTATCTAGCCCTAACTGGACTACTGTTAACAGATCAATATCTAGCCCTAACTGGACTACTGTTAACAGATCATTATCTAGCCCTAACTGGACTACTGTTAACAGATCATTATCTAGCCCTAATTGGACTACTGTTAACAGATCATTATCTAGCCTTAACTGGACTACTGTTAACGGATCATTATCTAGCCCTAACTGGAGTACTGTTAACGGATCATTATCTAGCCCTAACTGGACTACTGTTAACAGATCATTATCTAGCCGTAACTGGACTACTGTTAACAGATCATTAACTAGCCCTAACTGGACTACTGTTAACAGATCATTATCTAGCCCTAACTGGACTACTGTTAACAGATCATTATCTAGCCCTAACTGGACTACTGTTAACAGATCATTATCTAGCCCTAACTGGACTACTGTTAACGGATCATTATCTAGCCCTAACTGGACTACTGTTAACGGATCATTATCTAGCCCTAACTGGACTACTGTTAACGGATCATTATCTAGCCCTAACTGGACTACTGTTAACAGATCATTATCTAGCCCTAACTGGACTACTGTTAACGGATCATTATCTAGCCCTAACTGGACTACTGTTAACAGATCATTATCTAGCCCTAACTGGACTACTGTTAACGGATCATTATCTAGCCCTAACTGGACTACTGTTAACGTATCATTATCTAGCCCTAACTGGACTACTGTTAACAGATCATTATCTAGCCCTAACTGGACTACTGTTAACAGATCATCATGTATCCCTAACTGGACTACTGTTAACAGATCGTCATCTAGCCCTAACTGGACTACTGTTAACAGATCATTATCTAGCCCTAACTGGACTACTGTTAACAGATCATTATCTAGCCCTAACTGGACTACTGTTAACAGATCGTCATCTAGCCCTAACTGGACTACTGTTAACAGATCATTATCTAGCCCTAACTGGACTACTGTTAACAGATCATTATCTAGCCCTAACTGGACTACTGTTAACAGATCATTATCTAGCCTTAACTGGACTACTGTTAACAGATCATTATCTAGCCCTAACTGGACTACTGTTAACGGATCATTATCTAGCCCTAACTGGACTACTGTTAACGGATCATTATCTAGCCCTAACTGGACTACTGTTAACGGATCATTATCTAGCCCTAACTGGACTACTGTTAACAGATCATTATCTAGCCATAACTGGACTACTGTTAACGGATCATTATCTAGCCCTAACTGGACTACTGTTAACAGATCATTATCTAGCCCTAACTGGACTACTGTTAACAGATCATTATCTAGCCCTAACTGGACTACTGTTAACAGATCATTATCTAGCCCTAACTGGACTACTGTTAACAGATCATTATCTAGCCCTAACTGGACTACTGTTAACGGATCATTATCTAGCCCTAACTGGACTACTGTTAACGGATCATTATCTAGCCCTAACTGGACTACTGTTAACGGATCATTATCTAGCCCTAACTGGACTATTGTTAACAGATCATTATCTAGCCCTAACTGGACTACTGTTAACGGATCATTATCTAGCCCTAACTGGACTACTGTTAACGGATCATTATCTAGCCCTACCTGGACTACTGTTAACGGATCATTATCTAGCCCTAACTGGACTACTGTTAACGTATCATTATCTAGCCCTAACTGGACTACTGTTAACAGATCATTATCTAGCCCTAACTGGACTACTGTTAACGGATCATTATCTAGCCCTAACTGGACTACTGTTAACAGATCATTATCTAGCCCTAACTGGACAACTGTTAACGGATCATTATCTAGCCCTAACTGGACTACTGTTAACGGATCATTATCTAGCCCTAACTGGACTACTGTTAACGGATCATTATCTAGCCCTAACTGGACTACTGTTAACGTATCATTATCTAGCCCTAACTGGACTACTGTTAACAGATCATTATCTAGCCCTAACTGGACTACTGTTAACAGATCATCATGTATCCCTAACTGGACTACTGTTAACAGATCGTCATCTAGCCCTAACTGGACTACTGTTAACAGATCATTATCTAGCCCTAACTGGACTACTGTTAACAGATCGTTATCTAGCCCTAACTGGACTACTGTTAACAGATCGTCATCTAGCCCTAACTGGACTACTGTTAACGGATCATTATCTAGCCCTAACTGGACTACTGTTAACAGATCGTCATCGAGCCCTAACTGGACTACTGTTAACGGATCATTATCTAGCCCTAACTGGACTACTGTTAACGGATCATTATCTAGCCCTAACTGGACTACTGTTAACGGATCATTATCTAGCCCTAACTGGACTACTGTTAACGGATCATTATCTATCCCTAACTGGACTACTGTTAACGGATCATTATCTAGCCCTAACTGGACTACTGTTAACAGATCATTATCTAGCCCTAACTGGACTACTGTTAACGGATCATTATCTAGCCCTAACTGGACTACTGTTAACGGATCATTATCTAGCCCTAACTGGACTACTGTTAACGTATCATTATCTAGCCCTAACTGGACTACTGTTAACAGATCATTATCTAGCCCTAACTGGACTACTGTTAACAGATCATCATGTATCCCTAACTGGAATTCTGTTAACGGATCATTATCTAGCCCTAACTGGACTACTGTTAACAGATCATTATCTAGCCCTAACTGGACTACTGTTAACAGATCATTATCTAGCCCTAACTGGACTACTGTTAACAGATCATTATCTAGCCCTAACTGGACTACTGTTAACAGATCATCATGTATCCCTAACTGGACTACTGTTAACAGATCGTTATCTAGCCCTAACTGGACTACTGTTAACAGATCGTTATCTAGCCCTAACTGGACTACTGTTAACGGATCATTATCTAGCCCTAACTGGACTACTGTTAACAGATCATTATCTAGCCCTAACTGGACTACTGTTAACAGATAATTATCTAGCCCTAACTGGACTACTGTTAACAGAACGTTATCTAGCCCTAACTGGACTACTGTTAACAGATCGTCATCTAGCCCTAACTGGACTACTGTTAACGGATCATTATCTAGCCCTAACTGGACTACTGTTAACGGATCATTATCTAGCCCTAACTGGACTACTGTTAACGGATCATTATCTAGCCCTAACTGGACTACTGTTAACGGATCATTATCTAGCCCTAACTGGACTACAGTTAACAGATCATTATCTAACCCTAACTGGACTACTGTTAACAGATCATTATCTAGCCCTAACTGGACTACTGTTAACGGATCATTATCTAGCCCTAACTGGACTACTGTTAACGGATCATTATCTAGCCCTAACTGGACTACTGTTAACGTATCATTATCTAGCCCTAACTGGACTACTGTTAACAGATCATTATCTAGCCCTAACTGGACTACTGTTAACAGATCATCATGTATCCCTAACTGGACTACTGTTAACAGATCATTATCTAGCCCTAACTGGACTACTGTTAACAGATCGTTATCTAGCCCTAACTGGACTACTGTTAACGGATCATTATCTAGCCCTAACTGGACTACTGTTAACGGATCATTATCTAGCCCTAACTGGACTACTGTTAACAGATCATTATCTAGCCCTAACTGGACTACTGTTAACGGATCATTATCTAGCCCTAACTGGACTACTGTTAACGAATCATTATCTAGCCCTAACTGGACTACTGTTAACGGATCATTATCTAGCCCTAACTGGACTACTGTTAACGTATCATTATCTAGCCCTAACTGGACTACTGTTAACAGATCATTATCTAGCCCTAACTGGACTACTGTTAACAGATCATCATGTATCCCTAACTGGACTACTGTTAACAGATCATTATCTAGCACTAACTGGACTACTGTTAACAGATCGTTATCTAGCCCTAACTGGACTACTGTTAACAGATCGTCATCTAGCCCTAACTGGACTACTGTTAACGGATCATTATCTAGCCCTAACTGGACTACTGTTAACAGATCGTCATCTAGCCCTAACTGGACTACTGTTAACAGATCATCATGTATCCCTAACTGGACTACTGTTAACGGATCGTTATCTAGCCCTAACTGGACTACTGTTAACGGATCATTATCTAGCCCTAACTTGACTACTGTTAACAGATCATTATCTAGCCCTAACTGGACTACTGTTAACGGATCGTTATCTAGCCCTAACTGGACTACTGTTAACAGATCATTATCTAGCCCTAACTGGACTACTGTTAACAGATCATTATCTAGCCCTAACTGGACTACTGTTAACAGATCATTATCTAGCCCTAACTGGACTACTGTTAACAGATCATTATCTTGCCCTAACTGGACTACTGTTAACGGATCATTATCTAGCCCTAACTGGACTACTGTTAACGGACCATTATCTAGCCCTAACTGGACTACTGTTAACGGATCATTATCTAGCCCTAACTGGACTACTGTTAACAGATCATTATCTAGCCCTAACTGGACTACTGTTAACGGATCATTATCTAGCCCTAACTGGACTACTGTTAACGGATCATTATCTAGACCTAACTGGACTACTGTTAACGGATCATTATCTAGCCCTAACTGGACTACTGTTAACGGATCATTATCTAGCCCTAACTGGACTACTGTTAACAGATCATTATCTAGCCCTAACTGGACTACTGTTAAAGGATCATTATCTTGCCCTAACTGGACTACTGTTAACGGATCATTATCTATCCCTAACTGGACTACTGTTAACAGATCGTTATCTAGCCCTAACTGGACTACTGTTAACAGATCGTCATCTAGCCCTAACTGGACTACTGTTAACGGATCATTATCTAGCCCTAACTGGACTACTGTTAACAGATCGTCATCTAGCACTAACTGGACTACTGTTAACGGATCATTATCTAGCCCTAACTGGACTACTGTTAACGGATCATTATCTAGCCCTAACTGGACTACTGTTAACGGATCATTATCTAGCCCTAACTGGACTACTGTTAACAGATCGTTATCTAGCCCTAACTGGACTACTGTTAACGGATCATTATCTAGCCCTAACTGGACTACTGTTAACGGATCGTTATCTAGCCCTAACTGGACTACTGTTAACGGATCGTTATCTAGCCCTAACTGGACTACTGTTAACAGATCATTATCTAGCCCTAACTGGACTACTGTTAACAGATCATTATCTAGCCCTAACTGGACTACTGTTAACAGATCATTATCTAGCCCTAACTGGACTACTGTTAACAGATCATTATCTAGCCCTAACTGGACTACTGTTAACGGATCATTATCTAGCCCTAACTGGACTACTGTTAACGGATCATTATCTAGCCCTAACTGGACTACTGTTAACGGATCATTATCTAGCCCTAACTGGACTACTGTTAACAGATCATTATCTAGCCCTAACTGGACTACTGTTAACGGATCATTATCTAGCCCTAACTGGACTACTGTTAACGGATCATTATCTAGCCCTAACTGGACTACTGTTAACGGATCATTATCTAGCCCTAACTGAACTACTGTTAACGGATCATTATCTAGCCCTAACTGGACTACTGTTAACAGATCATTATCTAGCCCTAACTGGACTACTGTTAACGGATCGTTATCTAGCCCTAACTGGACTACTGTTAACGGATCATTATCTAGCCCTAACTGGACTACTGTTAACGGATCATTATCTAGCCCTAACTGGACTACTGTTAACGGATCATTATCTAGCCCTAACTGGACTACTGTTAACGGATCATTATCTAGCCCTAACTGGACTACTGTTAACGGATCATTATCTAGCCCTAACTGGACTACTGTTAACGTATCATTATCTAGCCCTAACTGGACTACTGTTAACAGATCATTATCTAGCCCTAACTGGACTACTATTAACAGATCATCATGTATCCCTAACTGGACTACTGTTAACAGATCATCATGTATCCCTAACTGGACTACTGTTAACGTATCATTATCTAGCCCTAACTGGACTACTGTTAACAGATCATTATCTAGCCCTAACTGGACTACTGTTAACAGATCATTATCTAGCCCTAACTGGACTACTGTTAACGGATCATTATCTAGCCCTAACTGGACTACTGTTAACGGATCATTATCTAGCCCTAACTGGACTACTGTTAACGGATCATTATCTAGCCCTAACTGAACTACTGTTAACGGATCATTATCTAGCCCTAACTGGACTACTGTTAACAGATCATTATCTAGCCCTAACTGGACTACTGTTAACGGATCGTTATCTAGCCCTAACTGGACTACAGTTAACGGATCATTATCTAGCCCTAACTGGACTACTGTTAATGGATCGTTATCTAGCCCTAACTGGACTACTGTTAACGGATCATTATCTAGCCCTAACTGGACTACTGTTAACAGATCATTATCTAGCCCTAACTGGACTACTGTTAACGGATCGTTATCTAGCCCTAACTGGACTACTGTTAACAGATCATTATCTAGCCCTAACTGGACTACTGTTAACAGATCATTATCTAGCCCTAACTGGACTACTGTTAACAGATCATTATCTAGCCCTAACTGGACTACTGTTAACAGATCATTATCTAGCCCTAACTGGACTACTGTTAACGGATCATTATCTAGCCCTAACTGGACTACTGTTAACGGATCATTATCTAGCCCTAACTGGACTACTGTTAACGGATCATTATCTAGCCCTAACTGGACTACTGTTAACAGATCATTATCTAGCCCTAACTGGACTACTGTTAACGGATCATTATCTAGCCCTAACTGGACTACTGTTAACGGATCATTATCTAGCCCTAACTGGACTACTGTTAACGGATCATTATCTAGCCCTAACTGGACTACTGTTAACGTATCATTATCTAGCCCTAACTGGACTACTGTTAACAGATCATTATCTAGCCCTAACTGGACTACTGTTAACAGATCATCATGTATCCCTAACTGGACTACTGTTAACAGATCGTCATCTAGCCCTAACTGGACTACTGTTAACAGATCATTATCTAGCCCTAACTGGACTACTGTTAACAGATCGTTATCTAGCCCTAACTGGACTACTGTTAACAGATCGTCATCTAGCCCTAACTGGACTACTGTTAACGGATCATTATCTAGCCCTAACTGGACTACTGTTAACAGATCGTCATCTAGCCCTAACTGGACTACTGTTAACGGATCATTATCTAGCCCTAACTGGACTACTGTTAACGGATCATTATCTATCCCTAACTGGACTACTGTTAACGGATCATTATCTAGCCCTAACTGGACTACTGTTAACAGATCATTATCTAGCCCTAACTGGACTAATGTTAACAGATCATTATCTAGCCCTAACTGGACTACTGTTAACGGATCATTATCTAGCCCTAACTGGACTACTGTTAACGTATCATTATCTAGCCCTAACTGGACTACTGTTAACAGATCATTATCTAGCCCTAACTGGACTACTGTTAACAGATCATCATGTATCCCTAACAGGACTACTGTTAACAGATCGTTATCTAGCCCTAACTGGACTACTGTTAACAGATCGTTATCTAGCCCTAACTGGACTACTGTTAACGGATCATTATCTCGCCCTAACTGGACTACTGTTAACGGATCGTTATCTAGCCCTAACTGGACTACTGTTAACGGATCATTATCTTGCCCTAACTGGACTACTGTTAATGGATCGTTATCTAGCCCTGACTGGACTACTGTTAACGGATCATTATCTAGCCCTAACTGGACTACTGTTAACAGATCATTATCTAGCCCTAACTGGACTACTGTTAACAGATCGTTATCTAGCCCTAACTGGACTACTGTTAACAGATCATTATCTAGCCCTAACTGGACTACTCTTAACGGATCATTATCTAGCCCTAACTGGACTACTGTTAACGGATCATTATCTAGCCCTAACTGGACTACTGTTAACGTATCATTATCTAGCCCTAACTGGACTACTGTTAACAGATCATTATCTAGCCCTAACTGGACTACTGTTAACAGATCATCATGTATCCCTAACTGGACTACTGTTAACAGATCGTTATCTAGCCCTAACTGGACTACTGTTAACAGATCGTTATCTAGCCCTAACTGGACTACTGTTAACGGATCATTATCTAGCCCTAACTGGACTACTGTTAACAGATCATTATCTAGCCCTAACTGGACTACTGTTAACAGATCATTATCTAGCCCTAACTGGACTACTGTTAACAGATCATTATCTAGCCCTAACTGGACTACTGTTAACAGATCATCATGTATCCCTAACTGGACTACTGTTAACAGATCGTTATCTAGCCCTAACTGGACTACTGTTAACAGATCGTTATCTAGCCCTAACTGGACTACTGTTAACGGATCATTATCTAGCCCTAACTGGACTACTGTTAACAGATCATTATCTAGCCCTAACTGGACTACTGTTAACAGATCATTATCTAGCCCTAACTGGACTACTGTTAACAGAACATTATCTAGCCCTAACTGGACTACTGTTAACAGATCGTCATCTAGCCCTAACTGGACTACTGTTAACGGATCATTATCTAGACCTAACTGGACTACTGTTAATGGATCATTATCTAGCCCTAACTGGACTACTGTTAACAGATCATTATCTAGCCCTAACTGGACTACTGTTAACAGATCATTATCTAGCCCTAACTGGACTACTGTTAACAGATCATTATCTAGCCCTAACTGGACTACTGTTAACAGATCAATATGTAGCCCTAACTGGACTACTGTTAACAGATCATTATCTAGCCCTAACTGGACTACTGTTAACAGATCATTATCTAGCCCTAATTGGACTACTGTTAACAGATCATTATCTAGCCTTAACTGGACTACTGTTAACGGATCATTATCTAGCACTAACTGGACTACTGTTAACGGATCATTATCTAGCCCTAACTGGACTACTGTTAACAGATCATTATCTAGCCGTAACTGGACTACTGTTAACAGATCATTAACTAGCCCTAACTGGACTACTGTTAACAGATCATTATCTAGCCCTAACTGAACTACTGTTAACGGATCATTATCTAGCCCTAACTGGACTACTGTTAACAGATCATTATCTAGCCCTAACTGGACTACTGTTAACGGATCATTATCTAGCCCTAACTGGACTACTGTTAACAGATCATTATCTAGCCCTAACTGGACTACTGTTAACGGATCGTTATCTAGCCCTAACTGGACTACTGTTAACAGATCATTATCTAGCCCTAACTGGACTACTGTTAACAGATCATTATCTAGCCCTAACTGGACTACTGTTAACAGATCATTATCTAGCCCTAACTGGACTACTGTTAACAGATCATTATCTAGCCCTAACTGGACTAATGTTAACAGATCATTATCTAGCCCTAACTGGACTACTGTTAACGGATCATTATCTAGCCCTAACTGGACTACTGTTAACGTATCATTATCTAGCCCTAACTGGACTACTGTTAACAGATCATTATCTAGCCCTAACTGGACTACTGTTAACAGATCATCATGTATCCCTAACAGGACTACTGTTAACAGATCGTTATCTAGCCCTAACTGGACTACTGTTAACAGATCGTTATCTAGCCCTAACTGGACTACTGTTAACGGATCATTATCTCGCCCTAACTGGACTACTGTTAACGGATCGTTATCTAGCCCTAACTGGACTACTGTTAACGGATCATTATCTTGCCCTAACTGGACTACTGTTAATGGATCGTTATCTAGCCCTGACTGGACTACTGTTAACGGATCATTATCTAGCCCTAACTGGACTACTGTTAACAGATCATCATGTATCCCTAACTGGACTACTGTTAACATATCGTCATCTAGCCCTAACTGGACTACTGTTAACAGATCATTATCTAGCCCTAACTGGACTACTGTTAACAGATCGTTATCTAGCCCTAACTGGACTACTGTTAACAGATCGTCATCTAGCCCTAACTGGACTACTGTTAACAGATCATTATCTAGCCCTAACTGGACTACTGTTAACAGATCGTTATCTAGCCCTAACTGGACTAC
Organism: Salmo salar; assembly: GCF_965601325.2. Classification (NCBI taxonomy): domain Eukaryota; kingdom Metazoa; phylum Chordata; class Actinopteri; order Salmoniformes; family Salmonidae; genus Salmo; species Salmo salar. The sequence continues at coordinate 61,755,215 of NC_138304.1, read as the reverse complement.
TGTTAACAGATCATTATCTAGCCCTAACTGGACTACTGTTAACAGATCATTATCTAGCCCTAACTGGACTACTGTTAACGGATCATTATCTAGCCCTAACTGGACTACTGTTAACGGATCATTATCTAGCCCTAACTGGACTACTGTTAACGTATCATTATCTAGCCCTAACTGGACTACTGTTAACAGATCATTATCTAGCCCTAACTGGACTACTGTTAACAGATCATCATGTATCCCTAACTGGACTACTGTTAACATATCGTCATCTAGCCCTAACTGGACTACTGTTAACAGATCATTATCTAGCCCTAACTGGACTACTGTTAACAGATCGTTATCTAGCCCTAACTGGACTACTGTTAACAGATCGTCATCTAGCCCTAACTGGACTACTGTTAACGGATCATTATCTAGCCCTAACTGGACTACTGTTAACAGATCGTCATCTAGCCCTAACTGGACTACTGTTAACGGATAATTATCTAGCCCTAACTGGACTACTGTTAACGGATCATTATCTAGCCCTAACTGGACTACTGTTAACGGATCATTATCTAGCCCTAACTGGACTACTGTTAACGGATCATTATCTATCCCTAACTGGACTACTGTTAACGGATCATTATCTAGCCCTAACTGGACTACTGTTAACAGATCATTATCTAGCCCTAACTGGACTACTGTTAACGGATCATTATCTAGCCCTAACTGGACTACTGTTAACGGATCATTATCTAGCCCTAACTGGACTACTGTTAACGTATCATTATCTAGCCCTAACTGGACTACTGTTAACAGATCATTATCTAGCCCTAACTGGACTACTGTTAACAGATCATCATGTATCCCTAACTGGACTACTGTTAACGGATCATTATCTAGCCCTAACTGGACTACTGTTAACGTATCATTATCTAGCCCTAACTGGACTACTGTTAACAGATCATTATCTAGCCCTAACTGGACTACTGTTAACAGATCATCATGTATCCCTAACAGGACTACTGTTAACAGATCGTTATCTAGCCCTAACTGGACTACTGTTAACAGATCGTTATCTAGCCCTAACTGGACTACTGTTAACGGATAATTATCTCGCCCTAACTGGACTACTGTTAACGGATCGTTATCTAGCCCTAACTGGACTACTGTTAACGGATCATTATCTTGCCCTAACTGGACTACTGTTAATGGATCGTTATCTAGCCCTGACTGGACTACTGTTAACGGATCATTATCTAGCCCTAACTGGACTACTGTTAACAGATCATCATGTATCCCTAACTGGACTACTGTTAACATATCGTCATCTAGCCCTAACTGGACTACTGTTAACAGATCATTATCTAGCCCTAACTGGACTACTGTTAACAGATCGTTATCTAGCCCTAACTGGACTACTGTTAACAGATCGTCATCTAGCCCTAACTGGACTACTGTTAACAGATCATTATCTAGCCCTAACTGGACTACTGTTAACAGATCGTTATCTAGCCCTAACTGGACTACTGTTAACAGATCATTATCTAGCCCTAACTGGACTACTGTTAACAGATCATTATCTAGCCCTAACTGGACTACTGTTAACGGATCATTATCTAGCCCTAACTGGACTACTGTTAACGGATCATTATCTAGCCCTAACTGGACTACTGTTAACGTATCATTATCTAGCCCTAACTGGACTACTGTTAACAGATCATTATCTAGCCCTAACTGGACTACTGTTAACAGATCATCATGTATCCCTAACTGGACTACTGTTAACATATCGTCATCTAGCCCTAACTGGACTACTGTTAACAGATCATTATCTAGCCCTAACTGGACTACTGTTAACAGATCGTTATCTAGCCCTAACTGGACTACTGTTAACAGATCGTCATCTAGCCCTAACTGGACTACTGTTAACGGATCATTATCTAGCCCTAACTGGACTACTGTTAACAGATCGTCATCTAGCCCTAACTGGACTACTGTTAACGGATAATTATCTAGCCCTAACTGGACTACTGTTAACGGATCATTATCTAGCCCTAACTGGACTACTGTTAACGGATCATTATCTAGCCCTAACTGGACTACTGTTAACGGATCATTATCTATCCCTAACTGGACTACTGTTAACGGATCATTATCTAGCCCTAACTGGACTACTGTTAACAGATCATTATCTAGCCCTAACTGGACTACTGTTAACGGATCATTATCTAGCCCTAACTGGACTACTGTTAACGGATCATTATCTAGCCCTAACTGGACTACTGTTAACGTATCATTATCTAGCCCTAACTGGACTACTGTTAACAGATCATTATCTAGCCCTAACTGGACTACTGTTAACAGATCATCATGTATCCCTAACTGGACTACTGTTAACAGATCGTTATCTAGCCCTAACTGGACTACTGTTAACAGATCGTTATCTAGCCCTAACTGCACTACTGTTAACGGATCATTATCTAGCCCTAACTGGACTACTGTTAACAGATCATTATCTAGCCCTAACTGGACTACTCTTAACGGATCATTATCTAGCCCTAACTGGACTACTGTTAACGGATCATTATCTAGCCCTAACTGGACTACTGTTAACGTATCATTATCTAGCCCTAACTGGACTACTGTTAACAGATCATTATCTAGCCCTAACTGGACTACTGTTAACAGATCATCATGTATCCCTAACTGGACTACTGTTAACAGATCGTTATCTAGCCCTAACTGGACTACTGTTAACAGATCGTTATCTAGCCCTAACTGGACTACTGTTAACGGATCATTATCTAGCCCTAACTGGACTACTGTTAACAGATCATTATCTAGCCCTAACTGGACTACTGTTAACAGATCATTATCTAGCCCTAACTGGACTACTGTTAACAGATCATTATCTAGCCCTAACTGGACTACTGTTAACAGATCATCATGTATCCCTAACTGGACTACTGTTAACAGATCGTTATCTAGCCCTAACTGGACTACTGTTAACAGATCGTTATCTAGCCCTAACTGGACTACTGTTAACGGATCATTATCTAGCCCTAACTGGACTACTGTTAACAGATCATTATCTAGCCCTAACTGGACTACTGTTAACAGATCATTATCTAGCCCTAACTGGACTACTGTTAACAGAACATTATCTAGCCCTAACTGGACTACTGTTAACAGATCGTCATCTAGCCCTAACTGGACTACTGTTAACGGATCATTATCTAGACCTAACTGGACTACTGTTAATGGATCATTATCTAGCCCTAACTGGACTACTGTTAACAGATCATTATCTAGCCCTAACTGGACTACTGTTAACAGATCATTATCTAGCCCTAACTGGACTACTGTTAACAGATCATTATCTAGCCCTAACTGGACTACTGTTAACAGATCAATATCTAGCCCTAACTGGACTACTGTTAACAGATCATTATCTAGCCCTAACTGGACTACTGTTAACAGATCATTATCTAGCCCTAATTGGACTACTGTTAACAGATCATTATCTAGCCTTAACTGGACTACTGTTAACGGATCATTATCTAGCACTAACTGGACTACTGTTAACGGATCATTATCTAGCCCTAACTGGACTACTGTTAACAGATCATTATCTAGCCGTAACTGGACTACTGTTAACAGATCATTAACTAGCCCTAACTGGACTACTGTTAACAGATCATTATCTAGCCCTAACTGAACTACTGTTAACGGATCATTATCTAGCCCTAACTGGACTACTGTTAACAGATCATTATCTAGCCCTAACTGGACTACTGTTAACGGATCATTATCTAGCCCTAACTGGACTACTGTTAACAGATCATTATCTAGCCCTAACTGGACTACTGTTAACGGATCGTTATCTAGCCCTAACTGGACTACTGTTAACAGATCATTATCTAGCCCTAACTGGACTACTGTTAACAGATCATTATCTAGCCCTAACTGGACTACTGTTAACAGATCATTATCTAGCCCTAACTGGACTACTGTTAACAGATCGTTATCTAGCCCTAACTGGACTACTGTTAACAGATCGTCATCTAGCCCTAACTGGACTACTGTTAACGGATCATTATCTAGCCCTAACTGGACTACTGTTAACAGATCGTCATCTAGCCCTAACTGGACTACTGTTAACGGATCATTATCTAGCCCTAACTGGACTACTGTTAACGGATCATTATCTAGCCCTAACTGGACTACTGTTAACGGATCATTATCTAGCCCTAACTGGACTACTGTTAACGGATCATTATCTAGCCCTAACTGGACTACTGTTAACGGATCATTATCTATCCCTAACTGGACTACTGTTAACGGATCATTATCTAGCCCTAACTGGACTACTGTTAACAGATCATTATCTAGCCCTAACTGGACTACTGTTAACGGATCATTATCTAGCCCTAACTGGACTACTGTTAACGGATCATTATCTAGCCCTAACTGGACTACTGTTAACGTATCATTATCTAGCCCTAACTGGACTACTGTTAACAGATCATTATCTAGCCCTAACTGGACTACTGTTAACAGATCATCATGTATCCCTAACTGGACTACTGTTAACAGATCGTTATCTAGCCCTAACTGGACTACTGTTAACAGATCGTTATCTAGCCCTAACTGGACTACTGTTAACAGATCATTATCTAGCCCTAACTGGACTACTGTTAACAGATCATTATCTAGCCCTAACTGGACTACTGATAACAGATCATCATGTATCCCTAACTGGACTACTGTTAACAGATCGTTATCTAGCCCTAACTGGACTACTGTTAACAGATCGTTATCTAGCCCTAACTGGACTACTGTTAACGGATCATTATCTAGCCCTAACTGGACTACTGTTAACAGATCATTATCTAGCCCTAACTGGACTACTGTTAACAGATCATCATGTATCCCTAACTGGACTACTGTTAACAGATCATTATCTAGCCCTAACTGGACTACTGTTAACAGATCGTTATCAAGCCCTAACTGGACTACTGATAACAGATCGTCATCTAGCCCTAACTGGACTACTGTTAACGGATCATTATCTAGCCCTAACTGGACTACTGTTAACAGATCGCCATCTAGCCCTAACTGGACTACTGTTAACAGATCGTTATCTAGCCCTAACTGGACTACTGTTAACAGATCGTTATCTAGCCCTAACTGGACTACTGTTAACAGATCGTTATCTAGCCCTAACTGGACTACTGTTAACAGATCATTATCTAGCCCTAACTGGACTACTGTTAACAGATCATTATCTAGCCCTAACTGGACTACTGTTAACAGATCATTATCTAGCCCTAACTGGACTACTGTTAACAGATCATTATCTAGCCCTAACTGGACTACTGTTAACAGATCATTATCTAGCCCTAACTGGACTACTGTTAACAGATCATTATCTAGCCCTAACTGGACTACTCTTAACGGATCATTATCTAGCCCTAACTGGACTACTGTTAACGGATCATTATCTAGCCCTAACTGGACTACTGTTAACGGATCATTATCTAGCCCTAACTGGACTACTGTTAACAGATCATTATCTAGCCCTAACTGGACTACTGTTAACAGATCATTATCTAGCCCTAACTGGACTACTGTTAACGGATCATTATCTAGCCCTAACTGGACTACTGTTAACGGATCATTATCTAGCCCTAACTGGACTACTGTTAACGGATCATTATCTAGCCCTAACTGGACTACTCTTAACGGATCATTATCTAGCCCTAACTGGACTACTGTTAACGGATCATTATCTAGCCCTAACTGGACTACTGTTAACAGATCATTATCTAGCCCTAACTGGACTACAGTTAACAGATCATCATGTATCCCTAACTGGACTACTGTTAACAGATCGTCATCTAGCCCTAACTGGACTACTGTTAACAGATCATTATCTAGCCCTAACTGGACTACTGTTAACAGATCGTTATCTAGCCCTAACTGGACTACTGTTAACAGATCGTCATCTAGCCCTAACTGGACTACTGTTAACGGATCATTATCTAGCCCTAACTGGACTACTGTTAACAGATCGTCATCTAGCCCTAACTGGACTACTGTTAACGGATCATTATCTAGCCCTAACTGGACTGCTGTTAACGGATCATTATCTATCCCTAACTGGACTACTGTTAACGGATCATTATCTAGCCCTAACTGGACTACTGTTAACAGATCATTATCTAGCCCTAACTGGACTACTGTTAACGGATCATTATCTAGCCCTAACTGGACTACTGTTAACGGATCATTATCTAGCCCTAACTGGACTACTGTTAACGTATCATTATCTAGCCCTAACTGGACTACTGTTAACAGATCATTATCTAGCCCTAACTGGACTACTGTTAACAGATCATCATGTATCGCTAACTGGACTACTGTTAACAGATCGTTATCTAGCCCTAACTGGACTACTGTTAACAGATCGTTATCTAGCCCTAACTGGACTACTGTTAACGGATCATTATCTAGCCCTAACTGGACTACTGTTAACAGATCATTATCTAGCCCTAACTGGACTACTGTTAACAGATCATTATCTAGCCCTAACTGGACTACTGTTAACAGATCATTATCTAGCCCTAACTGGACTACTGTTAACAGATCATCATGTATCCCTAACTGGACTACTGTTAACAGATCGTTATCTAGCCCTAACTGGACTACTGTTAACAGATCATTATCTAGCCCTAACTGGACTACTGTTAACAGATCATTATCTAGCCCTAACTGGACTACTGATAACAGATCATCATGTATCCCTAACTGGACTACTGTTAACAGATCGTTATCTAGCCCTAACTGGACTACTGTTAACAGATCGTTATCTAGCCCTAACTGGACTACTGTTAACGGATCATTATCTAGCCCTAACTGGACTACTGTTAACAGATCATTATCTAGCCCTAACTGGACTACTGTTAACAGATCATCATGTATCCCTAACTGGACTACTGTTAACAGATCATTATCTAGCCCTAACTGGACTACTGTTAACAGATCGTTATCAAGCCCTAACTGGACTACTGTTAACAGATCGTCATCTAGCCCTAACTGGACTACTGTTAACGGATCATTATCTAGCCCTAACTGGACTACTGTTAACAGATCGCCATCTAGCCCTAACTGGACTACTGTTAACAGATCGTTATCTAGCCCTAACTGGACTACTTTTAACAGATCGTTATCTAGCCCTAACTGGACTACTGTTAACAGATCGTTATCTAGCCCTAACTGGACTACTGTTAACAGATCATTATCTAGCCCTAACTGGACTACTGTTAACAGATCATTATCTAGCCCTAACTGGACTACTGTTAACAGATCATTATCTAGCCCTAACTGGACTACTGTTAACAGATCATTATCTAGCCCTAACTGGACTACTGTTAACAGATCATTATCTAGCCCTAACTGGACTACTGTTAACAGATCATTATCTAGCCCTAACTGGACTACTCTTAACGGATCATTATCTAGCCCTAACTGGACTACTGTTAACGGATCATTATCTAGCCCTAACTGGACTACTGTTAACGGATCATTATCTAGCCCTAACTGGACTACTGTTAACAGATCATTATCTAGCCCTAACTGGACTACTGTTAACAGATCATTATCTAGCCCTAACTGGACTACTGTTAACGGATCATTATCTAGCCCTAACTGGACTACTGTTAACGGATCATTATCTAGCCCTAACTGGACTACTGTTAACGGATCATTATCTAGCCCTAACTGGACTACTCTTAACGGATCATTATCTAGCCCTAACTGGACTACTGTTAACGGATCATTATCTAGCCCTAACTGGACTACTGTTAACAGATCATTATCTAGCCCTAACTGGACTACAGTTAACAGATCATCATGTATCCCTAACTGGACTACTGTTAACAGATCGTCATCTAGCCCTAACTGGACTACTGTTAACAGATCATTATCTAGCCCTAACTGGACTACTGTTAACAGATCGTTATCTAGCCCTAACTGGACTACTGTTAACAGATCGTCATCTAGCCCTAACTGGACTACTGTTAACGGATCATTATCTAGCCCTAACTGGACTACTGTTAACAGATCGTCATCTAGCCCTAACTGGACTACTGTTAACGGATCATTATCTAGCCCTAACTGGACTGCTGTTAACGGATCATTATCTATCCCTAACTGGACTACTGTTAACGGATCATTATCTAGCCCTAACTGGACTACTGTTAACAGATCATTATCTAGCCCTAACTGGACTACTGTTAACGGATCATTATCTAGCCCTAACTGGACTACTGTTAACGGATCATTATCTAGCCCTAACTGGACTACTGTTAACGTATCATTATCTAGCCCTAACTGGACTACTGTTAACAGATCATTATCTAGCCCTAACTGGACTACTGTTAACAGATCATCATGTATCGCTAACTGGACTACTGTTAACAGATCGTTATCTAGCCCTAACTGGACTACTGTTAACAGATCGTTATCTAGCCCTAACTGGACTACTGTTAACGGATCATTATCTAGCCCTAACTGGACTACTGTTAACAGATCATTATCTAGCCCTAACTGGACTACTGTTAACAGATCATTATCTAGCCCTAACTGGACTACTGTTAACAGATCATTATCTAGCCCTAACTGGACTACTGTTAACAGATCATCATGTATCCCTAACTGGACTACTGTTAACAGATCGTTATCTAGCCCTAACTGGACTACTGTTAACAGATCGTTATCTAGCCCTAACTGGACTACTGTTAACGGATCATTATCTAGCCCTAACTGGACTACTGTTAACAGATCATTATCTAGCCCTAACTGGACTACTGTTAACAGATCATTATCTAGCCCTAACTGGACTACTGTTAACAGAACGTTATCTAGCCCTAACTGGACTACTGTTAACAGATCGTCATCTAGCCCTAACTGGACTACTGTTAACGGATCATTATCTAGACCTAACTGGACTACTGTTAATGGATCATTATCTAGCCCTAACTGGACTACTGTTAACAGATCATTATCTAGCCCTAACTGGACTACTGTTAACAGATCATTATCTAGCCCTAACTGGACTACTGTTAACAGATCATTATCTAGCCCTAACTGGACTACTGTTAACAGATCAATATCTAGCCCTAACTGGACTACTGTTAACAGATCATTATCTAGCCCTAACTGGACTACTGTTAACAGATCATTATCTAGCCCTAACTGGACTACAGTTAACAGATCATCATGTATCCCTAACTGGACTACTGTTAACAGATCGTCATCTAGCCCTAACTGGACTACTGTTAACAGATCATTATCTAGCCCTAACTGGACTACTGTTAACAGATCGTTATCTAGCCCTAACTGGACTACTGTTAACAGATCGTCATCTAGCCCTAACTGGACTACTGTTAACGGATCATTATCTAGCCCTAACTGGACTACTGTTAACAGATCGTCATCTAGCCCTAACTGGACTACTGTTAACGGATCATTATCTAGCCCTAACTGGACTGCTGTTAACGGATCATTATCTATCCCTAACTGGACTACTGTTAACGGATCATTATCTAGCCCTAACTGGACTACTGTTAACAGATCATTATCTAGCCCTAACTGGACTACTGTTAACGGATCATTATCTAGCCCTAACTGGACTACTGTTAACGGATCATTATCTAGCCCTAACTGGACTACTGTTAACGTATCATTATCTAGCCCTAACTGGACTACTGTTAACAGATCATTATCTAGCCCTAACTGGACTACTGTTAACAGATCATCATGTATCGCTAACTGGACTACTGTTAACAGATCGTTATCTAGCCCTAACTGGACTACTGTTAACAGATCGTTATCTAGCCCTAACTGGACTACTGTTAACGGATCATTATCTAGCCCTAACTGGACTACTGTTAACAGATCATTATCTAGCCCTAACTGGACTACTGTTAACAGATCATTATCTAGCCCTAACTGGACTACTGTTAACAGATCATTATCTAGCCCTAACTGGACTACTGTTAACAGATCATCATGTATCCCTAACTGGACTACTGTTAACAGATCGTTATCTAGCCCTAACTGGACTACTGTTAACAGATCGTTATCTAGCCCTAACTGGACTACTGTTAACGGATCATTATCTAGCCCTAACTGGACTACTGTTAACAGATCATTATCTAGCCCTAACTGGACTACTGTTAACAGATCATTATCTAGCCCTAACTGGACTACTGTTAACAGAACGTTATCTAGCCCTAACTGGACTACTGTTAACAGATCGTCATCTAGCCCTAACTGGACTACTGTTAACGGATCATTATCTAGACCTAACTGGACTACTGTTAATGGATCATTATCTAGCCCTAACTGGACTACTGTTAACAGATCATTATCTAGCCCTAACTGGACTACTGTTAACAGATCATTATCTAGCCCTAACTGGACTACTGTTAACAGATCATTATCTAGCCCTAACTGGACTACTGTTAACAGATCAATATCTAGCCCTAACTGGACTACTGTTAACAGATCATTATCTAGCCCTAACTGGACTACTGTTAACAGATCATTATCTAGCCCTAATTGGACTACTGTTAACAGATCATTATCTAGCCTTAATTGGACTACTGTTAACAGATCATTATCTAGCCTTAACTGGACTACTGTTAACGGATCATTATCTAGCACTAACTGGACTACTGTTAACGGATCATTATCTAGCCCTAACTGGACTACTGTTAACAGATCATTATCTAGCCGTAACTGGACTACTGTTAACAGATCATTAACTAGCCCTAACTGGACTACTGTTAACAGATCATTATCTAGCCCTAACTGAACTACTGTTAACGGATCATTATCTAGCCCTAACTGGACTACTGTTAACAGATCATTATCTAGCCCTAACTGGACTACTGTTAACGGATCATTATCTAGCCCTAACTGGACTACTGTTAAAGTATCATTATCTAGCCCTAACTGGACTACTGTTAACAGATCATTATCTAGCCCTAACTGGACTACTGTTAACAGATCATCATGTATCCCTAACTGGACTACTGTTAACAGATCGTTATCTAGCCCTAACTGGACTACTGTTAACAGATCGTTATCTAGCCCTAACTGGACTACTGTTAACGGATCATTATCTAGCCCTAACTGGACTACTGTTAACAGATCATTATCTAGCCCTAACTGGACTACTGTTAACAGATCATTATCTAGCCCTAACTGGACTACTGTTAACAGATCATTATCTAGCCCTAACTGGACTACTGTTAACAGATCATCATGTATCCCTAACTGGACTACTGTTAACAGATCGTTATCTAGCCCTAACTGGACTACTGTTAACAGATCGTTATCTAGCCCTAACTGGACTACTGTTAACGGATCATTATCTAGCCCTAACTGGACTACTGTTAACAGATCATTATCTAGCCCTAACTGGACTACTGTTAACAGATCATTATCTAGCCCTAACTGGACTACTGTTAACAGAACGTTATCTAGCCCTAACTGGACTACTGTTAACAGATCGTCATCTAGCCCTAACTGGACTACTGTTAACGGATCATTATCTAGACCTAACTGGACTACTGTTAATGGATCATTATCTAGCCCTAACTGGACTACTGTTAACAGATCATTATCTAGCCCTAACTGGACTACTGTTAACAGATCATTATCTAGCCCTAACTGGACTACTGTTAACAGATCATTATCTAGCCCTAACTGGACTACTGTTAACAGATCAATATCTAGCCCTAACTGGACTACTGTTAACAGATCATTATCTAGCCCTAACTGGACTACTGTTAACAGATCATTATCTAGCCCTAATTGGACTACTGTTAACAGATCATTATCTAGCCTTAACTGGACTACTGTTAACGGATCATTATCTAGCACTAACTGGACTACTGTTAACGGATCATTATCTAGCCCTAACTGGACTACTGTTAACAGATCATTATCTAGCCGTAACTGGACTACTGTTAACAGATCATTAACTAGCCCTAACTGGACTACTGTTAACAGATCATTATCTAGCCCTAACTGAACTACTGTTAACGGATCATTATCTAGCCCTAACTGGACTACTGTTAACAGATCATTATCTAGCCCTAACTGGACTACTGTTAACGGATCATTATCTAGCCCTAACTGGACTACTGTTAACAGATCATTATCTAGCCCTAACTGGACTACTGTTAACGGATCGTTATCTAGCCCTAACTGGACTACTGTTAACAGATCATTATCTAGCCCTAACTGGACTACTGTTAACAGATCGCCATCTAGCCCTAACTGGACTACTGTTAACAGATCATCATGTATCCCTAACTGGACTACTGTTAACAGATCGTTATCTAGCCCTAACTGGACTACTGTTAACAGATCGTTATCTAGCCCTAACTGGACTACTGTTAACAGATCATTATCTAGCCCTAACTGGACTACTGTTAACAGATCATTATCTAGCCCTAACTGGACTACTGTTAACAGATCATTATCTAGCCCTAACTGGACTACTGTTAACAGATCATCATGTATCCCTAACTGGACTACTGTTAACAGATCATTATCTAGCCCTAACTGGACTACTGTTAACAGATCGTTATCAAGCCCTAACTGGACTACTGTTAACAGATCGTCATCTAGCCCTAACTGGACTACTGTTAACGGATCATTATCTAGCCCTAACTGGACTACTGTTAACGGATCGTTATCTAGCCCTAACTGGACTACTGGTAACGGATCATTATCTAGCCCTAACTGGACTACTGTTAACGGATCGTTATCTAGCCCTAACTGGACTACTGTTAACGGATCATTATCTAGCCCTAACTGGACTACTGTTAACGGATCGTTATCTAGCCCTAACTGGACTACTGTTAACGGATCGTTATCTAGCCCTAACTGGACTACTGTTAACAGATCATTATCTAGCCCTAACTGGACTACTGTTAACGGATCGTTATCTAGCCCTAACTGGACTACTGTTAACAGATCATTATCTAGCCCTAACTGGACTACTGTTAACAGATCATTATCTAGCCCTAACTGGACTACTGTTAACAGATCATTATCTAGCCCTAACTGGACTACTGTTAACAGATCATTATCTAGCCCTAACTGGACTACTCTTAACGGATCATTATCTAGCCCTAACTGGACTACTGTTAACGGATCATTATCTAGCCCTAACTGGACTACTGTTAACGGATCATTATCTAGCCCTAACTGGACTACTGTTAACAGATCATTATCTAGCCCTAACTGGACTACTGTTAACAGATCATTATCTAGCCCTAACTGGACTACTGTTAACGGATCATTATCTAGCCCTAACTGGACTACTGTTAACGGATCATTATCTAGCCCTAACTGGACTACTCTTAACGGATCATTATCTAGCCCTAACTGGACTACTGTTAACGGATCATTATCTAGCCCTAACTGGACTACTGTTAACAGATCATTATCTAGCCCTAACTGGACTACTGTTAACAGATCATCATGTATCCCTAACTGGACTACTGTTAACAGATCGTCATCTAGCCCTAACTGGACTACTGTTAACAGATCATTATCTAGCCCTAACTGGACTACTGTTAACAGATCGTTATCTAGCCCTAACTGGACTACTGTTAACAGATCGTCATCTAGCCCTAACTGGACTACTGTTAACGGATCATTATCTAGCCCTAACTGGACTACTGTTAACAGATCGTCATCTAGCCCTAACTGGACTACTGTTAACGGATCATTATCTAGCCCTAACTGGACTACTGTTAACGGATCATTATCTATCCCTAACTGGACTACTGTTAACGGATCATTATCTAGCCCTAACTGGACTACTGTTAACAGATCATTATCTAGCCCTAACTGGACTACTGTTAACGGATCATTATCTAGCCCTAACTGGACTACTGTTAACGGATCATTATCTAGCCCTAACTGGACTACTGTTAACGTATCATTATCTAGCCCTAACTGGACTACTGTTAACAGATCATTATCTAGCCCTAACTGGACTACTGTTAACAGATCATCATGTATCGCTAACTGGACTACTGTTAACAGATCGTTATCTAGCCCTAACTGGACTACTGTTAACAGATCGTTATCTAGCCCTAACTGGACTACTGTTAACGGATCATTATCTAGCCCTAACTGGACTACTGTTAACAGATCATTATCTAGCCCTAACTGGACTACTGTTAACAGATCATTATCTAGCCCTAACTGGACTACTGTTAACAGATCATTATCTAGCCCTAACTGGACTACTGTTAACAGATCATCATGTATCCCTAACTGGACTACTGTTAACAGATCGTTATCTAGCCCTAACTGGACTACTGTTAACAGATCGTTATCAAGCCCTAACTGGACTACTGTTAACGGATCATTATCTAGCCCTAACTGGACTACTGTTAACAGATCATTATCTAGCCCTAACTGGACTACTGTTAACAGATCATTATCTAGCCCTAACTGGACTACTGTTAACAGAACGTTATCTAGCCCTAACTGGACTACTGTTAACAGATCGTCATCTAGCCCTAACTGGACTACTGTTAACGGATCATTATCTAGACCTAACTGGACTACTGTTAATGGATCATTATCTAGCCGTAACTGGACTACTGTTAACAGATCATTAACTAGCCCTAACTGGACTACTGTTAACAGATCATTATCTAGCCCTAACTGAACTACTGTTAACGGATCATTATCTAGCCCTAACTGGACTACTGTTAACAGATCATTATCTAGCCCTAACTGGACTACTGTTAACGGATCATTATCTAGCCCTAACTGGACTACTGTTAAAGTATCATTATCTAGCCCTAACTGGACTACTGTTAACAGATCATTATCTAGCCCTAACTGGACTACTGTTAACAGATCATCATGTATCCCTAACTGGACTACTGTTAACAGATCGTTATCTAGCCCTAACTGGACTACTGTTAACAGATCGTTATCTAGCCCTAACTGGACTACTGTTAACGGATCATTATCTAGCCCTAACTGGACTACTGTTAACAGATCATTATCTAGCCCTAACTGGACTACTGTTAACAGATCATTATCTAGCCCTAACTGGACTACTGTTAACAGATCATTATCTAGCCCTAACTGGACTACTGTTAACAGATCATCATGTATCCCTAACTGGACTACTGTTAACAGATCGTTATCTAGCCCTAACTGGACTACTGTTAACAGATCGTTATCTAGCCCTAACTGGACTACTGTTAACGGATCATTATCTAGCCCTAACTGGACTACTGTTAACAGATCATTATCTAGCCCTAACTGGACTACTGTTAACAGATCATTATCTAGCCCTAACTGGACTACTGTTAACAGAACGTTATCTAGCCCTAACTGGACTACTGTTAACAGATCGTCATCTAGCCCTAACTGGACTACTGTTAACGGATCATTATCTAGACCTAACTGGACTACTGTTAATGGATCATTATCTAGCCCTAACTGGACTACTGTTAACAGATCATTATCTAGCCCTAACTGGACTACTGTTAACAGATCATTATCTAGCCCTAACTGGACTACTGTTAACAGATCATTATCTAGCCCTAACTGGACTACTGTTAACAGATCAATATCTAGCCCTAACTGGACTACTGTTAACAGATCATTATCTAGCCCTAACTGGACTACTGTTAACAGATCATTATCTAGCCCTAATTGGACTACTGTTAACAGATCATTATCTAGCCTTAACTGGACTACTGTTAACGGATCATTATCTAGCACTAACTGGACTACTGTTAACGGATCATTATCTAGCCCTAACTGGACTACTGTTAACAGATCATTATCTAGCCGTAACTGGACTACTGTTAACAGATCATTAACTAGCCCTAACTGGACTACTGTTAACAGATCATTATCTAGCCCTAACTGAACTACTGTTAACGGATCATTATCTAGCCCTAACTGGACTACTGTTAACAGATCATTATCTAGCCCTAACTGGACTACTGTTAACGGATCATTATCTAGCCCTAACTGGACTACTGTTAACAGATCATTATCTAGCCCTAACTGGACTACTGTTAACGGATCGTTATCTAGCCCTAACTGGACTACTGTTAACAGATCATTATCTAGCCCTAACTGGACTACTGTTAACAGATCGCCATCTAGCCCTAACTGGACTACTGTTAACAGATCATCATGTATCCCTAACTGGACTACTGTTAACAGATCGTTATCTAGCCCTAACTGGACTACTGTTAACAGATCGTTATCTAGCCCTAACTGGACTACTGTTAACAGATCATTATCTAGCCCTAACTGGACTACTGTTAACAGATCATTATCTAGCCCTAACTGGACTACTGTTAACAGATCATTATCTAGCCCTAACTGGACTACTGTTAACAGATCATCATGTATCCCTAACTGGACTACTGTTAACAGATCATTATCTAGCCCTAACTGGACTACTGTTAACAGATCGTTATCAAGCCCTAACTGGACTACTGTTAACAGATCGTCATCTAGCCCTAACTGGACTACTGTTAACGGATCATTATCTAGCCCTAACTGGACTACTGTTAACGGATCGTTATCTAGCCCTAACTGGACTACTGGTAACGGATCATTATCTAGCCCTAACTGGACTACTGTTAACGGATCGTTATCTAGCCCTAACTGGACTACTGTTAACGGATCATTATCTAGCCCTAACTGGACTACTGTTAACGGATCGTTATCTAGCCCTAACTGGACTACTGTTAACGGATCGTTATCTAGCCCTAACTGGACTACTGTTAACAGATCATTATCTAGCCCTAACTGGACTACTGTTAACGGATCGTTATCTAGCCCTAACTGGACTACTGTTAACAGATCATTATCTAGCCCTAACTGGACTACTGTTAACAGATCATTATCTAGCCCTAACTGGACTACTGTTAACAGATCATTATCTAGCCCTAACTGGACTACTGTTAACAGATCATTATCTAGCCCTAACTGGACTACTCTTAACGGATCATTATCTAGCCCTAACTGGACTACTGTTAACGGATCATTATCTAGCCCTAACTGGACTACTGTTAACGGATCATTATCTAGCCCTAACTGGACTACTGTTAACAGATCATTATCTAGCCCTAACTGGACTACTGTTAACAGATCATTATCTAGCCCTAACTGGACTACTGTTAACGGATCATTATCTAGCCCTAACTGGACTACTGTTAACGGATCATTATCTAGCCCTAACTGGACTACTCTTAACGGATCATTATCTAGCCCTAACTGGACTACTGTTAACGGATCATTATCTAGCCCTAACTGGACTACTGTTAACAGATCATTATCTAGCCCTAACTGGACTACTGTTAACAGATCATCATGTATCCCTAACTGGACTACTGTTAACAGATCGTCATCTAGCCCTAACTGGACTACTGTTAACAGATCATTATCTAGCCCTAACTGGACTACTGTTAACAGATCGTTATCTAGCCCTAACTGGACTACTGTTAACAGATCGTCATCTAGCCCTAACTGGACTACTGTTAACGGATCATTATCTAGCCCTAACTGGACTACTGTTAACAGATCGTCATCTAGCCCTAACTGGACTACTGTTAACGGATCATTATCTAGCCCTAACTGGACTACTGTTAACGGATCATTATCTATCCCTAACTGGACTACTGTTAACGGATCATTATCTAGCCCTAACTGGACTACTGTTAACAGATCATTATCTAGCCCTAACTGGACTACTGTTAACGGATCATTATCTAGCCCTAACTGGACTACTGTTAACGGATCATTATCTAGCCCTAACTGGACTACTGTTAACGTATCATTATCTAGCCCTAACTGGACTACTGTTAACAGATCATTATCTAGCCCTAACTGGACTACTGTTAACAGATCATCATGTATCGCTAACTGGACTACTGTTAACAGATCGTTATCTAGCCCTAACTGGACTACTGTTAACAGATCGTTATCTAGCCCTAACTGGACTACTGTTAACGGATCATTATCTAGCCCTAACTGGACTACTGTTAACAGATCATTATCTAGCCCTAACTGGACTACTGTTAACAGATCATTATCTAGCCCTAACTGGACTACTGTTAACAGATCATTATCTAGCCCTAACTGGACTACTGTTAACAGATCATCATGTATCCCTAACTGGACTACTGTTAACAGATCGTTATCTAGCCCTAACTGGACTACTGTTAACAGATCGTTATCAAGCCCTAACTGGACTACTGTTAACGGATCATTATCTAGCCCTAACTGGACTACTGTTAACAGATCATTATCTAGCCCTAACTGGACTACTGTTAACAGATCATTATCTAGCCCTAACTGGACTACTGTTAACAGAACGTTATCTAGCCCTAACTGGACTACTGTTAACAGATCGTCATCTAGCCCTAACTGGACTACTGTTAACGGATCATTATCTAGACCTAACTGGACTACTGTTAATGGATCATTATCTAGCCCTAACTGGACTACTGTTAACAGATCATTATCTAGCCCTAACTGGACTACTGTTAACAGATCATTATCTAGCCCTAACTGGACTACTGTTAACAGATCATTATCTAGCCCTAACTGGACTACTGTTAACAGATCAATATCTAGCCCTAACTGGACTACTGTTAACAGATCATTATCTAGCCCTAACTGGACTACTGTTAACAGATCATTATCTAGCCCTAATTGGACTACTGTTAACAGATCATTATCTAGCCTTAACTGGACTACTGTTAACGGATCATTATCTAGCACTAACTGGACTACTGTTAACGGATCATTATCTAGCCCTAACTGGACTACTGTTAACAGATCATTATCTAGCCGTAACTGGACTACTGTTAACAGATCATTAACTAGCCCTAACTGGACTACTGTTAACAGATCATTATCTAGCCCTAACTGAACTACTGTTAACGGATCATTATCTAGCCCTAACTGGACTACTGTTAACAGATCATTATCTAGCCCTAACTGGACTACTGTTAACGGATCATTATCTAGCCCTAACTGGACTACTGTTAACAGATCATTATCTAGCCCTAACTGGACTACTGTTAACGGATCGTTATCTAGCCCTAACTGGACTACTGTTAACAGATCATTATCTAGCCCTAACTGGACTACTGTTAACAGATCATTATCTAGCCCTAACTGGACTACTGTTAACAGATCATTATCTAGCCCTAACTGGACTACTGTTAACAGATCATTATCTAGCCCTAACTGGACTACTCTTAACGGATCATTATCTAGCTCTAACTGGACTACTGTTAACGGATCATTATCTAGCCCTAACTGGACTACTGTTAACGGATCATTATCTAGCCCTAACTGGACTACTGTTAACAGATCATTATCTAGCCCTAACTGGACTACTGTTAACGGATCATTATCTAGCCCTAACTGGACTACTGTTAACGGATCATTATCTAGCCCTAACTGGACTACTGTTAACGGATCATTATCTAGCCCTAACTGGACTACTGTTAACGGATCATTATCTAGCCCTAACTGGACTACTGTTAACGTATCATTATCTAGCCCTAACTGGACTACTGTTAACAGATCATTATCTAGCCCTAACTGGACTACTGTTAACAGATCATCATGTATCCCTAACTGGACTACTGTTAACAGATCGTCATCTAGCCCTAACTGGACTACTGTTAACAGATCATTATCTAGCCCTAACTGGACTACTGTTAACAGATCGTTATCTAGCCCTAACTGGACTACTGTTAACAGATCGTCATCTAGCCCTAACTGGACTACTGTTAACGGATCATTATCTAGCCCTAACTGGACTACTGTTAACAGATCGTCATCTAGCCCTAACTGGACTACTGTTAACGGATCATTATCTAGCCCTAACTGGACTACTGTTAACGGATCATTATCTATCCCTAACTGGACTACTGTTAACGGATCATTATCTAGCCCTAACTGGACTACTGTTAACAGATCATTATCTAGCCCTAACTGGACTACTGTTAACGGATCATTATCTAGCCCTAACTGGACTACTGTTAACGGATCATTATCTAGCCCTAACTGGACTACTGTTAACAGATCATTATCTAGCCCTAACTGGACTACTGTTAACGGATCATTATCTAGCCCTAACTGGACTACTGTTAACGGATCATTATCTAGCCCTAACTGGACTACTGTTAACGGATCATTATCTAGCCCTAACTGGACTACTGTTAACGGATCATTATCTAGCCCTAACTGGACTACTGTTAACGTATCATTATCTAGCCCTAACTGGACTACTGTTAACAGATCATTATCTAGCCCTAACTGGACTACTGTTAACATATCATCATGTATCCCTAACTGGACTACTGTTAACAGATCGTCATCTAGCCCTAACTGGACTACTGTTAACAGATCATTATCTAGCCCTAACTGGACTACTGTTAACAGATCGTTATCTAGCCCTAACTGGACTACTGTTAACAGATCGTCATCTAGCCCTAACTGGACTACTGTTAACGGATCATTATCTAGCCCTAACTGGACTACTGTTAACAGATCGTCATCTAGCCCTAACTGGACTACTGTTAACGGATCATTATCTAGCCCTAACTGGACTACTGTTAACGGATCATTATCTATCCCTAACTGGACTACTGTTAACGGATCATTATCTAGCCCTAACTGGACTACTGTTAACAGATCACTATCTAGCCCTAACTGGACTACTGTTAACGGATCATTATCTAGCCCTAACTGGACTACTGTTAACGGATCATTATCTAGCCCTAACTGGACTACTGTTAACGTATCATTATCTAGCCCTAACTGGACTACTTTTAACAGATCATTATCTAGCCCTAACTGGACTACTGTTAACAGATCATCATGTATCCCTAACTGGACTACTGTTAACAGATCGTTATCTAGCCCTAACTGGACTACTGTTAACAGATCGTTATCTAGCCCTAACTGGACTACTGTTAACGGATCATTATCTAGCCCTAACTGGACTACTGTTAACAGATCATTATCTAGCCCTAACTGGACTACTGTTAACAGATCATTATCTAGCCCTAACTGGACTACTGTTAACGGATCATTATCTAGACCTAACTGGACTACTGTTAATGGATCATTATCTAGCCCTAACTGGACTACTGTTAACAGATCATTATCTAGCCCTAACTGGACTACTGTTAACAGATCATTATCTAGCCCTAACTGGACTACTGTTAACAGATCATTATCTAGCCCTAACTGGACTACTGTTAACAGATCAATATCTAGCCCTAACTGGACTACTGTTAACAGATCATTATCTAGCCCTAACTGGACTACTGTTAACAGATCATTATCTAGCCCTAATTGGACTACTGTTAACAGATCATTATCTAGCCTTAACTGGACTACTGTTAACGGATCATTATCTAGCACTAACTGGACTACTGTTAACGGATCATTATCTAGCCCTAACTGGACTACTGTTAACAGATCATTATCTAGCCGTAACTGGACTACTGTTAACAGATCATTAACTAGCCCTAACTGGACTACTGTTAACAGATCATTATCTAGCCCTAACTGAACTACTGTTAACGGATCATTATCTAGCCCTAACTGGACTACTGTTAACAGATCATTATCTAGCCCTAACTGGACTACTGTTAACGGATCATTATCTAGCCCTAACTGGACTACTGTTAACAGATCATTATCTAGCCCTAACTGGACTACTGTTAACGGATCGTTATCTAGCCCTAACTGGACTACTGTTAACAGATCATTATCTAGCCCTAACTGGACTACTGTTAACAGATCATTATCTAGCCCTAACTGGACTACTGTTAACAGATCATTATCTAGCCCTAACTGGACTACTGTTAACAGATCATTATCTAGCCCTAACTGGACTACTCTTAACGGATCATTATCTAGCCCTAACTGGACTACTGTTAACGGATCATTATCTAGCCCTAACTGGACTACTGTTAACGGATCATTATCTAGCCCTAACTGGACTACTGTTAACAGATCATTATCTAGCCCTAACTGGACTACTGTTAACGGATCATTATCTAGCCCTAACTGGACTACTGTTAACGGATCATTATCTAGCCCTAACTGGACTACTGTTAACGGATCATTATCTAGCCCTAACTGGACTACTGTTAACGGATCATTATCTAGCCCTAACTGGACTACTGTTAACGTATCATTATCTAGCCCTAACTGGACTACTGTTAACAGATCATTATCTAGCCCTAACTGGACTACTGTTAACAGATCATCATGTATCCCTAACTGGACTACTGTTAACAGATCGTCATCTAGCCCTAACTGGACTACTGTTAACAGATCATTATCTAGCCCTAACTGGACTACTGTTAACAGATCGTTATCTAGCCCTAACTGGACTACTGTTAACAGATCGTCATCTAGCCCTAACTGGACTACTGTTAACGGATCATTATCTAGCCCTAACTGGACTACTGTTAACAGATCGTCATCTAGCCCTAACTGGACTACTGTTAACGGATCATTATCTAGCCCTAACTGGACTACTGTTAACGGATCATTATCTATCCCTAACTGGACTACTGTTAACGGATCATTATCTAGCCCTAACTGGACTACTGTTAACAGATCATTATCTAGCCCTAACTGGACTACTGTTAACGGATCATTATCTAGCCCTAACTGGACTACTGTTAACGGATCATTATCTAGCCCTAACTGGACTACTGTTAACAGATCATTATCTAGCCCTAACTGGACTACTGTTAACGGATCATTATCTAGCCCTAACTGGACTACTGTTAACGGATCATTATCTAGCCCTAACTGGACTACTGTTAACGGATCATTATCTAGCCCTAACTGGACTACTGTTAACGGATCATTATCTAGCCCTAACTGGACTACTGTTAACGTATCATTATCTAGCCCTAACTGGACTACTGTTAACAGATCATTATCTAGCCCTAACTGGACTACTGTTAACAGATCATCATGTATCCCTAACTGGACTACTGTTAACAGATCGTCATCTAGCCCTAACTGGACTACTGTTAACAGATCATTATCTAGCCCTAACTGGACTACTGTTAACAGATCGTTATCTAGCCCTAACTGGACTACTGTTAACAGATCGTCATCTAGCCCTAACTGGACTACTGTTAACGGATCATTATCTAGCCCTAACTGGACTACTGTTAACAGATCGTCATCTAGCCCTAACTGGACTACTGTTAACGGATCATTATCTAGCCCTAACTGGACTACTGTTAACGGATCATTATCTATCCCTAACTGGACTACTGTTAACGGATCATTATCTAGCCCTAACTGGACTACTGTTAACAGATCATTATCTAGCCCTAACTGGACTACTGTTAACGGATCATTATCTAGCCCTAACTGGACTACTGTTAACGGATCATTATCTAGCCCTAACTGGACTACTGTTAACGTATCATTATCTAGCCCTAACTGGACTACTTTTAACAGATCATTATCTAGCCCTAACTGGACTACTGTTAACAGATCATCATGTATCCCTAACTGGACTACTGTTAACAGATCGTTATCTAGCCCTAACTGGACTACTGTTAACAGATCGTTATCTAGCCCTAACTGGACTACTGTTAACGGATCATTATCTAGCCCTAACTGGACTACTGTTAACAGATCATTATCTAGCCCTAACTGGACTACTGTTAACAGATCATTATCTAGCCCTAACTGGACTACTGTTAACAGATCATTATCTAGCCCTAACTGGACTACTGTTAACAGATCATTATCTAGCCCTAACTGGACTACTGTTAACAGATCATTATCTAGCCCTAACTGGACTACTGTTAACAGATCATCATGTATCCCTAACTGGACTACTGTTAACAGATCGTTATCTAGCCCTAACTGGACTACTGTTAACAGATCGTTATCTAGCCCTAACTGGACTACTGTTAACGGATCATTATCTAGCCCTAACTGGACTACTGTTAACAGATCATTATCTAGCCCTAACTGGACTACTGTTAACAGATCATTATCTAGCCCTAACTGGACTACTGTTAACAGAACATTATCTAGCCCTAACTGGACTACTGTTAACAGATCGTCATCTAGCCCTAACTGGACTACTGTTAATGGATCATTATCTAGCCCTAACTGGACTACTGTTAATGGATCATTATCTAGCCCTAACTGGACTACTGTTAACAGATCATTATCTAGCCCTAACTGGACTACTGTTAACAGATCATTATCTAGCCCTAACTGGACTACTGTTAACAGATCATTATCTAGCCCTAACTGGACTACTGTTAACAGATCAATATCTAGCCCTAACTGGACTACTGTTAACAGATCATTATCTAGCCTTAACTGGACTACTGTTAACGGATCATTATCTAGCCCTAACTGGACTACTGTTAATGGATCATTATCTAGCCCTAACTGGACTACTGTTAACAGATCATTATCTAGCCCTAACTGGACTACTGTTAACAGATCATTATCTAGCCCTAACTGGACTACTGTTAACAGATCATTATCTAGCCCTAACTGGACTACTGTTAACAGATCAATATCTAGCCCTAACTGGACTACTGTTAACAGATCATTATCTAGCCCTAACTGGACTACTGTTAACAGATCATTATCTAGCCCTAATTGGACTACTGTTAACAGATCATTATCTAGCCTTAACTGGACTACTGTTAACAGATCATTAACTAGCCCTAACTGGACTACTGTTAACAGATCATTATCTAGCCCTAACTGAACTACTGTTAACGGATCATTATCTAGCCCTAACTGGACTACTGTTAACAGATCATTATCTAGCCCTAACTGGACTACTGTTAACGGATCATTATCTAGCCCTAACTGGACTACTGTTAACAGATCATTATCTAGCCCTAACTGGACTACTGTTAACGGATCGTTATCTAGCCCTAACTGGACTACTGTTAACAGATCATTATCTAGCCCTAACTGGACTACTGTTAACAGATCATTATCTAGCCCTAACTGGACTACTGTTAACAGATCATTATCTAGCCCTAACTGGACTACTGTTAACAGATCATTATCTAGCCCTAACTGGACTACTCTTAACGGATCATTATCTAGCCCTAACTGGACTACTGTTAACGGATCATTATCTAGCCCTAACTGGACTACTGTTAACGGATCATTATCTAGCCCTAACTGGACTACTGTTAACAGATCATTATCTAGCCCTAACTGGACTACTGTTAACGGATCATTATCTAGCCCTAACTGGACTACTGTTAACGGATCATTATCTAGCCCTAACTGGACTACTGTTAACGGATCATTATCTAGCCCTAACTGGACTACTGTTAACGGATCATTATCTAGCCCTAACTGGACTACTGTTAACGTATCATTATCTAGCCCTAACTGGACTACTGTTAACAGATCATTATCTAGCCCTAACTGGACTACTGTTAACAGATCATCATGTATCCCTAACTGGACTACTGTTAACAGATCGTCATCTAGCCCTAACTGGACTACTGTTAACAGATCATTATCTAGCCCTAACTGGACTACTGTTAACAGATCGTTATCTAGCCCTAACTGGACTACTGTTAACAGATCGTCATCTAGCCCTAACTGGACTACTGTTAACGGATCATTATCTAGCCCTAACTGGACTACTGTTAACAGATCGTCATCTAGCCCTAACTGGACTACTGTTAACGGATCATTATCTAGCCCTAACTGGACTACTGTTAACGGATCATTATCTATCCCTAACTGGACTACTGTTAACGGATCATTATCTAGCCCTAACTGGACTACTGTTAACAGATCATTATCTAGCCCTAACTGGACTACTGTTAACGGATCATTATCTAGCCCTAACTGGACTACTGTTAACGGATCATTATCTAGCCCTAACTGGACTACTGTTAACAGATCATTATCTAGCCCTAACTGGACTACTGTTAACGGATCATTATCTAGCCCTAACTGGACTACTGTTAACGGATCATTATCTAGCCCTAACTGGACTACTGTTAACGGATCATTATCTAGCCCTAACTGGACTACTGTTAACGGATCATTATCTAGCCCTAACTGGACTACTGTTAACGTATCATTATCTAGCCCTAACTGGACTACTGTTAACAGATCATTATCTAGCCCTAACTGGACTACTGTTAACAGATCATCATGTATCCCTAACTGGACTACTGTTAACAGATCGTCATCTAGCCCTAACTGGACTACTGTTAACAGATCATTATCTAGCCCTAACTGGACTACTGTTAACAGATCGTTATCTAGCCCTAACTGGACTACTGTTAACAGATCGTCATCTAGCCCTAACTGGACTACTGTTAACGGATCATTATCTAGCCCTAACTGGACTACTGTTAACAGATCGTCATCTAGCCCTAACTGGACTACTGTTAACGGATCATTATCTAGCCCTAACTGGACTACTGTTAACGGATCATTATCTATCCCTAACTGGACTACTGTTAACGGATCATTATCTAGCCCTAACTGGACTACTGTTAACAGATCATTATCTAGCCCTAACTGGACTACTGTTAACGGATCATTATCTAGCCCTAACTGGACTACTGTTAACGGATCATTATCTAGCCCTAACTGGACTACTGTTAACGTATCATTATCTAGCCCTAACTGGACTACTTTTAACAGATCATTATCTAGCCCTAACTGGACTACTGTTAACAGATCATCATGTATCCCTAACTGGAATACTGTTAACAGATCGTTATCTAGCCCTAACTGGACTACTGTTAACAGATCGTTATCTAGCCCTAACTGGACTACTGTTAACGGATCATTATCTAGCCCTAACTGGACTACTGTTAACAGATCATTATCTAGCCCTAACTGGACTACTGTTAACAGATCATTATCTAGCCCTAACTGGACTACTGTTAACAGATCATTATCTAGCCCTAACTGGACTACTGTTAACAGATCATTATCTAGCCCTAACTGGACTACTGTTAACAGATCATTATCTAGCCCTAACTGGACTACTGTTAACAGATCATCATGTATCCCTAACTGGACTACTGTTAACAGATCGTTATCTAGCCCTAACTGGACTACTGTTAACAGATCGTTATCTAGCCCTAACTGGACTACTGTTAACGGATCATTATCTAGCCCTAACTGGACTACTGTTAACAGATCATTATCTAGCCCTAACTGGACTACTGTTAACAGATCATTATCTAGCCCTAACTGGACTACTGTTAACAGAACATTATCTAGCCCTAACTGGACTACTGTTAACAGATCGTCATCTAGCCCTAACTGGACTACTGTTAACGGATCATTATCTAGCCCTAACTGGACTACTGTTAATGGATCATTATCTAGCCCTAACTGGACTACTGTTAACAGATCATTATCTAGCCCTAACTGGACTACTGTTAACAGATCATTATCTAGCCCTAACTGGACTACTGTTAACAGATCATTATCTAGCCTTAACTGGACTACTGTTAACGGATCATTATCTAGCCCTAACTGGACTACTGTTAATGGATCATTATCTAGCCCTAACTGGACTACTGTTAACAGATCATTATCTAGCCCTAACTGGACTACTGTTAACAGATCATTATCTAGCCCTAACTGGACTACTGTTAACAGATCATTATCTAGCCCTAAATGGACTACTGTTAACAGATCAATATCTAGCCCTAACTGGACTACTGTTAACAGATCATTATCTAGCCCTAACTGGACTACTGTTAACAGATCATTATCTAGCCCTAATTGGACTACTGTTAACAGATCATTATCTAGCCTTAACTGGACTACTGTTAACGGATCATTATCTAGCCCTAACTGGACTACTGTTAACGGATCATTATCTAGCCCTAACTGGACTACTGTTAACAGATCATTATCTAGCCGTAACTGGACTACTGTTAACAGATCATTAACTAGCCCTAACTGGACTACTGTTAACAGATCATTATCTAGCCCTAACTGGACTACTGTTAACAGATCATTATCTAGCCCTAACTGGACTACTGTTAATGGATCATTATCTAGCCCTAACTGGACTACTGTTAACAGATCATTATCTAGCCCTAACTGGACTACTGTTAACAGATCATTATCTAGCCCTAACTGGACTACTGTTAACAGATCATTATCTAGCCCTAACTGGACTACTGTTAACAGATCAATATCTAGCCCTAACTGGACTACTGTTAACAGATCATTATCTAGCCCTAACTGGACTACTGTTAACAGATCATTATCTAGCCCTAATTGGACTACTGTTAACAGATCATTATCTAGCCTTAACTGGACTACTGTTAACGGATCATTATCTAGCCCTAACTGGACTACTGTTAACGGATCATTATCTAGCCCTAACTGGACTACTGTTAACAGATCATTATCTAGCCGTAACTGGACTACTGTTAACAGATCATTAACTAGCCCTAACTGGACTACTGTTAACAGATCATTATCTAGCCCTAACTGGACTACTGTTAACAGATCATTATCTAGCCCTAACTGGACTACTGTTAACAGATCATTATCTAGCCCTAACTGGACTACTGTTAACGGATCATTATCTAGCCCTAACTGGACTACTGTTAACGGATCATTATCTAGCCCTAACTGGACTACTGTTAACGGATCATTATCTAGCCCTAACTGGACTACTGTTAACAGATCATTATCTAGCCCTAACTGGACTACTGTTAACGGATCATTATCTAGCCCTAACTGGACTACTGTTAACAGATCATTATCTAGCCCTAACTGGACTACTGTTAACGGATCATTATCTAGCCCTAACTGGACTACTGTTAACGTATCATTATCTAGCCCTAACTGGACTACTGTTAACAGATCATTATCTAGCCCTAACTGGACTACTGTTAACAGATCATTATCTAGCCCTAACTGGACTACTGTTAATGGATCATTATCTAGCCCTAACTGGACTACTGTTAACAGATCATTATCTAGCCCTAACTGGACTACTGTTAACAGATCATTATCTAGCCCTAACTGGACTACTGTTAATGGATCATTATCTAGCCCTAACTGGACTACTGTTAACAGATCATTATCTAGCCCTAACTGGACTACTGTTAACAGATCATTATCTAGCCCTAACTGGACTACTGTTAACAGATCATTATCTAGCCCTAACTGGACTACTGTTAACAGATCAATATCTAGCCCTAACTGGACTACTGTTAACAGATCATTATCTAGCCCTAACTGGACTACTGTTAACAGATCATTATCTAGCCCTAATTGGACTACTGTTAACAGATCATTATCTAGCCTTAACTGGACTACTGTTAACGGATCATTATCTAGCCCTAACTGGACTACTGTTAACGGATCATTATCTAGCCCTAACTGGACTACTGTTAACAGATCATTATCTAGCCGTAACTGGACTACTGTTAACAGATCATTAACTAGCCCTAACTGGACTACTGTTAACAGATCATTATCTAGCCCTAACTGGACTACTGTTAACAGATCATTATCTAGCCCTAACTGGACTACTGTTAACAGATCATTATCTAGCCCTAACTGGACTACTGTTAACGGATCATTATCTAGCCCTAACTGGACTACTGTTAACGGATCATTATCTAGCCCTAACTGGACTACTGTTAACGGATCATTATCTAGCCCTAACTGGACTACTGTTAACAGATCATTATCTAGCCCTAACTGGACTACTGTTAACGGATCATTATCTAGCCCTAACTGGACTACTGTTAACAGATCATTATCTAGCCCTAACTGGACTACTGTTAACGGATCATTATCTAGCCCTAACTGGACTACTGTTAACGTATCATTATCTAGCCCTAACTGGACTACTGTTAACAGATCATTATCTAGCCCTAACTGGACTACTGTTAACAGATCATCATGTATCCCTAACTGGACTACTGTTAACAGATCGTCATCTAGCCCTAACTGGACTACTGTTAACAGATCATTATCTAGCCCTAACTGGACTACTGTTAACGGATCATTATCTAGCCCTAACTGG
Source organism: Salmo salar (assembly GCF_965601325.2). Classification (NCBI taxonomy): domain Eukaryota; kingdom Metazoa; phylum Chordata; class Actinopteri; order Salmoniformes; family Salmonidae; genus Salmo; species Salmo salar. Next base: position 61,725,052 of record NC_138304.1, on the reverse strand, counting down.
ACTACTGTTAACAGATCGTCATCTAGCACTAACTGGACTACTGTTAACAGATCATTATCTAGCCCTAACTGGACTACTGTTAACAGATCATTATCTAGCCCTAACTGGACTACTGTTAACAGATCATTATCTAGCCTTAACTGGACTACTGTTAACAGATCATTATCTAGCCCTAACTGGACTACTGTTAACGGATCATTATCTAGCCCTAACTGGACTACTGTTAACGGATCATTATCTAGCCCTAACTGGACTACTGTTAACAGATCATTATCTAGCCCTAACTGGACTACTGTTAACAGATCATTATCTAGCCCTAACTGGACTACTGTTAACAGATCATTATCTAGCCCTAACTGGACTACTGTTAACGGATCATTATCTAGCCCTAACTGGACTACTGTTAACGGATCATTATCTAGCCCTAACTGGACTACTGTTAACGTATCATTATCTAGCCCTAACTGGACTACTGTTAACAGATCATTATCTAGCCCTAACTGGACTACTGTTAACAGATCATCATGTATCCCTAACTGGACTACTGTTAACAGATCGTTATCTAGCCCTAACTGGACTACTGTTAACAGATCGTTATCTAGCCCTAACTGGACTACTGTTAACGGATCATTATCTAGCCCTAACTGGACTACTGTTAACAGATCATTATCTAGCCCTAACTGGACTACTGTTAACAGATCATTATCTAGCCCTAACTGGACTACTGTTAACGGATCATTATCTAGCCCTAACTGGACTACTGTTAACGGATCATTATCTAGCCCTAACTGGACTACTGTTAACGGATCATTATCTAGCCCTAACTGGACTACTGTTAACAGATCATTATCTAGCCCTAACTGGACTACTGTTAACGGATCATTATCTAGCCCTAACTGGACTACTGTTAACAGATCATTATCTAGCCCTAACTGGACTACTGTTAACGGATCATTATCTAGCCCTAACTGGACTACTGTTAACGTATCATTATCTAGCCCTAACTGGACTACTGTTAACAGATCATTATCTAGCCCTAACTGGACTACTGTTAACAGATCATCATGTATCCCTAACTGGACTACTGTTAACAGATCGTCATCTAGCCCTAACTGGACTACTGTTAACAGATCATTATCTAGCCCTAACTGGACTACTGTTAACAGATCATTATCTAGCCCTAACTGGACTACTGTTAACAGATCGTCATCTAGCCCTAACTGGACTACTGTTAACAGATCATTATCTAGCCCTAACTGGACTACTGTTAACAGATCATTATCTAGCCCTAACTGGACTACTGTTAACAGATCATTATCTAGCCTTAACTGGACTACTGTTAACAGATCATTATCTAGCCCTAACTGGACTACTGTTAACGGATCATTATCTAGCCCTAACTGGACTACTGTTAACGGATCATTATCTAGCCCTAACTGGACTACTGTTAACAGATCATTATCTAGCCCTAACTGGACTACTGTTAACAGATCATTATCTAGCCCTAACTGGACTACTGTTAACAGATCATGATATAGCCCTAACTGGACTACTGTTAACGGATCATTATCTAGCCCTAACTGGACTACTGTTAACGGATCATTATCTAGCCCTAACTGGACTACTGTTAACGTATCATTATCTAGCCCTAACTGGACTACTGTTAACAGATCATTATCTAGCCCTAACTGGACTACTGTTAACAGATCATCATGTATCCCTAACTGGACTACTGTTAACAGATCGTTATCTAGCCCTAACAGGACTACTGTTAACAGATCGTTATCTAGCCCTAACTGGACTACTGTTAACGGATCATTATCTAGCCCTAACTGGACTACTGTTAACAGATCATTATCTAGCCCTAACTGGACTACTGTTAACGGATCATTATCTAGCCGTAACTGGACTACTGTTAACAGATCATTATCTAGCCCTAACTGGACTACTGTTAACAGATCAATATCTAGCCCTAACTGGACTACTGTTAACAGATCATTATCTAGCCCTAACTGGACTACTGTTAACAGATCATTATCTAGCCCTAATTGGACTACTGTTAACAGATCATTATCTAGCCTTAACTGGACTACTGTTAACGGATCATTATCTAGCACTAACTGGACTACTGTTAACGGATCATTATCTAGCCCTAACTGGACTACTGTTAACAGATCATTATCTAGCCGTAACTGGACTACTGTTAACAGATCATTAACTAGCCCTAACTGGACTACTGTTAACAGATCATTATCTAGCCCTAACTGAACTACTGTTAACGGATCATTATCTAGCCCTAACTGGACTACTGTTAACAGATCATTATCTAGCCCTAACTGGACTACTGTTAACGGATCATTATCTAGCCCTAACTGGACTACTGTTAACGTATCATTATCTAGCCCTAACTGGACTACTGTTAACAGATCATTATCTAGCCCTAACTGGACTACTGTTAACAGATCATCATGTATCCCTAACTGGACTACTGTTAACAGATCGTTATCTAGCCCTAACTGGACTACTGTTAACAGATCGTTATCTAGCCCTAACTGGACTACTGTTAACGGATCATTATCTAGCCCTAACTGGACTACTGTTAACAGATCATTATCTAGCCCTAACTGGACTACTGTTAACAGATCATTATCTAGCCCTAACTGGACTACTGTTAACAGATCATTATCTAGCCCTAACTGGACTACTGTTAACAGATCATCATGTATCCCTAACTGGACTACTGTTAACAGATCGTTATCTAGCCCTAACTGGACTACTGTTAACAGATCGTTATCTAGCCCTAACTGGACTACTGTTAACGGATCATTATCTAGCCCTAACTGGACTACTGTTAACAGATCATTATCTAGCCCTAACTGGACTACTGTTAACAGATCATTATCTAGCCCTAACTGGACTACTGTTAACAGAACGTTATCTAGCCCTAACTGGACTACTGTTAACAGATCGTCATCTAGCCCTAACTGGACTACTGTTAACGGATCATTATCTAGACCTAACTGGACTACTGTTAATGGATCATTATCTAGCCCTAACTGGACTACTGTTAACAGATCATTATCTAGCCCTAACTGGACTACTGTTAACAGATCATTATCTAGCCCTAACTGGACTACTGTTAACAGATCATTATCTAGCCCTAACTGGACTACTGTTAACAGATCAATATCTAGCCCTAACTGGACTACTGTTAACAGATCATTATCTAGCCCTAACTGGACTACTGTTAACAGATCATTATCTAGCCCTAATTGGACTACTGTTAACAGATCATTATCTAGCCTTAACTGGACTACTGTTAACGGATCATTATCTAGCACTAACTGGACTACTGTTAACGGATCATTATCTAGCCCTAACTGGACTACTGTTAACAGATCATTATCTAGCCGTAACTGGACTACTGTTAACAGATCATTAACTAGCCCTAACTGGACTACTGTTAACAGATCATTATCTAGCCCTAACTGGACTACTGTTAACAGATCATTATCTAGCCCTAACTGGACTACTGTTAACGGATCATTATCTAGCCCTAACTGGACTACTGTTAACAGATCATTATCTAGCCCTAACTGGACTACTGTTAACGGATCGTTATCTAGCCCTAACTGGACTACTGTTAACAGATCATTATCTAGCCCTAACTGGACTACTGTTAACAGATCATTATCTAGCCCTAACTGGACTACTGTTAACAGATAATTATCTAGCCCTAACTGGACTACTGTTAACAGATCATTATCTAGCCCTAACTGGACTACTCTTAACGGATCATTATCTAGCCCTAACTGGACTACTGTTAACGGATCATTATCTAGCCCTAACTGGACTACTGTTAACGGATCATTATCTAGCCCTAACTGGACTACTGTTAACAGATCATTATCTAGCCCTAACTGGACTACTGTTAACGGATCATTATCTAGCCCTAACTGGACTACTGTTAACGGATCATTATCTAGCCCTAACTGGACTACTGTTAACGGATCATTATCTAGCCCTAACTGGACTACTGTTAACGGATCATTATCTAGCCCTAACTGGACTACTGTTAACGTATCATTATCTAGCCCTAACTGGACTACTGTTAACAGATCATTATCTAGCCCTAACTGGACTACTGTTAACAGATCATCATGTATCCCTAACTGGACTACTGTTAACAGATCGTCATCTAGCCCTAACTGGACTACTGTTAACAGATCATTATCTAGCCCTAACTGGACTACTGTTAACAGATCGTTATCTAGCCCTAACTGGACTACTGTTAACAGATCGTCATCTAGCCCTAACTGGACTACTGTTAACGGATCATTATCTAGCCCTAACTGGACTACTGTTAACAGATCGTCATCTAGCCCTAACTGGACTACTGTTAACGGATCATTATCTAGCCCTAACTGGACTACTGTTAACGGATCATTATCTATCCCTAACTGGACTACTGTTAACGGATCATTATCTAGCCCTAACTGGACTACTGTTAACAGATCATTATCTAGCCCTAACTGGACTACTGTTAACGGATCATTATCTAGCCCTAACTGGACTACTGTTAACGGATCATTATCTAGCCCTAACTGGACTACTGTTAACAGATCATTATCTAGCCCTAACTGGACTACTGTTAACGGATCATTATCTAGCCCTAACTGGACTACTGTTAACGGATCATTATCTAGCCCTAACTGGACTACTGTTAACGGATCATTATCTAGCCCTAACTGGACTACTGTTAACGGATCATTATCTAGCCCTAACTGGACTACTGTTAACGTATCATTATCTAGCCCTAACTGGACTACTGTTAACAGATCATTATCTAGCCCTAACTGGACTACTGTTAACAGATCATCATGTATCCCTAACTGGACTACTGTTAACAGATCGTCATCTAGCCCTAACTGGACTACTGTTAACAGATCATTATCTAGCCCTAACTGGACTACTGTTAACAGATCGTTATCTAGCCCTAACTGGACTACTGTTAACAGATCGTCATCTAGCCCTAACTGGACTACTGTTAACGGATCATTATCTAGCCCTAACTGGACTACTGTTAACAGATCGTCATCTAGCCCTAACTGGACTACTGTTAACGGATCATTATCTAGCCCTAACTGGACTACTGTTAACGGATCATTATCTATCCCTAACTGGACTACTGTTAACGGATCATTATCTAGCCCTAACTGGACTACTGTTAACAGATCATTATCTAGCCCTAACTGGACTACTGTTAACGGATCATTATCTAGCCCTAACTGGACTACTGTTAACGGATCATTATCTAGCCCTAACTGGACTACTGTTAACGTATCATTATCTAACCCTAACTGGACTACTTTTAACAGATCATTATCTAGCCCTAACTGGACTACTGTTAACAGATTATCATGTATCCCTAACTGGACTACTGTTAACAGATCGTTATCTAGCCCTAACTGGACTACTGTTAACAGATCGTTATCTAGCCCTAACTGGACTACTGTTAACGGATCATTATCTAGCCCTAACTGGACTACTGTTAACAGATCATTATCTAGCCCTAACTGGACTACTGTTAACAGATCATTATCTAGCCCTAACTGGACTACTGTTAACAGATCATTATCTAGCCCTAACTGGACTACTGTTAACAGATCATTATCTAGCCCTAACTGGACTACTGTTAACAGATCATTATCTAGCCCTAACTGGACTACTGTTAACAGATCATCATGTATCCCTAACTGGACTACTGTTAACAGATCGTTATCTAGCCCTAACTGGACTACTGTTAACAGATCATTATCTAGCCCTAACTGGACTACTGTTAACAGATCGTTATCTAGCCCTAACTGGACTACTGTTAACAGATCGTCATCTAGCCCTAACTGGACTACTGTTAACGGATCATTATCTAGCCCTAACTGGACTACTGTTAACAGATCGTCATCTAGCCCTAACTGGACTACTGTTAACGGATCATTATCTAGCCCTAACTGGACTACTGTTAACGGATCATTATCTATCCCTAACTGGACTACTGTTAACGGATCATTATCTAGCCCTAACTGGACTACTGTTAACAGATCATTATCTAGCCCTAACTGGACTACTGTTAACGGATCATTATCTAGCCCTAACTGGACTACTGTTAACGGATCATTATCTAGCCCTAACTGGACTACTGTTAACGTATCATTATCTAACCCTAACTGGACTACTTTTAACAGATCATTATCTAGCCCTAACTGGACTACTGTTAACAGATCATCATGTATCCCTAACTGGACTACTGTTAACAGATCGTTATCTAGCCCTAACTGGACTACTGTTAACAGATCGTTATCTAGCCCTAACTGGACTACTGTTAACGGATCATTATCTAGCCCTAACTGGACTACTGTTAACAGATCATTATCTAGCCCTAACTGGACTACTGTTAACAGATCATTATCTAGCCCTAACTGGACTACTGTTAACAGATCATTATCTAGCCCTAACTGGACTACTGTTAACAGATCATTATCTAGCCCTAACTGGACTACTGTTAACAGATCATTATCTAGCCCTAACTGGACTACTGTTAACAGATCATCATGTATCCCTAACTGGACTACTGTTAACAGATCGTTATCTAGCCCTAACTGGACTACTGTTAACAGATCATTATCTAGCCCTAACTGGACTACTGTTAACAGATCATTATCTAGCCCTAACTGGACTACTGTTAACAGATCAATATCTAGCCCTAACTGGACTACTGTTAACAGATCATTATCTAGCCTTAACTGGACTACTGTTAACGGATCATTATCTAGCCCTAACTGGACTACTGTTAATGGATCATTATCTAGCCCTAACTGGACTACTGTTAACAGATCATTATCTAGCCCTAACTGGACTACTGTTAACAGATCATTATCTAGCCCTAACTGGACTACTGTTAACAGATCATTATCTAGCCCTAACTGGACTACTGTTAACAGATCAATATCTAGCCCTAACTGGACTACTGTTAACAGATCATTATCTAGCCCTAACTGGACTACTGTTAACAGATCATTATCTAGCCCTAATTGGACTACTGTTAACAGATCATTATCTAGCCTTAACTGGACTACTGTTAACGGATCATTATCTAGCCCTAACTGGACTACTGTTAACGGATCATTATCTAGCCCTAACTGGACTACTGTTAACAGATCATTATCTAGCCGTAACTGGACTACTGTTAACAGATCATTAACTAGCCCTAACTGGACTACTGTTAACAGATCATTATCTAGCCCTAACTGGACTACTGTTAACAGATCATTATCTAGCCCTAACTGGACTACTGTTAACAGATCATTATCTAGCCCTAACTGGACTACTGTTAACGGATCATTATCTAGCCCTAACTGGACTACTGTTAACGGATCATTATCTAGCCCTAACTGGACTACTGTTAACGGATCATTATCTAGCCCTAACTGGACTACTGTTAACAGATCATTATCTAGCCCTAACTGGACTACTGTTAACGGATCATTATCTAGCCCTAACTGGACTACTGTTAACAGATCATTATCTAGCCCTAACTGGACTACTGTTAACGGATCATTATCTAGCCCTAACTGGACTACTGTTAACGTATCATTATCTAGCCCTAACTGGACTACTGTTAACAGATCATTATCTAGCCCTAACTGGACTACTGTTAACAGATCATCATGTATCCCTAACTGGACTACTGTTAACAGATCGTCATCTAGCCCTAACTGGACTACTGTTAACAGATCATTATCTAGCCCTAACTGGACTACTGTTAACAGATCATTATCTAGCCCTAACTGGACTACTGTTAACAGATCGTCATCTAGCCCTAACTGGACTACTGTTAACGGATCATTATCTAGCCCTAACTGGACTACTGTTAACGGATCATTATCTAGCCCTAACTGGACTACTGTTAACGGATCATTATCTAGCCCTAACTGGACTACTGTTAACGGATCATTATCTAGCCCTAACTGGACTACTGTTAACGTATCATTATCTAGCCCTAACTGGACTACTGTTAACAGATCATTATCTAGCCCTAACTGGACTACTGTTAACAGATCATCATGTATCCCTAACTGGACTACTGTTAACAGATCGTCATCTAGCCCTAACTGGACTACTGTTAACAGATCATTATCTAGCCCTAACTGGACTACTGTTAACAGATCGTTATCTAGCCCTAACTGGACTACTGTTAACAGATCGTCATCTAGCCCTAACTGGACTACTGTTAACGGATCATTATCTAGCCCTAACTGGACTACTGTTAACAGATCGTCATCTAGCCCTAACTGGACTACTGTTAACGGATCATTATCTAGCCCTAACTGGACTACTGTTAACGGATCATTATCTATCCCTAACTGGACTACTGTTAACGGATCATTATCTAGCCCTAACTGGACTACTGTTAACAGATCATTATCTAGCCCTAACTGGACTACTGTTAACGGATCATTATCTAGCCCTAACTGGACTACTGTTAACAGATCATTATCTAGCCCTAACTGGACTACTGTTAACGGATCATTATCTAGCCCTAACTGGACTACTGTTAACGGATCATTATCTAGCCCTAACTGGACTACTGTTAACGGATCATTATCTAGCCCTAACTGGACTACTGTTAACGGATCATTATCTAGCCCTAACTGGACTACTGTTAACGTATCATTATCTAGCCCTAACTGGACTACTGTTAACAGATCATTATCTAGCCCTAACTGGACTACTGTTAACAGATCATCATGTATCCCTAACTGGACTACTGTTAACAGATCGTCATCTAGCCCTAACTGGACTACTGTTAACAGATCATTATCTAGCCCTAACTGGACTACTGTTAACAGATCGTTATCTAGCCCTAACTGGACTACTGTTAACAGATCGTCATCTAGCCCTAACTGGACTACTGTTAACGGATCATTATCTAGCCCTAACTGGACTACTGTTAACAGATCGTCATCTAGCCCTAACTGGACTACTGTTAACGGATCATTATCTAGCCCTAACTGGACTACTGTTAACGGATCATTATCTAGCCCTAACTGGACTACTGTTAACAGATCATTATCTAGCCCTAACTGGACTACTGTTAACAGATCATTATCTAGCCCTAACTGGACTACTGTTAACAGATCATTATCTAGCCCTAACTGGACTACTGTTAACAGATCATTATCTAGCCCTAACTGGACTACTGTTAACAGATCATTATCTAGCCCTAACTGGACTACTGTTAACAGATCATCATGTATCCCTAACTGGACTACTGTTAACAGATCGTTATCTAGCCCTAACTGGACTACTGTTAACAGATCATTATCTAGCCCTAACTGGACTACTGTTAACAGATCATTATCTAGCCCTAACTGGACTACTGTTAACAGATCATTATCTAGCCTTAACTGGACTACTGTTAACGGATCATTATCTAGCCCTAACTGGACTACTGTTAATGGATCATTATCTAGCCCTAACTGGACTACTGTTAACAGATCATTATCTAGCCCTAACTGGACTACTGTTAACAGATCATTATCTAGCCCTAACTGGACTACTGTTAACAGATCATTATCTAGCCCTAACTGGACTACTGTTAACAGATCAATATCTAGCCCTAACTGGACTACTGTTAACAGATCATTATCTAGCCCTAACTGGACTACTGTTAACAGATCATTATCTAGCCCTAATTGGACTACTGTTAACAGATCATTATCTAGCCTTAACTGGACTACTGTTAACGGATCATTATCTAGCCCTAACTGGACTACTGTTAACGGATCATTATCTAGCCCTAACTGGACTACTGTTAACAGATCATTATCTAGCCGTAACTGGACTACTGTTAACAGATCATTAACTAGCCCTAACTGGACTACTGTTAACAGATCATTATCTAGCCCTAACTGGACTACTGTTAACAGATCATTATCTAGCCCTAACTGGACTACTGTTAACAGATCATTATCTAGCCCTAACTGGACTACTGTTAACGGATCATTATCTAGCCCTAACTGGACTACTGTTAACGGATCATTATCTAGCCCTAACTGGACTACTGTTAACGGATCATTATCTAGCCCTAACTGGACTACTGTTAACAGATCATTATCTAGCCCTAACTGGACTACTGTTAACGGATCATTATCTAGCCCTAACTGGACTACTGTTAACAGATCATTATCTAGCCCTAACTGGACTACTGTTAACGGATCATTATCTAGCCCTAACTGGACTACTGTTAACGTATCATTATCTAGCCCTAACTGGACTACTGTTAACAGATCATTATCTAGCCCTAACTGGACTACTGTTAACAGATCATCATGTATCCCTAACTGGACTACTGTTAACAGATCGTCATCTAGCCCTAACTGGACTACTGTTAACAGATCATTATCTAGCCCTAACTGGACTACTGTTAACAGATCATTATCTAGCCCTAACTGGACTACTGTTAACAGATCGTCATCTAGCCCTAACTGGACTACTGTTAACAGATCATTATCTAGCCCTAACTGGACTACTGTTAACGGATCATTATCTAGCCCTAACTGGACTACTGTTAACAGATCATTATCTAGCCTTAACTGGACTACTGTTAACAGATCATTATCTAGCCCTAACTGGACTACTGTTAACGGATCATTATCTAGCCCTAACTGGACTACTGTTAACGGATCATTATCTAGCCCTAACTGGACTACTGTTAACGGATCATTATCTAGACCTAACTGGACTACTGTTAACAGATCATTATCTAGCCATAACTGGACTACTGTTAACGGATCATTATCTAGCCCTAACTGGACTACTGTTAACAGATCATTATCTAGCCCTAACTGGACTACTGTTAACAGATCATTATCTAGCCCTAACTGGACTACTGTTAACAGATCATTATCTAGCCCTAACTGGACTACTGTTAACAGATCATTATCTAGCCCTAACTGGACTACTGTTAACGGATCATTATCTAGCCCTAACTGGACTACTGTTAACGGATCATTATCTAGCCCTAACTGGACTACTGTTAACGGATCATTATCTAGCCCTAACTGGACTATTGTTAACAGATCATTATCTAGCCCTAACTGGACTACTGTTAACGGATCATTATCTAGCCCTAACTGGACTACTGTTAACGGATCATTATCTAGCCCTACCTGGACTACTGTTAACGGATCATTATCTAGCCCTAACTGGACTACTGTTAACGTATCATTATCTAGCCCTAACTGGACTACTGTTAACAGATCATTATCTAGCCCTAACTGGACTACTGTTAACGGATCATTATCTAGCCCTAACTGGACTACTGTTAACGGATCATTATCTAGCCCTAACTGGACTACTGTTAACGTATCATTATCTAGCCCTAACTGGACTACTGTTAACAGATCATTATCTAGCCCTAACTGGACTACTGTTAACAGATCATCATGTATCCCTAACTGGACTACTGTTAACAGATCGTCATCTAGCCCTAACTGGACTACTGTTAACAGATCATTATCTAGCCCTAACTGGACTACTGTTAACAGATCGTTATCTAGCCCTAACTGGACTACTGTTAACAGATCGTCATCTAGCCCTAACTGGACTACTGTTAACGGATCATTATCTAGCCCTAACTGGACTACTGTTAACAGATCGTCATCGAGCCCTAACTGGACTACTGTTAACGGATCATTATCTAGCCCTAACTGGACTACTGTTAACGGATCATTATCTAGCCCTAACTGGACTACTGTTAACGGATCATTATCTAGCCCTAACTGGACTACTGTTAACGGATCATTATCTAGCCCTAACTGGACTACTGTTAACAGATCATTATCTAGCCCTAACTGGACTACTGTTAACGGATCATTATCTAGCCCTAACTGGACTACTGTTAACGGATCATTATCTAGCCCTAACTGGACTACTGTTAACGTATCATTATCTAGCCCTAACTGGACTACTGTTAACAGATCATTATCTAGCCCTAACTGGACTACTGTTAACAGATCATCATGTATCCCTAACTGGACTACTGTTAACGGATCATTATCTAGCCCTAACTGGACTACTGTTAACAGATCATTATCTAGCCCTAACTGGACTACTGTTAACAGATCATTATCTAGCCCTAACTGGACTACTGTTAACAGATCATTATCTAGCCCTAACTGGACTACTGTTAACAGATCATCATGTATCCCTAACTGGACTACTGTTAACAGATCGTTATCTAGCCCTAACTGGACTACTGTTAACAGATCGTCATCTAGCCCTAACTGGACTACTGTTAACGGATCATTATCTAGCCCTAACTGGACTACTGTTAACGGATCATTATCTAGCCCTAACTGGACTACTGTTAACAGATCATTATCTAGCCCTAACTGGACTACTGTTAACGGATCATTATCTAGCCCTAACTGGACTACTGTTAACGGATCATTATCTAGCCCTAACTGGACTACTGTTAAGGGATCATTATCTAGCCCTAACTGGACTACTGTTAACGTATCATTATCTAGCCCTAACTGGACTACTGTTAACAGATCATTATCTAGCCCTAACTGGACTACTGTTAACAGATCATCATGTATCCCTAACTGGACTACTGTTAACAGATCATTATCTAGCCCTAACTGGACTACTGTTAACAGATCGTTATCTAGCCCTAACTGGACTACTGTTAACAGATCGTCATCTAGCCCTAACTGGACTACTGTTAACGGATCATTATCTAGCCCTAACTGGACTACTGTTAACAGATCGTCATCTAGCCCTAACTGGACTACTGTTAACAGATCATTATCTAGCCCTAACTGGACTACTGTTAACGGATCATTATCTAGCCCTAACTGGACTACTGTTAATGGATCATTATCTAGCCCTAACTGGACTACTGTTAACGGATCGTTATCTAGCCCTAACTGGACTACTGTTAACGGATCATTATCTAGCCCTAACTGGACTACTGTTAACGGATCGTTATCTAGCCCTAACTGGACTACTGTTAACGGATCATTATCTAGCCCTAACTTGACTACTGTTAACAGATCATTATCTAGCCCTAACTGGACTACTGTTAACGGATCGTTATCTAGCCCTAACTGGACTACTGTTAACAGATCATTATCTAGCCCTAACTGGACTACTGTTAACAGATCATTATCTAGCCCTAACTGGACTACTGTTAACAGATCATTATCTAGCCCTAACTGGACTACTGTTAACAGATCATTATCTTGCCCTAACTGGACTACTGTTAACGGATCATTATCTAGCCCTAACTGGACTACTGTTAACGGACCATTATCTAGCCCTAACTGGACTACTGTTAACGGATCATTATCTAGCCCTAACTGGACTACTGTTAACAGATCATTATCTAGCCCTAACTGGACTACTGTTAACGGATCATTATCTAGCCCTAACTGGACTACTGTTAACGGATCATTATCTAGACCTAACTGGACTAGTGTTAACGGATCATTATCTAGCCCTAACTGGACTACTGTTAACGGATCATTATCTAGCCCTAACTGGACTACTGTTAACAGATCATTATCTAGCCCTAACTGGACTACTGTTAAAGGATCATTATCTTGCCCTAACTGGACTACTGTTAACGGATCATTATCTATCCCTAACTGGACTACTGTTAACAGATCGTTATCTAGCCCTAACTGGACTACTGTTAACAGATCGTCATCTAGCCCTAACTGGACTACTGTTAACGGATCATTATCTAGCCCTAACTGGACTACTGTTAACAGATCGTCATCTAGCACTAACTGAACTACTGTTAACGGATCATTATCTAGCCCTAACTGGACTACTGTTAACGGATCATTATCTAGCCCTAACTGGACTACTGTTAACGGATCATTATCTAGCCCTAACTGGACTACTGTTAACGGATCGTTATCTAGCCCTAACTGGACTACTGTTAACGGATCATTATCTAGCCCTAACTGGACTACTGTTAACGGATCGTTATCTAGCCCTAACTGGACTACTGTTAACGGATCGTTATCTAGCCCTAACTGGACTACTGTTAACAGATCATTATCTAGCCCTAACTGGACTACTGTTAACAGATCATTATCTAGCCCTAACTGGACTACTGTTAACAGATCATTATCTAGCCCTAACTGGACTACTGTTAACAGATCATTATCTAGCCCTAACTGGACTACTGTTAACGGATCATTATCTAGCCCTAACTGGACTACTGTTAACGGATCATTATCTAGCCCTAACTGGACTACTGTTAACGGATCATTATCTAGCCCTAACTGGACTACTGTTAACAGATCATTATCTAGCCCTAACTGGACTACTGTTAACGGATCATTATCTAGCCCTAACTGGACTACTGTTAACGGATCATTATCTAGCCCTAACTGGACTACTGTTAACGGATCATTATCTAGCCCTAACTGAACTACTGTTAACGGATCATTATCTAGCCCTAACTGGACTACTGTTAACAGATCATTATCTAGCCCTAACTGGACTACTGTTAACGGATCGTTATCTAGCCCTAACTGGACTACTGTTAACGGATCATTATCTAGCCCTAACTGGACTACTGTTAACAGATCATTATCTAGCCCTAACTGGACTACTGTTAACGGATCATTATCTAGCCCTAACTGGACTACTGTTAACGGATCATTATCTAGCCCTAACTGGACTACTGTTAACGGATCATTATCTAGCCCTAACTGGACTACTGTTAACAGATCATTATCTAGCCCTAACTGGACTACTGTTAACGGATCATTATCTAGCCCTAACTGGACTACTGTTAACGGATCATTATCTAGCCCTAACTGGACTACTGTTAACGGATCATTATCTAGCCCTAACTGGACTACTGTTAACGTATCATTATCTAGCCCTAACTGGACTACTGTTAACAGATCATTATCTAGCCCTAACTGGACTACTGTTAACAGATCATCATGTATCCCTAACTGGACTACTGTTAACAGATCATCATGTATCCCTAACTGGACTACTGTTAACATATCATTATCTAGCCCTAACTGGACTACTGTTAACAGATCATTATCTAGCCCTAACTGGACTACTGTTAAGAGATCATTATCTAGCCCTAACTGGACTACTGTTAACGGATCATTATCTAGCCCTAACTGGACTACTGTTAACGGATCATTTTCTAGCCCTAACTGGACTACTGTTAACGGATCATTATCTAGCCCTAACTGAACTACTGTTAACGGATCATTATCTAGCCCTAACTGGACTACTGTTAACAGATCATTATCTAGCCCTAACTGGACTACTGTTAACGGATCGTTATCTAGCCCTAACTGGACTACAGTTAACGGATCATTATCTAGCCCTAACTGGACTACTGTTAATGGATCGTTATCTAGCCCTAACTGGACTACTGTTAACGGATCATTATCTAGCCCTAACTGGACTACTGTTAACAGATCATTATCTAGCCCTAACTGGACTACTGTTAACGGATCGTTATCTAGCCCTAACTGGACTACTGTTAACAGATCATTATCTAGCCCTAACTGGACTACTGTTAACAGATCATTATCTAGCCCTAACTGGACTACTGTTAACAGATCATTATCTAGCCCTAACTGGACTACTGTTAACAGATCATTATCTAGCCCTAACTGGACTACTGTTAACGGATCATTATCTAGCCCTAACTGGACTACTGTTAACGGATCATTATCTAGCCCTAACAGGACTACTGTTAACGGATCATTATCTAGCCCTAACTGGACTACTGTTAACAGATCATTATCTAGCCCTAACTGGACTACTGTTAACGGATCATTATCTAGCCCTAACTGGACTACTGTTAACGGATCATTATCTAGCACTAACTGGACTACTGTTAATGGATCATTATCTAGCCCTAACTGGACTACTGTTAACGTATCATTATCTAGCCCTAACTGGACTACTGTTAACAGATCATTATCTAGCCCTAACTGGACTACTGTTAACAGATCATCATGTATCCCTAACTGGACTACTGTTAACAGATCGTCATCTAGCCCTAACTGGACTACTGTTAACAGATCATTATCTAGCCCTAACTGGACTACTGTTAACAGATCGTTATCTAGCCCTAACTGGACTACTGTTAACAGATCGTCATCTAGCCCTAACTGGACTACTGTTAACGGATCATTATCTAGCCCTAACTGGACTACTGTTAACAGATCGTCATCTAGCCCTAACTGGACTACTGTTAACGGATCATTATCTAGCCCTAACTGGACTACTGTTAACGGATCATTATCTATCCCTAACTGGACTACTGTTAACGGATCATTATCTAGCCCTAACTGGACTACTGTTAACAGATCATTATCTAGCCCTAACTGGACTAATGTTAACAGATCATTATCTAGCCCTAACTGGACTACTGTTAACGGATCATTATCTAGCCCTAACTGGACTACTGTTAACGTATCATTATCTAGCCCTAACTGGACTACTGTTAACAGATCATTATCTAGCCCTAACTGGACTACTGTTAACAGATCATCATGTATCCCTAACAGGACTACTGTTAACAGATCGTTATCTAGCCCTAACTGGACTACTGTTAACAGATCGTTATCTAGCCCTAACTGGACTACTGTTAACGGATCATTATCTCGCCCTAACTGGACTACTGTTAACGGATCGTTATCTAGCCCTAACTGGACTACTGTTAACGGATCATTATCTTGCCCTAACTGGACTACTGTTAATGGATCGTTATCTAGCCCTGACTGGACTACTGTTAACGGATCATTATCTAGCCCTAACTGGACTACTGTTAACAGATCATTATCTAGCCCTAACTG
Source organism: Salmo salar (assembly GCF_965601325.2). Classification (NCBI taxonomy): domain Eukaryota; kingdom Metazoa; phylum Chordata; class Actinopteri; order Salmoniformes; family Salmonidae; genus Salmo; species Salmo salar. The sequence continues at coordinate 61,708,133 of NC_138304.1, read as the reverse complement.
GACTACTGTTAACGGATCGTTATCTAGCCCTAACTGGACTACTGTTAACAGATCATTATCTAGCCCTAACTGGACTACTGTTAACAGATCATTATCTAGCCCTAACTGGACTACTGTTAACAGATCATTATCTAGCCCTAACTGGACTACTGTTAACAGATCATTATCTAGCCCTAACTGGACTACTGTTAACGGATCATTATCTAGCCCTAACTGGACTACTGTTAACGGATCATTATCTAGCCCTAACTGGACTACTGTTAACGGATCATTATCTAGCCCTAACTGGACTACTGTTAACGGATCATTATCTAGCCCTAACTGGACTACTGTTAACGGATCATTATCTAGCCCTAACTGGACTACTGTTAACAGATCATTATCTAGCCCTAACTGGACTACTGTTAACGGATCATTATCTAGCCCTAACTGGACTACTGTTAACAGATCATTATCTAGCCCTAACTGGACTACTGTTAACGGATCATTATCTAGCCCTAACTGGACTACTGTTAACGTATCATTATCTAGCCCTAACTGGACTACTGTTAACAGATCATTATCTAGCCCTAACTGGACTACTGTTAACAGATCATCATGTATCCCTAACTGGACTACTGTTAACAGATCGTCATCTAGCCCTAACTGGACTACTGTTAACAGATCATTATCTAGCCCTAACTGGACTACTGTTAACAGATCATTATCTAGCCCTAACTGGACTACTGTTAACAGATCGTCATCTAGCCCTAACTGGACTACTGTTAACAGATCATTATCTAGCCCTAACTGGACTACTGTTAACGGATCATTATCTAGCCCTAACTGGACTACTGTTAACAGATCATTATCTAGCCTTAACTGGACTACTGTTAACAGATCATTATCTAGCCCTAACTGGACTACTGTTAACGGATCATTATCTAGCCCTAACTGGACTACTGTTAACGGATCATTATCTAGCCCTAACTGGACTACTGTTAACGGATCATTATCTAGACCTAACTGGACTACTGTTAACAGATCATTATCTAGCCCTAACTGGACTACTGTTAACAGATCGTCATCTAGCCCTAACTGGACTACTGTTAACGGATCATTATCTAGCCCTAACTGGACTACTGTTAACGGATCATTATCTAGCCCTAACTGGACTACTGTTAACAGATCATTATCTAGCCCTAACTGGACTACTGTTAACGGATCATTATCTAGCCCTAACTGGACTACTGTTAACGGATCATTATCTAGCCCTAACTGGACTACTGTTAAGGGATCATTATCTAGCCCTAACTGGACTACTGTTAACGTATCATTATCTAGCCCTAACTGGACTACTGTTAACAGATCATTATCTAGCCCTAACTGGACTACTGTTAACGGATCATTATCTAGCCCTAACTGGACTACTGTTAACGGATCATTATCTAGCCCTAACTGGACTACTGTTAACGTATCATTATCTAGCCCTAACTGGACTACTGTTAACAGATCATTATCTAGCCCTAACTGGACTACTGTTAACAGATCATCATGTATCCCTAACTGGACTACTGTTAACAGATCGTCATCTAGCCCTAACTGGACTACTGTTAACAGATCATTATCTAGCCCTAACTGGACTACTGTTAACAGATCGTTATCTAGCCCTAACTGGACTACTGTTAACAGATCGTCATCTAGCCCTAACTGGACTACTGTTAACGGATCATTATCTAGCCCTAACTGGACTACTGTTAACAGATCGTCATCGAGCCCTAACTGGACTACTGTTAACGGATCATTATCTAGCCCTAACTGGACTACTGTTAACGGATCATTATCTAGCCCTAACTGGACTACTGTTAACGGATCATTATCTAGCCCTAACTGGACTACTGTTAACGGATCATTATCTAGCCCTAACTGGACTACTGTTAACAGATCATTATCTAGCCCTAACTGGACTACTGTTAACGGATCATTATCTAGCCCTAACTGGACTACTGTTAACGGATCATTATCTAGCCCTAACTGGACTACTGTTAACGTATCATTATCTAGCCCTAACTGGACTACTGTTAACAGATCATTATCTAGCCCTAACTGGACTACTGTTAACAGATCATCATGTATCCCTAACTGGACTACTGTTAACGGATCATTATCTAGCCCTAACTGGACTACTGTTAACAGATCATTATCTAGCCCTAACTGGACTACTGTTAACAGATCATTATCTAGCCCTAACTGGACTACTGTTAACAGATCATTATCTAGCCCTAACTGGACTACTGTTAACAGATCATCATGTATCCCTAACTGGACTACTGTTAACAGATCGTTATCTAGCCCTAACTGGACTACTGTTAACAGATCGTCATCTAGCCCTAACTGGACTACTGTTAACGGATCATTATCTAGCCCTAACTGGACTACTGTTAACGGATCATTATCTAGCCCTAACTGGACTACTGTTAACAGATCATTATCTAGCCCTAACTGGACTACTGTTAACGGATCATTATCTAGCCCTAACTGGACTACTGTTAACGGATCATTATCTAGCCCTAACTGGACTACTGTTAAGGGATCATTATCTAGCCCTAACTGGACTACTGTTAACGTATCATTATCTAGCCCTAACTGGACTACTGTTAACAGATCATTATCTAGCCCTAACTGGACTACTGTTAACAGATCATCATGTATCCCTAACTGGACTACTGTTAACAGATCATTATCTAGCCCTAACTGGACTACTGTTAACAGATCGTTATCTAGCCCTAACTGGACTACTGTTAACGGATCATTATCTAGCCCTAACTGGACTACTGTTAACAGATCATTATCTAGCCCTAACTGGACTACTGTTAAAGGATCATTATCTTGCCCTAACTGGACTACTGTTAACGGATCATTATCTATCCCTAACTGGACTACTGTTAACAGATCGTTATCTAGCCCTAACTGGACTACTGTTAACAGATCGTCATCTAGCCCTAACTGGACTACTGTTAACGGATCATTATCTAGCCCTAACTGGACTACTGTTAACAGATCGTCATCTAGCACTAACTGAACTACTGTTAACGGATCATTATCTAGCCCTAACTGGACTACTGTTAACGGATCATTATCTAGCCCTAACTGGACTACTGTTAACGGATCATTATCTAGCCCTAACTGGACTACTGTTAACGGATCGTTATCTAGCCCTAACTGGACTACTGTTAACGGATCATTATCTAGCCCTAACTGGACTACTGTTAACGGATCGTTATCTAGCCCTAACTGGACTACTGTTAACGGATCGTTATCTAGCCCTAACTGGACTACTGTTAACAGATCATTATCTAGCCCTAACTGGACTACTGTTAACAGATCATTATCTAGCCCTAACTGGACTACTGTTAACAGATCATTATCTAGCCCTAACTGGACTACTGTTAACAGATCATTATCTAGCCCTAACTGGACTACTGTTAACGGATCATTATCTAGCCCTAACTGGACTACTGTTAACGGATCATTATCTAGCCCTAACTGGACTACTGTTAACGGATCATTATCTAGCCCTAACTGGACTACTGTTAACAGATCATTATCTAGCCCTAACTGGACTACTGTTAACGGATCATTATCTAGCCCTAACTGGACTACTGTTAACGGATCATTATCTAGCCCTAACTGGACTACTGTTAACGGATCATTATCTAGCCCTAACTGAACTACTGTTAACGGATCATTATCTAGCCCTAACTGGACTACTGTTAACAGATCATTATCTAGCCCTAACTGGACTACTGTTAACGGATCGTTATCTAGCCCTAACTGGACTACTGTTAACGGATCATTATCTAGCCCTAACTGGACTACTGTTAACAGATCATTATCTAGCCCTAACTGGACTACTGTTAACGGATCATTATCTAGCCCTAACTGGACTACTGTTAACGGATCATTATCTAGCCCTAACTGGACTACTGTTAACGGATCATTATCTAGCCCTAACTGGACTACTGTTAACAGATCATTATCTAGCCCTAACTGGACTACTGTTAACGGATCATTATCTAGCCCTAACTGGACTACTGTTAACGGATCATTATCTAGCCCTAACTGGACTACTGTTAACGGATCATTATCTAGCCCTAACTGGACTACTGTTAACGTATCATTATCTAGCCCTAACTGGACTACTGTTAACAGATCATTATCTAGCCCTAACTGGACTACTGTTAACAGATCATCATGTATCCCTAACTGGACTACTGTTAACAGATCATCATGTATCCCTAACTGGACTACTGTTAACATATCATTATCTAGCCCTAACTGGACTACTGTTAACAGATCATTATCTAGCCCTAACTGGACTACTGTTAAGAGATCATTATCTAGCCCTAACTGGACTACTGTTAACGGATCATTATCTAGCCCTAACTGGACTACTGTTAACGGATCATTTTCTAGCCCTAACTGGACTACTGTTAACGGATCATTATCTAGCCCTAACTGAACTACTGTTAACGGATCATTATCTAGCCCTAACTGGACTACTGTTAACAGATCATTATCTAGCCCTAACTGGACTACTGTTAACGGATCGTTATCTAGCCCTAACTGGACTACAGTTAACGGATCATTATCTAGCCCTAACTGGACTACTGTTAATGGATCGTTATCTAGCCCTAACTGGACTACTGTTAACGGATCATTATCTAGCCCTAACTGGACTACTGTTAACAGATCATTATCTAGCCCTAACTGGACTACTGTTAACGGATCGTTATCTAGCCCTAACTGGACTACTGTTAACAGATCATTATCTAGCCCTAACTGGACTACTGTTAACAGATCATTATCTAGCCCTAACTGGACTACTGTTAACAGATCATTATCTAGCCCTAACTGGACTACTGTTAACAGATCATTATCTAGCCCTAACTGGACTACTGTTAACGGATCATTATCTAGCCCTAACTGGACTACTGTTAACGGATCATTATCTAGCCCTAACAGGACTACTGTTAACGGATCATTATCTAGCCCTAACTGGACTACTGTTAACAGATCATTATCTAGCCCTAACTGGACTACTGTTAACGGATCATTATCTAGCCCTAACTGGACTACTGTTAACGGATCATTATCTAGCACTAACTGGACTACTGTTAATGGATCATTATCTAGCCCTAACTGGACTACTGTTAACGTATCATTATCTAGCCCTAACTGGACTACTGTTAACAGATCATTATCTAGCCCTAACTGGACTACTGTTAACAGATCATCATGTATCCCTAACTGGACTACTGTTAACAGATCGTCATCTAGCCCTAACTGGACTACTGTTAACAGATCATTATCTAGCCCTAACTGGACTACTGTTAACAGATCGTTATCTAGCCCTAACTGGACTACTGTTAACAGATCGTCATCTAGCCCTAACTGGACTACTGTTAACGGATCATTATCTAGCCCTAACTGGACTACTGTTAACAGATCGTCATCTAGCCCTAACTGGACTACTGTTAACGGATCATTATCTAGCCCTAACTGGACTACTGTTAACGGATCATTATCTATCCCTAACTGGACTACTGTTAACGGATCATTATCTAGCCCTAACTGGACTACTGTTAACAGATCATTATCTAGCCCTAACTGGACTAATGTTAACAGATCATTATCTAGCCCTAACTGGACTACTGTTAACGGATCATTATCTAGCCCTAACTGGACTACTGTTAACGTATCATTATCTAGCCCTAACTGGACTACTGTTAACAGATCATTATCTAGCCCTAACTGGACTACTGTTAACAGATCATCATGTATCCCTAACAGGACTACTGTTAACAGATCGTTATCTAGCCCTAACTGGACTACTGTTAACAGATCGTTATCTAGCCCTAACTGGACTACTGTTAACGGATCATTATCTCGCCCTAACTGGACTACTGTTAACGGATCGTTATCTAGCCCTAACTGGACTACTGTTAACGGATCATTATCTTGCCCTAACTGGACTACTGTTAATGGATCGTTATCTAGCCCTGACTGGACTACTGTTAACGGATCATTATCTAGCCCTAACTGGACTACTGTTAACAGATCATTATCTAGCCCTAACTGGACTACTGTTAACGGATCGTTATCTAGCCCTAACTGGACTACTGTTAACAGATCATTATCTAGCCCTAACTGGACTACTGTTAACAGATCATTATCTAGCCCTAACTGGACTACTGTTAACAGATCATTATCTAGCCCTAACTGGACTACTGTTAACAGATCATTATCTAGCCCTAACTGGACTACTGTTAACGGATCATTATCTAGCCCTAACTGGACTACTGTTAACGGATCATTATCTAGCCCTAACTGGACTACTGTTAACGGATCATTATCTAGCCCTAACTGGACTACTGTTAACAGATCATTATCTAGCCCTAACTGGACTACTGTTAACGGATCATTATCTAGCTCTAACTGGACTACTGTTAACGGATCATTATCTAGCCCTATCTGGACTACTGTTAACGGATCATTATCTAGCCCTAACTGGACTACTGTTAACGTATCATTATCTAGCACTAACTGGACTACTGTTAACAGATCATTATCTAGCCCTAACTGGACTACTGTTAACAGATCATCATGTATCCCTAACTGGACTACTGTTAACAGATCGTCATCTAGCCCTAACTGGACTACTGTTAACAGATCATTATCTAGCCCTAACTGGACTACTGTTAACAGATCGTCATCTAGCCCTAACTGGACTACTGTTAACGGATCATTATCTAGCCCTAACTGGACTACTGTTAACAGATCGTCATCTAGCCCTAACTGGACTACTGTTAACGGATCATTATCTAGCCCTAACTGGACTACTGTTAACGGATCATTATCTATCCCTAACTGGACTACTGTTAACGGATCATTATCTAGCCCTAACTGGACTACTGTTAACAGATCATTATCTAGCCCTAACTGGACTACTGTTAACGGATCATTATCTAGCCCTAACTGGACTACTGTTAACGGATCATTATCTAGCCCTAACTGGACTACTGTTAACGGATCATTATCTAGCCCTAACTGGACTACTGTTAACAGATCATTATCTAGCCCTAACTGGACTACTGTTAACGGATCATTATCTAGCTCTAACTGGACTACTGTTAACGGATCATTATCTAGCCCTAACTGGACTACTGTTAACGGATCATTATCTAGCCCTAACTGGACTACTGTTAACGTATCATTATCTAGCACTAACTGGACTACTGTTAACAGATCATTATCTAGCCCTAACTGGACAACTGTTAACAGATCATCATGTATCCCTAACTGGACTACTGTTAACAGATCGTCATCTAGCCCTAACTGGACTACTGTTAACAGATCATTATCTAGCCCTAACTGGACTACTGTTAACAGATCGTTATCTACCCTAACTGGACTACTGTTAACAGATCGTCATCTAGCCCTAACTGGACTACTGTTAACGGATCATTATCTAGCCCTAACTGGACTACTGTTAACAGATCGTCATCTAGCCCTAACTGGACTACTGTTAACGGATCATTATCTAGCCCTAACTGGACTACTGTTAACGGATCATTATCTAGCCCTAACTGGACTACTGTTAACGGATCATTATCTAGCCCTAACTGGACTACTGTTAACGGATCATTATCTATCCCTAACTGGACTACTGTTAACGGATCATTATCTAGCCCTAACTGGACTACTGTTAACAGATCATTATCTAGCCCTAACTGGACTAATGTTAACAGATCATTATCTAGCCCTAACTGGACTACTGTTAACGGATCATTATCTAGCCCTAACTGGACTACTGTTAACGTATCATTATCTAGCCCTAACTGGACTACTGTTAACAGATCATTATCTAGCCCTAACTGGACTACTGTTAACAGATCATCATGTATCCCTAACAGGACTACTGTTAACAGATCGTTATCTAGCCCTAACTGGACTACTGTTAACAGATCGTTATCTAGCCCTAACTGGACTACTGTTAACGGATCATTATCTAGCCCTAACTGGACTACTGTTAACGGATCGTTATCTAGCCCTAACTGGACTACTGTTAACGGATCATTATCTTGCCCTAACTGGACTACTGTTAATGGATCGTTATCTAGCCCTAACTGGACTACTGTTAACGGATCATTATCTAGCCCTAACTGGACTACTGTTAACAGATCATTATCTAGCCCTAACTGGACTACTGTTAACGGATCGTTATCTAGCCCTAACTGGACTACTGTTAACAGATCATTATCTAGCCCTAACTGGACTACTGTTAACAGATCATTATCTAGCCCTAACTGGACTACTGTTAACAGATCATTATCTAGCCCTAACTGGACTACTGTTAACAGATCATTATCTAGCCCTAACTGGACTACTGTTAACGGATCATTATCTAGCCCTAACTGGACTACTGTTAACGGATCATTATCTAGCCCTAACTGGACTACTGTTAACGGATCATTATCTAGCCCTAACTGGACTACTGTTAACAGATCATTATCTAGCCCTAACTGGACTACTGTTAACGGATCATTATCTAGCTCTAACTGGACTACTGTTAACGGATCATTATCTAGCCCTAACTGGACTACTGTTAACGGATCATTATCTAGCCCTAACTGGACTACTGTTAACAGATCATTATCTAGCCCTAACTGGACTACTGTTAACAGATCATCATGTATCCCTAACAGGACTACTGTTAACAGATCGTTATCTAGCCCTAACTGGACTACTGTTAACAGATCGTTATCTAGCCCTAACTGGACTACTGTTAACGGATCATTATCTAGCCCTAACTGGACTACTGTTAACAGATCATTATCTAGCCCTAACTGGACTACTGTTAACAGATCATTATCTAGCCCTAACTGGACTACTGTTAACAGAACGTTATCTAGCCCTAACTGGACTACTGTTAACAGATCGTCATCTAGCCCTAACTGGACTACTGTTAACGGATCATTATCTAGCCCTAACTGGACTACTGTTAATGGATCATTATCTAGCCCTAACTGGACTACTGTTAACAGATCATTATCTAGCCCTAACTGGACTACTGTTAACAGATCATTATCTAGCCCTAACTGGACTACTGTTAACAGATCATTATCTAGCCCTAACTGGACTACTGTTAACAGATCAATATCTAGCCCTAACTGGACTACTGTTAACAGATCATTATCTAGCCCTAACTGGACTACTGTTAACAGATCATTATCTAGCCCTAATTGGACTACTGTTAACAGATCATTATCTAGCCTTAACTGGACTACTGTTAACGGATCATTATCTAGCCCTAACTGGACTACTGTTAACGGATCATTATCTAGCCCTAACTGGACTACTGTTAACAGATCATTATCTAGCCGTAACTGGACTACTGTTAACAGATCATTAACTAGCCCTAACTGGACTACTGTTAACAGATCATTATCTAGCCCTAACTGGACTACTGTTAACGGATCATTATCTAGCCCTAACTGGACTACTGTTAACGGATCATTATCTAGCCCTAACTGGACTACTGTTAACGGATCATTATCTAGCCCTAACTGGACTACTGTTAACAGATCATTATCTAGCCCTAACTGGACTACTGTTAACGGATCATTATCTAGCTCTAACTGGACTACTGTTAACGGATCATTATCTAGCCCTAACTGGACTACTGTTAACGGATCATTATCTAGCCCTAACTGGACTACTGTTAACGTATCATTATCTAGCACTAACTGGACTACTGTTAACAGATCATTATCTAGCCCTAACTGGACAACTGTTAACAGATCATCATGTATCCCTAACTGGACTACTGTTAACAGATCGTCATCTAGCCCTAACTGGACTACTGTTAACAGATCATTATCTAGCCCTAACTGGACTACTGTTAACAGATCGTTATCTACCCTAACTGGACTACTGTTAACAGATCGTCATCTAGCCCTAACTGGACTACTGTTAACGGATCATTATCTAGCCCTAACTGGACTACTGTTAACAGATCGTCATCTAGCCCTAACTGGACTACTGTTAACGGATCATTATCTAGCCCTAACTGGACTACTGTTAACGGATCATTATCTAGCCCTAACTGGACTACTGTTAACGGATCATTATCTAGCCCTAACTGGACTACTGTTAACGGATCATTATCTATCCCTAACTGGACTACTGTTAACGGATCATTATCTAGCCCTAACTGGACTACTGTTAACAGATCATTATCTAGCCCTAACTGGACTAATGTTAACAGATCATTATCTAGCCCTAACTGGACTACTGTTAACGGATCATTATCTAGCCCTAACTGGACTACTGTTAACGTATCATTATCTAGCCCTAACTGGACTACTGTTAACAGATCATTATCTAGCCCTAACTGGACTACTGTTAACAGATCATCATGTATCCCTAACAGGACTACTGTTAACAGATCGTTATCTAGCCCTAACTGGACTACTGTTAACAGATCGTTATCTAGCCCTAACTGGACTACTGTTAACGGATCATTATCTAGCCCTAACTGGACTACTGTTAACGGATCGTTATCTAGCCCTAACTGGACTACTGTTAACGGATCATTATCTTGCCCTAACTGGACTACTGTTAATGGATCGTTATCTAGCCCTAACTGGACTACTGTTAACGGATCATTATCTAGCCCTAACTGGACTACTGTTAACAGATCATTATCTAGCCCTAACTGGACTACTGTTAACGGATCGTTATCTAGCCCTAACTGGACTACTGTTAACAGATCATTATCTAGCCCTAACTGGACTACTGTTAACAGATCATTATCTAGCCCTAACTGGACTACTGTTAACAGATCATTATCTAGCCCTAACTGGACTACTGTTAACAGATCATTATCTAGCCCTAACTGGACTACTGTTAACGGATCATTATCTAGCCCTAACTGGACTACTGTTAACGGATCATTATCTAGCCCTAACTGGACTACTGTTAACGGATCATTATCTAGCCCTAACTGGACTACTGTTAACAGATCATTATCTAGCCCTAACTGGACTACTGTTAACGGATCATTATCTAGCTCTAACTGGACTACTGTTAACGGATCATTATCTAGCCCTAACTGGACTACTGTTAACGGATCATTATCTAGCCCTAACTGGACTACTGTTAACAGATCATTATCTAGCCCTAACTGGACTACTGTTAACAGATCATCATGTATCCCTAACAGGACTACTGTTAACAGATCGTTATCTAGCCCTAACTGGACTACTGTTAACAGATCGTTATCTAGCCCTAACTGGACTACTGTTAACGGATCATTATCTAGCCCTAACTGGACTACTGTTAACAGATCATTATCTAGCCCTAACTGGACTACTGTTAACAGATCATTATCTAGCCCTAACTGGACTACTGTTAACAGAACGTTATCTAGCCCTAACTGGACTACTGTTAACAGATCGTCATCTAGCCCTAACTGGACTACTGTTAACGGATCATTATCTAGCCCTAACTGGACTACTGTTAATGGATCATTATCTAGCCCTAACTGGACTACTGTTAACAGATCATTATCTAGCCCTAACTGGACTACTGTTAACAGATCATTATCTAGCCCTAACTGGACTACTGTTAACAGATCATTATCTAGCCCTAACTGGACTACTGTTAACAGATCAATATCTAGCCCTAACTGGACTACTGTTAACAGATCATTATCTAGCCCTAACTGGACTACTGTTAACAGATCATTATCTAGCCCTAATTGGACTACTGTTAACAGATCATTATCTAGCCTTAACTGGACTACTGTTAACGGATCATTATCTAGCCCTAACTGGACTACTGTTAACGGATCATTATCTAGCCCTAACTGGACTACTGTTAACAGATCATTATCTAGCCGTAACTGGACTACTGTTAACAGATCATTAACTAGCCCTAACTGGACTACTGTTAACAGATCATTATCTAGCCCTAACTGGACTACTGTTAACGGATCATTATCTAGCCCTAACTGGACTACTGTTAACGGATCATTATCTAGCCCTAACTGGACTACTGTTAACGGATCATTATCTAGCCCTAACTGGACTACTGTTAACGTATCATTATCTAGCCCTAACTGGACTACTGTTAACAGATCATTATCTAGCCCTAACTGGACTACTGTTAACAGATCATCATGTATCCCTAACTGGACTACTGTTAACAGATCGTCATCTAGCCCTAACTGGACTACTGTTAACAGATCATTATCTAGCCCTAACTGGACTACTGTTAACAGATCGTTATCTAGCCCTAACTGGACTACTGTTAACAGATCGTCATCTAGCCCTAACTGGACTACTGTTAACAGATCATTATCTAGCCCTAACTGGACTACTGTTAACAGATCATTATCTAGCCCTAACTGGACTACTGTTAACAGATCATTATCTAGCCTTAACTGGACTACTGTTAACAGATCATTATCTAGCCCTAACTGGACTACTGTTAACGGATCATTATCTAGCCCTAACTGGACTACTGTTAACGGATCATTATCTAGCCCTAACTGGACTACTGTTAACGGATCATTTTCTAGCCCTAACTGGACTACTGTTAATGGATCATTATCTAGCCCTAACTGGACTACTGTTAACGGATCATTATCTAGCCCTAACTGGACTACTGTTAACGGATCATTATCTAGCCCTAACTGGACTACTGTTAACAGATCATTATCTAGCCCTAACTGGACTACTGTTAACGGATCATTATCTACCCTAACTGGACTACTGTTAACAGATCGTTATCTAGCCCTAACTGGACTACTGTTAACAGATCGTCATCTAGCCCTAACTGGACTACTGTTAACAGATCATTATCTAGCCCTAACTGGACTACTGTTAACAGATCATTATCTAGCCCTAACTGGACTACTGTTAACAGATCATTATCTAGCCTTAACTGGACTACTGTTAACAGATCATTATCTAGCCCTAACTGGACTACTGTTAACGGATCATTATCTAGCCCTAACTGGACTACTGTTAACGGATCATTATCTAGCCCTAACTGGACTACTGTTAACGGATCATTATCTAGCCCTAACTGGACTACTGTTAATGGATCATTATCTAGCCCTAACTGGACTACTGTTAACGGATCATTATCTAGCCCTAACTGGACTACTGTTAACGGATCATTATCTAGCCCTAACTGGACTACTGTTAACAGATCATTATCTAGCCCTAACTGGACTACTGTTAACGGATCATTATCTACCCTAACTGGACTACTGTTAACAGATCGTTATCTAGCCCTAACTGGACTACTGTTAACAGATCGTCATCTAGCCCTAACTGGACTACTGTTAACGGATCATTATCTAGCCCTAACTGGACTACTGTTAACAGATCATTATCTAGCCCTAACTGGACTACTGTTAACGGATCATTATCTAGCCCTAACTGGACTACTGTTAACAGATCATTATCTAGCCCTAACTGGACTACTGTTAACAGATCGTTATCTAGCCCTAACTGGACTACTGTTAACGGATCATTATCTAGCCCTAACTGGACTACTGTTAACAGATCATTATCTAGCCCTAACTGGACTACTGTTAACAGATCATTATCTAGACCTAACTGGACTACTGTTAACAGATCGTTATCTAGCCCTAACTGGACTACTGTTAACAGATCATTATCTAGCCCTAACTGGACTACTGTTAACAGAACGTTATCTAGCCCTAACTGGACTACTGTTAACAGATCGTCATCTAGCCCTAACTGGACTACTGTTAACGGATCATTATCTAGCCCTAACTGGACTACTGTTAATGGATCATTATCTAGCCCTAACTGGACTACTGTTAACAGATCATTATCTAGCCCTAACTGGACTACTGTTAACAGATCATTATCTAGCCCTAACTGGACTACTGTTAACAGATCATTATCTAGCCCTAACTGGACTACTGTTAACAGATCAATATCTAGCCCTAACTGGACTACTGTTAACAGATCATTATCTAGCCCTAACTGGACTACTGTTAACAGATCATTATCTAGCCCTAATTGGACTACTGTTAACAGATCATTATCTAGCCTTAACTGGACTACTGTTAACGGATCATTATCTAGCCCTAACTGGACTACTGTTAACGGATCATTATCTAGCCCTAACTGGACTACTGTTAACAGATCATTATCTAGCCGTAACTGGACTACTGTTAACAGATCATTAACTAGCCCTAACTGGACTACTGTTAACAGATCATTATCTAGCCCTAACTGGACTACTGTTAACGGATCATTATCTAGCCCTAACTGGACTACTGTTAACGGATCATTATCTAGCCCTAACTGGACTACTGTTAACGGATCATTATCTAGCCCTAACTGGACTACTGTTAACGTATCATTATCTAGCCCTAACTGGACTACTGTTAACAGATCATTATCTAGCCCTAACTGGACTACTGTTAACAGATCATCATGTATCCCTAACTGGACTACTGTTAACAGATCGTCATCTAGCCCTAACTGGACTACTGTTAACAGATCATTATCTAGCACTAACTGGACTACTGTTAACAGATCGTTATCTAGCCCTAACTGGACTACTGTTAACAGATCGTCATCTAGCCCTAACTGGACTACTGTTAACAGATCATTATCTAGCCCTAACTGGACTACTGTTAACAGATCATTATCTAGCCCTAACTGGACTACTGTTAACAGATCATTATCTAGCCTTAACTGGACTACTGTTAACAGATCATTATCTAGCCCTAACTGGACTACTGTTAACGGATCATTATCTAGCCCTAACTGGACTACTGTTAACGGATCATTATCTAGCCCTAACTGGACTACTGTTAACGGATCATTTTCTAGCCCTAACTGGACTACTGTTAATGGATCATTATCTAGCCCTAACTGGACTACTGTTAACGGATCATTATCTAGCCCTAACTGGACTACTGTTAACGGATCATTATCTAGCCCTAACTGGACTACTGTTAACAGATCATTATCTAGCCCTAACTGGACTACTGTTAACGGATCATTATCTACCCTAACTGGACTACTGTTAACAGATCGTTATCTAGCCCTAACTGGACTACTGTTAACAGATCGTCATCTAGCCCTAACTGGACTACTGTTAACAGATCATTATCTAGCCCTAACTGGACTACTGTTAACAGATCATTATCTAGCCCTAACTGGACTACTGTTAACAGATCATTATCTAGCCTTAACTGGACTACTGTTAACAGATCATTATCTAGCCCTAACTGGACTACTGTTAACGGATCATTATCTAGCCCTAACTGGACTACTGTTAACGGATCATTATCTAGCCCTAACTGGACTACTGTTAACGGATCATTATCTAGCCCTAACTGGACTACTGTTAATGGATCATTATCTAGCCCTAACTGGACTACTGTTAACGGATCATTATCTAGCCCTAACTGGACTACTGTTAACGTATCATTATCTAGCCCTAACTGGACTACTGTTAACAGATCATTATCTAGCCCTAACTGGACTACTGTTAACAGATCATCATGTATCCCTAACTGGACTACTGTTAACAGATCGTCATCTAGCCCTAACTGGACTACTGTTAACAGATCATTATCTAGCCCTAACTGGACTACTGTTAACAGATCATTATCTAGCCCTAACTGGACTACTGTTAACGGATCATTATCTAGCCCTAACTGGACTACTGTTAACGGATCATTATCTAGCCCTAACTGGACTACTGTTAACGGATCATTTTCTAGCCCTAACTGGACTACTGTTAATGGATCATTATCTAGCCCTAACTGGACTACTGTTAACGGATCATTATCTAGCCCTAACTGGACTACTGTTAACGGATCATTATCTAGCCCTAACTGGACTACTGTTAACAGATCATTATCTAGCCCTAACTGGACTACTGTTAACGGATCATTATCTACCCTAACTGGACTACTGTTAACAGATCGTTATCTAGCCCTAACTGGACTACTGTTAACAGATCGTCATCTAGCCCTAACTGGACTACTGTTAACAGATCATTATCTAGCCCTAACTGGACTACTGTTAACAGATCATTATCTAGCCCTAACTGGACTACTGTTAACAGATCATTATCTAGCCTTAACTGGACTACTGTTAACAGATCATTATCTAGCCCTAACTGGACTACTGTTAACGGATCATTATCTAGCCCTAACTGGACTACTGTTAACGGATCATTATCTAGCCCTAACTGGACTACTGTTAACGGATCATTATCTAGCCCTAACTGGACTACTGTTAATGGATCATTATCTAGCCCTAACTGGACTACTGTTAACGGATCATTATCTAGCCCTAACTGGACTACTGTTAACGGATCATTATCTAGCCCTAACTGGACTACTGTTAACAGATCATTATCTAGCCCTAACTGGACTACTGTTAACGGATCATTATCTACCCTAACTGGACTACTGTTAACAGATCGTTATCTAGCCCTAACTGGACTACTGTTAACAGATCGTCATCTAGCCCTAACTGGACTACTGTTAACGGATCATTATCTAGCCCTAACTGGACTACTGTTAACAGATCATTATCTAGCCCTAACTGGACTACTGTTAACGGATCATTATCTAGCCCTAACTGGACTACTGTTAACAGATCATTATCTAGCCCTAACTGGACTACTGTTAACAGATCGTTATCTAGCCCTAACTGGACTACTGTTAACGGATCATTATCTAGCCCTAACTGGACTACTGTTAACAGATCATTATCTAGCCCTAACTGGACTACTGTTAACAGATCATTATCTAGCCCTAACTGGACTACTGTTAACAGATCGTTATCTAGCCCTAACTGGACTACTGTTAACAGATCGTCATCTAGCCCTAACTGGACTACTGTTAACGGATCATTATCTAGCCCTAACTGGACTACTGTTAACGGATCATTATCTAGCCCTAACTGGACTACTGTTAACAGATCATTATCTAGCCCTAATTGGACTACTGTTAACAGATCATTATCTAGCCTTAACTGGACTACTGTTAACGGATCATTATCTAGCCCTAACTGGACTACTGTTAACGGATCATTATCTAGCCCTAACTGGACTACTGTTAACAGATCATTATCTAGCCGTAACTGGACTACTGTTAACAGATCATTAACTAGCCCTAACTGGACTACTGTTAACAGATCATTATCTAGCCCTAACTGGACTACTGTTAACAGATCATTATCTAGCCCTAACTGGACTACTGTTAACAGATCATTATCTAGCCCTAACTGGACTACTGTTAACGGATCATTATCTAGCCCTAACTGGACTACTGTTAACAGATCATTATCTAG
Organism: Salmo salar; assembly: GCF_965601325.2. Taxonomy (NCBI): domain Eukaryota; kingdom Metazoa; phylum Chordata; class Actinopteri; order Salmoniformes; family Salmonidae; genus Salmo; species Salmo salar. The sequence goes on along the minus strand of NC_138304.1, from coordinate 61,690,725 downwards.
CCCTAACTGGACTACTGTTAACGGATCATTATCTAGCCCTAACTGGACTACTGTTAACAGATCATTATCTAGCCCTAACTGGACTACTGTTAACGGATCATTATCTAGCCCTAACTGGACTACTGTTAACGGATCATTATCTAGCCCTAACTGGACTACTGTTAACGGATCATTATCTAGCCCTAACTGGACTACTGTTAACGTATCATTATCTAGCCCTAACTGGACTACTGTTAACAGATCATTATCTAGCCCTAACTGGACTACTGTTAACAGATCATCATGTATCCCTAACTGGACTACTGTTAACAGATCGTCATCTAGCCCTAACTGGACTACTGTTAACAGATCATTATCTAGCCCTAACTGGACTACTGTTAACAGATCGTTATCTAGCCCTAACTGGACTACTGTTAACAGATCATCATCTAGCCCTAACTGGACTACTGTTAACAGATCATTATCTAGCCCTAACTGGACTACTGTTAACTGATCATTATCTAGCCCTAACTGGACTACTGTTAACAGATCATTATCTAGCCTTAACTGGACTACTGTTAACAGATCATTATCTAGCCCTAACTGGACTACTGTTAATGGATCATTATCTAGCCCTAACTGGACTACTGTTAACGGATCATTATATAGCCCTAACTGGACTACTGTTAACGGATCATTATCTAGCCCTAACTGGACTACTGTTAACGGATCATTATCTAGCCCTAACTGGACTACTGTTAACGGATCATTATCTAGCCCTAACTGGACTACTGTTAACGGATCATTATCTAGCCCTAACTGGACTACTGTTAACAGATCGTTATCTAGCCCTAACTGGACTACTGTTAACGGATCATTATCTATCCCTAACTGGACTACTGTTAACAGATCATTATCTAGCCCTAACTGGACTACTGTTAACGGATCATTATCTAGCCCTAACTGGACTACTGTTAACAGATCGTTATCTAGCCCTAACTGGACTACTGTTAACAGATCGTCATCTAGCCCTAACTGGACTACTGTTAACGGATCATTATCTAGCCCTAACTGGACTACTGTTAACAGATCATTATCTAGCCCTAACTGGACTACTGTTAACGGATCATTATCTAGCCCTAACTGGACTACTGTTAACAGATCATTATCTAGCCCTAACTGGACTACTGTTAACAGATCATTATCTAGCCCTAACTGGACTACTGTTAACAGATCATTATCTAGCCCTAACTGGACTACTGTTAACAGATCAATATCTAGCCCTAACTGGACTACTGTTAACAGATCATTATCTAGCCCTAACTGGACTACTGTTAACAGATCGTTATCTAGCCCTAACTGGACTACTGTTAACAGATCATTATCTAGCCCTAACTGGACTACTGTTAACAGATCATTATCTAGCCCTAACTGGACTACTGTTAACAGATCATTATCTAGCCCTAACTGGACTACTGTTAACAGATCATTATCTAGCCCTAACTGGACTACTGTTAACAGATCATTATCTAGCCCTAACTGGACTACTGTTAACAGATCGTTATCTAGCCCTAACTGGACTACTGTTAACAGATCGTCATCTAGCCCTAACTGGACTACTGTTAACGGATCATTATCTAGCCCTAACTGGACTACTGTTAACGGATCATTATCTAGCCCTAACTGGACTACTGTTAACGGATCATTATCTAGCCCTAATTGGACTACTGTTAACAGATCATTATCTAGCCTTAACTGGACTACTGTTAACGGATCATTATCTAGCCCTAACTGGACTACTGTTAACGGATCATTATCTAGCCCTAACTGGACTACTGTTAACAGATCATTATCTAGCCGTAACTGGACTACTGTTAACAGATCATTAACTAGCCCTAACTGGACTACTGTTAACAGATCATTATCTAGCCCTAACTGGACTACTGTTAACAGATCATTATCTAGCCCTAACTGGACTACTGTTAACAGATCATTATCTAGCCCTAACTGGACTACTGTTAACGGATCATTATCTAGCCCTAACTGGACTACTGTTAACAGATCATTATCTAGCCCTAACTGGACTACTGTTAACGGATCATTATCTAGCCCTAACTGGACTACTGTTAACAGATCATTATCTAGCCCTAACTGGACTACTGTTAACGGATCATTATCTAGCCCTAACTGGACTACTGTTAATGGATCATTATCTAGCCTTAACTGGACTACTGTTAACGGATCATTATCTAGCCCTAACTGGACTACTGTTAACGTATCATTATCTAGCCCTAACTGGACTACTGTTAACAGATCATTATCTAGCCCTAACTGGACTACTGTTAACAGATCATCATGTATCCCTAACTGGACTACTGTTAACAGATCGTCATCTAGCCCTAACTGGACTACTGTTAACAGATCATTATCTAGCCCTAACTGGACTACTGTTAACAGATCGTTATCTAGCCCTAACTGGACTACTGTTAACAGATCATCATCTAGCCCTAACTGGACTACTGTTAACAGATCATTATCTAGCCCTAACTGGACTACTGTTAACTGATCATTATCTAGCCCTAACTGGACTACTGTTAACAGATCATTATCTAGCCTTAACTGGACTACTGTTAACAGATCATTATCTAGCCCTAACTGGACTACTGTTAATGGATCATTATCTAGCCCTAACTGGACTACTGTTAACGGATCATTATCTAGCCCTAACTGGACTACTGTTAACGGATCATTATCTAGCCCTAACTGGACTACTGTTAACAGATCGTTATCTAGCCCTAACTGGACTACTGTTAACAGATCGTCATCTAGCCCTAACTGGACTACTGTTAACGGATCATTATCTAGCCCTAACTGGACTACTGTTAACAGATCATTATCTAGCCCTAACTGGACTACTGTTAACGGATCATTATCTAGCCCTAACTGGACTACTGTTAACAGATCATTATCTAGCCCTAACTGGACTACTGTTAACAGATCATTATCTAGCCCTAACTGGACTACTGTTAACAGATCATTATCTAGCCCTAACTGGACTACTGTTAACAGATCAATATCTAGCCCTAACTGGACTACTGTTAACAGATCATTATCTAGCCCTAACTGGACTACTGTTAACAGATCGTTATCTAGCCCTAACTGGACTACTGTTAACAGATCATTATCTAGCCCTAACTGGACTACTGTTAACAGATCATTATCTAGCCCTAACTGGACTACTGTTAACAGATCATTATCTAGCCCTAACTGGACTACTGTTAACAGATCATTATCTAGCCCTAACTGGACTACTGTTAACAGATCATTATCTAGCCCTAACTGGACTACTGTTAACGGATCATTATCTAACCCTAACTGGACTACTGTTAACGGATCATTATCTAGCCCTAACTGGACTACTGTTAACGGATCATTATCTAGCCCTAACTGGACTACTGTTAACGGATCATTATCTAGCCCTAACTGGACTACTGTTAACGGATCATTATCTAGCCCTAACTGGACTACTGTTAACGGATCATTATCTAGCCCTAACTGGACTACTGTTAACAGATCATTATCTAGCCCTAACTGGACTACTGTTAACAGATCATCATGTATCCCTAACTGGACTACTGTTAACAGATCGTCATCTAGCCCTAACTGGACTACTGTTAACAGATCATTATCTAGCCCTAACTGGACTACTGTTAACAGATCGTTATCTAGCCCTAACTGGACTACTGTTAACAGATCGTCATCTAGCCCTAACTGGACTACTGTTAACGGATCATTATCTAGCCCTAACTGGACTACTGTTAAGAGATCGTCATCTAGCCCTAACTGGACTACTGTTAACGGATCATTATCTAGCCCTAACTGGACTACTGTTAACGGATCATTATCTAGCCCTAACTGGACTACTGTTAACGGATCATTATCTAGCCCTAACTGGACTACTGTTAACGGATCATTATCTATCCCTAACTGGACTACTGTTAACGGATCATTATCTAGCCCTAACTGGACTACTGTTAACAGATCATTATCTAGCCCTAACTGGACTACTGTTAACGGATCATTATCTAGCCCTAACTGGACTAATGTTAACGGATCATTATCTAGCCCTAACTAGACTACTGCTAACGGATCATTATCTAGACCTAACTGGACTACTGTTAACGTATCATTATCGACCCCTAACTGGACTACTGTTAACAGATCATTATCTAGCCCTAACTGGACTACTGTTAACAGATCATCATGTATCCCTAACTGGACTACTGTTAACAGATCGTTATCTAGCCCTAACTGGACTACTGTTAACAGATCGTTATCTAGCCCTAACTGGACTACTGTTAACGGATCATTATCTAGCCCTAACTGGACTACTGTTAACAGATCATTATCTAGCCCTAACTGGACTACTGTTAACAGATCATTATCTAGCCCTAACTGGACTACTGTTAACAGATCGTTATCTAGCCCTAACTGGACTACTGTTAACAGATCGTCATCTAGCCCTAACTGGACTACTGTTAACGGATCATTATCTAGCCCTAACTGGACTACTGTTAACGGATCATTATCTAGCCCTAACTGGACTACTGTTAACAGATCATTATCTAGCCCTAACTGGACGACTGTTAACCGATCATTATCTAGCCCTAACTGGACTACTGTTAACAGATCATTATCTAGCCTTAACTGGACTACTGTTAACAGATCATTATCTAGCCCTAACTGGACTACTGTTAACGGATCATTATCTAGCCCGAACTGGACTACTGTTAACGGATCATTATCTAGACCTAACTGGACTACTGTTAACAGATCATTATCTAGCCCTAACTGGACTACTGTTAACGGATCATTATCAAGCCCTAACTGGACTACTGTTAACAGATCATTATCTAGCCCTAACTGGACTACTGTTAACGGATCATTATCTAGCCCTAACTGGACTACTGTTAACGGATCATTATCTAGCCCTAACTGGACTACTGTTAACGGATCATTATCTAGCCCTAACTGGACAACTGTTAACGTATCATTATCTAGCCCTAACTAGACTACTGTTAACAGATCATTATCTAGCCCTAACTGGACTACTGTTAACAGATCATTATCTAGACCTAACTGGACTACTGTTAACGGATCATTATCTAGCCCTAACTGGACTACTGTTAACGGATCATTATCTAGCCCTAACTGGACTACTGTTAACAGATCATCATGTATCCCTAACTGGACTACTGTTAACAGATCATTATCTATCCCTAACTGGACTACTGTTAACAGATCGTTATCTAGCCCTAACTGGACTACTGTTAACAGATCGTCATCTAGCCCTAACTGGACTACTGTTAACGGATCATTATCTAGCCCTAACTGGACTACTGTTAACAGATCGTCATCTAGCCCTAACTGGACTACTGTTAACGGATCATTATCTAGCCCTAACTGGACTACTGTTAACGGATCATTATCTAGCCCTAACTGGACTACTGTTAACGGATCATTATCTAGCCCTAACTGGACTACTGTTAACGGATCATTATCTATCCCTAACTGGACTACTGTTAACGGATCATTATCTAGCCCTAACTGGACTACTGTTAACAGATCATTATCTAGCCCTAACTGGACTACTGTTAACGGATCATTATCTAGCCCTAACTGGACTACTGTTAACGTATCATTATCTAGCCCTAACTGGACTACTGTTAACAGATCATTATCTAGCCCTAACTGGACTACTGTTAACAGATCATTATCTAGCCCTAACTGGACTACTGTTAACAGATCATTATCTAGCCCTAACTGGACTACTGTTAACAGATCATTATCTAGCCCTAACTGGACTTCTGTTAACAGATCATTATCTAGCCCTAACTGGACTACTGTTAAAAGATCATTATCTAGCCTTAACTGGACTACTGTTAACAGATCATTATCTAGCCCTAACTGGACTACTGTTAACGGATCATTATCTAGCCCTAACTGGACTACTGTTAACGGATCATTATCTAGCCCTAACTGGACTACTGTTAACAGATCATTATCTAGCCCTAACTGGACTACTGTTAACAGATCATTACCTAGCCCTAACTGGACTACTGTTAACAGATCATTATCTAGCCTTAACTGGACTACTGTTAACAGATCATTATCTAGCCCTAACTGGACTACTGTTAACGGATCATTATCTAGCCCTAACTGGACTACTGTTAACGGATTGTTATCTAGCCCTAACTGGACTACTGTTAACGGATCGTTATCTAGCCCTAACTGGACTACTGTTAACGGATCGTTATCTAGCCCTAACTGGACTACTGTTAACGGATCATTATCTAGCCCTAACTGAACTACTGTTAACAGATCGTTATCTAGCCCTAACTGGACTACTGTTAATGGATCATTATCTAGCCCTAACTGGACTACTGTTAACAGATCATTATCTAGCCCTAACTGGACAACTGTTAACGTATCATTATCTAGCCCTAACTGGACTACTGTTAACAGATCATTATCTAGCCCTAACTGGACTACTGTTAACAGATCATTATCTAGACCTAACTGGACTACTGTTAACGTATCATTATCTAGCCCTAACTGGACTACTGTTAACAGATCATTATCTAGCCCTAACTGGACTACTGTTAACAGATCATTATCTAGCCCTAACTGGACTACTGTTAACAGATCATTATCTAGCCCTAACTGGACTACTGTTAACAGATCATTATCTAGCCCTAACTGGACTACTGTTAACAGATCATTATCTAGCCCTAACTGGACTTCTGTTAACAGATCATTATCTAGCCCTAACTGGACTACTGTTAAAAGATCATTATCTAGCCTTAACTGGACTACTGTTAACAGATCATTATCTAGCCCTAACTGGACTACTGTTAACGGATCATTATCTAGCCCTAACTGGACTACTGTTAACGGATCATTATCTAGCCCTAACTGGACTACTGTTAACAGATCATTATCTAGCCCTAACTGGACTACTGTTAACAGATCATTACCTAGCCCTAACTGGACTACTGTTAACAGATCATTATCTAGCCTTAACTGGACTACTGTTAACAGATCATTATCTAGCCCTAACTGGACTACTGTTAATGGATCATTATCTAGCCCTAACTGGACTACTGTTAACGGATCGTTATCTAGCCCTAACTGGACTACTGTTAACGGATCGTTATCTAGCCCTAACTGGACTACTGTTAACGGATCGTTATCTAGCCCTAACTGGACTACTGTTAACGGATCATTATCTAGCCCTAACTGAACTACTGTTAACAGATCGTTATCTAGCCCTAACTGGACTACTGTTAATGGATCATTATCTAGCCCTAACTGGACTACTGTTAACAGATCATTATCTAGCCCTAACTGGACAACTGTTAACGTATCATTATCTAGCCCTAACTGGACTACTGTTAACAGATCATTATCTAGCCCTAAATGGACTACTGTTAACAGATCATTATCTAGACCTAACTGGACTACTGTTAACGGATCATTATCTAGCCCTAACTGGACTACTGTTAACGGATCATTATCTAGCCCTAAATGGACTACTGTTAACAGATCATTATCTAGCCCTAACTGGACTACTGTTAACGGATCATTATCTAGCCCTAACTGGACTACTGTTAACGGATCATTATCTAGCCCTAACTGGACTACTGTTAACGGATCATTATCTAGCCCTAACTGGACTACTGTTAACAGATCATTATCTAGCCCTAACTGGACTACTGTTAACAGATCATCATGTATCCCTAACTGGACTACTGTTAACAGATCATTATCTAGCCCTAACTGGACTACTGTTAACAGATCGTTATCTAGCCCTAACTGGACTACTGTTAACAGATCGTCATCTAGCCCTAACTGGACTACTGTTAACGGATCATTATCTAGCCCTAACTGGACTACTGTTAACAGATCGTCATCTAGCCCTAACTGGACTACTGTTAACGGATCATTATCTAGCCCTAACTGGACTACTGTTAACGGATCATTATCTAGCCCTAACTGGACTACTGTTAACGGATCATTATCTAGCCCTAACTGGACAACTGTTAACGTATCATTATCTAGCCCTAACTAGACTACTGTTAACAGATCATTATCTAGCCCTAACTGGACTACTGTTAACAGATCATTATCTAGACCTAACTGGACTACTGTTAACGGATCATTATCTAGCCCTAACTGGACTACTGTTAACGGATCATTATCTAGCCCTAACTGGACTACTGTTAACGTATCATTATCTAGCCCTAACTGGACTACTGTTAACAGATCATTATCTAGCCCTAACTGGACTACTGTTAACAGATCATCATGTATCCCTAACTGGACTACTGTTAACAGATCATTATCTAGCCCTAACTGGACTACTGTTAACAGATCGTTATCTAGCCCTAACTGGACTACTGTTAACAGATCGTCATCTAGCCCTAACTGGACTACTGTTAACGGATCATTATCTAGCCCTAACTGGACTACTGTTAACAGATCGTCATCTAGCCCTAACTGGACTACTGTTAACGGATCATTATCTAGCCCTAACTGGACTACTGTTAACAGATCATCATGTATCCCTAACTGGACTACTGTTAACAGATCATTATCTAGCCCTAACTGGACTACTGTTAACAGATCGTTATCTAGCCCTAACTGGACTACTGTTAACAGATCGTCATCTAGCCCTAACTGGACTACTGTTAACGGATCATTATCTAGCCCTAACTGGACTACTGTTAACAGATCGTCATCTAGCCCTAACTGGACTACTGTTAACGGATCATTATCTAGCCCTAACTGGACTACTGTTAACGGATCATTATCTAGCCCTAACTGGACTACTGTTAACGGATCATTATCTAGCCCTAACTGGACTACTGTTAACGGATCATTATCTATCCCTAACTGGACTACTGTTAACGGATCATTATCTAGCCCTAACTGGACTACTGTTAACAGATCATTATCTAGCGCTAACTGGACTACTGTTAACGGATCATTATCTAGCCCTAACTGGACTACTGTTAACGTATCATTATCTAGCCCTAACTGGACTACTGTTAACGGATCATTATCTAGCCCTAACTGGACTACTGTTAACAGATCATTATCTAGCCCTAACTGGACTACTGTTAACAGATCATTATCTAGCCCTAACTGGACTACTGTTAACACATCATTATCTAGCCCTAACTGGACTACTGTTAACAGATCATTATCTAGCCCTAACTGGACTACTGTTAACAGATCATTATCTAGCCCTAACTGGACTTCTGTTAACAGATCATTATCTAGCCCTAACTGGACTACTGTTAAAAGATCATTATCTAGCCTTAACTGGACTACTGTTAACAGATCATTATCTAGCCCTAACTGGACTACTGTTAACGGATCATTATCTAGCCCTAACTGGACTACTGTTAACGGATCATTATCTAGCCCCAACTGGACTACTGTTAACAGATCATTATCTAGCCCTAACTGGACTACTGTTAACAGATCATTACCTAGACCTAACTGGACTACTGTTAACAGATCATTATCTAGCCTTAACTGGACTACTGTTAACAGATCATTATCTAGCCCTAACTGGACTACTGTTAACGGATCATTATCTAGCCCTAACTGGACTACTGTTAACGGATCATTATCTAGACCTAAGTGGACTACTGTTAACGGATCATTATCTAGCCCTAACTGGACTACTGTTAACGGATCATTATCAAGCCCTAACTGGACTACTGTTAACAAATCATTATCTAGCCCTAACTGGACTACTGTTAACGGATCATTATCTAGCCCTAACTGGACTACTGTTAACGGATCATTATCTAGCCCTAACTGGACTACTGTTAACGGATCATTATCTAGCCCTAACTGGACTACTGTTAACGTATCATTATCTAGCCCTAACTGGACTACTGTTAACAGATCATTATCTAGCCCTAACTGGACTACTGTTAACAGATCATCATGTATCCCTAACTGGACTACTGTTAACAGATCATTATCTAGCCCTAACTGGACTACTGTTAACAGATCATCATGTATCCCTAACTGGACTACTGTTAACAGATCATTATCTAGCCCTAATTGGACTACTGTTAACAGATCATTATCTAGCCCTAACTGGACTACTGTTAACAGATCATTATCTAGCCCTAACTGGACTACTGTTAACGGATCATTATCTAGCCCTAACTGGACTACTGTTAACGGATCATTATCTAGCCCTAACTGGACTACTGTTAACGGATCATTATCTAGCCCTAACTGGACTACTGTTAACGTATCATTATCTAGCCCTAACTGGACTACTGTTAACGGATCATTATCTAGCCCTAATTGGACTACTGTTAACAGATCATTATCTAGCCCTAACTGGACTACTGTTAACGGATCATTATCTAGCCCTAACTGGACTACTGTTAACGGATCATTATCTAGCCCTAACTGGACTACTGTTAACGGATCATTATCTAGCCCTAACTGGACTACTGTTAACGTATCATTATCTAGCCCTAACTGGACTACTGTTAACAGATCATTATCTAGCCCTAACTGGACTAATGTTAACAGATCATCATGTATCCCTAACTGGACTACTGTTAACAGATCGTCAATTAGCCCTAACTGGACTACTGTTAACAGATCATTATCTAGCCCTAACTGGACTACTGTTAACAGATCATTATCTAGCCCTAACTGGACTACTGTTAACAGATCATTATCTAGCCCTAACTGGACTACTGTTAACAGATCAATATCTAGCCCTAACTGGACTACTGTTAACAGATCATTATCTAGCCCTAAATGGACTACTGTTAACAGATCATTATCTAGCCCTAACTGGACTACTGTTAACGGATCATTATCTAGACCTAACTGGACTACTGTTAACGGATCATTATCTAGCCCTAACTGGACTACTGTAAACGGATCATTATCTAGCCCTAACTGGACTACTGTTAACAGATCATTATCTAGCCCTAACTGGACTACTGTTAACGGATCATTATCTAGCCCTAACTGGACTACTGTTAACGGATCATTATCTAGCCCTAACTGGACTACTGTTAACGGATCATTATCTAGCCCTAACTGGACTACTGTTAACGTATCATTATCTAGCCCTAACTGGACTACTGTTAACAGATCATTATCTAGCCCTAACTGGATTACTGTTAACAGATCATCATGTATCCCTAACTGGACTACTGTTAACAGATCGTCATCTAGCCCTAACTGGACTACTGTTAACAGATCATTATCTAGCCCTAACTGGACTACTGTTAACAGATCGTTATCTAGCCCTAACTGGACTACTGTTAACAGATCGTCATCTAGCCCTAACTGGACTACTGTTAACGGATCATTATCTAGCCCTAACTGGACTACTGTTAACAGATCGTCATCTAGCCCTAACTGGACTACTGTTAACGGATCATTATCTAGCCCTAACTGGACTACTGTTAACGGATCATTATCTAGCCCTAACTGGACTACTGTTAACGTATCATTATCTAGCCCTAACTGGACTACTGTTAACGGATCATTATCTAGCCCTAATTGGACTACTGTTAACAGATCATTATCTAGCCCTAACTGGACTACTGTTAACGGATCATTATCTAGCCCTAACTGGACTACTGTTAACGGATCATTATCTAGCCCTAACTGGACTACTGTTAACGGATCATTATCTAGCCCTAACTGGACTACTGTTAACGTATCATTATCTAGCCCTAACTGGACTACTGTTAACAGATCATTATCTAGCCCTAACTGGACTAATGTTAACAGATCATCATGTATCCCTAACTGGACTACTGTTAACAGATCGTCAATTAGCCCTAACTGGACTACTGTTAACAGATCATTATCTAGCCCTAACTGGACTACTGTTAACAGATCATTATCTAGCCCTAACTGGACTACTGTTAACAGATCATTATCTAGCCCTAACTGGACTACTGTTAACAGATCAATATCTAGCCCTAACTGGACTACTGTTAACAGATCATTATCTAGCCCTAAATGGACTACTGTTAACAGATCATTATCTAGCCCTAACTGGACTACTGTTAACGGATCATTATCTAGACCTAACTGGACTACTGTTAACGGATCATTATCTAGCCCTAACTGGACTACTGTAAACGGATCATTATCTAGCCCTAACTGGACTACTGTTAACAGATCATTATCTAGCCCTAACTGGACTACTGTTAACGGATCATTATCTAGCCCTAACTGGACTACTGTTAACGGATCATTATCTAGCCCTAACTGGACTACTGTTAACGGATCATTATCTAGCCCTAACTGGACTACTGTTAACGTATCATTATCTAGCCCTAACTGGACTACTGTTAACAGATCATTATCTAGCCCTAACTGGATTACTGTTAACAGATCATCATGTATCCCTAACTGGACTACTGTTAACAGATCGTCATCTAGCCCTAACTGGACTACTGTTAACAGATCATTATCTAGCCCTAACTGGACTACTGTTAACAGATCGTTATCTAGCCCTAACTGGACTACTGTTAACAGATCGTCATCTAGCCCTAACTGGACTACTGTTAACGGATCATTATCTAGCCCTAACTGGACTACTGTTAACAGATCGTCATCTAGCCCTAACTGGACTACTGTTAACGGATCATTATCTAGCCCTAACTGGACTACTGTTAACGGATCATTATCTAGCCCTAACTGGACTACTGTTAACGGATCATTATCTAGCCCTAACTGGACTACTGTTAACGGATCATTATCTAGCCCTAACTGGACTACTGTTAACGGATCATTATCTAGCCCTAACTGGACTACTGTTAACGAATCATTATCTAGCCCTAACTGGACGACTGCTAACGGATCATTATCTAGCCCTAACTGGACTACTGTTAACGGATCATTATCTAGCCCTAACTGGACTACTGTTAACGGATCATTATCTAGCCCTAACTGGACTACTGTTAACGGATCATTATCTAGCCCTAACTGGACTACTGTTAACGGATCATTATCTAGCCCTAACTGGACTACTGTTAACGTATCATTATCTAGCCCTAACTGGACTACTGTTAACAGATCATTATCTAGCCCTAACTGGACTAATGTTAACAGATCATCATGTATCCCTAACTGGACTACTGTTAACAGATCGTCAATTAGCCCTAACTGGACTACTGTTAACAGATCATTATCTAGCCCTAACTGGACTACTGTTAACAGATCATTATCTAGCCCTAACTGGACTACTGTTAACAGATCATTATCTAGCCCTAACTGGACTACTGTTAACAGATCAATATCTAGCCCTAACTGGACTACTGTTAACAGATCATTATCTAGCCCTAAATGGACTACTGTTAACAGATCATTATCTAGCCCTAACTGGACTACTGTTAACGGATCATTATCTAGACCTAACTGGACTACTGTTAACGGATCATTATCTAGCCCTAACTGGACTACTGTAAACGGATCATTATCTAGCCCTAACTGGACTACTGTTAACAGATCATTATCTAGCCCTAACTGGACTACTGTTAACGGATCATTATCTAGCCCTAACTGGACTACTGTTAACGGATCATTATCTAGCCCTAACTGGACTACTGTTAACGGATCATTATCTAGCCCTAACTGGACTACTGTTAACGTATCATTATCTAGCCCTAACTGGACTACTGTTAACAGATCATTATCTAGCCCTAACTGGATTACTGTTAACAGATCATCATGTATCCCTAACTGGACTACTGTTAACAGATCGTCATCTAGCCCTAACTGGACTACTGTTAACAGATCATTATCTAGCCCTAACTGGACTACTGTTAACAGATCGTTATCTAGCCCTAACTGGACTACTGTTAACAGATCGTCATCTAGCCCTAACTGGACTACTGTTAACGGATCATTATCTAGCCCTAACTGGACTACTGTTAACAGATCGTCATCTAGCCCTAACTGGACTACTGTTAACGGATCATTATCTAGCCCTAACTGGACTACTGTTAACGGATCATTATCTAGCCCTAACTGGACTACTGTTAACGGATCATTATCTAGCCCTAACTGGACTACTGTTAACGGATCATTATCTAGCCCTAACTGGACTACTGTTAACGGATCATTATCTAGCCCTAACTGGACTACTGTTAACAGATCATTATCTAGCCCTAACTGGACTACTGTTAACGGATCATTATCTAGCCCTAACTGGACTACTGTTAACGAATCATTATCTAGCCCTAACTGGACGACTGCTAACGGATCATTATCTAGCCCTAACTGGACTACTGTTAACGGATCATTATCTAGCCCTAACTGGACTACTGTTAACGGATCATTATCTAGCCCTAACTGGACTACTGTTAACGGATCATTATCTATCCCTAACTGGACTACTGTTAACGGATCATTATCTAGCCCTAACTGGACTACTGTTAACGGATCATTATCTAGCCCTAACTGGACTACTGTTAACGGATCATTATCTAGCCCTAACTGGACTACTGTTAACAGATCATTATCTAGCCCTAACTGGACTACTGTTAACAGATCATTATCTAGCCCTAACTGGACTACTGTTAACAGATCATTATCTAGCCCTAACTGGACTACTGTTAACATATCATTATCTAGCCCTAACTGGACTACTGTTAACGGATCATTATCTAGCCCTAACTGGACTACTGTTAACGAATCATTATCTAGCCCTAACTGGACGACTGCTAACGGATCATTATCTAGCCCTAACTGGACTACTGTTAACGGATCATTATCTAGCCCTAACTGGACTACTGTTAACAGATCGTTATCTAGCCCTAACTGGACTACTGTTAACAGATCGTCATCTAGCCCTAACTGGACTAATGTTAACGGATCATTATCTAGCCCTAACTGGACTACTGTTAACAGATCGTCATCTAGCCCTAACTGGACTACTGTTAACGGATCATTATCTAGCCCTAACTGGACTACTGTTAACGGATCATTATCTAGCCCTAACTGGACTACTGTTAACGGATCATTATCTAGCCCTAACTGGACTACTGTTAACGGATCATTATCTAGCCCTAACTGGACTACTGTTAACGGATCATTATCTAGCCCTAACTGGACTACTGCTAACAGATCATTATCTAGCCCTAACTGGACTACTGTTAACGGATCATTATCTAGCCCTAACTGGACTACTGTTAACGAATCATTATCTAGACCTAACTGGACGACTGCTAACGGATCATTATCTAGCCCTAACTGGACTACTGTTAACGGATCATTATCTAGCCCTAACTGGACTACTGTTAACGGATCATTATCTAGCCCTAACTGGACTACTGTTAACGGATCATTATCTATCCCTAACTGGACTACTGTTAACGGATCATTATCTAGCCCTAACTGGACTACTGTTAACGGATCATTATCTAGCCCTAACTGGACTACTGTTAACGGATCATTATCTAGCCCTAACTGGACTACTGTTAACAGATCATTATCTAGCCCTAACTGGACTACTGTTAACAGATCATTATCTAGCCCTAACTGGACTACTGTTATGGATCATTATCTAGCCCTAACTGGACTACTGTTAACGGATCATTATCTAGACCTAACTGGACTACTGTTAACGGATCATTATCTAGCCCTAACTGGACTACTGTTAACGTATCATTATCTAGCCCTAACTGGACTACTGTTAACGGATCATTATCTAGCCCTAACTGGACTACTGTTAACGGATCATTATCTAGCCCTAACTGGACTACTGTTAACGTATCATTATCTAGCCCTAACTGGACTACTGTTAACAGATCATTATCTAGCCCTAACTGGACTAATGTTAACAGATCATCATGTATCCCTAACTGGACTACTGTTAACAGATCGTCAATTAGCCCTAACTGGACTACTGTTAACAGATCATTATCTAGCCCTAACTGGACTACTGTTAACGGATCATTATCTAGCCCTAACTGGACTACTGTTAATGGATCATTATCTAGCCCTAACTGGACTACTGTTAACGAATCATTATCTAGCCCTAACTGGACTACTGTTAACGAATCATTATCTAGCCCTAACTGGACTACTGTTAATGGATCATTATCTAGCCCTAACTGGACTACTGTTAACAGATCATTATCTAGCCCTAACTGGACAACTGTTAACGTATCATTATCTAGCCCTAACTGGACTACTGTTAACAGATCATTATCTAGCCCTAACTGGACTACTGTTAACAGATCATTATCTAGACCTAACTGGACTACTGTTAACGGATCATTATCTAGCCCTAACTGGACTACTGTTAACGGATCATTATCTAGCCCTAAATGGACTACTGTTAACAGATCATTATCTAGCCCTAACTGGACTACTGTTAACGGATCATTATCTAGCCCTAACTGGACTACTGTTAACGGATCATTATCTAGCCCTAACTGGACTACTGTTAACGGATCATTATCTAGCCCTAACTGGACTACTGTTAACAGATCATTATCTAGCCCTAACTGGACTACTGTTAACAGATCATCATGTATCCCTAACTGGACTACTGTTAACAGATCATTATCTAGCCCTAACTGGACTACTGTTAACAGATCGTTATCTAGCCCTAACTGGACTACTGTTAACAGATCGTCATCTAGCCCTAACTGGACTACTGTTAACGGATCATTATCTAGCCCTAACTGGACTACTGTTAACAGATCGTCATCTAGCCCTAACTGGACTACTGTTAACGGATCATTATCTAGCCCTAACTGGACTACTGTTAACGGATCATTATCTAGCCCTAACTGGACTACTGTTAACGGATCATTATCTAGCCCTAACTGGACAACTGTTAACGTATCATTATCTAGCCCTAACTAGACTACTGTTAACAGATCATTATCTAGCCCTAACTGGACTACTGTTAACAGATCATTATCTAGACCTAACTGGACTACTGTTAACGGATCATTATCTAGCCCTAACTGGACTACTGTTAACGGATCATTATCTAGCCCTAACTGGACTACTGTTAACGTATCATTATCTAGCCCTAACTGGACTACTGTTAACAGATCATTATCTAGCCCTAACTGGACTACTGTTAACAGATCATCATGTATCCCTAACTGGACTACTGTTAACAGATCATTATCTAGCCCTAACTCGACTACTGTTAACAGATCGTTATCTAGCCCTAACTGGACTACTGTTAACAGATCGTCATCTAGCCCTAACTGGACTACTGTTAACGGATCATTATCTAGCCCTAACTGGACTACTGTTAACAGATCGTCATCTAGCCCTAACTGGACTACTGTTAACGGATCATTATCTAGCCCTAACTGGACTACTGTTAACAGATCATCATGTATCCCTAACTGGACTACTGTTAACAGATCATTATCTAGCCCTAACTGGACTACTGTTAACAGATCGTTATCTAGCCCTAACTGGACTACTGTTAACAGATCGTCATCTAGTCCTAACTGGACTACTGTTAACGGATCATTATCTAGCCCTAACTGGACTACTGTTAACAGATCGTCATCTAGCCCTAACTGGACTACTGTTAACGGATCATTATCTAGCCCTAACTGGACTACTGTTAACGGATCATTATCTAGCCCTAACTGGACTACTGTTAACGGATCATTATCTAGCCCTAACTGGACTACTGTTAACGGATCATTATCTAGCCCTAACTGGACTACTGTTAACGGATCATTATCTATCCCTAACTGGACTACTGTTAACGGATCATTATCTAGCCCTAACTGGACTACTGTTAACAGATCATTATCTAGCGCTAACTGGACTACTGTTAACGGATCATTATCTAGCCCTAACTGGACTACTGTTAACGTATCATTATCTAGCCCTAACTGGACTACTGTTAACGGATCATTATCTAGCCCTAACTGGACTACTGTTAACAGATCATTATCTAGCCCTAACTGGACTACTGTTAACAGATCATTATCTAGCCCTAACTGGACTACTGTTAACACATCATTATCTAGCCCTAACTGGACTACTGTTAACAGATCATTATCTAGCCCTAACTGGACTACTGTTAACAGATCATTATCTAGCCCTAACTGGACTTCTGTTAACAGATCATTATCTAGCCCTAACTGGACTACTGTTAAAAGATCATTATCTAGCCTTAACTGGACTACTGTTAACAGATCATTATCTAGCCCTAACTGGACTACTGTTAACGGATCATTATCTAGCCCTAACTGGACTACTGTTAACGGATCATTACCTAGCCCCAACTGGACTACTGTTAACAGATCATTATCTAGCCCTAACTGGACTACTGTTAACAGATCATTACCTAGACCTAACTGGACTACTGTTAACAGATCATTATCTAGCCTTAACTGGACTACTGTTAACAGATCATTATCTAGCCCTAACTGGACTACTGTTAACGGATCATTATCTAGCCCTAACTGGACTACTGTTAACGGATCATTATCTAGACCTAAGTGGACTACTGTTAACGGATCATTATCTAGCCCTAACTGGACTACTGTTAACGGATCATTATCAAGCCCTAACTGGACTACTGTTAACAAATCATTATCTAGCCCTAACTGGACTACTGTTAACGGATCATTATCTAGCCCTAACTGGACTACTGTTAACGGATCATTATCTAGCCCTAACTGGACTACTGTTAACGGATCATTATCTAGCCCTAACTGGACTACTGTTAACGTATCATTATCTAGCCCTAACTGGACTACTGTTAACAGATCATTATCTAGCCCTAACTGGACTACTGTTAACAGATCATCATGTATCCCTAACTGGACTACTGTTAACAGATCATTATCTAGCCCTAACTGGACTACTGTTAACAGATCATCATGTATCCCTAACTGGACTACTGTTAACAGATCATTATCTAGCCCTAATTGGACTACTGTTAACAGATCATTATCTAGCCCTAACTGGACTACTGTTAACAGATCATTATCTAGCCCTAACTGGACTACTGTTAACGGATCATTATCTAGCCCTAACTGGACTACTGTTAACGGATCATTATCTAGCCCTAACTGGACTACTGTTAACGGATCATTATCTAGCCCTAACTGGACTACTGTTAACGTATCATTATCTAGCCCTAACTGGACTACTGTTAACGGATCATTATCTAGCCCTAATTGGACTACTGTTAACAGATCATTATCTAGCCCTAACTGGACTACTGTTAACGGATCATTATCTAGCCCTAACTGGACTACTGTTAACGGATCATTATCTAGCCCTAACTGGACTACTGTTAACGGATCATTATCTAGCCCTAACTGGACTACTGTTAACGTATCATTATCTAGCCCTAACTGGACTACTGTTAACAGATCATTATCTAGCCCTAACTGGACTAATGTTAACAGATCATCATGTATCCCTAACTGGACTACTGTTAACAGATCGTCAATTAGCCCTAACTGGACTACTGTTAACAGATCATTATCTAGCCCTAACTGGACTACTGTTAACAGATCATTATCTAGCCCTAACTGGACTACTGTTAACAGATCATTATCTAGCCCTAACTGGACTACTGTTAACAGATCAATATCTAGCCCTAACTGGACTACTGTTAACAGATCATTATCTAGCCCTAAATGGACTACTGTTAACAGATCATTATCTAGCCCTAACTGGACTACTGTTAACGGATCATTATCTAGACCTAACTGGACTACTGTTAACGGATCATTATCTAGCCCTAACTGGACTACTGTAAACGGATCATTATCTAGCCCTAACTGGACTACTGTTAACAGATCATTATCTAGCCCTAACTGGACTACTGTTAACGGATCATTATCTAGCCCTAACTGGACTACTGTTAACGGATCATTATCTAGCCCTAACTGGACTACTGTTAACGGATCATTATCTAGCCCTAACTGGACTACTGTTAACGTATCATTATCTAGCCCTAACTGGACTACTGTTAACAGATCATTATCTAGCCCTAACTGGATTACTGTTAACAGATCATCATGTATCCCTAACTGGAATACTGTTAACAGATCGTCATCTAGCCCTAACTGGACTACTGTTAACAGATCATTATCTAGCCCTAACTGGACTACTGTTAACAGATCGTTATCTAGCCCTAACTGGACTACTGTTAACAGATCGTCATCTAGCCCTAACTGGACTACTGTTAACGGATCATTATCTAGCCCTAACTGGACTACTGTTAACAGATCGTCATCTAGCCCTAACTGGACTACTGTTAACGGATCATTATCTAGCCCTAACTGGACTACTGTTAACGGATCATTATCTAGCCCTAACTGGACTACTGTTAACGGATCATTATCTAGCCCTAACTGGACTACTGTTAACGGATCATTATCTAGCCCTAACTGGACTACTGTTAACGGATCATTATCTAGCCCTAACTGGACTACTGTTAACGAATCATTATCTAGCCCTAACTGGACGACTGCTAACGGATCATTATCTAGCCCTAACTGGACTACTGTTAACGGATCATTATCTAGCCCTAACTGGACTACTGTTAACGGATCATTATCTAGCCCTAACTGGACTACTGTTAACGGATCATTATCTAGCCCTAACTGGACTACTGTTAACGGATCATTATCTAGCCCTAACTGGACTACTGTTAACGTATCATTATCTAGCCCTAACTG
Organism: Salmo salar; assembly: GCF_965601325.2. NCBI lineage: Eukaryota > Metazoa > Chordata > Actinopteri > Salmoniformes > Salmonidae > Salmo > Salmo salar. The sequence goes on along the minus strand of NC_138304.1, from coordinate 61,669,981 downwards.
GACTACTGTTAACAGATCATTATCTAGCCCTAACTGGACTAATGTTAACAGATCATCATGTATCCCTAACTGGACTACTGTTAACAGATCGTCAATTAGCCCTAACTGGACTACTGTTAACAGATCATTATCTAGCCCTAACTGGACTACTGTTAACAGATCATTATCTAGCCCTAACTGGACTACTGTTAACAGATCATTATCTAGCCCTAACTGGACTACTGTTAACAGATCAATATCTAGCCCTAACTGGACTACTGTTAACAGATCATTATCTAGCCCTAAATGGACTACTGTTAACAGATCATTATCTAGCCCTAACTGGACTACTGTTAACGGATCATTATCTAGACCTAACTGGACTACTGTTAACGGATCATTATCTAGCCCTAACTGGACTACTGTAAACGGATCATTATCTAGCCCTAACTGGACTACTGTTAACAGATCATTATCTAGCCCTAACTGGACTACTGTTAACGGATCATTATCTAGCCCTAACTGGACTACTGTTAACGGATCATTATCTAGCCCTAACTGGACTACTGTTAACGGATCATTATCTAGCCCTAACTGGACTACTGTTAACGTATCATTATCTAGCCCTAACTGGACTACTGTTAACAGATCATTATCTAGCCCTAACTGGATTACTGTTAACAGATCATCATGTATCCCTAACTGGAATACTGTTAACAGATCGTCATCTAGCCCTAACTGGACTACTGTTAACAGATCATTATCTAGCCCTAACTGGACTACTGTTAACAGATCGTTATCTAGCCCTAACTGGACTACTGTTAACAGATCGTCATCTAGCCCTAACTGGACTACTGTTAACGGATCATTATCTAGCCCTAACTGGACTACTGTTAACAGATCGTCATCTAGCCCTAACTGGACTACTGTTAACGGATCATTATCTAGCCCTAACTGGACTACTGTTAACGGATCATTATCTAGCCCTAACTGGACTACTGTTAACGGATCATTATCTAGCCCTAACTGGACTACTGTTAACGGATCATTATCTAGCCCTAACTGGACTACTGTTAACGGATCATTATCTAGCCCTAACTGGACTACTGTTAACGAATCATTATCTAGCCCTAACTGGACGACTGCTAACGGATCATTATCTAGCCCTAACTGGACTACTGTTAACGGATCATTATCTAGCCCTAACTGGACTACTGTTAACGGATCATTATCTAGCCCTAACTGGACTACTGTTAACGGATCATTATCTAGCCCTAACTGGACTACTGTTAACGGATCATTATCTAGCCCTAACTGGACTACTGTTAACGTATCATTATCTAGCCCTAACTGGACTACTGTTAACAGATCATTATCTAGCCCTAACTGGACTAATGTTAACAGATCATCATGTATCCCTAACTGGACTACTGTTAACAGATCGTCAATTAGCCCTAACTGGACTACTGTTAACAGATCATTATCTAGCCCTAACTGGACTACTGTTAACAGATCATTATCTAGCCCTAACTGGACTACTGTTAACAGATCATTATCTAGCCCTAACTGGACTACTGTTAACAGATCAATATCTAGCCCTAACTGGACTACTGTTAACAGATCATTATCTAGCCCTAAATGGACTACTGTTAACAGATCATTATCTAGCCCTAACTGGACTACTGTTAACGGATCATTATCTAGACCTAACTGGACTACTGTTAACGGATCATTATCTAGCCCTAACTGGACTACTGTAAACGGATCATTATCTAGCCCTAACTGGACTACTGTTAACAGATCATTATCTAGCCCTAACTGGACTACTGTTAACGGATCATTATCTAGCCCTAACTGGACTACTGTTAACGGATCATTATCTAGCCCTAACTGGACTACTGTTAACGGATCATTATCTAGCCCTAACTGGACTACTGTTAACGTATCATTATCTAGCCCTAACTGGACTACTGTTAACAGATCATTATCTAGCCCTAACTGGATTACTGTTAACAGATCATCATGTATCCCTAACTGGACTACTGTTAACAGATCGTCATCTAGCCCTAACTGGACTACTGTTAACAGATCATTATCTAGCCCTAACTGGACTACTGTTAACAGATCGTTATCTAGCCCTAACTGGACTACTGTTAACAGATCGTCATCTAGCCCTAACTGGACTACTGTTAACGGATCATTATCTAGCCCTAACTGGACTACTGTTAACAGATCGTCATCTAGCCCTAACTGGACTACTGTTAACGGATCATTATCTAGCCCTAACTGGACTACTGTTAACGGATCATTATCTAGCCCTAACTGGACTACTGTTAACGGATCATTATCTAGCCCTAACTGGACTACTGTTAACGGATCATTATCTAGCCCTAACTGGACTACTGTTAACGGATCATTATCTAGCCCTAACTGGACTACTGTTAACAGATCATTATCTAGCCCTAACTGGACTACTGTTAACGGATCATTATCTAGCCCTAACTGGACTACTGTTAACGAATCATTATCTAGCCCTAACTGGACGACTGCTAACGGATCATTATCTAGCCCTAACTGGACTACTGTTAACGGATCATTATCTAGCCCTAACTGGACTACTGTTAACGGATCATTATCTAGCCCTAACTGGACTACTGTTAACGGATCATTATCTATCCCTAACTGGACTACTGTTAACGGATCATTATCTAGCCCTAACTGGACTACTGTTAACGGATCATTATCTAGCCCTAACTGGACTACTGTTAACGGATCATTATCTAGCCCTAACTGGACTACTGTTAACAGATCATTATCTAGCCCTAACTGGACTACTGTTAACAGATCATTATCTAGCCCTAACTGGACTACTGTTAACAGATCATTATCTAGCCCTAACTGGACTACTGTTAACATATCATTATCTAGCCCTAACTGGACTACTGTTAACGGATCATTATCTAGCCCTAACTGGACTACTGTTAACGAATCATTATCTAGCCCTAACTGGACGACTGCTAACGGATCATTATCTAGCCCTAACTGGACTACTGTTAACGGATCATTATCTAGCCCTAACTGGACTACTGTTAACAGATCGTTATCTAGCCCTAACTGGACTACTGTTAACAGATCGTCATCTAGCCCTAACTGGACTAATGTTAACGGATCATTATCTAGCCCTAACTGGACTACTGTTAACAGATCGTCATCTAGCCCTAACTGGACTACTGTTAACGGATCATTATCTAGCCCTAACTGGACTACTGTTAACGGATCATTATCTAGCCCTAACTGGACTACTGTTAACGGATCATTATCTAGCCCTAACTGGACTACTGTTAACGGATCATTATCTAGCCCTAACTGGACTACTGTTAACGGATCATTATCTAGCCCTAACTGGACTACTGCTAACAGATCATTATCTAGCCCTAACTGGACTACTGTTAACGGATCATTATCTAGCCCTAACTGGACTACTGTTAACGAATCATTATCTAGACCTAACTGGACGACTGCTAACGGATCATTATCTAGCCCTAACTGGACTACTGTTAACGGATCATTATCTAGCCCTAACTGGACTACTGTTAACGGATCATTATCTAGCCCTAACTGGACTACTGTTAACGGATCATTATCTATCCCTAACTGGACTACTGTTAACGGATCATTATCTAGCCCTAACTGGACTACTGTTAACGGATCATTATCTAGCCCTAACTGGACTACTGTTAACGGATCATTATCTAGCCCTAACTGGACTACTGTTAACAGATCATTATCTAGCCCTAACTGGACTACTGTTAACAGATCATTATCTAGCCCTAACTGGACTACTGTTAACATATCATTATCTAGACCTAACTGGACTACTGTTAACGGATCATTATCTAGCCCTAACTGGACTACTGTTAACGTATCATTATCTAGCCCTAACTGGACTACTGTTAACAGATCATTATCTAGCCCTAACTGGACTACTGTTAACAGATCATTATCTAGCCCTAACTGGACTACTGTTAACGAATCATTATCTAGCCCTAACTGGACGACTGCTAACGGATCATTATCTAGCCCTAACTGGACTACTGTTAACGGATCATTATCTATCCCTAACTGGACTACTGTTAACGGATCATTATCTAGCCCTAACTGGACTACTGTTAACGGATCATTATCTATCCCTAACTGGACTACTGTTAACGGATCATTATCTAGCCCTAACTGGACTACTGTTAATGGATCATTATCTAGCCCTAACTGGACTTCTGTTAACGAATCATTATCTAGCCCTAACTGGACGACTGCTAACGGATCATTATCTAGCCCTAACTGGACTACTGTTAACGGATCATTATCTATCCCTAACTGGACTACTGTTAACGGATCATTATCTAGCCCTAACTGGACTACTGTTAACGGATCATTATCTAGCCCTAACTGGACTACTGTTAACGGATCATTATCTAGCCCTAACTGGACTACTGTTAACGAATCATTATCTAGACCTAACTGGACGACTGCTAACGGATCATTATCTAGCCCTAACTGGACTACTGTTAACGGATCATTATCTAGCCCTAACTGGACTACTGTTAACGGATCATTATCTAGCCCTAACTGGACTACTGTTAACGGATCATTATCTATCCCTAACTGGACTACTGTTAACGGATCATTATCTAGCCCTAACTGGACTACTGTTAACGGATCATTATCTAGCCCTAACTGGACTACTGTTAACGGATCATTATCTAGCCCTAACTGGACTACTGTTAACAGATCATTATCTAGCCCTAACTGGACTACTGTTAACAGATCATTATCTAGCCCTAACTGGACTACTGTTAACATATCATTATCTAGACCTAACTGGACTACTGTTAACGGATCATTATCTAGCCCTAACTGGACTACTGTTAACGTATCATTATCTAGCCCTAACTGGACTACTGTTAACAGATCATTATCTAGCCCTAACTGGACTACTGTTAACAGATCATTATCTAGCCCTAACTGGACTACTGTTAACGAATCATTATCTAGCCCTAACTGGACGACTGCTAACGGATCATTATCTAGCCCTAACTGGACTACTGTTAACGGATCATTATCTATCCCTAACTGGACTACTGTTAACGGATCATTATCTAGCCCTAACTGGACTACTGTTAACGGATCATTATCTATCCCTAACTGGACTACTGTTAACGGATCATTATCTAGCCCTAACTGGACTACTGTTAATGGATCATTATCTAGCCCTAACTGGACTTCTGTTAACGAATCATTATCTAGCCCTAACTGGACGACTGCTAACGGATCATTATCTAGCCCTAACTGGACTACTGTTAACGGATCATTATCTATCCCTAACTGGACTACTGTTAACGGATCATTATCTAGCCCTAACTGGACTACTGTTAACGGATCATTATCTATCCCTAACTGGACTACTGTTAACGGATCATTATCTAGCCCTAACTGGACTACTGTTAACAGATCATTATCTAGCCCTAACTGGACTACTGTTAACGGATCATTATCTAGCCCTAACTGGACTACTGTTAACGGATCATTATCTAGCCCTAACTGGACTACTGTTAACAGATCATTATCTAGCCCTAACTGGACTACTGTTAACAGATCATTATCTAGCCCTAACTGGACTACTGTTAACATATCATTATCTAGCCCTAACTGGACTACTGTTAACAGATCATTATCTAGCCCTAACTGGACGACTGCTAACGGATCATTATCTAGCCCTAACTGGACTACTGTTAACGGATCATTATCTATCCCTAACTGGACTACTGTTAACGGATCATTATCTAGCCCTAACTGGACTACTGTTAACGGATCATTATCTATCCCTAACTGGACTACTGTTAACGGATCATTATCTAGCCCTAACTGGACTACTGTTAATGGATCATTATCTAGCCCTAACTGGACTTCTGTTAACGAATCATTATCTAGCCCTAACTGGACGACTGCTAACGGATCATTATCTAGCCCTAACTGGACTACTGTTAACGGATCATTATCTATCCCTAACTGGACTACTGTTAACGGATCATTATCTAGCCCTAACTGGACTACTGTTAACGGATCATTATCTAGCCCTAACTGGACTACTGTTAACGGATCATTATCTAGCCCTAACTGGACTACTGTTAACGAATCATTATCTAGACCTAACTGGACGACTGCTAACGGATCATTATCTAGCCCTAACTGGACTACTGTTAACGGATCATTATCTAGCCCTAACTGGACTACTGTTAACGGATCATTATCTAGCCCTAACTGGACTACTGTTAACGGATCATTATCTATCCCTAACTGGACTACTGTTAACGGATCATTATCTAGCCCTAACTGGACTACTGTTAACGGATCATTATCTAGCCCTAACTGGACTACTGTTAACGGATCATTATCTAGCCCTAACTGGACTACTGTTAACAGATCATTATCTAGCCCTAACTGGACTACTGTTAACAGATCATTATCTAGCCCTAACTGGACTACTGTTAACATATCATTATCTAGACCTAACTGGACTACTGTTAACGGATCATTATCTAGCCCTAACTGGACTACTGTTAACGTATCATTATCTAGCCCTAACTGGACTACTGTTAACAGATCATTATCTAGCCCTAACTGGACTACTGTTAACAGATCATTATCTAGCCCTAACTGGACTACTGTTAACGAATCATTATCTAGCCCTAACTGGACGACTGCTAACGGATCATTATCTAGCCCTAACTGGACTACTGTTAACGGATCATTATCTATCCCTAACTGGACTACTGTTAACGGATCATTATCTAGCCCTAACTGGACTACTGTTAACGGATCATTATCTATCCCTAACTGGACTACTGTTAACGGATCATTATCTAGCCCTAACTGGACTACTGTTAATGGATCATTATCTAGCCCTAACTGGACTTCTGTTAACGAATCATTATCTAGCCCTAACTGGACGACTGCTAACGGATCATTATCTAGCCCTAACTGGACTACTGTTAACGGATCATTATCTATCCCTAACTGGACTACTGTTAACGGATCATTATCTAGCCCTAACTGGACTACTGTTAACGGATCATTATCTATCCCTAACTGGACTACTGTTAACGGATCATTATCTAGCCCTAACTGGACTACTGTTAACAGATCATTATCTAGCCCTAACTGGACTACTGTTAACGGATCATTATCTAGCCCTAACTGGACTACTGTTAACGGATCATTATCTAGCCCTAACTGGACTACTGTTAACAGATCATTATCTAGCCCTAACTGGACTACTGTTAACAGATCATTATCTAGCCCTAACTGGACTACTGTTAACATATCATTATCTAGCCCTAACTGGACTACTGTTAACAGATCATTATCTAGCCCTAACTGGACTACTGTTAACAGATCATTATCTAGCCCTAACTGGACTACTGTTAACAGATCATTATCTAGCCTTAACTGGACTACTGTTAACAGATCATTATCTAGCCCTAACTGGACTACTGTTAACGGATCATTATCTAGCCCTAACTGGACTACTGTTAACGGATCATTATCTAGACCTAACTGGACTACTGTTAACGGATCATTATCTAGCCCTAACTGGACTACTGTTAACGGATCATTATCTAGCCCTAACTGGACTACTGTTAACAGATCATTATCTAGCCCTAACTGGACTACTGTTAACGGATCATTATCTAGCCCTAACTGGACTACTGTTAACGGATCATTATCTAGCCCTAACTGGACTACTGTTAACGGATCATTATCTAGCCCTAACTGGACTACTGTTAACGTATCATTATCTAGCCCTAACTGGACTACTGTTAACAGATCATTATCTAGCCCTAACTGGACTAATGTTAACAGATCATCATGTATCCCTAACTGGACTACTGTTAACAGATCGTCAATTAGCCCTAACTCGACTACTGTTAACAGAACATTATCTAGCCCTAACTGGACTACTGTTAACGGATCATTATCTAGCCCTAACTGGACTACTGTTAACAGATCGTCATCTAGCCCTAACTGGACTACTGTTAACGGATCATTATCTAGCCCTAACTGGACTACTGTTAACAGATCGTCATCTAGCCCTAACTGGACTACTGTTAACGGATCATTATCTAGCCCTAACTGGACTACTGTTAACGGATCATTATCTAGCACTAACTGGACTACTGTTAACAGATCATTATCTAGCCCTAACTGGACTACTGTTAACGGATCATTATCTATCCCTAACTGGACTACTGTTAACAGATCATTATCTAGCCCTAACTGGACTACTGTTAACAGATCATCATGTATCCCTAACTGGACTACTGTTAACAGATCATTATCTAGCCCTAACTGGACTACTGTTAACAGATCGTTATCTAGCCCTAAATGGACTACTGTTAACGGATCATTATCTAGCCCTAACTGGACTACTGTTAACGGATCATTATCTAGCCCTAACTGGACTACTGTTAACGGATCATTATCTAGCCCTAACTGGACTACTGCTAACGGATCATTATCTAGCCCTAACTGGACTACTGTTAACGTATCATTATCTAGCCCTAACTGGACTACTGTTAACAGATCATTATCTAGCCCTAACTGGACTACTGTTAACAGATCATTATCTAGCCCTAACTGGACTACTGTTAACAGATCATTATCTAGCCTTAACTGGACTACTGTTAACAGATCATTATCTAGCCCTAACTGGACTACTGTTAACGGATCATTATCTAGCCCTAACTGGACTACTGTTAACGGATCATTATCTAGACCTAACTGGACTACTGTTAACGGATCATTATCTAGCCCTAACTGGACTACTGTTAACGGATCATTATCTAGACCTAACTGGACTACTGTTAACAGATCATTATCTAGCCCTAACTGGACTACTGTTAACGGATCATTATCTAGCCCTAACTGGACTACTGTTAACGGATCATTATCTAGCCCTAACTGGACTACTGTTAACGGATCATTATCTATCCCTAACTGGACTACTGTTAACGGATCATTATCTAGCCCTAACTGGACTACTGTTAACGGATCATTATCTATCCCTAACTGGACTACTGTTAACGGATCATTATCTAGCCCTAACTGGACTACTGCTAACGAATCATTATCTAGCCCTAACTGGACTACTGTTAACGTATCATTATCTAGCCCTAACTGGACTACTGTTAACAGATCATTATCTAGCCCTAACTGGACTACTGTTAACAGATCATTATCTAGCCCTAACTGGACTACTGTTAACAGATCGTTATCTAGCCCTAAATGGACTACTGTTAACGGATCATTATCTAGCCCTAACTGGACTACTGTTAACGGATCATTATCTAGCCCTAACTGGACTACTGTTAACGGATCATTATCTAGCCCTAACTGGACTACTGCTAACGGATCATTATCTAGCCCTAACTGGACTACTGTTAACGTATCATTATCTAGCCCTAACTGGACTACTGTTAACAGATCATTATCTAGCCCTAACTGGACTACTGTTAACAGATCATCATGTATCCCTAACTGGACTACTGTTAACAGATCATTATCTAGCCCTAACTGGACTACTGTTAACGGATCATTATCTAGCCCTAACTGGACTACTGCTAACGGATCATTATCTAGCCCTAACTGGACTACTGTTAACATATCATTATCTAGCCCTAACTGGACTACTGTTAACAGATCATTATCTAGCCCTAACTGGACTACTGTTAACAGATCATCATGTATCCCTAACTGGACTACTGTTAACAGATCGTCATCTAGCCCTAACTGGACTACTGTTAACAGATCATTATCTAGCCCTAACTGGACTACTGTTAACAGATCGTTATCTAGCCCTAACTGGAATACTGTTAACAGATGGTCATCTAGCCCTAACTGGACTAATGTTAACGGATCATTATCTAGCCCTAACTGGACTACTGTTAACGGATCATTATCTAGCCCTAACTGGACTACTGTTAATGGATCATTATCTAGCCCTAACTGGACTACTGTTAACGGATCATTATCTAGCCCTAACTGGACTACTGTTAACAGATCTTTATCTAGCCCTAACTGGACTACTGTTAACGGATCGTTATCTAGCCCTAACTGGACTACTGTTAACGGATCATTATCTAGCCCTAACTGGACTACTGTTAACGGATCATTATCTAGCCCTAACTGGACTACTGTTAACAGATCGTCATCTAGCCCTAACTGGACTACTGTTAACGGATCATTATCTAGCCCTAACTGGACTACTGTTAACGGATCATTATCTAGCCCTAACTGGACTACTGTTAACGGATCATTATCTAGCCCTAACTGGACTACTGCTAACGGATCATTATCTAGCCCTAACTGGACTACTGTTAACGTATCATTATCTAGCCCTAACTGGACTACTGTTAACAGATCATTATCTAGCCCTAACTGGACTACTGTTAACAGATCATCATGTATCCCTAACTGGACTACTGTTAACAGATCGTCATCTAGCCCTAACTGGACTACTGTTAACAGATCATTATCTAGCCCTAACTGGACTACTGTTAACGGATCATTATCTAGCCCTAACTGGACTACTGCTAACGGATCATTATCTAGCCCTAACTGGACTACTGTTAACGTATCATTATCTAGCCCTAACTGGACTACTGTTAACAGATCATTATCTAGCCCTAACTGGACTACTGTTAACAGATCATTATCTAGCCCTAACTGGACTACTGTTAACGGATCATTATCTAGCCCTAACTGGACTACTGTTAACGGATCATTATCTAGCCCTAACTGGACTACTGTTAACAGATCTTTATCTAGCCCTAACTGGACTACTGTTAACGGATCGTTATCTAGCCCTAACTGGACTACTGTTAACGGATCATTATCTAGCCCTAACTGGACTACTGTTAACGGATCATTATCTAGCCCTAACTGGACTACTGTTAACAGATCGTCATCTAGCCCTAACTGGACTACTGTTAACGGATCATTATCTAGCCCTAACTGGACTACTGTTAACGGATCATTATCTAGCCCTAACTGGACTACTGTTAACGGATAATTATCTAGCCCTAACTGGACTACTGCTAACGGATCATTATCTAGCCCTAACTGGACTACTGTTAACGTATCATTATCTAGCCCTAACTGGACTACTGTTAACAGATCATTATCTAGCCCTAACTGGACTACTGTTAACAGATCATCATGTATCCCTAACTGGACTACTGTTAACAGATCATTATCTAGCCCTAACTGGACTACTGTTAACGGATCATTATCTAGCCCTAACTGGACTACTGTTAACGGATCATTATCTAGCCCTAACTGGACTACTGCTAACGGATCATTATCTAGCCCTAACTGGACTACTGTTAACGTATCATTATCTAGCCCTAACTGGACTACTGTTAACAGATCATTATCTAGCCCTAACTGGACTACTGTTAACAGATCATCATGTATCCCTAACTGGACTACTGTTAACAGATCGTCATCTAGCCCTAACTGGACTACTGTTAACAGATCATTATCTAGCCCTAACTGGACTACTGTTAACAGATCATCATGTATCCCTAACTGGACTACTGTTAACAGATCATTATCTAGCCCTAACTGGACTACTGTTAACGGATCATTATCTAGCCCTAACTGGACTACTGTTAACGGATCATTATCTAGCCCTAACTGGACTACTGCTAACGGATCATTATCTAGCCCTAACTGGACTACTGTTAACGTATCATTATCTAGCCCTAACTGGACTACTGTTAACAGATCATTATCTAGACCTAACTGGACTACTGTTAACAGATCATCATGTATCCCTAACTGGACTACTGTTAACAGATCGTCATCTAGCCCTAACTGGACTACTGTTAACAGATCATTATCTAGCCCTAACTGGACTACTGTTAACGGATCATTATCTAGCCCTAACTGGACTACTGTTAACGTATCATTATCTAGCTCTAACTGGACTACTGTTAACAGATCATTATCTAGCCCTAACTGGACTACTGTTAACAGATCATCATGTATCCCTAACTGGACTACTGTTAACAGATCGTCATCTAGCCCTAACTGGACTTCTGTTAACAGATCATTATCTAGCCATAACTGGACTACTGTTAACAGATCGTTATCTAGCCCTAACTGGACTACTGTTAACAGATCGTCATCTAGCCCTAACTGGACTACTGTTAACGGATCATTATCTAGCCCTAACTGGACTACTGTTAACGGATCATTATCTAGCCCTAACTGGACTACTGTTAACGGATCATTATCTAGCCCTAACTGGACTACTGTTAACGGATCATTATCTAGCCCTAACTGGACTACTGTTAACGGATCATTATCTAGCCCTAACTGGACTACTGTTAACGGATCATTATCTAGCCCTAACTGGACTACTGTTAACGGATCATTATCTAGCCCTAACTGGACTACTGTTAACGGATCATTATCTAGCCCTAACTGGACTACTGCTAACGGATCATTATCTAGCCCTAACTGGACTACTGTTAACGTATCATTATCTAGCCCTAACTGGACTACTGTTAACAGATCGTCATCTAGCCCTAACTGGACTACTGTTAACAGATAATTATCTAGCCCTAACTGGACTACTGTTAACAGATCGTTATCTAGCCCTAACTGGACTACTGTTAACGGATCATTATCTAGCCCTAACTGGACTACTGTTAACAGATCATTATCTAGCCCTAACTGGACTACTGCTAACGGATCATTATCTAGCCCTAACTGGACTACTGTTAACGTATCATTATCTAGCCCTAACTGGACTACTGTTAACAGATCATTATCTAGCCCTAACTGGACTACTGTTAACAGATCATCATGTATCCCTAACTGGACTACTGTTAACAGATCGTCATCTAGCCCTAACTGGACTACTGTTAACAGATCATTATCTAGCCCTAACTGGACTACTGTTAACAGATCATCATGTATCCCTAACTGGACTACTGTTAACAGATCATTATCTAGCCCTAACTGGACTACTGTTAACGGATCATTATCTAGCCCTAACTGGACTACTGTTAACGGATCATTATCTAGCCCTAACTGGACTACTGCTAACGGATCATTATCTAGCCCTAACTGGACTACTGTTAACGTATCATTATCTAGCCCTAACTGGACTACTGTTAACAGATCATTATCTAGCCCTAACTGGACTACTGTTAACAGATCATCATGTATCCCTAACTGGACTACTGTTAACAGATCGTCATCTAGCCCTAACTGGACTACTGTTAACAGATCATTATCTAGCCCTAACTGGACTACTGTTAACGGATCATTATCTAGCCCTAACTGGACTACTGTTAACGTATCATTATCTAGCCCTAACTGGACTACTGTTAACAGATCATTATCTAGCCCTAACTGGACTACTGTTAACAGATCATCATGTATCCCTAACTGGACTACTGTTAACAGATCGTCATCTAGCCCTAACTGGACTACTGTTAACAGATCATTATCTAGCCCTAACTGGACTACTGTTAACGGATCATTATCTAGCCCTAACTGGACTACTGTTAACGTATCATTATCTAGCTCTAACTGGACTACTGTTAACAGATCATTATCTAGCCCTAACTGGACTACTGTTAACAGATCATCATGTATCCCTAACTGGACTACTGTTAACAGATCGTCATCTAGCCCTAACTGGACTTCTGTTAACAGATCATTATCTAGCCATAACTGGACTACTGTTAACAGATCGTTATCTAGCCCTAACTGGACTACTGTTAACAGATCGTCATCTAGCCCTAACTGGACTACTGTTAACGGATCATTATCTAGCCCTAACTGGACTACTGTTAACGGATCATTATCTAGCCCTAACTGGACTACTGTTAACGGATCATTATCTAGCCCTAACTGGACTACTGTTAACGGATCATTATCTAGCCCTAACTGGACTACTGTTAACGGATCATTATCTAGCCCTAACTGGACTACTGTTAACGGATCATTATCTAGCCCTAACTGGACTACTGTCGGTCAACGCCCCGACTCGACGTCTATCTAGCCCTAACTGGACTACTGCTCGCTACAGCCCCGGCTACTGCGATCTATCTAGCCCTAACTGGACTACTGTTAACAGATCGTCATCTAGCCCTAACTGGACTACTGTTAACAGATAATTATCTAGCCCTAACTGGACTACTGTTAACAGATCGTTATCTAGCCCTAACTGGACTACTGTTAACGGATCATTATCTAGCCCTAACTGGACTACTGTTAACAGATCATTATCTAGCCCTAACTGGACTACTGCTAACGGATCATTATCTAGCCCTAACTGGACTACTGTTAACGTATCATTATCTAGCCCTAACTGGACTACTGTTAACAGATCATTATCTAGCCCTAACTGGACTACTGTTAACAGATCATCATGTATCCCTAACTGGACTACTGTTAACAGATCGTCATCTAGCCCTAACTGGACTACTGTTAACAGATCATTATCTAGCCCTAACTGGACTACTGTTAACAGATCATCATGTATCCCTAACTGGACTACTGTTAACAGATCATTATCTAGCCCTAACTGGACTACTGTTAACGGATCATTATCTAGCCCTAACTGGACTACTGTTAACGGATCATTATCTAGCCCTAACTGGACTACTGCTAACGGATCATTATCTAGCCCTAACTGGACTACTGTTAACGTATCATTATCTAGCCCTAACTGGACTACTGTTAACAGATCATTATCTAGCCCTAACTGGACTACTGTTAACAGATCATCATGTATCCCTAACTGGACTACTGTTAACAGATCGTCATCTAGCCCTAACTGGACTACTGTTAACAGATCATTATCTAGCCCTAACTGGACTACTGTTAACGGATCATTATCTAGCCCTAACTGGACTACTGTTAACGTATCATTATCTAGCCCTAACTGGACTACTGTTAACAGATCATTATCTAGCCCTAACTGGACTACTGTTAACAGATCATCATGTATCCCTAACTGGACTACTGTTAACAGATCGTCATCTAGCCCTAACTGGACTTCTGTTAACAGATCATTATCTAGCCATAACTGGACTACTGTTAACAGATCGTTATCTAGCCCTAACTGGACTACTGTTAACAGATCGTCATCTAGCCCTAACTGGACTACTGTTAACGGATCATTATCTAGCCCTAACTGGACTACTGTTAACGGATCATTATCTAGCCCTAACTGGACTACTGTTAACGGATCATTATCTAGCCCTAACTGGACTACTGTTAACGGATCATTATCTAGCCCTAACTGGACTACTGTTAACGGATCATTATCTAGCCCTAACTGGACTACTGTTAACAGATCATTATCTAGCCCTAACTGGACTACTGTTAACGGATCATTATCTAGCCCTAACTGGACTACTGTTAACGGATCATTATCTAGCCCTAACTGGACTACTGCTAACGGATAATTATCTAGCCCTAACTGGACTACTGTTAACGTATCATTATCTAGCCCTAACTGGACTACTGTTAACAGATCGTCATCTAGCCCTAACTGGACTACTGTTAACAGATAATTATCTAGCCCTAACTGGACTACTGTTAACAGATCGTTATCTAGCCCTAACTGGACTACTGTTAACAGATCGTCATCTAGCCCTAACTGGACTACTGTTAACGGATCATTATCTAGCCCTAACTGGACTACTGTTAACAGATGGTCATCTAGCCCTAACTGGACTACTGTTAACGGATCATTATCTAGCCCTAACTGGACTACTGTTAACGGATCATTATCTAGCCCTAACTGGACTACTGTTAACGGATCATTATCTAGCCCTAACTGGACTATTGTTAACGGATCATTATCTAGCCCTAACTGGACTACTTTTAACAGATCTTTATCTATCCCTAACTGGACTACTGTTAACAGATCATTATCTAGCCCTAACTGGACTACTGTTAACGGATCATTATCTAGCCCTAACTGGACTACTGTTAACGGATCATTATCTAGCCCTAACTGGACTACTGTTAACGGGTCATTACCTAGCCCTAACTGGACTACTGTTAACGGATCATTATCTAGCCCTAACTGGACTACTGTTAACAGATCATTATCTAGCCCTAACTGGACTACTGTTAACAGATCATTATCTAGCCCTAACTGGACTACTGTTAACAGATCATTATCTAGCCCTAACTGGACTACTGTTAACAGATCATTATCTAGCCCTAACTGGACTACTGTTAACAGATCATTATCTAGCCCTAACTGGACTACTGTTAACGGATCATTATCTAGCCCTAACTGGACTACTGTTAACAGATCATTATCTAGCCCTAACTGGACTACTGTTAACGGATCATTATCTAGCCCTAACTGGACTACTGTTAACGGATCATTATCTAGCCCTAACTGGACTACTGCTAACGGATCATTATCTAGCCCTAACTGGACTACTGTTAACGTCTCATTATCTAGCCCTAACTGGACTACTGTTAACAGATCATTATCTAGCCCTAACTGGACTACTGTTAACAGATCGTTATCTAGCCCTAACTGGACTACTGTTAACGGATCATTATCTAGCCCTAACTGGACTACTGTTAACAGATGGTCATCTAGCCCTAACTGGACTACTGTTAACGGATCATTATCTAGCCCTAACTGGACTACTGTTAACGGATCATTATCTAGCCCTAACTGGACTACTGTTAACGGATCATTATCTAGCCCTAACTGGACTATTGTTAACGGATCATTATCTAGCCCTAACTGGACTACTGTTAACAGATCTTTATCTATCCCTAACTGGACTACTGTTAACAGATCGTTATCTAGCCCTAACTGGACTACTGTTAACGGATCATTATCTAGCCCTAACTGGACTACTGTTAACGGATCATTATCTAGCCCTAACTGGACTACTGTTAACGGGTCATTATCTAGCCCTAACTGGACTACTGTTAACGGATCATTATCTAGCCCTAACTGGACTACTGTTAACAGATCATTATCTAGCCCTAACTGGACTACTGTTAACAGATCATTATCTAGCCCTAACTGGACTACTGTTAACAGATCATTATCTAGCCCTAACTGGACTACTGTTAACAGATCATTATCTAGCCCTAACTGGACTACTGTTAACAGATCATTATCTAGCCCTAACTGGACTACTGTTAACAGATCATTATCGAGCCCTAACTGGACTACTGTTAACAGATCATTATCTAGCCCTAACTGGACTACTGTTAACAGATCATTATCGAGCCCTAACTGGACTACTGTTAACAGATCGTTATCTAGCCCTAACTGGAAAAATGTTAACAGATCATCATCTAGCCCTAACTGGACTACTGTTAACGGATCATTATCTAGCCCTAACTGGACTACTGTTAACAGATGGTCATCTAGCCCTAACTGGACTACTGTTAACGGATCATTATCTAGCCCTAACTGGACTACTGTTAACGGATCATTATCTAGCTCTAACTGGACTACTGTTAATGGATCATTATCTAGCCCTAACTGGACTACTGTTAACGGATCATTATCTAGCCCTAACTGGACTACTGTTAACAGATCTTTATCTAGCCCTAACTGGACTACTGTTAACGGATCGTTATCTAGCCCTAACTGGACTACTGTTAACGGATCATTATCTAGCCCTAACTGGACTACTGTTAACGGATCATTATCTAGCCCTAACTGGACTACTGTTAACAGATCGTCATCTAGCCCTAACTGGACTACTGTTAACGGATCATTATCTAGCCCTAACTGGACTACTGTTAAGAGATCGTCATCTAGCCCTAACTGGACTACTGTTAAGGGATCATTATCTAGCCCTAACTGGACTACTGTTAACGGATCATTATCTAGCCCTAACTGGACTACTGTTAACGGATCATTATCTAGCCCTAACTGGACTACTGTTAACGGATCATTATCTATCCCTAACTGGACTACTGTTAACGGATCATTATCTAGCCCTAACTGGACTACTGCTAACGGATCATTATCTAGCCCTAACTGGACTACTGTTAACGTATCATTATCTAGCCCTAACTGGACTACTGTTAACAGATCATTATCTAGCCCTAACTGGACTACTGTTAACAGATCATCATGTATCCCTAACTGGACTACTGTTAACAGATCATTATCTAGCCCTAACTGGACTACTGTTAACAGATCGTTATCTAGCCCTAACTGGACTACTGTTAACGGATCATTATCTAGCCCTAACTGGACTACTGTTAACGGATCATTATCTAGCCCTAACTGGACTACTGTTAACGGATCATTATCTAGCACTAACTGGACTACTGTTAACGGATCATTATCTAGCCCTAACTGGACTACTGTTAACAGATCATTATCTAGCCCTAACTGGACTACTGTTAACAGATCATTATCTAGCCCTAACTGGACTACTGTTAACGGATCATTATCTAGCCCTAACTGGACTACTGTTAACGGATCATTATCTAGCCCTAACTGGACTACTGCTAACGGATCATTATCTAGCCCTAACTGGACTACTGTTAACGTATCATTATCTAGCCCTAACTGGACTACTGTTAACAGATCATTATCTAGCCCTAACTGGACTACTGGTAACAGATCATTATCTAGCCCTAACTGGACTACTGTTAACGTCTCATTATCTAGCCCTAACTCGACTACTGTTAACAGATCATTATCTAGCCCTAACTGGACTACTGTTAACAGATCGTTATCTAGCCCTAACTGGACTACTGTTAACAGATCGTCATCTAGCCCTAACTGGACTACTGTTAACGGATCATTATCTAGCCCTAACTGGACTACTGTTAACAGATGGTCATCTAGCCCTAACTGGACTACTGTTAACGGATCATTATCTAGCCCTAACTGGACTACTGTTAACGGATCATTATCTAGCCCTAACTGGACTACTTTTAACGAATCATTATCTAGCCCTAACTGGACTATTGTTAACGGATCATTATCTAGCCCTAACTGGACTACTGTTAACAGATCTTTATCTATCCCTAACTGGACTACTGTTAACAGATCGTTATCTAGCCCTAACTGGACTACTGTTAACGGATCATTATCTAGCCCTAACTGGACTACTGTTAACGGATCATTATCTAGCCCTAACTGGACTACTGTTAACGGGTCATTATCTAGCCCTAACTGGACTACTGTTAACGGATCATTATCTAGACCTAACTGGACTACTGTTAACAGATCATTATCTAGCCCTAACTGGACTACTGTTAACAGATCATTATCTAGCCCTAACTGGACTACTGTTAACAGATCATTATCTAGCCCTAACTGGACTACTGTTAACAGATCATTATCTAGCCCTAACTGGACTACTGTTAACAGATCATTATCTAGCCCTAACTGGACTACTGTTAACAGATCATTATCGAGCCCTAACTGGACTACTGTTAACAGATCGTTATCTAGCCCTAACTGGAAAAATGTTAACAGATCATCATCTAGCCCTAACTGGACTACTGTTAACGGATCATTATCTAGCCCTAACTGGACTACTGTTAACAGATGGTCATCTAGCCCTAACTGGACTACTGTTAACGGATCATTATCTAGCCCTAACTGGACTACTGTTAACGGATCATTATCTAGCCCTAACTGGACTACTGTTAATGGATCATTATCTAGCCCTAACTGGACTACTGTTAACGGATCATTATCTAGCCCTAACTGGACTACTGTTAACAGATCTTTATCTAGCCCTAACTGGACTACTGTTAACGGATCGTTATCTAGCCCTAACTGGACTACTGTTAACGGATCATTATCTAGCCCTAACTGGACTACTGTTAACGGATCATTATCTAGCCCTAACTGGACTACTGTTAACAGATCGTCATCTAGCCCTAACTGGACTACTGTTAACGGATCATTATCTAGCCCTAACTGGACTACTGTTAAGAGATCGTCATCTAGCCCTAACTGGACTACTGTTAAGGGATCATTATCTAGCCCTAACTGGACTACTGTTAACGGATCATTATCTAGCCCTAACTGGACTACTGTTAACGGATCATTATCTAGCCCTAACTGGACTACTGTTAACGGATCATTATCTATCCCTAACTGGACTACTGTTAACGGATCATTATCTAGCCCTAACTGGACTACTGCTAACGGATCATTATCTAGCCCTAACTGGACTACTGTTAACGTATCATTATCTAGCCCTAACTGGACTACTGTTAACAGATCATTATCTAGCCCTAACTGGACTACTGTTAACAGATCATCATGTATCCCTAACTGGACTACTGTTAACAGATCATTATCTAGCCCTAACTGGACTACTGTTAACAGATCGTTATCTAGCCCTAACTGGACTACTGTTAACGGATCATTATCTAGCCCTAACTGGACTACTGTTAACGGATCATTATCTAGCGCTAACTGGACTACTGTTAACGGATCATTATCTAGCCCTAACTGGACTACTGTTAACGGATCATTATCTAGCCCTAACTGGACTACTGTTAACAGATCATTATCTAGCCCTAACTGGACTACTGTTAACAGATCATTATCTAGCCCTAACTGGACTACTGTTAACGGATCATTATCTAGCCCTAACTGGACTACTGTTAACGGATCATTATCTAGCCCTAACTGGACTACTGCTAACGGATCATTATCTAGCCCTAACTGGACTACTGTTAACGTATCATTATCTAGCCCTAACTGGACTACTGTTAACAGATCATTATCTAGCCCTAACTGGACTACTGGTAACAGATCATTATCTAGCCCTAACTGGACTACTGTTAACAGATCGTTATCTAGCCCTAACTGGACTACTGTTAACAGATCGTCATCTAGCCCTAACTGGACTACTGTTAACGGATCATTATCTAGCCCTAACTGGACTACTGTTAACAGATGGTCATCTAGCCCTAACTGGACTACTGTTAACGGATCATTATCTAGCCCTAACTGGACTACTGTTAACGGATCATTATCTAGCCCTAACTGGACTACTGTTAACGGATCATTATCTAGCCCTAACTGGACTACTGTTAACGGATCATTATCTAGCCCTAACTGGACTACTGTTAACAGATCTTTATCTAGCCCTAACTGGACTACTGTTAACGGATCGTTATCTAGCCCTAACTGGACTACTGTTAACGGATCATTATCTAGCCCTAACTGGACTACTGTTAACGGATCATTATCTAGCCCTAACTGGACTACTGTTAACGGATCATTATCTAGCCCTAACTGGACTACTGTTAACGGATCATTATCTAGCACTAACTGGACTACTGTTAACAGATCATTATCTAGCCCTAACTGGACTACTGTTAACAGATCATTATCTAGCCCTAACTGGACTACTGTTAACAGATCATTATCTAGCCCTAACTGGACTACTGTTAACAGATCATTATCTAGCCCTAACTGGACTACTGTTAACAGATCATTATCTAGCCCTAACTGGACTACTGTTAACAGATCATTATCTAGCCCTAACTGGACTACTGTTAACAGATCATTATCTAGCCTTAACTGGACTACTGTTAACAGATCGTTATCTAGCCCTAACTGGACTACTGTTAACAGATCGTCATCTAGCCCTAACTGGACTACTGTTAACGGATCATTATCTAGCCCTAACTGGACTACTGTTAACAGATCGTCATCTAGCCCTAACTGGACTACTGTTAACGGATCATTATCTAGCCCTAACTGGACTACTGTTAACGGATCATTATCTAGCCCTAACTGGACTACTGTTAACGGATCATTATCTAGCCCTAACTGGACTACTGTTAACGGATCATTATCTAGCCCTTACTGGACTACTGTTAACGGATCATTATCTAGCCCTAACTGGACTACTGTTAACAGATCATTATCTAGCCCTAACTGGACTACTGTTAACGGATCATTATCTAGCCCTAACTGGACTACTGTTAACGGATCATTATCTAGCCCTAACTGGACTACTGCTAACGGATCATTATCTAGCCCTAACTGGACTACTGTTAACGTATCATTATCTAGCCCTAACTGGACTACTGTTAACAGATCATTATCTAGCCCTAACTGGACTACTGTTAACAGATCATCATGTATCCCTAACTGGACTACTGTTAACAGATCGTCATCTAGCCCTAACTGGACTACTGTTAACGTATCATTATCTAGCCCTAACTGGACTAATGTTAACAGATCATCATGTATCCCTAACTGGACTACTGTTAACAGATCGTCAATTAGCCCTAACTGGACTACTGTTAACAGATCATTATCTAGCCCTAACTGGACTACTGTTAACGGATCATTATCTAGCCCTAACTGGACTACTGTTAACAGATCATCATGTATCCCTAACTGGACTACTGTTAACAGATCATTATCTAGCCCTAACTGGACTACTGTTAACAGATCGTTATCTAGCCCTAACTGGACTACTGTTAACGGATCATTATCTAGCCCTAACTGGACTACTGTTAACGGATCATTATCTAGCGCTAACTGGACTACTGTTAACGGATCATTATCTAGCCCTAACTGGACTACTGTTAACGGATCATTATCTAGCCCTAACTGGACTACTGTTAACAGATCATTATCTAGCCCTAACTGGACTACTGTTAACAGATCATTATCTAGCCCTAACTGGACTACTGTTAACGGATCATTATCTAGCCCTAACTGGACTACTGTTAACGGATCATTATCTAGCCCTAACTGGACTACTGCTAACGGATCATTATCTAGCCCTAACTGGACTACTGTTAACGTATCATTATCTAGCCCTAACTGGACTACTGTTAACAGATCATTATCTAGCCCTAACTGGACTACTGGTAACAGATCATTATCTAGCCCTAACTGGACTACTGTTAACAGATCGTTATCTAGCCCTAACTGGACTACTGTTAACAGATCGTCATCTAGCCCTAACTGGACTACTGTTAACGGATCATTATCTAGCCCTAACTGGACTACTGTTAACAGATGGTCATCTAGCCCTAACTGGACTACTGTTAACGGATCATTATCTAGCCCTAACTGGACTACTGTTAACGGATCATTATCTAGCCCTAACTGGACTACTGTTAACGGATCATTATCTAGCCCTAACTGGACTACTGTTAACGGATCATTATCTAGCCCTAACTGGACTACTGTTAACAGATCTTTATCTAGCCCTAACTGGACTACTGTTAACGGATCGTTATCTAGCCCTAACTGGACTACTGTTAACGGATCATTATCTAGCCCTAACTGGACTACTGTTAACGGATCATTATCTAGCCCTAACTGGACTACTGTTAACGGATCATTATCTAGCCCTAACTGGACTACTGTTAACGGATCATTATCTAGCACTAACTGGACTACTGTTAACAGATCATTATCTAGCCCTAACTGGACTACTGTTAACAGATCATTATCTAGCCCTAACTGGACTACTGTTAACAGATCATTATCTAGCCCTAACTGGACTACTGTTAACAGATCATTATCTAGCCCTAACTGGACTACTGTTAACAGATCATTATCTAGCCCTAACTGGACTACTGTTAACAGATCATTATCTAGCCCTAACTGGACTACTGTTAACAGATCATTATCTAGCCTTAACTGGACTACTGTTAACAGATCGTTATCTAGCCCTAACTGGACTACTGTTAACAGATCGTCATCTAGCCCTAACTGGACTACTGTTAACGGATCATTATCTAGCCCTAACTGGACTACTGTTAACAGATCGTCATCTAGCCCTAACTGGACTACTGTTAACGGATCATTATCTAGCCCTAACTGGACTACTGTTAACGGATCATTATCTAGCCCTAACTGGACTACTGTTAACGGATCATTATCTAGCCCTAACTGGACTACTGTTAACGGATCATTATCTAGCCCTTACTGGACTACTGTTAACGGATCATTATCTAGCCCTAACTGGACTACTGTTAACAGATCATTATCTAGCCCTAACTGGACTACTGTTAACGGATCATTATCTAGCCCTAACTGGACTACTGTTAACGGATCATTATCTAGCCCTAACTGGACTACTGCTAACGGATCATTATCTAGCCCTAACTGGACTACTGTTAACGTATCATTATCTAGCCCTAACTGGACTACTGTTAACAGATCATTATCTAGCCCTAACTGGACTACTGTTAACAGATCATCATGTATCCCTAACTGGACTACTGTTAACAGATCGTCATCTAGCCCTAACTGGACTACTGTTAACGTATCATTATCTAGCCCTAACTGGACTAATGTTAACAGATCATCATGTATCCCTAACTGGACTACTGTTAACAGATCGTCAATTAGCCCTAACTGGACTACTGTTAACAGATCATTATCTAGCCCTAACTGGACTACTGTTAACGGATCATTATCTAGCCCTAACTGGACTACTGTTAACAGATCGTCATCTAGCCCTAACTGGACTACTGTTAACGGATCATTATCTAGCCCTAACTGGACTACTGTTAACAGATCGTCATCTAGCCCTAACTGGACTACTGTTAACGGATCATTATCTAGCCCTAACTGTACTACTGTTAACGGATCATTATCTAGCCCTAACTAGACTACTGTTAACAGATCATTATCTAGCCCTAACTGGACTACTGTTAACGGATCATTATCTAGCCCTAACTGGACTACTGTTAACAGATCTTTATCTATCCCTAACTGGACTACTGTTAACAGATCGTTATCTAGCCCTAACTGGACTACTGTTAACGGATCATTATCTAGCCCTAACTGGACTACTGTTAACGGATCATTATCTAGCCCTAACTGGACTACTGCTAACGGATCATTATCTAGCCCTAACTGGACTACTGTTAACGTCTCATTATCTAGCCCTAACTGGACTACTGTTAACAGATCATTATCTAGCCCTAACTGGACTACAGTTAACAGATCGTTATCTAGCCCTAACTGGACTACTGTTAACAGATCGTCATCTAGCCCTAACTGGACTACTGTTAACGGATCATTATCTAGCCCTAACTGGACTACTGTTAACAGATGGTCATCTAGCCCTAACTGGACTACTGTTAACGGATCATTATCTAGCCCTAACTGGACTACTGTTAACGGATCATTATCTAGTCCTAACTGGACTACTGTTAACGGATCATTATCTAGCCCTAACTTGACTACTGTTAACAGATCATTATCTAGCCCTAACTGGACTACTGTTAACGGATCATTATCTAGCCCTAACTGGACTACTGTTAACAGATCATTATCTAGCCCTAACTGGACTACTGTTAACAGATCATTATCTAGCCCTAACTGGACTACTGTTAACGGATCATTATCTAGCCCTAACTGGACTACTGTTAAAAGATCGTCATCTAGCCCTAACTGGACTACTGTTAACGGATCATTATCTAGCCCAAACTGGAGTACTGTTAACGGATCATTATCTAGCCCTAACTGGACTACTGTTAACGGATCATTATCTAGCCCTAACTGGACTACTGTTAACGGATCATTATCTAGCCCTAACTGGACTACTGTTAACGGATCATTATCTAGCCCTAACTGGACTACTGTTAACAGATCATTACCTAGCCCTAACTGGACTACTGTTAACGGATCATTATCTAGCCCTAACTGGACTACTGTTAACGGATCATTATCTAGCCCTAACTGGACTACTGCTAACGGATCATTATCTAGCCCTAACTGGACTACTGTTAACGTATCATTATCTAGCCCTAACTGGACTACTGTTAACAGATCATTATCTAGCCCTAACTGGACTACTGTTAACAGATCATCATGTATCCCTAACTGGACTACTGTTAACAGATCGTCATCTAGCCCTAACTGGACTACTGTTAACAGATCATTATCTAGCCCTAACTGGACTACTGTTAACAGATCGTTATCTAGCCCTAACTGGACTACTGTTAACAGATCGTCATCTAGCCCTAACTGGACTACTGTTAACGGATCATTATCTAGCCCTAACTGGACTACTGTTAACAGATGGTCATCTAGCCCTAACTGGACTACTGTTAACGGATCATTATCTAGCCCTAACGGGACTACTGTTAACGGATCATTATCTAGCCCTAACTGGACTACTGTTAACAGATCATTATCTAGCCCTAACTGGACTACTGTTAACGGATCATTATCTAGCCCTAACGGGACTACTGTTAACGGATCATTATCTAGCCCTAACTGGACTACTGTTAACAGATCATTATCTAGCCCTAACTGGACTACTGTTAACAGATCATTATCTAGCCATAACTGGACTACTGTTAACAGATCGTTATCTAGCCCTAACTGGACTACTGTTAACAGATCGTCATCTAGCCCTAACTGGACTACTGTTAACGGATCATTATCTAGCCCTAACTGGACTACTGTTAACGGATCATTATCTAGCCCTAACTGGACTACTGTTAACGGATCATTATCTAGCCCTAACTGGACTACTGTTAACGGATCATTATCTAGCCCTAACTGGACTACTGTTAACGGATCATTATCTAGCCCTAACTGGACTACTGTTAACAGATCATTATCTAGCCCTAACTGGACTACTGTTAACAGATCATTATCTAGCCCTAACTGGACTACTGTTAACAGATCATTATCTAGCCCTAACTGGACTACTGTTAACAGATCGTTATCTAGCCCTAACTGGACTACTGTTAACGGATCATTATCTAGCCCTAACTGGACTACTGTTAACAGATCATTATCTAGCCCTAACTGGACTACTGTTAACGGATCATTATCTAGCCCTAACTGGACTACTGTTAACGGATCATTATCTAGCCCTAACTGGACTACTGTTAACAGATCATTATCTAGCCCTAACTGGACTACTGTTAACAGATCATTATCTAGCCCTAACTGGACTACTGTTAACAGATCATTATCTAGCCCTAACTGGACTACTGTTAACAGATCATTATCTAGCCCTAACTGGACTACTGTTAACAGATCATTATCTAGCCCTAACTGGACTACTGTTAACAGATCGTTATCTAGCCCTAACTGGACTACTGTTAACAGATCGTCATCTAGCCCTAACTGGACTACTGTTAACGGATCATTATCTAGCCCTAACTGGACTACTGTTAACAGATCGTCATCTAGCCCTAACTGGACTACTGTTAACGGATCATTATCTAGCCCTAACTGGACTACTGTTAACGGATCATTATCTAGCCCTAACTGGACTACTGTTAACGGATCATTATCTAGCCCTAACTGGACTACTGTTAACGGATCATTATCTAGCCCTAACTGGACTACTGTTAACGGATCATTATCTAGCCCTAACTGGACTACTGTTAACAGATCATTATCTAGCCCTAACTGGACTACTGTTAACGGATCATTATCTAGCCCTAACTGGACTACTGTTAACAGATCTTTATCTAGCCCTAACTGGACTACTGTTAACGGATCGTTATCTAGCCCTAACTGGACTACTGTTAACGGATCATTATCTAGCCCTAACTGGACTACTGTTAACGGATCATTATCTAGCCCTAACTGGACTACTGTTAACGGATCATTATCTAGCCCTAACTGGACTACTGTTAACGGATCATTATCTAGCACTAACTGGACTACTGTTAACAGATCATTATCTAGCCCTAACTGGACTACTGTTAACAGATCATTATCTAGCCCTAACTGGACTACTGTTAACAGATCATTATCTAGCCCTAACTGGACTACTGTTAACAGATCATTATCTAGCCCTAACTGGACTACTGTTAACAGATCATTATCTAGCCCTAACTGGACTACTGTTAACAGATCATTATCTAGCCCTAACTGGACTACTGTTAACAGATCATTATCTAGCCTTAACTGGACTACTGTTAACAGATCGTTATCTAGCCCTAACTGGACTACTGTTAACAGATCGTCATCTAGCCCTAACTGGACTACTGTTAACGGATCATTATCTAGCCCTAACTGGACTACTGTTAACAGATCGTCATCTAGCCCTAACTGGACTACTGTTAACGGATCATTATCTAGCCCTAACTGGACTACTGTTAACGGATCATTATCTAGCCCTAACTGGACTACTGTTAACGGATCATTATCTAGCCCTAACTGGACTACTGTTAACGGATCATTATCTAGCCCTTACTGGACTACTGTTAACGGATCATTATCTAGCCCTAACTGGACTACTGTTAACAGATCATTATCTAGCCCTAACTGGACTACTGTTAACGGATCATTATCTAGCCCTAACTGGACTACTGTTAACGTATCATTATCTAGCCCTAACTGGACTACTGTTAACGGATCATTATCTAGCCCTAACTGGACTACTGCTAACGGATCATTATCTAGCCCTAACTGGACTACTGTTAACGTATCATTATCTAGCCCTAACTGGACTACTGTTAACAGATCATTATCTAGCCCTAACTGGACTACTGTTAACAGATCATCATGTATCCCTAACTGGACTACTGTTAACAGATCGTCATCTAGCCCTAACTGGACTACTGTTAACGTATCATTATCTAGCCCTAACTGGACTAATGTTAACAGATCATCATGTATCCCTAACTGGACTACTGTTAACAGATCGTCAATTAGCCCTAACTGGACTACTGTTAACAGATCATTATCTAGCCCTAACTGGACTACTGTTAACGGATCATTATCTAGCCCTAACTGGACTACTGTTAACAGATCGTCATCTAGCCCTAACTGGACTACTGTTAACGGATCATTATCTAGCCCTAACTGGACTACTGTTAACAGATCGTCATCTAGCCCTAACTGGACTACTGTTAACGGATCATTATCTAGCCCTAACTGTACTACTGTTAACGGATCATTATCTAGCCCTAACTAGACTACTGTTAACAGATCATTATCTAGCCCTAACTGGACTACTGTTAACGGATCATTATCTAGCCCTAACTGGACTACTGTTAACAGATCTTTATCTATCCCTAACTGGACTACTGTTAACAGATCGTTATCTAGCCCTAACTGGACTACTGTTAACGGATCATTATCTAGCCCTAACTGGACTACTGTTAACGGATCATTATCTAGCCCTAACTGGACTACTGCTAACGGATCATTATCTAGCCCTAACTGGACTACTGTTAACGTCTCATTATCTAGCCCTAACTGGACTACTGTTAACAGATCATTATCTAGCCCTAACTGGACTACAGTTAACAGATCGTTATCTAGCCCTAACTGGACTACTGTTAACAGATCGTCATCTAGCCCTAACTGGACTACTGTTAACGGATCATTATCTAGCCCTAACTGGACTACTGTTAACAGATGGTCATCTAGCCCTAACTGGACTACTGTTAACGGATCATTATCTAGCCCTAACTGGACTACTGTTAACGGATCATTATCTAGTCCTAACTGGACTACTGTTAACGGATCATTATCTAGCCCTAACTTGACTACTGTTAACAGATCATTATCTAGCCCTAACTGGACTACTGTTAACGGATCATTATCTAGCCCTAACTGGACTACTGTTAACAGATCATTATCTAGCCCTAACTGGACTACTGTTAACAGATCATTATCTAGCCCTAACTGGACTACTGTTAACGGATCATTATCTAGCCCTAACTGGACTACTGTTAAAAGATCGTCATCTAGCCCTAACTGGACTACTGTTAACGGATCATTATCTAGCCCAAACTGGACTACTGTTAACGGATCATTATCTAGCCCTAACTGGACTACTGTTAACGGATCATTATCTAGCCCTAACTGGACTACTGTTAACGGATCATTATCTAGCCCTAACTGGACTACTGTTAACGGATCATTATCTAGCCCTAACTGGACTACTGTTAACAGATCATTACCTAGCCCTAACTGGACTACTGTTAACGGATCATTATCTAGCCCTAACTGGACTACTGTTAACGGATCATTATCTAGCCCTAACTGGACTACTGCTAACGGATCATTATCTAGCCCTAACTGGACTACTGTTAACGTATCATTATCTAGCCCTAACTGGACTACTGTTAACAGATCATTATCTAGCCCTAACTGGACTACTGTTAACAGATCATCATGTATCCCTAACTGGACTACTGTTAACAGATCGTCATCTAGCCCTAACTGGACTACTGTTAACAGATCATTATCTAGCCCTAACTGGACTACTGTTAACAGATCGTTATCTAGCCCTAACTGGACTACTGTTAACAGATCGTCATCTAGCCCTAACTGGACTACTGTTAACGGATCATTATCTAGCCCTAACTGGACTACTGTTAACAGATGGTCATCTAGCCCTAACTGGACTACTGTTAACGGATCATTATCTAGCCCTAACGGGACTACTGTTAACGGATCATTATCTAGCCCTAACTGGACTACTGTTAACAGATCATTATCTAGCCCTAACTGGACTACTGTTAACAGATCATTATCTAGCCCTAACTGGACTACTGTTAACAGATCATTATCTAGCCATAACTGGACTACTGTTAACAGATCGTTATCTAGCCCTAACTGGACTACTGTTAACAGATCGTCATCTAGCCCTAACTGGACTACTGTTAACGGATCATTATCTAGCCCTAACTGGACTACTGTTAACAGATGGTCATCTAGCCCTAACTGGACTACTGTTAACGGATCATTATCTAGCCCTAACTGGACTACTGTTAACGGATCATTATCTAGTCCTAACTGGACTACTGTTAACGGATCATTATCTAGCCCTAACTTGACTACTGTTAACAGATCATTATCTAGCCCTAACTGGACTACTGTTAACGGATCATTATCTAGCCCTAACTGGACTACTGTTAACAGATCATTATCTAGCCCTAACTGGACTACTGTTAACAGATCATTATCTAGCCCTAACTGGACTACTGTTAACGGATCATTATCTAGCCCTAACTGGACTACTGTTAAAAGATCGTCATCTAGCCCTAACTGGACTACTGTTAACGGATCATTATCTAGCCCAAACTGGACTACTGTTAACGGATCATTATCTAGCCCTAACTGGACTACTGTTAACGGATCATTATCTAGCCCTAACTGGACTACTGTTAACGGATCATTATCTAGCCCTAACTGGACTACTGTTAACGGATCATTATCTAGCCCTAACTGGACTACTGTTAACAGATCATTACCTAGCCCTAACTGGACTACTGTTAACGGATCATTATCTAGCCCTAACTGGACTACTGTTAACGGATCATTATCTAGCCCTAACTGGACTACTGCTAACGGATCATTATCTAGCCCTAACTGGACTACTGTTAACGTATCATTATCTAGCCCTAACTGGACTACTGTTAACAGATCATTATCTAGCCCTAACTGGACTACTGTTAACAGATCATCATGTATCCCTAACTGGACTACTGTTAACAGATCGTCATCTAGCCCTAACTGGACTACTGTTAACAGATCATTATCTAGCCCTAACTGGACTACTGTTAACAGATCGTTATCTAGCCCTAACTGGACTACTGTTAACAGATCGTCATCTAGCCCTAACTGGACTACTGTTAACGGATCATTATCTAGCCCTAACTGGACTACTGTTAACAGATGGTCATCTAGCCCTAATTGGACTACTGTTAACGGATCATTATCTAGCCCTAACGGGACTACTGTTAACGGATCATTATCTAGCCCTAACTGGACTACTGTTAACAGATCATTATCTAGCCCTAACTGGACTACTGTTAACAGATCATTATCTAGCCCTAACTGGACTACTGTTAACAGATCATTATCTAGCCATAACTGGACTACTGTTAACAGATCGTTATCTAGCCCTAACTGGACTACTGTTAACAGATCGTCATCTAGCCCTAACTGGACTACTGTTAACAGATCATTATCTAGCCCTAACTGGACTACTGTTAACGGATCATTATCTAGCCCTAACTGGACTACTGTTAACGGATCATTATCTAGCCCTAACTGGACTACTGTTAACGGATCATTATCTAGCCCTAACTGGACTACTGTTAACGGATCATTATCTAGCCCTAACTGGACTACTGTTAACAGATCATTATCTAGCCCTAACTGGACTACTGTTAACAGATCATTATCTAGCCCTAACTGGACTACTGTTAACAGATCATTATCTAGCCCTAACTGGACTACTGTTAACAGATCGTTATCTAGCCCTAACTGGACTACTGTTAACGGATCATTATCTAGCCCTAACTGGACTACTGTTAACAGATCATTATCTAGCCCTAACTGGACTACTGTTAACGGATCATTATCTAGCCCTAACTGGACTACTGTTAACGGATCATTATCTAGCCCTAACTGGACTACTGTTAACAGATCATTATCTAGCCCTAACTGGACTACTGTTAACAGATCATTATCTAGCCCTAACTGGACTACTGTTAACAGATCATTATCTAGCCCTAACTGGACTACTGTTAACAGATCATTATCTAGCCCTAACTGGACTACTGTTAACAGATCATTATCTAGCCCTAACTGGACTACTGTTAACAGATCGTTATCTAGCCCTAACTGGACTACTGTTAACAGATCGTCATCTAGCCCTAACTGGACTACTGTTAACGGATCATTATCTAGCCCTAACTGGACTACTGTTAACAGATCGTCATCTAGCCCTAACTGGACTACTGTTAACGGATCATTATCTAGCCCTAACTGGACTACTGTTAACGGATCATTATCTAGCCCTAACTGGACTACTGTTAACGGATCATTATCTAGCCCTAACTGGACTACTGTTAACGGATCATTATCTAGCCCTAACTGGACTACTGTTAACGGATCATTATCTAGCCCTAACTGGACTACTGTTAACAGATCATTATCTAGCCCTAACTGGACTACTGTTAACAGATCGTCATCTAGCCCTAACTGGACTACTGTTAACGGATCATTATCTAGCCCTAACTGGACTACTGTTAACAGATCGTCATCTAGCCCTAACTGGACTACTGTTAACGGATCATTATCTAGCCCTAACTGGACTACTGTTAACGGATCATTATCTAGCCCTAACTGGACTACTGTTAACGGATCATTATCTAGCCCTAACTGGACTACTGTTAACAGATCATTATCTAGCCCTAACTGGACTACTGTTAACAGATCATTATCTAGCCCTAACTGGACTACTGTTAACAGATCGTTATCTAGCCCTAACTGGACTACTGTTAACAGATCGTCATCTAGCCCTAACTGGAATACTGTTAACGGATCATTATCTAGCCCTAACTGGACTACTGTTAACAGATCGTCATCTAGCCCTAACTGGACTACTGTTAACGGATCATTATCTAGCCCTAACTGGACTACTGTTAACGGATCATTATCTAGCCCTAACTGGACTACTGTTAACGGATCATTATCTAGCCCTAACTGGACTACTGTTAACGGATCATTATCTAGCCCTAACTGGACTACTGTTAACGGATCATTATCTAGCCCTAACTGGACTACTGTTAACAGATCATTATCTAGCCCTAACTGGACTACTGTTAACAGATCGTTATCTAGCTCTAACTGGACTACTGTTAACAGATCGTCATCTAGCCCTAACTGGACTACTGTTAACGGATCATTATCTAGCCCTAACTGGACTACTGTTAACAGATGGTCATCTAGCCCTAACTGGACTACTGTTAACGGATCATTATCTAGCCCTAACGGGACTACTGTTAACGGATCATTATCTAGCCCTAACTGGACTACTGTTAACGGATCATTATCTAGCCCTAACTGGACTACTGTTAACGGATCATTATCTAGCCCTAACTGGACTACTGTTAACAGATCTTTATCTATCCCTAACTGGACTACTGTTAACAGATCATTATCTAGCCCTAACTGGACTACTGTTAACGGATCATTATCTAGCCCTAACTGGACTACTGTTAACGGATACTGTTAACGGATCATTATCTAGCCCTAACTGGACTACTGTTAACGGATCATTATCTAGCCCTAACTGGACTACTGTTAACAGATCATTATCTAGCCCTAACTGGACTACTGTTAACGGATCATTATCTAGCCCTAACTGGACTACTGTTAACAGATCATTATCTAGCCCTAACTGGACTACTGTTAACAGATCATTATCTAGCCCTAACTGGACTACTGTTAACAGATCATTATCTAGCCCTAACTGGACTACTGTTAACAGATCATTATCTAGCCCTAACTGGACTACTGTTAACAGATCATTATCTAGCCCTAACTGGACTACTGTTAACAGATCATTATCTAGCCCTAACTGGACTACTGTTAACAGATCGTTATCTAGCCCTAACTGGACTACTGTTAACAGATCGTCATCTAGCCCTAACTGGACTACTGTTAACGGATCATTATCAAGCCCTAACTGGACTACTGTTAACAGATCGTCATCTAGCCCTAACTGGACTACTGTTAACAGATCGTCATCTAGCCCTAACTGGACTACTGTTAACGGATCATTATCTAGCCCTAACTGGACTACTGTTAACGGATCATTATCTAGCCCTAACTGGACTACTGTTAACGGATCATTATCTAGCCCTAACTGGACTACTGTTAACGGATCATTATCTAGCCCTAACTGGACTACTGTTAACGGATCATTATCTAGCCCTAACTGGACTACTGTTAACAGATCATTATCTAGCCCTAACTGGACTACTGTTAACGGATCATTATCTAGCCCTAACTGGACTACTGTTAACGGATCATTATCTAGCCCTAACTGGACTACTGCTAACGGATCATTATCTAGCCCTAACTGGAGTACTGTTAACGTATCATTATTTAGCCCTAACTGGACTACTGTCAACAGATCATTATCTAGCCCTAACTGGACTACTGTTAACGGATCATTATCTAGCCCTAACTGGACTACTGTTAACAGATCTTTATCTATCCCTAACTGGACTACTGTTAACAGATCATTATCTAGCCCTAACTGGACTAATGTTAACGGATCATTATCTAGCCCTAACTAGACTACTGTTAACGGATCATTATCTAGCCCTAACTGGACTACTGTTAACAGATCATTATCTAGCCCTAACTGGACTACTGTTAACGGATCATTATCTAGCCCTAACTGGACTACTGTTAACAGATCATTATCTAGCCCTAACTGGACTACTGTTAACAGATCATTATCTAGCCCTAACTGGACTACTGTTAACAGATCATTATCTAGCCCTAACTGGACTACTGTTAACAGATCATTATCTAGCCCTAACTGGACTACTGTTAACAGATCATTATCTAGCCCTAACTGGACTACTGTTAACAGATCATTATCTAGCCCTAACTGGACTACTGTTAACGGATCATTATCTAGCCCTAACTGGACTACTGTTAACAGATCATTATCTAGCCCTAACTGGACTACTGTTAACGGATCATTATCTAGCCCTAACTGGACTACTGTTAACGGATCATTATCTAGCCCTAACTGGACTACTGCTAACGGATCATTATCTAGCCCTAACTGGACTACTGTTAACGTATCATTATTTAGCCCTAACTGGACTACTGTCAACAGATCATTATATAGCCCTAACTGGACTACTGTTAACAGATCATCATGTATCCCTAACTGGACTACTGTTAACAGATCGTCATCTAGCCCTAACTGGACTACTGTTAACAGATCATTATCTAGCCCTAACTGGACTACTGTTAACAGATCGTTATCTATCCCTAACTGGACTACTGTTAACAGATCGTCATCTAGCCCTAACTGGACTACTGTTAACGGATCATTATCTAGCCCTAACTGGACTACTGTTAACAGATGGTCATCTAGCCCTAACTGGACTACTGTTAACGGATCATTATCTAGCCCTAACGGGACTACTGTTAACGGATCATTATCTAGCCCTAACTGGACTACTGTTAACAGATCATTATCTAGCCCTAACTGGACTACTGTTAACGGATCATTATCTAGCCCTAACTGGACTACTGTTAACAGATCATTATCTAGCCCTAACTGGACTACTGTTAACGGATCATTATCTAGCCCTAACTGGACTACTGTTAACAGATCATTATCTAGCCCTAACTGGACTACTGTTAACGGATCATTATCTAGCCCTAACTGGACTACTGTTAACGGATCATTATCTAGCCCTAACTGGACTACTGTTAACGGATCATTATCTAGCCCTAACTGGACTACTGTTAACGTATCATTATCTAGCCCTAACTGGACTACTGTTAACAGATCGTTATCTAGCCCTAACTGGACTAATGTTAACAGATCACCATGTATCCCTAACTGGACTACTGTTAACAGATTGTCAATTAGCCCTAACTGGACTACTGTTAACAGATCATTATCTAGCCCTAACTGGACTACTGTTAACGGATCATTATCTAGCCCTAACTGGACTAATGTTAACAGATCGTCATCTAGCCCTAACTGGACTACTGTTAACGGATCATTATCTAGCCCTAACTGGACTACTGTTAACAGATCGTCATCTAGCCCTAACTGGACTACTGTTAACGGATCATTATCTAGCCCTAACTGTACTACTGTTAACGGATCATTATCTAGCCCTAACTGGACTACTGTTAACGGATCATTATCTAGCCCTAACTGGACTACTGTTAACGGATCATTATCTAGCCCTAACTGGACTACTGTTAACGGATCATTATCTAGCCCTAACTTGACTACTGTTAACAGATCATTATCTAGCACTAACTGGACTACTGTTAACAGATCATTATCTAGCCCTAACTGGACTACTGTTAACGGATCATTATCTAGCCCTAACTGGACTACTGTTAACAGATCATTATCTAGCCCTAACTGGACTACAGTTAACAGATCATTATCTAGCCTTAACTGGACTACTGTTAACAGATTGTTATCTAGCCCTAACTGGACTACTGTTAACAGATCGTCATCTAGCCCTAACTGGACTACTGTTAACGGATCATTATCTAGCCCTAACTGGACTACTGTTAACGGATCATTATCTAGCCCTAACTGGACTACTGTTAACAGATCATTATCTAGCCCTAACTGGACTACTGTTAACGGATCATTATCTAGCCCTAACTGGACTACTGTTAACAGATCATTATCTAGCCCTAACTGGACTACTGTTAACAGATCATTATCTAGCCCTAACTGGACTACTGTTAACAGATCATTATCTAGCCCTAACTGGACTACTGTTAACAGATCATTATCTAGCCCTAACTGGACTACTGTTAACAGATCATTATCTAGCCCTAACTGGACTACTGTTAACAGATCATTATCTAGCCCTAACTGAACTACTGTTAACAGATCGTTATCTAGCCCTAACTGGACTACTGTTAACAGATCGTCATCTAGCCCTAACTGGACTACTGTTAACGGATCATTATCAAGCCCTAACTGGACTACTGTTAACAGATCGTCATCTAGCCCTAACTGGACTACTGTTAACGGATCGTCATCTAGCCCTAACTGGACTACTGTTAACGGATCATTATCTAGCCCTAACTGGACTACTGATAACGGATCATTATCTAGCCCTAACTGGACTACTGTTAACGGATCATTATCTAGCCCTAACTGGACTACTTTTAACGGATCATTATCTAGCCCTAACTGGACTACTGTTAACGGATCATTATCTAGCCCTAACTGGACTACTGTTAACAGATCATTATCTAGCCCTAACTGGACTACTGTTAACGGATCATTATCTAGCCCTAACTGGACTACTGTTAACGGATCATTATCTAGCCCTAACTGGACTACTGCTAACGGATCATTATCTAGCCCTAACTGGACTACTGTTAACGGATCATTATCTAGCCCTAACTTGACTACTGTTAACAGATCATTATCTAGCACTAACTGGACTACTGTTAACAGATCATTATCTAGCCCTAACTGGACTACTGTTAACGGATCATTATCTAGCCCTAACTGGACTACTGTTAACAGATCATTATCTAGCCCTAACTGGACTACAGTTAACAGATCATTATCTAGCCTTAACTGGACTACTGTTAACAGATCGTTATCTAGCCCTAACTGGACTACTGTTAACAGATCGTCATCTAGCCCTAACTGGACTACTGTTAACGGATCATTATCTAGCCCTAACTGGACTACTGTTAACGGATCATTATCTAGCCCTAACTGGACTACTGTTAACAGATCATTATCTAGCCCTAACTGGACTACTGTTAACGGATCATTATCTAGCCCTAACTGGACTACTGTTAACAGATCATTATCTAGCCCTAACTGGACTACTGTTAACAGATCATTATCTAGCCCTAACTGGACTACTGTTAACAGATCATTATCTAGCCCTAACTGGACTACTGTTAACAGATCATTATCTAGCCCTAACTGGACTACTGTTAACAGATCATTATCTAGCCCTAACTGGACTACTGTTAACAGATCATTATCTAGCCCTAACTGAACTACTGTTAACAGATCGTTATCTAGCCCTAACTGGACTACTGTTAACAGATCGTCATCTAGCCCTAACTGGACTACTGTTAACGGATCATTATCAAGCCCTAACTGGACTACTGTTAACAGATCGTCATCTAGCCCTAACTGGACTACTGTTAACGGATCGTCATCTAGCCCTAACTGGACTACTGTTAACGGATCATTATCTAGCCCTAACTGGACTACTGATAACGGATCATTATCTAGCCCTAACTGGACTACTGTTAACGGATCATTATCTAGCCCTAACTGGACTACTGTTAACGGATCATTATCTAGCCCTAACTGGACTACTGTTAACGGATCATTATCTAGCCCTAACTGGACTACTGTTAACAGATCATTATCTAGCCCTAACTGGACTACTGTTAACGGATCATTATCTAGCCCTAACTGGACTACTGTTAACGGATCATTATCTAGCCCTAACTGGACTACTGCTAACGGATCATTATCTAGCCCTAACTGGAGTACTGTTAACGTATCATTATTTAGCCCTAACTGGACTACTGTCAACAGATCATTATCTAGCCCTAACTGGACTACTGTTAACGGATCATTATCTAGCCCTAACTGGACTACTGTTAACAGATCTTTATCTATCCCTAACTGGACTACTGTTAACAGATCATTATCTAGCCCTAACTGGACTAATGTTAACGGATCATTATCTAGCCCTAAATAGACTACTGTTAACGGATCATTATCTAGCCCTAACTGGACTACTGTTAACAGATCATTATCTAGCCCTAACTGGACTACTGTTAACGGATCATTATCTAGCCCTAACTGGACTACTGTTAACAGATCATTATCTAGCCCTAACTGGACTACTGTTAACAGATCATTATCTAGCCCTAACTGGACTACTGTTAACAGATCATTATCTAGCCCTAACTGGACTACTGTTAACAGATCATTATCTAGCCCTAACTGGACTACTGTTAACAGATCATTTTCTAGCCCTAACTGGACTACTGTTAACAGATCATTATCTAGCCCTAACTGGACTACTGTTAACAGATCGTTATCTAGCCCTAACTGGACTACTGTTAACAGATCGTCATCTAGCCCTAACTGGACTACTGTTAACGGATCATTATCTAGCCCTAACTGGACTACTGTTAACAGATCGTCATCTAGCCCTAACTGGACTACTGTTAACGGATCATTATCTAGCCCTAACTGGACTACTGTTAACGGATCATTATCTAGCCCTAACTGGACTACTGCTAACGGATCATTATCTAGCCCTAACTGGACTACTGTTAACGTATCATTATTTAGCCCTAACTGGACTACTGTCAACAGATCATTATATAGCCCTAACTGGACTACTGTTAACAGATCATCATGTATCCCTAACTGGACTACTGTTAACAGATCGTCATCTAGCCCTAACTGGACTACTGTTAACAGATCGTCATCTAGCCCTAACTGGACTACTGTTAACGGATCATTATCTAGCCCTAACTGGACTACTGCTAACGGATCATTATCTAGCCCTAACTGGAGTACTGTTAACGTATCATTATTTAGCCCTAACTGGACTACTGTCAACAGATCATTATCTAGCCCTAACTGGACTACTGTTAACGGATCATTATCTAGCCCTAACTGGACTACTGTTAACAGATCTTTATCTATCCCTAACTGGACTACAGTTAACAGATCATTATCTAGCCCTAACTGGACTAATGTTAACGGATCATTATCTAGCCCTAACTAGACTACTGTTAACGGATCATTATCTAGCCCTAACTGGACTACTGTTAACAGATCATTATCTAGCCCTAACTGGACTAATGTTAACGGATCATTATCTAGCCCTAACTGGACTACTGTTAACAGATCATTATCTAGCCCTAACTGGACTACTGTTAACAGATCATTATCTAGCCCTAACTGGACTACTGTTAACAGATCATTATCTAGCCCTAACTGGACTACTGTTAACAGATCATTATCTAGCCCTAACTGGACTACTGTTAACAGATCATTATCTAGCCCTAACTGGACTACTGTTAACAGATCATTATCTAGCCCTAACTGGACTACTGTTAACAGATCGTTATCTAGCCCTAACTGGACTACTGTTAACAGATCGTCATCTAGCCCTAACTGGACTACTGTTAACGGATCATTATCTAGCCCTAACTGGACTACTGTTAACAGATCGTCATCTAGCCCTAACTGGACTACTGTTAACGGATCATTATCTAGCCCTAACTGGACTACTGTTAACGGATCATTATCTAGCCCTAACTGGACTACTGTTAACGGATCATTATCTAGCCCTAACTGGACTACTGTTAACGGATCATTATCTAGCCCTAACTGGACTACTGTTAACGGATCATTATCTAGCCCTAACTGGACTACTGTTAACAGATCATTATCTAGCCCTAACTGGACTACTGTTAACGGATCATTATCTAGCCCTAACTGGACTACTGTTAACGGATCATTATCTAGCCCTAACTGGACTACTGCTAACGGATCATTATCTAGCCCTAACTGGACTACTGTTAACGTATCATTATTTAGCCCTAACTGGACTACTGTCAACAGATCATTATATAGCCCTAACTGGACTACTGTTAACAGATCGTCATCTAGCCCTAACTGGACTACTGTTAACGGATCGTCATCTAGCCCTAACTGGACTACTGTTAACGGATCATTATCTAGCCCTAACTGGACTACTGATAACGGATCATTATCTAGCCCTAACTGGACTACTGTTAACGGATCATTATCTAGCCCTAACTGGACTACTGTTAACGGATCATTATCTAGCCCTAACTGGACTACTGTTAACGGATCATTATCTAGCCCTAACTGGACTACTGTTAACAGATCATTATCTAGCCCTAACTGGACTACTGTTAACGGATCATTATCTAGCCCTAACTGGACTACTGT
This sequence comes from Salmo salar, assembly GCF_965601325.2. NCBI lineage: Eukaryota > Metazoa > Chordata > Actinopteri > Salmoniformes > Salmonidae > Salmo > Salmo salar. The sequence continues at coordinate 61,628,459 of NC_138304.1, read as the reverse complement.
TAACGGATCATTATCTAGCCCTAACTGGACTACTGCTAACGGATCATTATCTAGCCCTAACTGGAGTACTGTTAACGTATCATTATTTAGCCCTAACTGGACTACTGTCAACAGATCATTATCTAGCCCTAACTGGACTACTGTTAACGGATCATTATCTAGCCCTAACTGGACTACTGTTAACAGATCTTTATCTATCCCTAACTGGACTACTGTTAACAGATCATTATCTAGCCCTAACTGGACTAATGTTAACGGATCATTATCTAGCCCTAAATAGACTACTGTTAACGGATCATTATCTAGCCCTAACTGGACTACTGTTAACAGATCATTATCTAGCCCTAACTGGACTACTGTTAACGGATCATTATCTAGCCCTAACTGGACTACTGTTAACAGATCATTATCTAGCCCTAACTGGACTACTGTTAACAGATCATTATCTAGCCCTAACTGGACTACTGTTAACAGATCATTATCTAGCCCTAACTGGACTACTGTTAACAGATCATTATCTAGCCCTAACTGGACTACTGTTAACAGATCATTTTCTAGCCCTAACTGGACTACTGTTAACAGATCATTATCTAGCCCTAACTGGACTACTGTTAACAGATCGTTATCTAGCCCTAACTGGACTACTGTTAACAGATCGTCATCTAGCCCTAACTGGACTACTGTTAACGGATCATTATCTAGCCCTAACTGGACTACTGTTAACAGATCGTCATCTAGCCCTAACTGGACTACTGTTAACGGATCATTATCTAGCCCTAACTGGACTACTGTTAACGGATCATTATCTAGCCCTAACTGGACTACTGCTAACGGATCATTATCTAGCCCTAACTGGACTACTGTTAACGTATCATTATTTAGCCCTAACTGGACTACTGTCAACAGATCATTATATAGCCCTAACTGGACTACTGTTAACAGATCATCATGTATCCCTAACTGGACTACTGTTAACAGATCGTCATCTAGCCCTAACTGGACTACTGTTAACAGATCGTCATCTAGCCCTAACTGGACTACTGTTAACGGATCATTATCTAGCCCTAACTGGACTACTGCTAACGGATCATTATCTAGCCCTAACTGGAGTACTGTTAACGTATCATTATTTAGCCCTAACTGGACTACTGTCAACAGATCATTATCTAGCCCTAACTGGACTACTGTTAACGGATCATTATCTAGCCCTAACTGGACTACTGTTAACAGATCTTTATCTATCCCTAACTGGACTACAGTTAACAGATCATTATCTAGCCCTAACTGGACTAATGTTAACGGATCATTATCTAGCCCTAACTAGACTACTGTTAACGGATCATTATCTAGCCCTAACTGGACTACTGTTAACAGATCATTATCTAGCCCTAACTGGACTAATGTTAACGGATCATTATCTAGCCCTAACTGGACTACTGTTAACAGATCATTATCTAGCCCTAACTGGACTACTGTTAACAGATCATTATCTAGCCCTAACTGGACTACTGTTAACAGATCATTATCTAGCCCTAACTGGACTACTGTTAACAGATCATTATCTAGCCCTAACTGGACTACTGTTAACAGATCATTATCTAGCCCTAACTGGACTACTGTTAACAGATCATTATCTAGCCCTAACTGGACTACTGTTAACAGATCGTTATCTAGCCCTAACTGGACTACTGTTAACAGATCGTCATCTAGCCCTAACTGGACTACTGTTAACGGATCATTATCTAGCCCTAACTGGACTACTGTTAACAGATCGTCATCTAGCCCTAACTGGACTACTGTTAACGGATCATTATCTAGCCCTAACTGGACTACTGTTAACGGATCATTATCTAGCCCTAACTGGACTACTGTTAACGGATCATTATCTAGCCCTAACTGGACTACTGTTAACGGATCATTATCTAGCCCTAACTGGACTACTGTTAACGGATCATTATCTAGCCCTAACTGGACTACTGTTAACAGATCATTATCTAGCCCTAACTGGACTACTGTTAACGGATCATTATCTAGCCCTAACTGGACTACTGTTAACGGATCATTATCTAGCCCTAACTGGACTACTGCTAACGGATCATTATCTAGCCCTAACTGGACTACTGTTAACGTATCATTATTTAGCCCTAACTGGACTACTGTCAACAGATCATTATATAGCCCTAACTGGACTACTGTTAACAGATCATCATGTATCCCTAACTGGACTACTGTTAACAGATCGTCATCTAGCCCTAACTGGACTACTGTTAACAGATCATTATCTAGCCCTAACTGGACTACTGTTAACAGATCGTTATCTATCCCTAACTGGACTACTGTTAACAGATCGTCATCTAGCCCTAACTGGACTACTGTTAACGGATCATTATCTAGCCCTAACTGGACTACTGTTAACAGATGGTCATCTAGCCCTAACTGGACTACTGTTAACGGATCATTATCTAGCCCTAACTGGACTACTGTTAACGGATCTTTATCTATCCCTAACTGGACTACTGTTAACAGATCGTTATCTAGCCCTAACTGGACTACTGTTACCGGATCATTATCTAGCCCTAACTGGACTACTGTTAACGGATCATTATCTAGCCCTAACTGGACTACTGTTAACAGATCATTATCTAGCCCTAACTGGACTACTGTTAACGGATCATTATCTAGCCCTAACTGGACTACTGTTAACAGATCATTATCTAGCCCTAACTGGACTACTGTTAACAGATCATTATCTAGCCCTAACTGGACTACTGTTAACAGATCATTATCTAGCCCTAACTGGACTACTGTTAACAGATCATTATCTAGCCCTAACTGGACTACTGTTAACAGATCATTATCTAGCCCTAACTGGACTACTGTTAACAGATCGTTATCTAGCCCTAACTGGACTACTGTTAACAGATCGTCATCTAGCCCTAACTGGACTACTGTTAACGGATCATTATCTAGCCCTAACTGGACTACTGTTAACAGATGGTCATCTAGCCCTTACTGGACTACTGTTAACGGATCATTATCTAGCCCTAACTGGACTACTGTTAACAGATCATTATCTAGCCCTAACTGGACTACTGTTAACAGATCGTTATCTAGCCCTAACTGGACTACTGTTAACGGATCATTATCTAGCCCTAACTGGACTACTGTTAACGGATCATTATCTAGCCCTAACTGGACTACTGTTAACGGATCATTATCTAGCCCTAACTGGACTACTGTTAACGGATCATTATCTAGCCCTAACTGGACTACTGTTAACGGATCATTATCTAGCCCTAACTGGACTACTGTTAACAGATCATTATCTAGCCCTAACTGGACTACTGTTAACGGATCATTATCTAGCCCTAACTGGACTACTGTTAACGGATCATTATCTAGCCCTAACTGGACTACTGCTAACGGATCATTATCTAGCCCTAACTGGACTACTGTTAACGTATCATTATCTAGCCCTAACTGGACTACTGTTAACAGATCATTATCTAGCCCTAACTGGACTACTGTTAACAGATCATCATGTATCCCTAACTGGACTACTGTTAACAGATCGTCATCTAGCCCTAACTGGACTACTGTTAACAGATCATTATCTAGCCCTAACTGGACTACTGTTAACGGATCATTATCTAGCCCTAACTGGACTACTGCTAACGGATCATTATCTAGCCCTAACTGGACTACTGTTAACGTATCATTATCTAGCCCTAACTGGACTACTGTTAACAGATCATTATCTAGCCCTAACTGGACTACTGTTAACGGATCATTATCTAGCCCTAACTGGACTACTGTTAACGTATCATTATCTAGCCCTAACTGGACTACTGTTAACAGATCATTATCTAGCCCTAACTGGACTACTGTTAACGGATCATTATCTAGCCCTAACTGGACTACTGTTAACAGATCATTATCTAGCCCTAACTGGACTACTGTTAACGGATCGTTATCTAGCCCTAACTGGACTACTGTTAACGGATCATTATCTAGCCCTAACTGGACTACTGTTAACGGATCATTATCTAGCCCTAACTGGACTACTGTTAACGTATCATTATCTAGCCCTAACTGGACTACTGTTAACAGATCGTTATCTAGCCCTAACTGGACTAATGTTAACAGATCACCATGTATCCCTAACTGGACTACTGTTAACAGATTGTCAATTAGCCCTAACTGGACTACTGTTAACAGATCATTATCTAGCCCTAACTGGACTACTGTTAACGGATCATTATCTAGCCCTAACTGGACTAATGTTAACAGATCGTCATCTAGCCCTAACTGGACTACTGTTAACGGATCATTATCTAGCCCTAACTGGACTACTGTTAACAGATCGTCATCTAGCCCTAACTGGACTACTGTTAACGGATCATTATCTAGCCCTAACTGTACTACTGTTAACGGATCATTATCTAGCCCTAACTGGACTACTGTTAACGGATCATTATCTAGCCCTAACTGGACTACTGTTAACGGATCATTATCTAGCCCTAACTGGACTACTGTTAACGGATCATTATCTAGCCCTAACTGGACTACTGTTAACAGATCATTATCTAGCACTAACTGGACTACTGTTAACAGATCATTATCTAGCCCTAACTGGACTACTGTTAACGGATCATTATCTAGCCCTAACTGGACTACTGTTAACAGATCATTATCTAGCCCTAACTGGACTACAGTTAACAGATCATTATCTAGCCTTAACTGGACTACTGTTAACAGATCGTTATCTAGCCCTAACTGGACTACTGTTAACAGATCGTCATCTAGCCCTAACTGGACTACTGTTAACGGATCATTATCTAGCCCTAACTGGACTACTGTTAAAAGATCGTCATCTAGCCCTAACTGGACTACTGTTAACGGATCATTATCTAGCCCAAACTGGACTACTGTTAACGGATCATTATCTAGCCCTAACTGGACTACTGTTAACGGATCATTATCTAGCCCTAACTGGACTACTGTTAACGGATCATTATCTAGCCCTAACTGGACTACTGTTAACGGATCATTATCTAGCCCTAACTGGACTACTGTTAACGGATCATTACCTAGCCCTAACTGGACTACTGTTAACAGATCATTACCTAGCCCTAACTGGACTACTGTTAACGGATCATTATCTAGCCCTAACTGGACTACTGTTAACGGATCATTATCTAGCCCTAACTGGACTACTGCTAACGGATCATTATCTAGCCCTAACTGGACTACTGTTAACGTATCATTATCTAGCCCTAACTGGACTACTGTTAACAGATCATTATCTAGCCCTAACTGGACTACTGTTAACAGATCATCATGTATCCCTAACTGGACTACTGTTAACAGATCGTCATCTAGCCCTAACTGGACTACTGTTAACAGATCATTATCTAGCCCTAACTGGACTACTGTAAACAGATCGTTATCTAGCCCTAACTGGACTACTGTTAACAGATCGTCATCTAGCCCTAACTGGACTACTGTTAACGGATCATTATCTAGCCCTAACTGGACTACTGTTAACAGATGGTCACCTAGCCCTAACTGGACTACTGTTAACGGATCATTATCTAGCCCTAACGGGACTACTGTTAACGGATCATTATCTAGCCCTAACTGGACTACTGTAAACAGATCATTATGTAGCCCTAACTGGACTACTGTTAACAGATCGTTATCTAGCCCTAACTGGACTACTGTTAACGGATCATTATCTAGCCCTAACTGGACTACTGTTAACGGATCATTATCTAGCCCTAACTGGACTACTGTTAACGGATCATTATCTAGCCCTAACTGGACTACTGTTAACGGATCATTATCTAGCCCTAACTGGACTACTGTTAACGGATCATTATCTAGCCCTAACTGGACTACTGTTAACAGATCATTATCTAGCCCTAACTGGACTACTGTTAACGGATCATTATCTAGCCCTAACTGGACTACTGTTAACGGATCATTATCTAGCCCTAACTGGACTACTGCTAACGGATCATTATCTAGCCCTAACTGGACTACTGTTAACGTATCATTATCTAGCCCTAACTGGACTACTGTTAACAGATCATTATCTAGCCCTAACTGGACTACTGTTAACAGATCATCATGTATCCCTAACTGGACTACTGTTAACAGATCGTCATCTAGCCCTAACTGGACTACTGTTAACAGATCATTATCTAGCCCTAACTGGACTACTGTTAACGGATCATTATCTAGCCCTAACTGGACTACTGCTAATGGATCATTATCTAGCCCTAACTGGACTACTGTTAACGTATCATTATCTAGCCCTAACTGGACTACTGTTAACAGATCATTATCTAGCCCTAACTGGACTACTGTTAACGGATCATTATCTAGCCCTAACTGGACTACTGTTAACGTATCATTATCTAGCCCTAACTGGACTACTGTTAACAGATCATTATCTAGCCCTAACTGGACTACTGTTAACGGATCATTATCTAGCCCTAACTGGACTACTGTTAACAGATCATTATCTAGCCCTAACTGGACTACTGTTAACGGATCATTATCTAGCCCTAACTGGACTACTGTTAACGGATCATTATCTAGCCCTAACTGGACTACTGTTAACGGATCATTATCTAGCCCTAACTGGACTACTGTTAACGTATCATTATCTAGCCCTAACTGGACTACTGTTAACAGATCGTTATCTAGCCCTAACTGGACTAATGTTAACAGATCACCATGTATCCCTAACTGGACTACTGTTAACAGATTGTCAATTAGCCCTAACTGGACTACTGTTAACAGATCATTATCTAGCCCTAACTGGACTACTGTTAACGGATCATTATCTAGCCCTAACTGGACTAATGTTAACAGATCGTCATCTAGCCCTAACTGGACTACTGTTAACGGATCATTATCTAGCCCTAACTGGACTACTGTTAACAGATCGTCATCTAGCCCTAACTGGACTACTGTTAACGGATCATTATCTAGCCCTAACTGTACTACTGTTAACGGATCATTATCTAGCCCTAACTGGACTACTGTTAACGGATCATTATCTAGCCCTAACTGGACTACTGTTAACGGATCATTATCTAGCCCTAACTGGACTACTGTTAACGGATCATTATCTAGCCCTAACTGGACTACTGTTAACAGATCATTATCTAGCCCTAACTGGACTACTGTTAACAGATCATCATGTATCCCTAACTGGACTACTGTTAACAGATCGTCATCTAGCCCTAACTGGACTACTGTTAACAGATCATTATCTAGCCCTAACTGGACTACTGTTAACGGATCATTATCTAGCCCTAACTGGACTACTGCTAACGGATCATTATCTAGCCCTAACTGGACTACTGTTAACGTATCATTATCTAGCCCTAACTGGACTACTGTTAACAGATCATTATCTAGCCCTAACTGGACTACTGTTAACGGATCATTATCTAGCCCTAACTGGACTACTGTTAACGTATCATTATCTAGCCCTAACTGGACTACTGTTAACAGATCATTATCTAGCCCTAACTGGACTACTGTTAACGGATCATTATCTAGCCCTAACTGGACTACTGTTAACAGATCATTATCTAGCCCTAACTGGACTACTGTTAACGGATCATTATCTAGCCCTAACTGGACTACTGTTAACGGATCATTATCTAGCCCTAACTGGACTACTGTTAACGGATCATTATCTAGCCCTAACTGGACTACTGTTAACGTATCATTATCTAGCCCTAACTGGACTACTGTTAACAGATCGTTATCTAGCCCTAACTGGACTAATGTTAACAGATCACCATGTATCCCTAACTGGACTACTGTTAACAGATTGTCAATTAGCCCTAACTGGACTACTGTTAACAGATCATTATCTAGCCCTAACTGGACTACTGTTAACGGATCATTATCTAGCCCTAACTGGACTAATGTTAACAGATCGTCATCTAGCCCTAACTGGACTACTGTTAACGGATCATTATCTAGCCCTAACTGGACTACTGTTAACAGATCGTCATCTAGCCCTAACTGGACTACTGTTAACGGATCATTATCTAGCCCTAACTGTACTACTGTTAACGGATCATTATCTAGCCCTAACTGGACTACTGTTAACGGATCATTATCTAGCCCTAACTGGACTACTGTTAACGGATCATTATCTAGCCGTAACTGGACTACTGTTAACGGATCATTATCTAGCCCTAACTGGACTACTGTTAACAGATCATTATCTAGCACTAACTGGACTACTGTTAACGGATCATTATCTAGCCCTAACTGGACTACTGTTAACGGATCATTATCTAGCCCTAACTGGACTACTGTTAACAGATCATTATCTAGCCCTAACTGGACTACTGTTAACGGATCATTATCTAGCCCTAACTGGACTACTGTTAACGGATCATTATCTAGCCCTAACTGGACTACTGCTAACGGATCATTATCTAGCCCTAACTGGACTACTGTTAACGTATCATTATCTAGCCCTAACTGGACTACTGTTAACAGATCATTATCTAGCCCTAACTGGACTACTGTTAACAGATCATCATGTATCCCTAACTGGACTACTGTTAACAGATCGTCATCTAGCCCTAACTGGACTACTGTTAACAGATCATTATCTAGCCCTAACTGGACTACTGTTAACGGATCATTATCTAGCCCTAACTGGACTACTGCTAACGGATCATTATCTAGCCCTAACTGGACTACTGTTAACGTATCATTATCTAGCCCTAACTGGACTACTGTTAACAGATCATTATCTAGCCCTAACTGGACTACTGTTAACGGATCATTATCTAGCCCTAACTGGACTACTGTTAACGTATCATTATCTAGCCCTAACTGGACTACTGTTAACAGATCATTATCTAGCCCTAACTGGACTACTGTTAACGGATCATTATCTAGCCCTAACTGGACTACTGTTAACGGATCATTATCTAGCCCTAACTGGACTACTGTTAACAGATCATTATCTAGCCCTAACTGGACTACTGTTAACGGATCATTATCTAGCCCTAACTGGACTACTGTTAACGGATCATTATCTAGCCCTAACTGGACTACTGTTAACGGATCATTATCTAGCCCTAACTGGACTACTGTTAACGTATCATTATCTAGCCCTAACTGGACTACTGTTAACAGATCGTTATCTAGCCCTAACTGGACTAATGTTAACAGATCACCATGTATCCCTAACTGGACTACTGTTAACAGATTGTCAATTAGCCCTAACTGGACTACTGTTAACAGATCATTATCTAGCCCTAACTGGACTACTGTTAACGGATCATTATCTAGCCCTAACTGGACTAATGTTAACAGATCGTCATCTAGCCCTAACTGGACTACTGTTAACGGATCATTATCTAGCCCTAACTGGACTACTGTTAACAGATCGTCATCTAGCCCTAACTGGACTACTGTTAACGGATCATTATCTAGCCCTAACTGTACTACTGTTAACGGATCATTATCTAGCCCTAACTGGACTACTGTTAACGGATCATTATCTAGCCCTAACTGGACTACTGTTAACGGATCATTATCTAGCCGTAACTGGACTACTGTTAACGGATCATTATCTAGCCCTAACTGGACTACTGTTAACAGATCATTATCTAGCACTAACTGGACTACTGTTAACGGATCATTATCTAGCCCTAACTGGACTACTGTTAACGGATCATTATCTAGCCCTAACTGGACTACTGTTAACAGATCATTATCTAGCCCTAACTGGACTACTGTTAACGGATCATTATCTAGCCCTAACTGGACTACTGTTAACGGATCATTATCTAGCCCTAACTGGACTACTGCTAACGGATCATTATCTAGCCCTAACTGGACTACTGTTAACGTATCATTATCTAGCCCTAACTGGACTACTGTTAACAGATCATTATCTAGCCCTAACTGGACTACTGTTAACAGATCATCATGTATCCCTAACTGGACTACTGTTAACAGATCGTCATCTAGCCCTAACTGGACTACTGTTAACAGATCATTATCTAGCCCTAACTGGACTACTGTTAACGGATCATTATCTAGCCCTAACTGGACTACTGCTAACGGATCATTATCTAGCCCTAACTGGACTACTGTTAACGTATCATTATCTAGCCCTAACTGGACTACTGTTAACAGATCATTATCTAGCCCTAACTGGACTACTGTTAACGGATCATTATCTAGCCCTAACTGGACTACTGTTAACGTATCATTATCTAGCCCTAACTGGACTACTGTTAACAGATCATTATCTAGCCCTAACTGGACTACTGTTAACGGATCATTATCTAGCCCTAACTGGACTACTGTTAACAGATCATTATCTAGCCCTAACTGGACTACTGTTAACGGATCATTATCTAGCCCTAACTGGACTACTGTTAACGGATCATTATCTAGCCCTAACTGGACTACTGTTAACGGATCATTATCTAGCCCTAACTGGACTACTGTTAACGTATCATTATCTAGCCCTAACTGGACTACTGTTAACAGATCGTTATCTAGCCCTAACTGGACTAATGTTAACAGATCACCATGTATCCCTAACTGGACTACTGTTAACAGATTGTCAATTAGCCCTAACTGGACTACTGTTAACAGATCATTATCTAGCCCTAACTGGACTACTGTTAACGGATCATTATCTAGCCCTAACTGGACTAATGTTAACAGATCGTCATCTAGCCCTAACTGGACTACTGTTAACGGATCATTATCTAGCCCTAACTGGACTACTGTTAACAGATCGTCATCTAGCCCTAACTGGACTACTGTTAACGGATCATTATCTAGCCCTAACTGTACTACTGTTAACGGATCATTATCTAGCCCTAACTGGACTACTGTTAACGGATCATTATCTAGCCCTAACTGGACTACTGTTAACGGATCATTATCTAGCCCTAACTGGACTACTGTTAACGGATCATTATCTAGCCCTAACTGGACTACTGTTAACAGATCATTATCTAGCACTAACTGGACTACTGTTAACAGATCATTATCTAGCCCTAACTGGACTACTGTTAACGGATCATTATCTAGCCCTAACTGGACTACTGTTAACAGATCATTATCTAGCCCTAACTGGACTACAGTTAACAGATCATTATCTAGCCTTAACTGGACTACTGTTAACAGATCGTTATCTAGCCCTAACTGGACTACTGTTAACAGATCGTCATCTAGCCCTAACTGGACTACTGTTAACGGATCATTATCTAGCCCTAACTGGACTACTGTTAAAAGATCGTCATCTAGCCCTAACTGGACTACTGTTAACGGATCATTATCTAGCCCAAACTGGACTACTGTTAACGGATCATTATCTAGCCCTAACTGGACTACTGTTAACGGATCATTATCTAGCCCTAACTGGACTACTGTTAACGGATCATTATCTAGCCCTAACTGGACTACTGTTAACGGATCATTATCTAGCCCTAACTGGACTACTGTTAACAGATCATTACCTAGCCCTAACTGGACTACTGTTAACGGATCATTATCTAGCCCTAACTGGACTACTGTTAACGGATCATTATCTAGCCCTAACTGGACTACTGCTAACGGATCATTATCTAGCCCTAACTGGACTACTGTTAACGTATCATTATCTAGCCCTAACTGGACTACTGTTAACAGATCATTATCTAGCCCTAACTGGACTACTGTTAACAGATCATCATGTATCCCTAACTGGACTACTGTTAACAGATCGTCATCTAGCCCTAACTGGACTACTGTTAACAGATCATTACCTAGCCCTAACTGGACTACTGTTAACGGATCATTATCTAGCCCTAACTGGACTACTGTTAACGGATCATTATCTAGCCCTAACTGGACTACTGCTAACGGATCATTATCTAGCCCTAACTGGACTACTGTTAACGTATCATTATCTAGCCCTAACTGGACTACTGTTAACAGATCATTATCTAGCCCTAACTGGACTACTGTTAACAGATCATCATGTATCCCTAACTGGACTACTGTTAACAGATCGTCATCTAGCCCTAACTGGACTACTGTTAACAGATCATTATCTAGCCCTAACTTGACTACTGTAAACAGATCGTTATCTAGCCCTAACTGGACTACTGTTAACAGATCGTCATCTAGCCCTAACTGGACTACTGTTAACGGATCATTATCTAGCCCTAACTGGACTACTGTTAACAGATGGTCACCTAGCCCTAACTGGACTACTGTTAACGGATCATTATCTAGCCCTAACGGGACTACTGTTAACGGATCATTATCTAGCCCTAACTGGACTACTGTTAACAGATCATTATCTAGCCCTAACTGGACTACTGTTAACAGATCATTATCTAGCCCTAACTGGACTACTGTTAACAGATCATTATCTAGCCCTAACTGGACTACTGTTAACAGATCGTTATCTAGCCCTAACTGGACTACTGTTAACAGATCGTCATCTAGCCCTAACTGGACTACTGTTAACGGATCATTATCTAGCCCTAACTGGACTACTGTTAACGGATCATTATCTAGCCCTAACTGGACTACTGTTAACGGATCATTATCTAGCCCTAACTGGACTACTGTTAACGGATCATTATCTAGCCCTAACTGGACTACTGTTAACGGATCATTATCTAGCCCTAACTGGACTACTGTTAACAGATCATTATCTAGCCCTAACTGGACTACTGTTAACAGATCGTTATCTAGCCCTAACTGGACTACTGTTAACGGATCATTATCTAGCCCTAACTGGACTACTGTTAACAGATCTTTATCTATCCCTAACTGGACTACTGTTAACAGATCGTTATCTAGCCCTAACTGGACTACTGTTAACGGATCATTATCTAGCCCTAACTGGACTACTGTTAACAGATCATTATCTAGCCCTAACTGGACTACTGTTAACAGATCGTTATCTAGCCCTAACTGGACTACTGTTAACAGATCGTCATCTAGCCCTAACTGGACTACTGTTAACGGATCATTATCTAGCCCTAACTGGACTACTGTTAACGGATCATTATCTAGCCCTAACTGGACTACTGTTAACAGATCATTATCTAGCCCTAACTGGACTACTGTTAACAGATCGTTATCTAGCCCTAACTGGACTACTGTTAACGGATCATTATCTAGCCCTAACTGGACTACTGTTAACAGATCTTTATCTATCCCTAACTGGACTACTGTTAACAGATCGTTATCTAGCCCTAACTGGACTACTGTTAACGGATCATTATCTAGCCCTAACTGGACTACTGTTAACAGATCATTATCTAGCCCTAACTGGACTACTGTTAACAGATCGTTATCTAGCCCTAACTGGACTACTGTTAACAGATCGTCATCTAGCCCTAACTGGACTACTGTTAACGGATCATTATCTAGCCCTAACTGGACTACTGTTAACAGATGGTCATCTAGCCCTTACTGGACTACTGTTAACGGATCATTATCTAGCCCTAACTGGACTACTGTTAACAGATCATTATCTAGCCCTAACTGGACTACTGTTAACAGATCGTTATCTAGCCCTAACTGGACTACTGTTAACGGATCATTATCTAGCCCAAACTGGACTACTGTTAACGGATCATTATCTAGCCCTAACTGGACTACTGTTAACGGATCATTATCTAGCCCAAACTGGACTACTGTTAACGGATCATTATCTAGCCCTAACTGGACTACTGTTAACGGATCATTATCTAGCCCTAACTGGACTACTGTTAACAGATCATTACCTAGCCCTAACTGGACTACTGTTAACGGATCATTATCTAGCCCTAACTGGACTACTGTTAACGGATCATTATGAAGCCCTAACTGGACTACTGCTAACGGATCATTATCTAGCCCTAACTGGACTACTGTTAACGTATCATTATCTAGCCCTAACTGGACTACTGTTAACAGATCATTATCTAGCCCTAACTGGACTACTGTTAACAGATCATCATGTATCCCTAACTGGACTACTGTTAACAGATCGTCATCTAGCCCTAACTGGACTACTGTTAACAGATCATTATCTAGCCCTAACTGGACTACTGTAAACAGATCGTTATCTAGCCCTAACTGGACTACTGTTAACAGATCGTCATCTAGCCCTAACTGGACTACTGTTAACGGATCATTATCTAGCCCTAACTGGACTACTGTTAACAGATGGTAACCTAGACCTAACTGGACTACTGTTAACGGATCATTATCTAGCCCTAACTGGACTACTGTTAACAGATCATTATCTAGCCCTAACTGGACTACTGTTAACAGATCATTATCTAGCCCTAACTGGACTACTGTTAACAGATCATTATCTAGCCCTAAATGGACTACTGTTAACAGATCGTTATCTAGCCCTAACTGGACTACTGTTAACAGATCGTCATCTAGCCCTAACTGGACTACTGTTAACGGATCATTATCTAGCCCTAACTGGACTACTGTTAACGGATCATTATCTAGCCCTAACTGGACTACTGTTAACGGATCATTATCTAGCCCTAACTGGACTACTGTTAACGGATCATTATCTAGCCCTAACTGGACTACTGTTAACGGATCATTATCTAGCCCTAACTGGACTACTGTTAACAGATCGTTATCTAGCCCTAACTGGACTACTGTTAACAGATCGTTATCTAGCCCTAACTGGACTACTGTTAACGGATCATTATCTAGCCCTAACTGGACTACTGTTAACAGATCATTATCTAGCCCTAACTGGACTACTGTTAACAGATCGTTATCTAGCCCTAACTGGACTACTGTTAACAGATCGTCATCTAGCCCTAACTGGACTACTGTTAACGGATCATTATCTAGCCCTAACTGGACTACTGTTAACGGATCATTATCTAGCCCTAACTGGACTACTGTTAACAGATCATTATCTAGCCCTAACTGGACTACTGTTAACGGATCATTATCTAGCCCTAACTGGACTTCTGTTAACGGATCATTATCTAGCCCTAACTGGACTACTGCTAACGGATCATTATCTAGCCCTAACTGGACTACTGTTAACGTATCATTATCTAGCCCTAACTGGACTACTGTTAACAGATCATTATCTAGCCCTAACTGGACTACTGTTAACAGATCATCATGTATCCCTAACTGGACAACTGTTAACAGATCGTCATCTAGCCCTAACTGGACTACTGTTAACAGATCATTATCTAGCCCTAACTGGACTACTGTTAACGGATCATTATCTAGCCCTAACTGGACTACTGTTAACGGATCATTATCTAGCCCTAACTGGACTACTGCTAACGGATCATTATCTAGCCCTAACTGGACTACTGTTAACGTATCATTATCTAGCCCTAACTGGACTACTGTTAACGTATCATTATCTAGCCCTAACTGGACTACTGTTAACAGATCATTATCTAGCCCTAACTGGACTACTGTTAACGGATCATTATCTAGCCCTAACTGGACTACTGTTAACAGATCATTATCTAGCCCTAACTGGACTACTGTTAACGGATCATTATCTAGCCCTAACTGGACTACTGTTAACGGATCATTATCTAGCCCTAACTGGACTACTGTTAACGGATCATTATCTAGCCCTAACTGGACTACTGTTAACGTATCATTATCTAGCCCTAACTGGACTACTGTTAACAGATCGTTATCTAGCCCTAACTGGACTAATGTTAACAGATCACCATGTATCCCTAACTGGACTACTGTTAACAGATTGTCAATTAGCCCTAAGTGGACTACTGTTAACAGATCATTATCTAGCCCTAACTGGACTACTGTTAACGGATCATTATCTAGCCCTAACTGGACTAATGTTAACAGATCGTCATCTAGCCCTAACTGGACTACTGTTAACGGATCATTATCTAGCCCTAACTGGACTACTGTTAACAGATCGTCATCTAGCCCTAACTGGACTACTGTTAACGGATCATTATCTAGCCCTAACTGTACTACTGTTAACGGATCATTATCTAGCCCTAACTGGACTACTGTTAACGGATCATTATCTAGCCCTAACTGGACTACTGTTAACGGATCATTATCTAGCCCTAACTGGACTACTGTTAACGGATCATTATCTAGCCCTAACTGGACTACTGTTAACAGATCATTATCTAGCACTAACTGGACTACTGTTAACAGATCATTATCTAGCCCTAACTGGACTACTGTTAACGGATCATTATCTAGCCCTAACTGGACTACTGTTAACAGATCATTATCTAGCCCTAACTGGACTACAGTTAACAGATCATTATCTAGCCTTAACTGGACTACTGTTAACAGATCGTTATCTAGCCCTAACTGGACTACTGTTAACAGATCGTCATCTAGCCCTAACTGGACTACTGTTAACGGATCATTATCTAGCCCTAACTGGACTACTGTTAAAAGATCGTCATCTAGCCCTAACTGGACTACTGTTAACGGATCATTATCTAGCCCAAACTGGACTACTGTTAACGGATCATTATCTAGCCCTAACTGGACTACTGTTAACGGATCATTATCTAGCCCTAACTGGACTACTGTTAACGGATCATTATCTAGCCCTAACTGGACTACTGTTAACGGATCATTATCTAGCCCTAACTGGACTACTGTTAACGGATCATTACCTAGCCCTAACTGGACTACTGTTAACAGATCATTACCTAGCCCTAACTGGACTACTGTTAACGGATCATTATCTAGCCCTAACTGGACTACTGTTAACGGATCATTATCTAGCCCTAACTGGACTACTGCTAACGGATCATTATCTAGCCCTAACTGGACTACTGTTAACGTATCATTATCTAGCCCTAACTGGACTACTGTTAACAGATCATTATCTAGCCCTAACTGGACTACTGTTAACAGATCATCATGTATCCCTAACTGGACTACTGTTAACAGATCGTCATCTAGCCCTAACTGGACTACTGTTAACAGATCATTATCTAGCCCTAACTGGACTACTGTAAACAGATCGTTATCTAGCCCTAACTGGACTACTGTTAACAGATCGTCATCTAGCCCTAACTGGACTACTGTTAACGGATCATTATCTAGCCCTAACTGGACTACTGTTAACAGATGGTCACCTAGCCCTAACTGGACTACTGTTAAAGGATCATTATCTAGCCCTAACGGGACTACTGTTAACGGATCATTATCTAGCCCTAACTGGACTACTGTTAACAGATCATTATCTAGCCCTAACTGGACTACTGTTAACAGATCGTTATCTAGCCCTAACTGGACTACTGTTAACGGATCATTATCTAGCCCTAACTGGACTACTGTTAACGGATCATTATCTAGCCCTAACTGGACTACTGTTAACGGATCATTATCTAGCCCTAACTGGACTACTGTTAACGGATCATTATCTAGCCCTAACTGGACTACTGTTAACGGATCATTATCTAGCCCTAACTGGACTACTGTTAACAGATCATTATCTAGCCCTAACTGGACTACTGTTAACGGATCATTATCTAGCCCTAACTGGACTACTGTTAACGGATCATTATCTAGCCCTAACTGGACTACTGCTAACGGATCATTATCTAGCCCTAACTGGACTACTGTTAACGTATCATTATCTAGCCCTAACTGGACTACTGTTAACAGATCATTATCTAGCCCTAACTGGACTACTGTTAACAGATCATCATGTATCCCTAACTGGACTACTGTTAACAGATCGTCATCTAGCCCTAACTGGACTACTGTTAACAGATCATTATCTAGCCCTAACTGGACTACTGTTAACGGATCATTATCTAGCCCTAACTGGACTACTGCTAACGGATCATTATCTAGCCCTAACTGGACTACTGTTAACGTATCATTATCTAGCCCTAACTGGACTACTGTTAACAGATCATTATCTAGCCCTAACTGGACTACTGTTAACGGATCATTATCTAGCCCTAACTGGACTACTGTTAACGTATCATTATCTAGCCCTAACTGGACTACTGTTAACAGATCATTATCTAGCCCTAACTGGACTACTGTTAACGGATCATTATCTAGCCCTAACTGGACTACTGTTAACAGATCATTATCTAGCCCTAACTGGACTACTGTTAACGGATCATTATCTAGCCCTAACTGGACTACTGTTAACGGATCATTATCTAGCCCTAACTGGACTACTGTTAACGGATCATTATCTAGCCCTAACTGGACTACTGTTAACGTATCATTATCTAGCCCTAACTGGACTACTGTTAACAGATCGTTATCTAGCCCTAACTGGACTAATGTTAACAGATCACCATGTATCCCTAACTGGACTACTGTTAACAGATTGTCAATTAGCCCTAACTGGACTACTGTTAACAGATCATTATCTAGCCCTAACTGGACTACTGTTAACGGATCATTATCTAGCCCTAACTGGACTAATGTTAACAGATCGTCATCTAGCCCTAACTGGACTACTGTTAACGGATCATTATCTAGCCCTAACTGGACTACTGTTAACAGATCGTCATCTAGCCCTAACTGGACTACTGTTAACGGATCATTATCTAGCCCTAACTGTACTACTGTTAACGGATCATTATCTAGCCCTAACTGGACTACTGTTAACGGATCATTATCTAGCCCTAACTGGACTACTGTTAACGGATCATTATCTAGCCCTAACTGGACTACTGTTAACGGATCATTATCTAGCCCTAACTGGACTACTGTTAACAGATCATTATCTAGCACTAACTGGACTACTGTTAACAGATCATTATCTAGCCCTAACTGGACTACTGTTAACGGATCATTATCTAGCCCTAACTGGACTACTGTTAACAGATCATTATCTAGCCCTAACTGGACTACAGTTAACAGATCATTATCTAGCCTTAACTGGACTACTGTTAACAGATCGTTATCTAGCCCTAACTGGACTACTGTTAACAGATCGTCATCTAGCCCTAACTGGACTACTGTTAACGGATCATTATCTAGCCCTAACTGGACTACTGTTAAAAGATCGTCATCTAGCCCTAACTGGACTACTGTTAACGGATCATTATCTAGCCCAAACTGGACTACTGTTAACGGATCATTATCTAGCCCTAACTGGACTACTGTTAACGGATCATTATCTAGCCCTAACTGGACTACTGTTAACGGATCATTATCTAGCCCTAACTGGACTACTGTTAACGGATCATTATCTAGCCCTAACTGGACTACTGTTAACAGATCATTACCTAGCCCTAACTGGACTACTGTTAACGGATCATTATCTAGCCCTAACTGGACTACTGTTAACGGATCATTATCTAGCCCTAACTGGACTACTGCTAACGGATCATTATCTAGCCCTAACTGGACTACTGTTAACGTATCATTATCTAGCCCTAACTGGACTACTGTTAACAGATCATTATCTAGCCCTAACTGGACTACTGTTAACAGATCATCATGTATCCCTAACTGGACTACTGTTAACAGATCGTCATCTAGCCCTAACTGGACTACTGTTAACAGATCATTATCTAGCCCTAACTGGACTACTGTAAACAGATCGTTATCTAGCCCTAACTGGACTACTGTTAACAGATCGTCATCTAGCCCTAACTGGACTACTGTTAACGGATCATTATCTAGCCCTAACTGGACTACTGTTAACAGATGGTCACCTAGCCCTAACTGGACTACTGTTAACGGATCATTATCTAGCCCTAACGGGACTACTGTTAACGGATCATTATCTAGCCCTAACTGGACTACTGTTAACAGATCATTATCTAGCCCTAACTGGACTACTGTTAACAGATCGTTATCTAGCCCTAACTGGACTACTGTTAACAGATCGTCATCTAGCCCTAACTGGACTACTGTTAACGGATCATTATCTAGCCCTAACTGGACTACTGTTAACGGATCATTATCTAGCCCTAACTGGACTACTGTTAACGGATCATTATCTAGCCCTAACTGGACTACTGTTAACGGATCATTATCTAGCCCTAACTGGACTACTGTTAACGGATCATTATCTAGCCCTAACTGGACTACTGTTAACAGATCATTATCTAGCCCTAACTGGACTACTGTTAACAGATCGTTATCTAGCCCTAACTGGACTACTGTTAACGGATCATTATCTAGCCCTAACTGGACTACTGTTAACAGATCTTTATCTATCCCTAACTGGACTACTGTTAACAGATCGTTATCTAGCCCTAACTGGACTACTGTTAACGGATCATTATCTAGCACTAACTGGACTACTGTTAACAGATCATTATCTAGCCCTAACTGGACTACTGTTAACAGATCGTTATCTAGCCCTAACTGGACTACTGTTAACAGATCGTCATCTAGCCCTAACTGGACTACTGTTAACGGATCATTATCTAGCCCTAACTGGACTACTGTTAACGGATCATTATCTAGCCCTAACTGGACTACTGTTAACAGATCATTATCTAGCCCTAACTGGACTACTGTTAACAGATCGTTATCTAGCCCTAACTGGACTACTGTTAACGGATCATTATCTAGCCCTAACTGGACTACTGTTAACAGATCTTTATCTATCCCTAACTGGACTACTGTTAACAGATCGTTATCTAGCCCTAACTGGACTACTGTTAACGGATCATTATCTAGCCCTAACTGGACTACTGTTAACAGATCATTATCTAGCCCTAACTGGACTACTGTTAACAGATCGTTATCTAGCCCTAACTGGACTACTGTTAACAGATCGTCATCTAGCCCTAACTGGACTACTGTTAACGGATCATTATCTAGCCCTAACTGGACTACTGTTAACAGATGGTCATCTAGCCCTTACTGGACTACTGTTAACGGATCATTATCTAGCCCTAACTGGACTACTGTTAACAGATCATTATCTAGCCCTAACTGGACTACTGTTAACAGATCGTTATCTAGCCCTAACTGGACTACTGTTAACGGATCATTATCTAGCCCAAACTGGACTACTGTTAACGGATCATTATCTAGCCCTAACTGGACTACTGTTAACGGATCATTATCTAGCCCTAACTGGACTACTGTTAACGGATCATTATCTAGCCCTAACTGGACTACTGTTAACGGATCATAATCTAGCCCTAACTGGACTACTGTTAACAGATCATTACCTAGCCCTAACTGGACTACTGTTAACGGATCATTATCTAGCCCTAACTGGACTACTGTTAACGGATCATTATCTAGCCCTAACTGGACTACTGCTAACGGATCATTATCTAGCCCTAACTGGACTACTGTTAACGTATCATTATCTAGCCCTAACTGGACTACTGTTAACAGATCATTATCTAGCCCTAACTGGACTACTGTTAACAGATCATCATGTATCCCTAACTGGACTACTGTTAACAGATCGTCATCTAGCCCTAACTGGACTACTGTTAACAGATCATTATCTAGCCCTAACTGGACTACTGTAAACAGATCGTTATCTAGCCCTAACTGGACTACTGTTAACAGATCGTCATCTAGCCCTAACTGGACTACTGTTAACGGATCATTATCTAGCCCTAACTGGACTACTGTTAACAGATGGTCACCTAGCCCTAACTGGACTACTGTTAACGGATCATTATCTAGCCCTAACTGGACTACTGTTAACAGATCATTATCTAGCCCTAACTGGACTACTGTTAACAGATCATTATCTAGCCCTAACTGGACTACTGTTAACAGATCATTATCTAGCCCTAACTGGACTACTGTTAACAGATCGTTATCTAGCCCTAACTGGACTACTGTTAACAGATCGTCATCTAGCCCTAACTGGACTACTGTTAACGGATCATTATCTAGCCCTAACTGGACTACTGTTAACGGATCATTATCTAGCCCTAACTGGACTACTGTTAACGGATCATTATCTAGCCCTAACTGGACTACTGTTAACGGATCATTATCTAGCCCTAACTGGACTACTGTTAACGGATCATTATCTAGCCCTAACTGGACTACTGTTAACAGATCGTTATCTAGCCCTAACTGGACTACTGTTAACGGATCGTTATCTAGCCCTAACTGGACTACTGTTAACGGATCATTATCTAGCCCTAACTGGACTACTGTTAACAGATCGTTATCTAGCCCTAACTGGACTACTGTTAACAGATCGTTATCTAGCCCTAACTGGACTACTGTTAACAGATCGTCATCTAGCCCTAACTGGACTACTGTTAACGGATCATTATCTAGCCCTAACTGGACTACTGTTAACAGATCGTTATCTAGCCCTAACTGGACTACTGTTAACAGATCGTCATCTAGCCCTAACTGGACTACTGTTAACGGATCATTATCTAGCCCTAACTGGACTACTGTTAACGGATCATTATCTAGCCCTAACTGGACTACTGTTAACAGATCATTATCTAGCCCTAACTGGACTACTGTTAACGGATCATTATCTAGCCCTAACTGGACTTCTGTTAACGGATCATTATCTAGCCCTAACTGGACTACTGCTAACGGATCATTATCTAGCCCTAACTGGACTACTGTTAACGTATCATTATCTAGCCCTAACTGGACTACTGTTAACAGATCATTATCTAGCCCTAACTGGACTACTGTTAACAGATCATCATGTATCCCTAACTGGACAACTGTTAACAGATCGTCATCTAGCCCTAACTGGACTACTGTTAACAGATCATTATCTAGCCCTAACTGGACTACTGTTAACGGATCATTATCTAGCCCTAACTGGACTACTGCTAACGGATCATTATCTAGCCCTAACTGGACTACTGTTAACGTATCATTATCTAGCCCTAACTGGACTACTGTTAACAGATCATTATCTAGCCCTAACTGGACTACTGTTAACGGATCATTATCTAGCCCTAACTGGACTACTGTTAACAGATCATTATCTAGCACTAACTGGACTACTGTTAACGGATCATTATCTAGCCCTAACTGGACTACTGTTAACGGATCATTATCTAGCCCTAACTGGACTACTGTTAACGGATCATTATCTAGCCCTAACTGGACTACTGTTAACGTATCATTATCTAGCCCTAACTGGACTACTGTTAACAGATCGTTATCTAGCCCTAACTGGACTAATGTTAACAGATCATCATGTATCCCTAACTGGACTACTGTTAACAGATTGTCAATTAGCCCTAACTGGACTACTGTTAACAGATCATTATCTAGCCCTAACTGGACTACTGTTAACGGATCATTATCTAGCCCTAACTGGACTAATGTTAACAGATCGTCATCTAGCCCTAACTGGACTACTGTTAACGGATCATTATCTAGCCCTAACTGGACTACTGTTAACAGATCGTCATCTAGCCCTAACTGGACTACTGTTAACGGATCATTATCTAGCCCTAACTGTACTACTGTTAACGGATCATTATCTAGCCCTAACTGGACTACTGTTAACGGATCATTATCTAGCCCTAACTGGACTACTGTTAACGGATCATTATCTAGCCCTAACTGGACTACTGTTAACGGATCATTATCTAGCCCTAACTGGACTACTGTTAACAGATCATTATCTAGCACTAACTGGACTACTGTTAACAGATCATTATCTAGCCCTAACTGGACTACTGTTAACGGATCATTATCTAGCCCTAACTGGACTACTGTTAACAGATCATTATCTAGCCCTAACTGGACTACAGTTAACAGATCATTATCTAGCCTTAACTGGACTACTGTTAACAGATCGTTATCTAGCCCTAACTGGACTACTGTTAACAGATCATCATCTAGCCCTAACTGGACTACTGTTAACGGATCATTATCTAGCCCTAACTGGACTACTGTTAACGGATCATTATCTAGCCCTAACTGGACTACTGTTAACAGATCATTACCTAGCCCTAACTGGACTACTGTTAACGGATCATTATCTAGCCCTAACTGGACTACTGTTAACGGATCATTATCTAGCCCTAACTGGACTACTGCTAACGGATCATTATCTAGCCCTAACTGGACTACTGTTAACGTATCATTATCTAGCCCTAACTGGACTACTGTGAACAGATCATTATCTAGCCCTAACTGGACTACTGTTAACAGATCATCATGTATCCCTAACTGGACTACTGTTAACAGATCGTCATCTAGCCCTAACTGGACTACTGTTAACAGATCATTATCTAGCCCTAACTGGACTACTGTAAACAGATCGTTATCTAGCCCTAACTGGACTACTGTTAACAGATCGTCATCTAGCCCTAACTGGACTACTGTTAACGGATCATTATCTAGCCCTAACTGGACTACTGTTAACAGATGGTCACCTAGCCCTAACTGGACTACTGTTAACGGATCATTATCTAGCCCTAACGGGACTACTGTTAACGGATCATTATCTAGCCCTAACTGGACTACTGTTAACAGATCGTTATCTAGCCCTAACTGGACTACTGTTAACGGATCATTATCTAGCCCTAACTGGACTACTGTTAACAGATCTTTATCTATCCCTAACTGGACTACTGTTAACAGATCGTTATCTAGCCCTAACTGGACTACTGTTAACGGATCATTATCTAGCCCTAACTGGACTACTGTTAACGAATCATTATCTAGCCCTAACTGGACTACTGTTAACAGATCATTATCTAGCCCTAACTGGACTACTGTTAACGGATCATTATCTAGCCCTAACTGGACTACTGTTAACGGATCATTATCTAGCCCTAACTGGACTACTGTTAACGGATCATTATCTAGCCCTAACTGGACTACTGTTAACAGATCATTATCTAGCCCTAACTGGACTACTGTTAACAGATCGTTATCTAGCCCTAACTGGACTACTGTTAACGGATCATTATCTAGCCCTAACTGGACTACTGTTAACAGATCTTTATCTATCCCTAACTGGACTACTGTTAACAGATCGTTATCTAGCCCTAACTGGACTACTGTTAACGGATCATTATCTAGCCCTAACTGGACTACTGTTAACGGATCATTATCTAGCCCTAACTGGACTACTGTTAACAGATCATTATCTAGCCCTAACTGGACTACTGTTAACGGATCATTATCTAGCCCTAACTGGACTACTGTTAACAGATCATTATCTAGCCCTAACTGGACTACTGTTAACAGATCATTATCTAGCCCTAACTGGACTACTGTTAACAGATCATTATCTAGCCCTAACTGGACTACTGTTAACAGATCATTATCTAGCCCTAACTGGACTACTGTTAACAGATCATTATCTAGCCCTAACTGGACTACTGTTAACAGATCATTATCTAGCCCTAACTGGACTACTGTTAACGGATCGTTATCTAGCCCTAACTGGACTACTGTTAACAGATCGTCATCTAGCCCTAACTGGACTACTGTTAACGGATCATTATCTAGCCCTAACTGGACTACTGTTAACAGATCGTCATCTAGCCCTAACTGGACTACTGTTAACGGATCATTATCTAGCCCTAACTGGACTACTGTTAACGGATCATTATCTAGCCCTAACTGGACTACTGTTAACGGATCATTATCTAGCCCTAACTGGACTACTGTTAACGGATCATTATCTAGCCCTAACTGGACTACTGTTAACGGATCATTATCTAGCCCTAACTGGACTACTGTTAACAGATCATTATCTAGCCCTAACTGGACTACTGTTAACAGATCGTCATCTAGCCCTAACTGGACTACTGTTAACGGATCATTATCTAGCCCTAACTGGACTACTGTTAACAGATCGTCATCTAGCCCTAACTGGACTACTGTTAACGGATCATTATCTAGCCCTAACTGGACTAATGTTAACGGATCATTATCTAGCCCTAACTGGACTAATGTTAACGGATCATTATCTAGCCCTAACTGGACTACTGTTAACGGATCATTATCTAGCCCTAACTGGACTACTGTTAACGGATCATTATCTAGCCCTAACTGGACTACTGTTAACAGATCATTATCTAGCCCTAACTGGACTACTGTTAACAGATCATTATCTAGCCCTAACTGGACTACTGTTAACAGATCATTATCTAGCCCTAACTGGACTACTGTTAACAGATCGTTATCTAGCCCTAACTGGACTACTGTTAACAGATCGTCATCTAGCCCTAACTGGAATACTGTTAACGGATCATTATCTAGCCCTAACTGGACTACTGTTAACAGATCGTCATCTAGCCCTAACTGGACTACTGTTAACGGATCATTATCTAGCCCTAACTGGACTACTGTTTACGGATCATTATCTAGCCCTAACTGGACTACTGTTAACAGATCATTATCTAGCCCTAACTGGACTACTGTTAACAGATCATTATCTAGCCCTAACTGGACTACTGTTAACAGATCATTATCTAGCCTTAACTGGACTACTGTTAACAGATCATTATCTAGCCCTAACTGGACTACTGTTAACGGATCATTATCTAGCCCTAACTGGACTACTGTTAACGGATCATTATCTAGCCCTAACTGGACTACTGTTAACGGATCATTATCTAGCCCTAACTGGACAACTGTTAACGGATCATTATCTAGCCCTAACTGGACTACAGTTAACAGATCATTATCTAGCCCTAACTGGACTACTGTTAACGGATCATTATCTAGCCCTAACTGGACTACTGTTAACGGATCATTATCTAGCCCTAACTGGACTACTGTTAACGGATCATTATCTAGCCCTAACTGGACTACTGTTAACGTATCATTATCTAGCCCTAACTGGAATACTGTTAACAGATCATTATCTAGCCCTAACTGGACTACTGTTAACGTATCATTATCTAGCCCTAACTGGACTACTGTTAACGGATCATTATCTAGCCCTAACTGGACTACTGTTAACAGATCGTCATCTAGCCCTAACTGGACTACTGTTAACGGATCATTATCTAGCCCTAACTGGACTACTGTTAACAGATCGTCACCTAGCCCTAACTGGACTACTGTTAACAGATCATTATCTAGCCCTAACTGGACTACTGTTAACGGATCATTATCTAGCCCTAACTGGACTACTGTTAACGGATCATTATCTAGCCCTAACTGGACTACTGTTAACGTATCATTATCTAGCCCTAACTGGACTACTGTTAACAGATCATTATCTAGCCCTAACTGGACTAATGTTAACAGATCATCATGTATCCCTAACTGGACTACTGTTAACAGATCGTCATCTAGCCCTAACTGGACTACTGTTAACAGATCATTATCTAGCCCTAACTGGACTACTGTTAACAGATCGTTATCTAGCCCTAACTGGACTACTGTTAACGGATCATTATCTAGCCCTAACTGGACTACTGTTAACAGATCATTATCTAGCCCTAACTGGACTACTGTTAACGTATCATTATCTAGCCCTAACTGGACTACTGTTAACGGATCATTATCTAGCCCTAACTGGACTACTGTTAACGTATCATTATCTAGCCCTAACTGGACTACTGTTAACAGATCATTATCTAGCCCTAACTGGACTACTGTTAACGGATCATTATCTAGCCCTAACTGGACAACTGTTAACGGATCATTTTCTAGCCCTAACTGGACTACTGGTAACATATCATTATCTAGCCCTAACTGGACTACTGTTAACAGATCATTATCTAGCCCTAACTGGACTACTGTTAACAGATCGTTATCTAGCCCTAACTGGACAACTGTTAACAGATCGTTATCTAGCCCTAACTGGACTACTGTTAACGGATCATTATCTAGCCCTAACTGGACTACTGTTAACGGATCATTATCTAGCCCTAACTGGACTACTGTTAACGGATCATTATCTAGCCTTAACTGGACTACTGTTAACAGATCATTATCTAGCCCTAACTGGACTAATGTTAACAGATCATCATGTATCCCTAACTGGACTACTGTTAACGGATCATTATCTAGCCCTAACTGGACTACTTTTAACGGATCATTATCTAGCCCTAACTGGACTACTGGTAACATATCATTATCTAGCCCTAACTGGACTACTGTTAACGGATCATTATCTAGCCCTAACTGGACTACTGTTAACGGATCATTATCTAGCCCTAACTGGACTACTTTTAACGGATCATTATCTAGCCCTAACTGGACTACTGTTAACGTATCATTATCTAGCCCTAACTGGACTACTGTTAACAGATCATTATCTAGCCCTAACTGGACTACTGTTAACAGATCATCATGTATCCCTAACTGGACTACTGTTAACAGATCGTCATCTAGCCCTAACTGGACTACTGTTAACAGATCATTATCTAGCCCTAACTGGACTACTGTTAACAGATCGTTATCTAGCCCTAACTGGACTACTGTTAACAGATCGTCATCTAGCCCTAACTGGACTACTGTTAACGGATCATTATCTAGCCCTAACTGGACTACTGTTAACAGATCGTCATCTAGCCCTAACTGGACTACTGTTAACGGATCATTATCTAGCCCTAACTGGACTACTGTTAACGGATCATTATCTAGCCCTTACTGGACTACTGTTAACGGATCATTATCTAGCCCTAACTGGACTACTGTTAACGGATCATTATCTATCCCTAACTGGACTACTGTTAACGGATCATTATCTAGCCCTAACTGGACTACTGTTAACAGATCATTATCTAGCCCTAACTGGACTACTGTTAACGGATCATTATCTAGCCCTAACTGGACTACTGTTAACGGATCATTATCTAGCCCTAACTGGACTACTGCTAACGGATCATTATCTAGCCCTAACTGGACTACTGTTAACGTATCATTATCTAGCCCTAACTGGACTACTGTTAACAGATCATTATCTAGCCCTAACTGGACTACTGTTAACAGATCATCATGTATCCCTAACTGGACTACTGTTAACAGATCGTCATCTAGCCCTAACTGGACTACTGTTAACAGATCATTATCTAGCCCTAACTGGACTACTGTTAACAGATCATTATCTAGCCCTAACTGGACTACTGTTAACAGATCATCATGTATCCCTAACTGGACTACTGTTAACAGATCGTCATCTAGCCCTAACTGGACTACTGTTAACAGATCATTATCTAGCCCTAACTGGACTACTGTTAACAGATCGTTATCTAGCCCTAACTGGACTACTGTTAACAGATCGTCATCTAGCCCTAACTGGACTACTGTTAACGGATCATTATCTAGCCCTAACTGGACTACTGTTAACAGATCATTATCTAGCCCTAACTGGACTACTGTTAACGGATCATTATCTAGCCCTAACTGGACTACTGTTAACGGATCATTATCTAGCCCTAACTGGACTACTGCTAACGGATCATTATCTAGCCCTAACTGGACTACTGTTAACGTATCATTATCTAGCCCTAACTGGACTACTGTTAACAGATCATTATCTAGCCCTAACTGGACTACTGTTAACAGATCATCATGTATCCCTAACTGGACTACTGTTAACAGATCGTCATCTAGCCCTAACTGGACTACTGTTAACAGATCATTATCTAACCCTAACTGGACTACTGTTAACAGATCATCATGTATCCCTAACTGGACTACTGTTAACAGATCGTCATCTAGCCCTAACTGGACTACTGTTAACAGATCATTATCTAGCCCTAACTGGACTACTGTTAACAGATCGTCATCTAGCCCTAACTGGACTACTGTTAACGGATCATTATCTAGCCCTAACTGGATTACTGTTAACGGATCATTATCTAGCCCTAACTGGACTACTGTTAACGGATCATTATCTAGCCCTAACTGGACTACTGTTAACGGATCATTATCTAGCCCTAACTGGACTACTGGTAACAGATCATTATCTAGCCCTAACTGGACTACTGTTAACGGATCATTATCTAGCCCTAACTGGACTACTGTTAACGGATCATTATCTAGCCCTAACTAGACTACTGCTAACGGATCATTATCTAGCCCTAACTGGACTACTGTTAACGGATCATTATCTAGCCCTAACTGGACTACTGTTAACGGATCATTATCTAGCCATAACTAGACTACTGCTAACGGATCATTATCTAGCCCTAACTAGACTACTGTTAACAGATCATTATCTAGCCCTAACTGGACTACTGTTAACAGATCATCATGTATCCCTAACTGGACTACTGTTAACGTATCATTATCTAGCCCTAACTGGACTACTGTTAACAGATCATTATCTAGCCCTAACTGGACTACTGTTAACAGATCATTATCTAGCCCTAACTGGACTACTGTTAACGGATCATTATCTAGCCCTAACTGGACTACTGTTAACGGATCATTATCTAGCCCTAACTGGACTACTGTTAACGGATCATTATCTAGCCCTAACTAGACTACTGCTAACGGATCATTATCTAGCCCTAACTGGACTACTGTTAACGTATCATTATCTAGCCCTAACTGGACTACTGTTAACGGATCATTATCTAGCCCTAACTGGACTACTGTTAACGGATCATTATCTAGCCCTAACTGGACTACTGTTAACGGATCATTATCTAGCCCTAACTGGACTACTGTTAACAGATCATTATCTAGCCCTAACTGGACTACTGTTAACGGATCATTATCTAGCCCTAACTGGACTACTGTTAACGGATCATTATCTAGCCCTAACTGGACTACTGCTAACGGATCATTATCTAGCCCTAACTGGACTACTGTTAACGTATCATTATCTAGCCCTAACTGGACTACTGTTAACAGATCATTATCTAGCCCTAACTGGACTACTGTTAACAGATCATCATGTATCCCTAACTGGACTACTGTTAACAGATCGTCATCTAGCCCTAACTGGACTACTGTTAACAGATCATTATCTAGCCCTAACTGGACTACTGTTAACGGATCATTATCTAGCCCTAACTGGACTACTGCTAACGGATCATTATCTAGCCCTAACTGGACTACTGTTAACGTATCATTATCTAGCCCTAACTGGACTACTGTTAACAGATCATTATCTAGCCCTAACTGGACTACTGTTAACGGATCATTATCTAGCCCTAACTGGACTACTGTTAACGTATCATTATCTAGCCCTAACTGGACTACTGTTAACAGATCATTATCTAGCCCTAACTGGACTACTGTTAACGGATCATTATCTAGCCCTAACTGGACTACTGTTAACGTATCATTATCTAGCCCTAACTGGACTACTGTTAACGGATCATTATCTAGCCCTAACTGGACAACTGTTAACGGATCATTATCTAGCCCTAACTGGACTACAGTTAACAGATCATTATCTAGCCCTAACTGGACTACTGTTAACGGATCATTATCTAGCCCTAACTGGACTACTGTTAACGGATCATTATCTAGCCCTAACTGGACTACTGTTAACGTATCATTATCTAGCCCTAACTGGACTACTGTTAACAGATCATTATCTAGCCCTAACTGGACTACTGTTAACGTATCATTATCTAGCCCTAACTGGACTACTGTTAACGGATCATTATCTAGCCCTAACTGGACTACTGTTAACAGATCGTCATCTAGCCCTAACTGGACTACTGTTAACGGATCATTATCTAGCCCTAACTGGACTACTGTTAACAGATCGTCACCTAGCCCTAACTGGACTACTGTTAACAGATCATTATCTAGCCCTAACTGGACTACTGTTAACGGATCATTATCTAGCCCTAACTGGACTACTGTTAACGGATCATTATCTAGCCCTAACTGGACTACTGTTAACGTATCATTATCTAGCCCTAACTGGACTACTGTTAACAGATCATTATCTAGCCCTAACTGGACTAATGTTAACAGATCATCATGTATCCCTAACTGGACTACTGTTAACAGATCGTCATCTAGCCCTAACTGGACTACTGTTAACAGATCATTATCTAGCCCTAACTGGACTACTGTTAACAGATCGTTATCTAGCCCTAACTGGACTACTGTTAACGGATCATTATCTAGCCCTAACTGGACTACTGTTAACAGATCATTATCTAGCCCTAACTGGACTACTGTTAACGTATCATTATCTAGCCCTAACTGGACTACTGTTAACGGATCATTATCTAGCCCTAACTGGACTACTGTTAACGTATCATTATCTAGCCCTAACTGGACTACTGTTAACAGATCATTATCTAGCCCTAACTGGACTACTGTTAACGGATCATTATCTAGCCCTAACTGGACAACTGTTAACGGATCATTTTCTAGCCCTAACTGGACTACTGGTAACATATCATTATCTAGCCCTAACTGGACTACTGTTAACAGATCATTATCTAGCCCTAACTGGACTACTGTTAACAGATCGTTATCTAGCCCTAACTGGACAACTGTTAACAGATCGTTATCTAGCCCTAACTGGACTACTGTTAACGGATCATTATCTAGCCCTAACTGGACTACTGTTAACGGATCATTATCTAGCCCTAACTGGACTACTGTTAACGGATCATTATCTAGCCTTAACTGGACTACTGTTAACAGATCATTATCTAGCCCTAACTGGACTAATGTTAACAGATCATCATGTATCCCTAACTGGACTACTGTTAACGGATCATTATCTAGCCCTAACTGGACTTATTTTAACGGATCATTATCTAGCCCTAACTGGACTACTGGTAACATATCATTATCTAGCCCTAACTGGACTACTGTTAACGGATCATTATCTAGCCCTAACTGGACTACTGTTAACGGATCATTATCTAGCCCTAACTGGACTACTTTTAACGGATCATTATCTAGCCCTAACTGGACTACTGTTAACGTATCATTATCTAGCCCTAACTGGACTACTGTTAACAGATCATTATCTAGCCCTAACTGGACTACTGTTAACAGATCATCATGTATCCCTAACTGGACTACTGTTAACAGATCGTCATCTAGCCCTAACTGGACTACTGTTAACAGATCATTATCTAGCCCTAACTGGACTACTGTTAACAGATCGTTATCTAGCCCTAACTGGACTACTGTTAACAGATCGTCATCTAGCCCTAACTGGACTACTGTTAACGGATCATTATCTAGCCCTAACTGGACTACTGTTAACAGATCGTCATCTAGCCCTAACTGGACTACTGTTAACGGATCATTATCTAGCCCTAACTGGACTACTGTTAACGGATCATTATCTAGCCCTTACTGGACTACTGTTAACGGATCATTATCTAGCCCTAACTGGACTACTGTTAACGGATCATTATCTATCCCTAACTGGACTACTGTTAACGGATCATTATCTAGCCCTAACTGGACTACTGTTAACAGATCATTATCTAGCCCTAACTGGACTACTGTTAACGGATCATTATCTAGCCCTAACTGGACTACTGTTAACGGATCATTATCTAGCCCTAACTGGACTACTGCTAACGGATCATTATCTAGCCCTAACTGGACTACTGTTAACGTATCATTATCTAGCCCTAACTGGACTACTGTTAACAGATCATTATCTAGCCCTAACTGGACTACTGTTAACAGATCATCATGTATCCCTAACTGGACTACTGTTAACAGATCGTCATCTAGCCCTAACTGGACTACTGTTAACAGATCAT
The DNA here is from genome assembly GCF_965601325.2 of Salmo salar. Lineage (NCBI taxonomy): Eukaryota > Metazoa > Chordata > Actinopteri > Salmoniformes > Salmonidae > Salmo > Salmo salar. The sequence goes on along the minus strand of NC_138304.1, from coordinate 61,594,860 downwards.
TATCTAGCCCTAACTGGACTACTGTTAACAGATCATTATCTAGCCCTAACTGGACTACTGTTAACAGATCATCATGTATCCCTAACTGGACTACTGTTAACAGATCGTCATCTAGCCCTAACTGGACTACTGTTAACAGATCATTATCTAGCCCTAACTGGACTACTGTTAACAGATCGTTATCTAGCCCTAACTGGACTACTGTTAACAGATCGTCATCTAGCCCTAACTGGACTACTGTTAACGGATCATTATCTAGCCCTAACTGGACTACTGTTAACAGATCATTATCTAGCCCTAACTGGACTACTGTTAACGGATCATTATCTAGCCCTAACTGGACTACTGTTAACGGATCATTATCTAGCCCTAACTGGACTACTGCTAACGGATCATTATCTAGCCCTAACTGGACTACTGTTAACGTATCATTATCTAGCCCTAACTGGACTACTGTTAACAGATCATTATCTAGCCCTAACTGGACTACTGTTAACAGATCATCATGTATCCCTAACTGGACTACTGTTAACAGATCGTCATCTAGCCCTAACTGGACTACTGTTAACAGATCATTATCTAGCCCTAACTGGACTACTGTTAACAGATCATCATGTATCCCTAACTGGACTACTGTTAACAGATCGTCATCTAGCCCTAACTGGACTACTGTTAACAGATCATTATCTAGCCCTAACTGGACTACTGTTAACAGATCGTCATCTAGCCCTAACTGGACTACTGTTAACGGATCATTATCTAGCCCTAACTGGATTACTGTTAACGGATCATTATCTAGCCCTAACTGGACTACTGTTAACGGATCATTATCTAGCCCTAACTGGACTACTGTTAACGGATCATTATCTAGCCCTAACTGGACTACTGGTAACAGATCATTATCTAGCCCTAACTGGACTACTGTTAACGGATCATTATCTAGCCCTAACTGGACTACTGTTAACGGATCATTATCTAGCCCTAACTAGACTACTGCTAACGGATCATTATCTAGCCCTAACTGGACTACTGTTAACGGATCATTATCTAGCCCTAACTGGACTACTGTTAACGGATCATTATCTAGCCCTAACTAGACTACTGCTAACGGATCATTATCTAGCCCTAACTAGACTACTGTTAACAGATCATTATCTAGCCCTAACTGGACTACTGTTAACAGATCATCATGTATCCCTAACTGGACTACTGTTAACGTATCATTATCTAGCCCTAACTGGACTACTGTTAACAGATCATTATCTAGCCCTAACTGGACTACTGTTAACAGATCATTATCTAGCCCTAACTGGACTACTGTTAACGGATCATTATCTAGCCCTAACTGGACTACTGTTAACGGATCATTATCTAGCCCTAACTGGACTACTGTTAACGGATCATTATCTAGCCCTAACTAGACTACTGCTAACGGATCATTATCTAGCCCTAACTGGACTACTGTTAACGTATCATTATCTAGCCCTAACTGGACTACTGTTAACAGATCATTATCTAGCCCTAACTGGACTACTGTTAACAGATCATCATGTATCCCTAACTGGACTACTGTTAACGTATCATTATCTAGCCCTAACTGGACTACTGTTAACAGATCATTATCTAGCCCTAACTGGACTACTGTTAACAGATAATCATGTATCCCTAACTGGACTACTGTTAACAGATCATCATGTATCCCTAACTGGACTACTGTTAACAGATCGTCATCTAGCCCTAACTGGACTACTGTTAACAGATCATTATCTAGCCCTAACTGGACTACTGTTAACAGATCGTTATCTAGCCCTAACTGGACTACTGTTAACAGATCGTCATCTAGCCCTAACTGGACTACTGTTAACGGATCATTATCTAGCCCTAACCGGACTACTGTTAACAGATCGTCATCTAGCCCTAACTGGACTACTGTTAACGGATCATTATCTAGCCCTAACTGGACTACTGTTAACGGATCATTATCTAGCCCTAACTGGACTACTGTTAACGGACCATTATCTAGCCCTAACTGGACTACTGTTAACGGATCATTATCTAGCCCTAACTGGACTACTGTTAACGGATCGTTATCTAGCCCTAACTGGACTACTGTTAACGGATCGTTATCTAGCCCTAACTGGACTACTGTTAACGGATCATTATCTAGCCCTAACTGGACTACTGTTAACGGATCATTATCTAGCCCTAACTGGACTACTGTTAACGGATCATTATCTAGCCCTAACTGGACTACTGTTAACGGATCATTATCTAGCCCTAACTGGACTACTGTTAACGGATCATTATCTAGCCCTAACTGGACTACTGTTAACAGATCATTATCTAGCCCTAACTGGACTACTGTTAACAGATCATTATCTAGCCCTAACTGGACTACTGTTAACAGATCATTATCTAGCCCTAACTGGACTACTGTTAACAGATCATTATCTAGCCCTAACTGGACTACTGTTAACAGATCACTATCTAGCCCTAACTGGACTACTGTTAACGGATCATCATCTAGCCCTAACTGGACTACTACACCAGCTCTGATGCTCGTCGAATGTGGCTTGCAAACTATTACGGATTACAAAGGGAAGCCCAGCCGTGAGCTGCCGAGTGATGCGTGCCTACCAGACGAGCTAAATGACTTATGTGCGCGTTTTGAGGCAAGTAACACTTAATCATGCATGAGAGCACCGGCTGTTCAGGACGACTGTGTGATCACACTCTCCGTATTCGATGTGCGTAAGACTTTTTCAACAGGTCAACATTCACAAGGCTGCAGGGCCAGACGGATTACCAGGACTTGTACTCAGAGCATGGGCTGACCAACTGGCAAGTGTCTTCACTGATATTTTCAACCTCTCCATGTCTGTAATACCGTTAATGTAACCTGCCTAAATGACTCCCGACCCGTAGCACTCACATCTGTAGCCATGAAGTGCTTTGAAAGGCTGGTCATGGCTCACATCAACATTATCATCCCAGAAACCAGCAGCATACCACCCTGCATCCCACTGCTGGCTTGCTTCTGAAGCTAAGCATGGTTGGTCCTGGACAGTCCCTGGATAGGAGACACCATAGTGCTCACTAAGCTAAGGACCCTGGGACTAAACGCCTCCCTCTGCAACTGCATCCTGGACTTCCTGACGGGCCGCCCCCAGGTGGTGAGGATTGGCAACAACATATCCACCACGCTGATCTTCAACACAGGTTCAGTCCCCTCCTGAACTCCCTTTTCAGCCACGACTGTGTGGCCAAGCACAACTCCAACACCCTTAAGTTTGCTGACGATACAACGGTGGTAGGCCTGATCACCCACAATGATGAGAAAGCCTATAGGGAGGAGGCCAAAAACCTGGCAATGTGGTGCCAGGACAACAACCTCAACTTCACCAAGACAAAGGAGCTGATCGTGGACTACAGGAAACTGAGCACACCCCCATTCACATCAACAGGGCTGTAGTGGAGCGGGTTGAGAGCTTCAAGTTGCTCGGTGTCCACATCACTAAAGATCTATCCTGGTCCACACACACCAACACAGTCGTGAAGAGGGCACGACAATGCCTCTTCCCCCTCAGGAGGCTGAAAAGATTTGGCATTAGCCTTCAGATCTTCAAAAAGCTTTACAGCTGCACCATTGAGAGCATCTTGACTGGCTGTATCACTGCTTGGTATGGCAACTGCTTGGTATCCGACCGCAAGGCACTACAGAGGGTAATGCGTATGGCCCAGTACATCACTGGGGCCAAACTCCCTGCCATCGAGGGCCTCTATACCAGGTGGTATCAGAGGAAGTCCCTACAAATTGTCAAACACTACTGCTACATAGACTGTTCTCTCTGCTGCCACATGGCAAGCGCTACTGATGCACCAAGTCTGGAACCAACAGGACCCTGAACAGCTTCTACCCCCAAGCTAAACAAGACTGTTCTTTCTCCTAATGCACAGCAAGTGGTACCGATGCACCAAGTCTGGAACCAACAGGACCCCGAGAACAGCTTCTACCCCCAAGCTAAACAAGACTGTTCTTTCTCCTAATGCACAGCAAGTGGTACCGATGCACCAAGTCTGGAACCAACAGGACCCTGAACAGCTTCTACCTTCAAGCTAAACAAGACTGTTCTTTCTCCTAATGCACAGCAAGTGGTACCGATGCACCAAGTCTGGAACCAACAGGACCCTGAACAGCTTCTACCTTCAAGCTAAACAAGACTGTTCTTTCTCCTAATGCACAGCAAGTGGTACCGATGCACCAAGTCTGGAACCAACAGGACTCTGAACAGCTTCTACCTTCAAGCCATCAGATTGTTAGTCCGGGTAGCTATTGGTTAACTATTTAACTATCTGCATTGACCCTTTTTGCAATAACTTTTTTTTACTCATCACATACGCTGCTGCTACTGTTTATTATCTATCCTGTTACCTAGTCACTTTATCCCTACCTATATGTACATATCTACCTCGACTACCTAGTACCCCTGCACACTGACTCGGTACTGGTACCCCGTGTATATAGCCTAGTTATCGTTACTCATTGACTTGGTACTGGTACCCTGTGTATATAGCCTAGTTATCATTACTCATTGACTTGGTACTGGTACCCTGTGTATATAGCCTAGTTATCATTACTCATTGACTTGGTACTGGTACCCTGTGTATATAGCCTAGTTATCGTTACTCATTGACATGGTACTGGTACCCTGTGTATATAGCCTAGTTATCATTACTCATTGACTTGGTACTGGTACCCTGTGTATATAGCCTAGTTACCATTACTCATTGACATGGTACTGGTACCCTGTGTATATAGCCTAGTTATCATTACTCATTGTGTATTTATTATTACTTTTATTATTGTATGTTATTACTTTTCTATAATTATTCTATTTTCTCTCTCTGCATTGTTGGGAAGGGCCCATAAGTAAGCATTTCACTGTTAGTCTACACCTGTTTACGAAGCATGTGACGAATAGAATTTGATTTGATTATTCCCATAGATTATAATGTAGTAGTGCTCTATGTAGGGGATAGGGAGCCATTTTGGAGGAAATAAATGTATAACGTAGACTTGACTTGAGTAAAGTCCCAAACTGCACCCTATTACCTATATAGTTCACTACTTTAGACCAGGGCCCATTAGGTAGTGCACTATATAGTTCACTACTTTAGACCAGGGCCCATTAAGTAGTGCACTATATAGTGAATAGGGTGTCAAATGGGACACTCACTTGATTCTCATATGCAGTTTACCCACAATTCCCTTTTGTCTATTTACAAACGCATAAATATATACACTATTGCCCACAAGTAGGCGTCATTTGTCCGTCCAAACAATTATAAAAAAAATAAACAATCATAACACACAATAAAATAACTTGTACACAAATAAAATGTAGATAATTTTTTTCTAAAACAAACCTTACATGAATATTAATATTCCTTTGGAGTGTGTTGATCTGGAGCAGTAATGGTGGTGTGGAGTAGAACCCTGGGGGGAATGGAGCCTTAAGGGAGTAGAGCCGCTGTGGAGTGGAACCCTCCGGACAGTAGAGCCCTAGGTGGAGTAGAACCCTCAGGACAGTAGAGCCCTAGGTGGATTAGAACCCTCAGGACAGTAGAACCCTAGGTGGAGTAGAACCCTCAGGACAGTAGAACCCTAGGTGGAGTAGAACCCTCAGGACAGTAGAGACCTAGGTGGAGTAGAACCCTCAGGACAGTAGTAGCCCTATGTGGAGTGGAACCCTCAGGACAGTAGAGCCCTAGGTGGAGTAGAACCCTTAGGACAGTAGAGCCCTAGGTGGAGTAGAACCCTCAGGACAGTAGAGCCCTAGGTGGAGTAGAACCCTCAGGACAGTAGAGCCCTAGGTGGAATAGAACCCTCAGGACAGTAGAGCCCTAGGTGGAGTAGAACCCTCAGGACAGTAGAACCCTAGGTGGAGTAGAACCCTCAGGACAGTAGAACCCTAGGTGAAGTAAAATCCTCAGGACAGTAGAACCCTAGGTGGAGTAGAACCCTCAGGACAGTAGAGCCCTAGGTGTAGTAGAACCCTCAGGACAGTAGAGCCCTAGGTGGAATAGAACACTCAGGACAGTAGAGCCCTAGGTGGAGTAGAACCCTCAGGACAGTAGAGCCCTAGGTGGAGTAGAACCCTCAGGACAGTAGAGCCCTAGGTGGAGTAGAACCCTCAGGACAGTAGAGCCCTAGGTGGAGTAGAACCCTCGGGACAGTAGAGCCCTAGGGGGAATAGAGCCCTTGGGGAGTAGAGCCCTCGGGAGAGTAGAGCCCTCACCCTCAGAGGAGCTGAGCCCAGTAGAATAGAGCCTTCAGAATAGTAGAGCCCTAGGCGAGTAGACTTCTCAGACAGTAGAACCCTGAGTGTCTTTAGTCAGGTGACGCTTCTCTAGCGCGTAGCCAGGTCCTGGGGGCAGGGCAAGGTCAGGTCAGAGGCCCGCTTCACATCCTCTACACTCCTGGAGAGCTACTGGGTGTACAGGCTGTTATAGCTCTCCAGGAGGAAGGTTGGCCACCCCTTCTCTACACTAACATTCAAACCAAATGAAAATGAGAAAAGAGAGACGATCCCAGGTTTGTTGTCACCTAAGACTCTAGGACACAGAGTATTGACTTAGGACTCGGAGACCTACTCTGAGAGTGCTGAGTTAGGACTCAGGGGCCTGCTCTGAGAGTGCTGAGTTAGGACTCAGGGGCCTGCTCTGAGAGGGAGTTGAGCAGGTTCTTGTAGGCGGGGGAGTTCATGTATCGGGGGTAGGAGTCTCTTTGCATCAGCGTGTAGATCTGCACCTGAGCATCAACGAAGGTCTGGGACGACGGCTCCAACATGTTCTTGTTGATCACCTCCCGAACACGTGAGTCCAGACTCACCTGGGGAAACACAGCATGGAGAGACTAGATACCGTAATTTCCGGACTATTAAGCCGCACCCACTGAATTTTTTTTAATTAATTTTTTTGAACATAAATAAGCCGCACATGTCTATAAGCCGCAGGTGCCTACCGGTACATTGAAACAAATTAACTTTACACAGGCTTTAACGAAACACGGCTTGTAACAAAAATAAATAGGCTTTAACGAAACACGGCTTGTAACAAAAATAAATAGGCTTTAACGAAACACGGCTTGTAACAAAAAATAAAAAATGAGCAGTAAGCTTTAGTTGTCTTTTTGCACTGAGTCAATTCCTCACGCTGCTGTTTCCAACGTCTTATCATCGACTCATTAACTCCCGTGCAGCAGCTCTATTTCCTTTTCCAACAGCCAGATCAATTGAAAGCTGCATCATATGCATTTCTCCGTGTCTTTGCCATGAGGAGGGTGACAAAATGACTACCGTAATCAGAATGATGGGAAGTTTTAGAGCGCTCGATTTAATCTAAACAGTAAACAAAAACGTTGTTTGACCTTAACATGTTCGGCAATTTCATTGGTCTAATGAAAGCTTCATGCCGCCAAAAAACTGAGCACGTCACAGAATGTGTTTTAAAAAAAATTAAAAATTGAAAGCGGGAAAAATCCATATATTAGCCGCGTCATTGTTTAACCTCTTACATCTAGATGTTCCGCTAGCGGAACACCTGCTCCAATATCCAATGATAGGCGTGGCGCGAATTACAAATTCCTCAAAAATACAAAAACTTCAATTTTTCAATTTTTCAAACATATGACTATTTCACAGCATTTTAAAGACAAGACTCTCCTTTATCTAACCACACTGTCCGATTTCAAAAAGGCTTTACAACGAAAGCAAAACATTAGATTATGTCAGCAGAGTACCCAGCCAGAAATAATCAGACGATAAACGTTCACAAAAAACATAACAATTATTTTAAGAATTATAGATACAGAACTCCTCTATGCACTCGATATGTACGATTTTAAAATAGCTTTTCGGTGAAAGCACATTTTGCAATATTCTCAGTACATAGCCCAGCCATCACGGCTAGCCATTTAGACACCGACCAAGTTTAGCCCTGATCAAACTCCGATTTACTATTACAAAAGTTTCATTACCTTTGTTGTCTTCGTCAGAATGCACTTCCAAGACTGCTACTTCAATAACAAATGTTGGTTTGGTCCAAAATAATCCATCGTTATATCCAAATTGCGGCGTTTTGTTCGTGCGTTCCAAGACACTATCCGAAATGGTAAATCAGGGTCGCGAGCATGGCGCAATTCGTAACAAAAGATTTCTAAATATTCCATTACCGTACTTCGAAGCATGTCAACCGCTGTTTAAAATCCATTTTTATGCCATTTTTTCGTAAAAAAGCGATAATATTCCGACCGGGAATCTCCGTTTAGCTAAACAGAGGAAAGAAAACAAAGCTTTCGGTCGACGCGGGCACGCGCCTGAGTCTCACAGTACTGTAACCAGCCATTATCCAAACGCGCTACTTTGTTTCAGCCAGAGCCTGCAAAGCCACGATTCAGCATTTTGCCGCCTTCTGAGAGTCCATGTGAGCCGTAGGAAGTGTCACGTAAGAGCAGAGATCCCCTGTAATAGATAGAGATAATCAACAAGGCCAAGAAATGGTCAGACAGGGTACTTCCTGTACAGAATCTTCTCAGGTTTTGGCCTGCCAAATGAGTTCTGTTATACTCACAGACACCATTCAAACAGTTTTAGAAACTTTGGAGTGTTTTCTATCCAAAGCTAATAATTATATGCATATTCTAGTTTCTGGGCAGGAGTACTAATCAGATTAAATCGGGTACGTTTTTTATCCGTCCGTGAAAATACTGCCCCCTAGCCATAACAGGTTTAGCCGCGGGGTTCAAAGCGTGGGAAAAAAGTTGCGGCTTACAGTCCGGAATTTACGGTACATATAATATCACATGAAGAAGGAGGAGGAGAAGTCTTACTCACCTCTTTGGGTGAGAGGATAGAGATGTAGTCCTCGTAGATGACCCGTGCCTTCTCCTCAATGGAGGTCTTGTTGGTTTCCTTGGTGAACTCCTCACAAGCCAGCCAGAACAACATGTTCTCCTCACTAAACTCTGTACACAGGAACAACCTAAACGCCACTCGGCCAGCAGCGCACGACATCAGTCGGTCAAACGACTGGGCCCAGGAACGGACCTCCTCCAGAGTGGGAGGGGGGCTGCAGAGAACACATACCAATCAGAGAACAACAGCGGGCACAAGACAGCGCCAGACGTACAGGGGCCGACCCAGCTTCACCAACACCAGGTATGGCACTAACACACTGGACTTACAGGGTCTGACCCAGCTTCACCAACACCAGGTATGGCACTAACACACTGCTAACCATTAAGCCCTTGATCAGTTATCCAATGTACTAACGCAGGGCTACAAACTTGGACTGGAGGTGAGTAACTCAACAGAACTCATCTTTCACATTCTCTCCACAGGAATACTGCTGTGACTAACCTGTCCTCGCAGTCGGCCGTCCCCTCAGCTTTGAGGTCGTAGGACGCCCGCCGGTTCCTCTCCTCACGCTCCTCGTTCCTACAGGAGAGAACGGTGGGCAACAGGACAGAGATCAGACTAGTAGTCAGGAGGTTATACATGTCTTCACTGACCCTATCAACCTCATAATGACCCACATCAAGTCAACTGTGTAGATGCTGTGTGATGTGTGATGTTGTACTATAGGGTACTGTACTATAGGGTGCTGTACTGTAGGGTGATGATCTGTAGGGTGATGTTCTGTAGGGTGCTGTATAGATGAAGGGTGATGTAATGTAGGGTGCTGTGTGATGTAGGGTGCTGTGTGATGTAGGGTGATGTGTGATGAAGGGTGCTGTGTGATGAAGGGTGATGTGTGATGAAGGGTGATGTGTGATGAAGGGTGCTGTGTGATGAAGGGTGCTGTGTGATGTAGGGTGCTGTGTGATGAAGGGTGCTGTGTGATGTAGGGTGCTGTGTGATGAAGGGTGCTGTGTGATGAAGGGTGCTGTGTGATGTAGGGTGCTGTGTGGAGCCATGCTGGGTGTGTGATGTAGGGTGCTGTGTGATGTAGGGTGCTGTGTGATGTAGGGTGCTGTGTGATGAATGGTGCTGTGTGATGAATGGTGCTGTGTGATGAAGGGTGATGTTTTGATGAAGGGTGCTGTGTGGAGCCATGCTGGGTGTGTGATACACTACTAGAATTGCATGACAGTGTGCGTCCCAAATGGCACCCTATTCCCCATAGGATTTTAATCAAAAGCAGTGCACTATAAAGGGAATAGGGTGCTATTTGGGATGAATCCATACAGTTCGTACCAGGAACAGCTACAGCAGCAGCACCAGCAGAAACAACAGGCGTTGTTCCCTCTCTGGTTCCCCTGGTTCTGGTTCCCCTGGTTCTGGTTCCCCTGGTTCTGGTTCCCCTGGTTCTGGCTCCCCTGGTTCTGGCTCTGGTTAGGGTCCTGCTGGGTCGGTGCCGTGCCAACCGCCATCGACTCCTGCTGCACCGACATCTGCCGCTTTCGCATCTCCATACGCTCTGATCCCATTGGCTGGAGGGACACAGAGATACAGAGGGTTAGATCCCATGGGCTGGAGGGACACAGAGATACAGAGGGTTAGATCCCATGGCCTGGAGGGACACAGAGATACAGAGGGTTAGATCCCATGGCCTGGAGGGACACAGAGAGACAGAGGGTTAGATCCCATGGCCTGGAGGGACACAGAGATACAGAGGGTTAGATCCCATGGCCTGGAGGGACACACATGGTTAGAACCCGTTGTCTGGAGGGACAGAGACACAGTGTTAGATCCCATTGGCTGGAGGACAGAGACAGAGAGGGTTAGATCCCATTGGCTAGAGGGACACACAGAGCAGTGGGACAGACAGACAGACAGACAGACAGACAGACAGACAGACAGACAGACAGACAGACAGACAGACAGACAGACAGACAGACAGACAGACAGACAGACAGACAGACAGACAGACAGACAGACAGACAGACAGACAGACAGACAGACAGACAGACAGACAGACAGACAGACAGACAGACAGACAGACAGACAGACAGGGCTGATTCCATGGGGCTAAGGACAGACAGACAGAGGAGGAACGCTGCTGCATAATATTGTAATAACAGTCATGTGATGACATGCAAATGAGCTAAGACTAGGTTTATATTATACAGTATTAATCTTTAAAACAGCATCAGTAATACTACAACCAATCTGGCCCTGCAATATGTGTAACACAAAGCTAGAGCTCCATCAGTGCTCTACTGTATGGTCCTGATAATGTCGCTAGAGCATCTACGGACAGTTCCTTGGACTTCATGGCATAGTTTCTGCTATGACATGCTCTGTTGGGACCCTAGCGTGGACTCCAACAGTATTGGGACAGTGAGACGTGATGTTTTGGCTCTGTACTCCAGCACTTTGGATTTGAAATGATGCAATGACTATGAGGACAAAGGGCAGACTGTCAACTATAATATTGAGGATATTTTCATCCATATTGGGTGAACCGTTTCGAAATTACAGAACCTTTTGTACGTATTGGCTCCATTTTAGGGGACCAAAAGTATTGGGACAAATTCACTTATGTCTATTAAAGTAGTAAAACGTTAAGTATTTGGTCCCATATTCATAGCAAAGGGTGACTACATCAAGCTCGTGACTCTATGCATTTGTTGGATGTATTTGCTGTTTGTTTAGGTTGTGTTTGAGATTATTTTGTGCCCAATAGAAATGAATGGGAAATACACTGAACTAAAATATAAACGCAACATGCAAAGTGTTGGTCCCCAGATCGCAGAAATGTTCCATACACACAAAGATTATTTCTCTCAAATGTTGGGCACAAATTTGTTTCCATCTCTGCTAGTGAGCGTTTCTCCTTGACCAAGATAATCCATCCACCTGACAGGTGTGGCATATCAAGAAACTGATTAAACAGCATGAACATGACACAGGTGCACCTTGTGCTGAGGACAATAAAAGGCCATTAAATTGTGCCACAGATGTCTCAAGTTTCGAGGGATCGTGCAAGTGGCATGCTGACTGCAGGAATGTCCACCAGAGCTGTTGCCAGAGACTTAAATGATCATTTCTCTGCCACAAGCCGCCTCAATGTCGTTTTTAAAAATGTGGCAGTACTTCCAACCAACCTCACAACTGCAGACCATGTGTATGACGTTGTGTGGAACAGCAGTTTCCTGTCAGCGTTGTGAACAGAGTGCCGCATGGTGGCGGTGGGGTTATGGTATGGGCAGGCATAAGCTACAGACAATGAACCCAACTGCATTTTATCGATGGCAATTTGAATGAGGCCCATTGTGAAATCCATAGATTGTTTTATTTAACCTTGATTTCACTTGGCATGTCAGTTACGAACAATTTCTTATTTACAATGACGGCCTACCCCAGCCAAACCCTCCCCTAACCTGGACAACGCACTATGGGACTCCCGATCACGGTCGGTTGTGATACAGCCTGGGATCAAACCAGGGTCTGTAGTGTCACCTATAGCACTGAGATGCAGGGCCTTAGACCGCTGCGCCACTCGGGAGCTAAACTACAACCTAATTAATGAATTTATATCAATTGACTGATTTCCTAATTTGAACTGTAAAATCAATGAAATTGTTGCATGTTGCATTTTATATTTTAGTTCAGTATAATATATTGTAATTTTGGAGTCACCTTTATTGTTTGAGTTTAGTTTGAGTTTATTTTATTTTTACAGGGACAGTGCACATTAATCAACGTTTCAGTAAAAGTGCCGGTTTTAGCCAGCCGGCTAATTTTCAACCGCAGTCCCTGGGCAGGTTATTAAAAACAATTACAATATAGACAATCATTGAACAGTGAGCACACGCAGAGTAACATAGGACAAGCAAGACATAGCATACAGACAGAGCAACATAGGACAAGCAAGATGTAGCATACAGACAGAGCAACATAGAACAAAAAGCAACAAGACAAAATCCATAAAAACAAAGTGTTTCCACACCTCACAAGCTACAGACAACAGACAACATGGAAAGCGGCAATACACAGCTAGGGATTATGTTCACAAGTCTGATTGACCTTTAGCCATGTCTTCATGCATTTTGTGAAAGTGTGATATGTGGTGCAGTTATGTGTGTCTGATGGCAGTGTATTCCAGACATGGGAAGCTCTCACAGAGAAAGCAGATTTACTAAAGGTGCTTTTCCTTAAGGGAACTATACAGTCACCTCTCATGGCAGACCTTGTGGATCTGCTGCCATATGTTTGGGTTTTCTGTTTTACAAAAATACTGAGTGGAGGGGGAGCTAGGGTTAGGGTTAGGGTTAGGGTCTTGAATACAAGACATGCGTCGGTGTATTGCACAAGATTTTTCCAACTCAGGAGCTCATGCTTTCTGAGGATGTAACAGTGATGATGGCTATTGGGCTTTCTATCGAGCACTTTGAGAGCTTGTTTGTAGACAGACTGAATAGGTTTTAATGTTGTATAGCAAGCTTGGGTCCAACTAGTCAAGCAGTATGTTAAGTGGGGGAGTATCATCGATTTGAAATACAGTTTTGCTACCTCTGTGGTCAAACAATTTCGTATAAATTGTAAATAAGAGTATAATGTTTCTAAACATGTACACTATGTACATTAATGTGGATGCTACCATGGTTACGGATAATACATTAATCCTGAATAATGATGAGTGAGAAAGTTACAGATGCACAAATATCATACCCCCAAGACATGCTAACATCTCACCATTACAATAACAGGAGAGGTTAGCATTTTATGTCATACCCCCAAGACATGCTAACCTCTCACCATTACAATAACAGGGGAGGTTAGCATTTAATATCATACCCCCAAGACATGCTAACCTCCCACCATAACAATAACAGGGGAGGTTAGCATTTTATATCATACCCCCAAGACATGCTAACCTCTCACCATTACAATAACAGGGGAGGTTAGCATTTTATATCATACCCCCAAGACATGCTAACCTCTCACCATTACTATACCAGGGGAGGTTAGCATTTTATATCATACCCCCAAGACATGCTAACCTCTCACCATTACAGTAACAGCGGAGGTTAGCATTTTATATCATACCCCCAAGACATGCTAACCTCTCACCATTACAATAACAGGGGAGGTTAGCATTTTATATCATACCCCCAAGACATGCTAACCTCCCACCATTACAATAACAGGGGAGGTTAGCATTTTATATCATACCCCCAAGACATGCTAACCTCCCACCATTACAATAACAGGGGAGGTTAGCATTTTATATCATACCCCCAAGACATGCTAACCTCTCAATATTACAATAACAGGGGAGGTTAGCATTTTATATCATACCCCCAAGACATGCTAACCTCTCACCATTACTATACCAGGGGAGGTTAGCATTTTATATCATACCCCCAAGACATGCTAACCTCTCACCATTACAATAACAGGGGAGGTTAGCATTTTATATCATACCCCCAAGACATGCTAACCTCTCACCATTACAATAACAGGAGAGGTTAGCATTTTATATCATACCCCCAAGACATGCTAACCTCTCACCATTATTATAACAGGGGAGATTAGCATTTTATATCATACCCCCAAGACATGCTAACCTTTCACCATTACTATACCAGGGGAGGTTAGCATTTTTTTGGGGGGGGTATGATATTTGTGTGTCTAACTTTCTCACTCATCATTATTCAGGATTAATGTATTATCCATTATCATGGTAGTATTCACATTAATGTAGAAGTGTATAGAAACGTTTTCTATTCTTATTTACAATAAAAGTGACTCCAAAATGACACAATACATTATTTACCATTAATTTCTATTGGTCACAAAATAATCTAAACAACCTAAACAAACAGCAAATGCATCCAACAAATTTGTAGTCACAAGCTTGATGTAGTCATTGGGTGCTAGGAATATGGGACCAAATACTCAACTTGAGTCATTGTATCATTTCAAAGTGCTGGAGTACAGAGGCAAAACAACTAAACATGTGTCCTTGTCTCAAGCTCACTGTATATAGACTGGTGTGTTTCTTTCTAAATCATGTATCTAAATCATGTACCTCCAATCATGTTTTAGTGATGTCTCAAGGACGATCAAAGAAAATTTGACGCACCGGAGTTCAATTTAGAGTGTCATAGCAAAGGGGTGTGAATACATATTAGATATTTCTGTATTTTATTTTCAATACATTTGCTAAAATTTCTAAATACATGTTTTCACTTTGTCATTATGGGGTATTGTGTATAGATGAGTGAGAGAAAACAAATGTTTAACCCTTTCATGCTTTAGTTCCATTATCTCTAACGGTCGCCTCAGCGTGAGTTAGAACGTTCTCTCCATTCCAGAATGTGATTGTTATGCAACAGTCCATTTCATCCGCAGCCTGTTTTTATTTATAGGCTGTTTTCAACTTGTCAATTTCAAATTATTTTTATTTTCTAAGAACAGTTTACATTGAGGTGTGTTCCGCCTCATTCATTCACATTAAAATGGTCCTTTTTACTTTTGCGGACCAACTCATTTTTTAGACATTTCTGACCCGGACAAAATTCCACAAACACTTCCCAATTGTTTGTGCAGTTCAAGTCTACAGACATTTTCTCATCTCCCGTCCTATACACACGTGTTCACATTTTCCCTCTGTTGCCTGCATCGCAGTCATAATTGTTTTCGTTACAAATAATAACTTTGGTTTCTATCAAAGTAAGTGCCTTATTACATTATAATAGTTTCTGCATGTCGTGTTATGTCGTTTCTACTGTAGCATAATATTTTGGTGTATATTCCTTATAATCGCGGACACGCGAGGTAACATTACTCATTTCATAACCTTTATGGTGTTATACTCAATGCTTAGATAGCTAGCTACAATGCTAATTGCGTCAGAGAAGTATTGGCTTGTTGTATTTTGAAGCTACCCTGGAAAAATTGAAAAATATCTTCTTATACCACTTGGTCGTTTTCTGAGTGCATTCCACAAAGCTGTTTATCATGTCCGCCTTATCCACTGCCCCCATTTTGAAGTTATAGTCAAGCACGCAGTCTGGTTTGATTTTTCTCTCTCCCATCAGGTGGTCCACCTTCCCTGTGGCCGACATGGTTGCTGTATGGACAGCGGAGAGGACATGGATATCTCGTTTGTCATGCCACTTTACTGCCAGCTGTTGACATTTCTTATTTTGTATAACGGGTCATTTAGGATGGCAGTAGCATTATTGATGAAATGCAGTCATCGCAGCAGAACTAAGAAGCAGTCTTGGGAAAAGAGGGTGGCAAAGAAGGGAGTTGTAAACATAGGATCTGTGCTCCAGTATTCTCTTAGGGAGTTCTTCTTTACTATCTCCATGAGAAGGACAGTCACCAGGAAGGTATACATTTCACTAATTGTGGTTGTGTCCCCCCCTCACTCCACTTCTGGCTCTCTCTTCTCCTGTAGCTCCAAGTCATAGCGATTGGTCTCTGCTATGTCTCCCACCAGCTCCTCTGTCAGAAACAACTTGAAGCACTCTGCCTCAGAGGGAAATGGGAAGGGGCGTTGCACTCCAGACTGGGACTCATCAACGCAAACAGCAGGGCCAGGAGGGGTGAAATGGCTGGCGGCCTTCCAGCTACCACAGAACTCCTGTACTTCATCCACGGTCGGTCTGCCTCCATCACCACCAGCATCTTCAAAGGGACCTGGGACTTGGTCAGTGGACAAGGGGTCCTTAGATTCAGGGTTCTCAATGGCTGGGGGGCAGCTCCTCACTGACACTGTCAGAATCTGATTCCTGACTTTCAGAGTCACACTCATTGTCAGAATTTAAAAAATCTCCAGAATTTCCGCATTTGTGAGTTGTCTCCTTTTGAAAGACATTGCTAATGCTACAGCTTAGTTCATTAGCTACAGACTTAAACAACAACACTGAATGGCTCAGAGTGTGAGGTTACGTGATTGACTGCCTGCATGCGCCATTTATATCAATAAATCACTATCAGAAAATGTTTTGTGAGGTAATTATTGATATATTTACTGTTTTATTCACATGTTTTTCAATTACCGGTGATAAATCATGCATTCCGATTCTTGCATAGATTGTAATGGGCACATAGTATGTGTGTAAAATACTTTTTTGAAGGTTGTACTGATTATGATGAGCTAAGCTAATTCCAGTTATGTGTGGAGCCATGTTTGTTGACATACAATGCATTCTGGGTTTCACTGTAATCGTCTGTCTGACCAAAGATGCTATAACAAAATGAGGTGAGTAAGGGTTCACACATTTTTTGAGAACTTCAAGAAGTGAATGGTGGGATGTGAACGATGGTAGACGACACACCCCTTCAACATGCATACTATAAACAGACCAAACTCATCTTGTCTTCTCTTATTATCTTTGGTTTCATTGAGGAAAAAAAGCATGGCTGCGCGCTGAAACAATCAATCAATCAAATGTATTTATAAAGCCCTTCTTACATCAGCTGATATCTCAAAGTGCTGTACAGAAACCCAGCCTAAACCCCAAACAGCAAGCAATAAAGAGGTAGAAGCACTAATCAACTTCGGATTACTTTCGATTTCTAGAAAGTGTTTTACTCAATTATTTTGATCAACGGTGAGCTCACCCATGATGTAATTAATTATACACAGTAATTGCTATTAGCTCATTCATATTGTAGTTTGTCAGCCGAGAGTTCGAAAATATGACGGCTTGCGTCAATCTTTCTTCAGTTAACGCTAGGACAAATGTAGCCTACATTTTTCCAGTTAGGATGATTGTGTTATGCTATAGATACTTCTGTGAATATCTGAACATTTCATCCAAAAATAAACTGCTCACATTCTGGACATAACTTTGTAAGGACTGTGTTTGTGTAAATAGTTTCTGAAAAAAGTGTGGCTCAAATGCTGATTGTTGCGTCATTCGAAACTGGCCGTTCTAAATAAGCATTCTAATCACACGGGGTGTGATCGTACGCTGCAGGGACCACTGTAGAACGATCACACCCGTGTGATGGTACGTATGAAAGGGTTAATACATTTTGAATAAAGGCTGTAACACAACAAAATGTGGAATAAGTCAAGGGGTTTGAATACTTTTTGAAAGAACTGTATATACTTTGACTTAACCTATGTACAGTTGAAGTCGGAAGTTTACATACACCTTAGCCAAATACATTTAAACTCAGTTTTTGCAATTCCTGACATTTAATCCTAGTAAAACTTCCCGACATTTGCGACCAAGCTTTAACTTCCTGACTCATGTCTTGAGATGTTTCTTCAATATATCCACATAAATTTTCCTCCTCATGATGACATCTATTTTGTGAAGTGCACCAGTCCTTCATGCAGCAAAGCACCCCCACAACATGATGCTGCCACCCCCGTGCTTCACGGTTGGGATGGTGTTCTTTGGCTTGCAAGCCTCCCCCATTTTCCTCCAAACATAACGATTGTCATTATGGCCAAACAGTTCTATTTTTGTTTCATCAGACCAGAGGACATTTCTCCAAAAGTACGATCTTTGTCTCCATGTGCAGTTGCAAACCGTAGTCAGGCTTTTTTATGGTGGTTTTGGAGCAGTGGTTTCTTCCTCGCTGAGCGGCCTTTCAGGTTATGTCGATATAGGACTCGTTTACTGTGGATTTTGATACTTTTGCACCTGTTTCCTCCAGCATCTTCACAAGGTCCTTTGCTGTGTTTCTGGGATTGATTTGCACTTTTAGCACCAAAGTACGTTCATTTCAAGGAGACAGAGCGCGTCTCCTTCCTGAGCGGTATGACAGCTGCGTGGTCCCATGGTGTTTATACGTGCATACTATTGTTTGTACAGATGCACGTGGTACCTTCAGGCGTTTGGAAATTTCTCCCAAGGATGAACCAGACTTGTGGAGGTCTACATTTTGTTTTCTGAGGTCTTGGCTGATTTCTTTAGATTTTTCCATGATGTCAAGCAAAGAGGCACTGATTTTTAAGGTAGGCCTAGATATACATCCACAGGTACACCTCCAATTGACTCAAATTATGTCAATTAGCCTAACAGAAGCTTCTAAAGCCATGACATAATTTTCTGGAATTTTCCAAGCTGTTTAAAGGCAGTCAACTCAGTCCATGTAAACTTGTGACCCACTGGAATTGTGATACAGTGAATTATAAGTGAAATAATCTGTCTGTAAACAATTGTTGGAAAAATTACTTGTGTCATGCACAATGTAGATGTCCTAACCGACTTGCCAAAACTATAGTTTGTTAACAAGACATTTGTGCAGTGGTTGAAAAACGAGTTTTAATGACTCCAACCTAAGTGTATGTAAACATCTGACTTCAACTGTATATGTTGAAAATTCCACATAGAAACGTTACATATCTTTTTCATCCTATCTTCAATATACTGTATATTGGGGTGGTTGAAATTGTAGAATTTTATATTTGATTAGATCTTGTTTCAATGTCATGCCATCAACCTAAATAAAGAGGCATATTGAAATAAAATATGAAGCCACAGTCATTTCTGAACAGTGACTCCTACTGGTATATGAGGGGTAATGCACTTCACTGAGAACACGTCTACCATCCAGATGAACTCCCTCTACAGATTCTGCTTGGCTTCGGAAACAAGCTGTGTACATTTCAGCGGACCTATCATGCCAACACATTTAGACATTGGTCGGCCTCCATACTCATTTGTGTAAACTACCTAAATAACATTGAATAGTTGAAAGGAACTTCTTTAACTTTTCTTACACAGGCTGTATGTGAAAGTACATTCAGAGTGAGGTTGGGTTTATGTAGGCTACATTGACATGTGATTTGCCCAACACCATCATTTCAACGTGAAGCTAGATATACTATCATTCATCCATGGTTGATTGAATCTTTGGAAGCTTATAAGTCGTTATCATTCGCCCTATATATAGGATGACAAAGTCATGATATTAATAATACACTTTCCTTTGGATATTGTCTTGTATATTAAGGATGGTTGGTTGATTTCAAATGTAATCTACAAGTTTTTAATATGTTGGATTCACATCTCCATCTCAACCAAAAATCTAAGTTAAAGACTACATCAAATCAAACTTTATTTGAAGTGCATTTAAAGTTTGATTTGCGCAACATGATGGTGTTTGGCAAATCAGATGTCAATGTAGCCTACATAAACCCAACCCCGGCTAACAACAAACATTCCCCCAACTTTAGAGAACGTTCCCTTAAGAGACTCATTAGATCATTAACTAAGGTTTTCATATGAATGTTCCCATGATATGCAAGGAATGTTTTCAAAAAAACATTTCCTTAATATCAAGCAGAACTTACCCAGAACATACTAATATATTAATGTTCTGGACATGTTTCATTGGAACGTTGCAAGAACATTTGTGTCCAAAGAAAAAATCCGTACACATCACATTACCGAGCCAATCAAGGCCCTGATTGGTGAACCACTGATCCAGTCATAGCTCTTTGTCTGTTGGCAAGGTTAGGGATACTCTCACAGTGTTTTAACATAGTGTTTTAGCATAGTGTTTTAGCATAGTGTTTTAACATAGTGTTTTAGCATAGTCTTTTAACATTGTGTTTTAGCATAGTGTTTTAGCATAGTGCTTAAAAATAGTGTTTTAACATAGTGTTTTAGCATAGTGTTTTAACATAGTGTTTTAGCATAGTGTTTTAGCATAGTGTTTTAGCATAGTGTTTTAACAGTGTTTTAACATAGTATTTAAAAATAGTGTTTTAACATAGTATTTAAAAATAGTGTTTTAGCATAGTGTTTTAGCATAGTGTTTTAACATAGTGTTTAAAAATAGTGTTTTAACATAGTATTTAAAAATAGTGTTTTAACATAGTATTTAAAAATAGTGTTTTAGCATAGTGTTTTAACATAGTATTTAAAAAAAGTGTTTTAGCATAGTGTTTTAACATAGTGTTTAAAAATAGTGTTTTAGCATAGTGTTTTAGCATAGTGTTTTAACATAGTGTTTAAAATAGTGTTTTAACATAGTGTTTTAACATTGTGTTTTAGCATAGTGTTTTAACATAGTGTTTTAGCATAGTGTTTTAACATAGTGTTTTAACATAGTGTTTTAACATAGTATTTAAAAATAGTGTTTTAGCATAGTGTTTTAACATAGTGTTTTAGCATAGTGTTTTAACATAGTGTTTTAGCATAGTGTTTTAACATAGTGTTTTAGCATAGTGTTTTAACATAGTGTTTTAGCATAGTGTTTTAGCATAGTGTTTTTAACATAGTGTTTTTAACACAGCATTTTTAACACAGTGTTTTTAACATATAGTGCTTTTAACATATAGTGTTTTAACATAGTGCTTTTAACATATAGTGTTTTTAACATATATTGCTTTTAACATATAGTGTTTTTAACATAGTGCTTTTAACAGTGTTTTTAACATATGGTGTTTTAAACATAGTGTTTTTAACTTTGTGTTTTTAACATATAGTGTTCTAAACATATAGTGTCTTTAACATAGTGCTTTTAACATAGTGTTTTTAACATATAGTGTTTTTAACATTGTTTTTTTAACACAGTGTTTTAAACACAGTGTTTTAACATATGGTGTTGTAACATAGTGTTTTTAAAACACTGTTTTTAACATAGTGTTTTAACATTGAATTTTAACATAGCGTTTTAACAGCGGTTTTAACATTTAACATAGTGTTTTTAACATATTGTTTTAAACACAGCGTTTTTAACATAGCGTTTTTAACATAGTGTTTTAGCATTGTGTTTTTAACATAGTGTTTTTAACATATAGTGTTTTTAACATAGCATTTTTAACATAGTGTTTTTAATATAGTGTTTTTAACAGTGTTTTTAACACAGTGTTTTAAACATAGTGTTTAACATACTGTTTAACGTAGTGTTTTTAACACAGCGTTTTAACATACTGTTTAACATAGTGTTTTAACATAGTTAAAGTAGTGTTTTTAACATAGTATTTAAAAATAGTGTTTTAACATAGTATTTAAAAATAGTGTTTTAGCATAGTGTTTTAGCATAGTGTTTTAACATAGTGTTTAAAAATAGTGTTTTAACATAGTATTTAAAAATAGTGTTTTAACATAGTATTTAAAAATAGTGTTTTAGCATAGTGTTTTAACATAGTATTTAAAAATAGTGTTTTAGCATAGTGTTTTAACATAGTGTTTAAAAATAGTGTTTTAGCATAGTGTTTTAGCATAGTGTTTTAACATAGTGTTTAAAATAGTGTTTTAACATAGTGTTTTAACATTGTGTTTTAGCATAGTGTTTTAACATAGTGTTTTAGCATAGTGTTTTAACATAGTGTTTTAACATAGTGTTTTAACATAGTATTTAAAAATAGTGTTTTAGCATAGTGTTTTAACATAGTGTTTTAGCATAGTGTTTTAACATAGTGTTTTAGCATAGTGTTTTAACATAGTGTTTTAGCATAGTGTTTTAACATAGTGTTTTAGCATAGTGTTTTAGCATAGTGTTTTTAACATAGTGTTTTTAACACAGCATTTTTAACACAGTGTTTTTAACATATAGTGCTTTTAACATATAGTGTTTTAACATAGTGCTTTTAACATATAGTGTTTTTAACATATATTGCTTTTAACATATAGTGTTTTTAACATAGTGCTTTTAACAGTGTTTTTAACATATGGTGTTTTAAACATAGTGTTTTTAACTTTGTGTTTTTAACATATAGTGTTCTAAACATATAGTGTCTTTAACATAGTGCTTTTAACATAGTGTTTTTAACATATAGTGTTTTTAACATTGTTTTTTTAACACAGTGTTTTAAACACAGTGTTTTAACATATGGTGTTGTAACATAGTGTTTTTAAAACACTGTTTTTAACATAGTGTTTTAACATTGAATTTTAACATAGCGTTTTAACAGCGGTTTTAACATTTAACATAGTGTTTTTAACATATTGTTTTAAACACAGCGTTTTTAACATAGCGTTTTTAACATAGTGTTTTAGCATTGTGTTTTTAACATAGTGTTTTTAACATATAGTGTTTTTAACATAGCATTTTTAACATAGTGTTTTTAATATAGTGTTTTTAACAGTGTTTTTAACACAGTGTTTTAAACATAGTGTTTAACATACTGTTTAACGTAGTGTTTTTAACACAGCGTTTTAACATACTGTTTAACATAGTGTTTTAACATAGTTAAAGTAGTGTTTTTAACACAGTGTTTTAACATACTGTTTTTAACATACATGATTACATTGTGGATGTTCATTTATACAGTAATTATTATTCAACATGTCCTCACCTGGGATTTGAACTCCCAACGTTGGTTCACGGTACTCAGATGTCCGTTTCAGGTATTAGTTAATCTGACTATTCTCATCATTGATTTGATCCATTTATTTCATCAATTGAAGGGCTTTCTGTATAGTTGTCTAATGTTGGTGGAGCATGTGAACCTGTTTTAATGTTACTCCTTAATCACCATGAGTGTACTTTTAACAGAGCTGAGACTGACTTCAAAATGCATTTACCCTATTGATTACACCTATCAGGTTGTTTCAGATCTACACAAGTACCTAGGGAGGAGGGGGTAGGGTTTATTCAGGACAGGGCCTCACTATACATATCCCTTATCGGGACAGTTTTTAGGGTGTTGGTGGCCTTGGTTTGTGACCCACTAGAGGAGGCACCCTGCTCTCAATATGTTAATGTCATTATTGCCATTTAGATTGTTTATATGGAACTTTCATTAGAACACTTAGAATTATGATTTATTCATCTTTGTTTATTACCATAACGTGTATAGAATTCTCCTCTTTCACACATTTCTTTAACTTTGGCTACCAGCTTTGTGCCTTTGACCTGCACATGCTTTTTCAGGTTTGATGTGGTGTTTCTGGACCAAGAGATCAATGCTGCCTTTGAAGACTTTGCATTTGACTCAAATGTTGTTCTCTTTCTCCTCGATTAACTCAAAATAATGGGAGCATTTCCACAAAGAAAAGGTTCAGATGGGTAACACAGCAGCCATTTATCTTTGATTTTCAGCTTTACGATAGCCTATTCGAAACGAGTTAGCCTTCATTAATTCAGTTAGCATGAGACATGGCTCTAAGAAATGCCTTCAGGAAGTATTCATACCCCTTGAATTATTTCCACATTTTATTGTGTATCAGCCTGAATTCTAAATATATATATTTTTCTCTCCCATCTACACACAATAATCCATAATGACAAAGTGAAAACATGATTTTAGAAATGCAAATGTATTGAAAATTAAATCATTTACATAAGTATTCATACCCCTAAGTCAACACTTTGTAGATGCACCATTGGCAGCGATTACAGCTGTTAGTATCTAAGAGCTTTCCACACCTGGATTGTGCAAAATTTGCCCATTATCCTTTTCAAAATTCTTCAAGCTCTGTCAAATTGGTTGTTGATCATTGCTAGACAACCATTTTCAGGTCTTGCCGTAGATTTAAATCAAAACTGTAACTCGGCCACTCAGGAACTCAGGAACAGCCCCCAGTTGTGCCCTGGACACCATATGTGAATTTATCGCCCCACATCGGTCTTCAGAGTTCGTGCTACTAGGTGACCTAAACTGGGATATGCTTAACACCCCAGCTGCCCTACAATCTAAGCTAGATGCCCTCAATCTCACACAAATCATCAAGGAACCTAACAGGTACAACTCTAAATCCATAACCATGGGCACCCTCTTAGATATCATCCTGACCAACCTGTCCTCTAAATACCTCTGCTGTCTTCAACCAGGATCTCAGCGATCACTGCCTCATTGCCTGCGTGCGTACTGGGTCCATAGTCAAACGACCACTCCTCATCACTGTAAAACGCTCCCTAAACACTTCAGCGAGCAGGCCTTTCTAATTGACCTTGCCCGGGTATCCTGGAAGGATATTGACCTCAACCCATCACTAGAGGATGCCTGGTCGTTCTTCAAAAGTGCTTTCCTCTCCATCTTAAATAAGCATGCCCCTTTAAAAAAAATGCAGAACTAATAACAGATATAGCCCTTGGTTCACCCCAGACTTGACTGCCCTTGACCAGCACAAAAACATCCTGTGGCATTCTGCATTAGCATCGAATATGCAACTTTTCAGGGAAGTCAGGAACCAATTTACTCAGTCAGTTTGGAAAGCTAAGGCTAGCTTTTTCAAACATAAATTTGCTTCTTGTAGCACTAATTCCAAAAAGTTTTGGGACACTGTAAAGTCCATGGAGAATAAGAGCACCTCCTCCCAGCTGCCCACTGCACTGAGGCTAGGAAACATTGTCACCACCGATAAATCCACGATAATCTTTAATTTCAATAAGCATTTTGCCACGGCTGGCCATGCTTTCCACCTAGCTACCCCTACCCTGGCCAACATCTCAGCATCCCCCGCAGCAACTGGCCTAAGCTCTACCCCCCGCTTCTCCTTCACTCAAATCCAGACAGCTGATGTTCTGAAAGAGCTGCAAAATCTGGATCCCTACAAATCAGCTGGGCTAGACTTTCTGGACCCTCTCTTTCTAAAATTATCTGCCAAAATTTTGCAACCCCTATTACTAGCCTATTCAAACTCTCTTTCATATCGTCTGAGATCCCCAAAGAATGGAAAGCTGCCGCGGTCATCCCCCTCTTCAAAGGGGAAGACACTCTAGACCCAAACTGTTACAGACCTATATCCATCCTGCCCTGCCTTTCTAAAATCTTCGAAAGCCAAGTTAATAAACAGATCACCGATCATTTCGAATCCCACCGTACCTTCTCCACTATGCAATCTGGTTTCCGAGCTGGTCATGGGTGCACCTCAGCCACGCTCAAGGTCCTAAACAATATCATAACCGCCAACGATAAAAGACAGTACTGTGCAGCAGTCTTCATCGATCTGGCCAAGGCTTTTGACACTGTCAATCACCGTATTCTTATCGGCAGACTCAATAGCCTTGGCTTCTGAAAATACTGCCTCGCCTGGTTCACCAACTACTTCTCAGATAGAGTTCAGTGTGTAAAATCGTAGGGCCTGTTGTCCGGACCTCTGGCAGTCTCTATGGGGGTGCCACGTGGTTCAATTCTCGGGCCGACTCTTTTCTCTGTATATATCAATGATGTCGTTCTTGCTGCTGATGACTCTCTGATCCACCTCTACGCAGACGACACCATTCTGTATACATCTGGCCCTTCTTTGGACACTGTGCTAACAAACCTCCAAACGAGCTTCAACGCCATACAACACTCCTTCCGTGGCCTCTAACTGCTCTTAAATGCAAGTAAAACTAAGTGCATGCCCTTCAACCGATTGCTGCCCACACCCTCCCGCCCGACTAGCATCACTACTCTGGACGGTTCTGACCTAGAATACGTGGAGAACTACAAATACCTAGGTGTCTGTTTAGACTGTAAACTCTCTTTCCAGACTGAAATTAAACATCTCCAATCCAAAATGTTGTCTAGAATCGGCTTCCTATTTCGCAACAAAGCCTCCTTCACTCATGCCGCCAAACATACCCTCGTAAAACTGACTATCCTACTGATCCTTGACCGACGATGTAATTTACAAAATAGCCTCCAACACTACTCAGCAAACTGGATGTAGTCTATCACAGTGCCATCCGTTTTGTCACCAAAGCCCCATATACTACCCACCACTGCGACCTGTATGCTCTCGTTAGCTGGCCCTCACTACATATCCGTCGCCAAACCCACTGGCTCCAGGTCATCTATAAGTCTTTGCTAGGTAAAGCCCCGCCTTATCTCAGCTCACTGGTCACCATAGCAACACCCACCCATAGCACGCGCTCCAGCAGGTATATTTCACTGGTCATCCCCAAAGCTAACACTTACTTTGGCCGCCTTTCCTTCCAGTTCTCTGCTGCCAATGACTGGAACGAATTGCAAAAATCTCTGAAGCTGGAGACTCATATCTTCCTCACTAACTTTAAGCATCAGCTGTCTGAGCAGCTTACCGATCGATCACTGTACCTGTACACAGCCAATCTGTAAATAGCACACCCGACTACCTCATCCCCATATTGTTATTTATCCTCTTGCTCTTTTGCACCCCAGTATCTCTACTTGCACATCATCATCTGCACATATATCACTCCAGTATTAATGCTAAATTGTAATTATTTTCGCCTCTAGGGCCAATTTATTTGGAAAGACCCACAGCTGTCCATATAAGGTCCCACAATTGACAGTTGATGTCAGAGCAAAAACCAAGCCATGAGGTCGAAAGATAGGATTGTGTCGAAGCAAGGGTACCAAAAACTTTCTGCAGCATTGAAAGTCCCCAAGAACACTGGCGCCGCCATCATTCTTAAATGAAAGAAGAGCTGGCCGCCTGGCCAAATTGAGCAATCAGGGGGAAAAGGCCTTGGTCAGGGAGTTGGCCAAGAACCCAATGGTCACTGACAGAGCTCTAGAGTTCCTCTGTGGAGATGTGAGAAACTTCCAGAAGGACAACCATCTCTGCAGTACTCTACCAATTAGGCCTTTATGTCAGAGTGGCCAGACGGAAGCCACTCCTCAGTAAAAGGCACGTGCAAAATACAAGTGCAAAATACACTTAAAGACTCTCAGACCTTGAGAAACAAGATTCTCTGGTCTGATGAAACCAAGATTGAACTCTTTGGCCTGAATTCCAAGCGTTACATCTGAAGGAAACCTGGCACCATCCCTACGGTGAAGCATGGTGGTGGCAGCATCATCTTGTGGAGATGTTTTTCAGCATCATGGACTGGGAGACTAGTCAGGATAAAGGCAAAGATGAATGGCGCTAAGTACAGAGAGATCCTTGATTAAAACCTGCTCCAGAGAGCTCAGGACCTCAGACTGGGGTGTAGGTTCACCTTCCAATAGAACGATTATAAGTACACGGCCAAGGCAACACAGGAGTGACTTTGGGACAAGTCTCTGAATGTCCTTGAGTGGCCCAGACAGAGCCCGGACTTGAACCTGATCGAACATCTCTGGAGAGACATGAAAATAACTGTGCAGCAACGCTCCACATCCAACCTGACAGAGTTTGAGAGGATCTGCAGAGAAGAATTGGAGAAACTACCCAAATACATGTGAGCCAAGCTTGTAGCGTCATACCCAAGAAGACTCGATGCTGTAATCGCTGACAAAGATGCTTCAACAAAGTACTGAGTAAAGGGTCTGAATACTTACGTACATTTATTATTTCAGTTTTATATTTGTAATACATTTGCAAAAGTTTCTCAAAATCTGATTTTGCTTGCTCATTATGGGGAATTGTGTGTAGATTGATGTGGGAAAAAATTATTTAAGCAATTTTAGAATAAGGCAGTAACGTAACAAAATGCGGAAAAAGTCAAGCAGTCTGAATACTTTCAGAATGCACTGTATATTTGTTCTACATTTTTTACAACCTTTATTTAACTTGGCAAGTCAGTTAAGAACAAAATCGTATTTATAATGACAGCCTAGGAACAGTGGGTTAACTGCCTTGTTCAGGGGCAGAACAACAGATTTTTACCTTGTCAGCTCAGTGATTCAATCTAGCAACCTCTCTGTTACTGGGCAAACACTCTAACCAATAGGCTACCTACCGCCCCGGAAGGATGAATAACGAGAAGACAACACAGAGTTATCTTGGATACACTCAGATATCTAGAATTATTCCAATTCCCATATTTCAATGAGAAACGAATTTGAATTAGATATATTGCTAAGAATGTGACAGTATTCTGCTAGCAGGTCTCAAACTCAAGCCACCAGCCCCAATGACAAACTCTCCAACCAGTGTCCCAATAAGGGCTATCTCTAGGGTATGTACTTATTGGGCCAGTATAGTTAGGCCCTGTCCTGAATAAACCCTACCCCCTCCTCCCTAGGTACTTGTGTAGATCTGAAACAACCTGATAGGTGTAATCAATAGGGTAAATGCACTTTGAAGTCAGTCTCAGCTCTGTTAAAAGTACACTCATGGTGATTAAGGAGTAACATTAAAACAGGTTCACATGCCCCACCAACATTAGACAACTATATTGATGAGATAAATTGATAAAATCAATGATGAGAGAATAGACAGATTGACTGCTAACTGACAGACATGGTGGAGTAGCAGGAACATCTGAAAGCTGTGAACCAAGAGGTTGTTTTGAGTTCAAATCCCCAGGTGTTGGATAATAATTACAGTATAAATGAACATCCACAATGTAATCAGGTATGTAAAATAGGGAAGATAAAAGCACTGTGTGAGTATCCCTAACCAACAGACAATGTCTAAATGATAACTCTGCTGACTCGAACACAGATTGGTTACAAAGTTAAACAGGGTACATAGAGGTACGCATCTGGGTTAGAGCTGGGCGATATGGACAAAAATCCATATCGCAATAAATTGCCTGAATTGATAGGATAAAAATAATGATTGAACACCCTGCACCACTGTTTTTCCCCTTGAAACTACTACTACCAGTGTGATGGTTGTAGTCATTCACTGTCCCATTAATAACAATCACCCATATTAGCAAACTTATTTCATTTTAAACTTCACATTTCTCTAGTATAGGCTACTTATCATAATGAACAATATCAGCAAAATGCCTGCGATAAGTGGTCGGTTTAGTCGGTGTTGAAAATGTTTTGTTTATTATCCCAGCTCTTATCTGGATGGTAGATTTGTTCTCAGTGAAGTGCATTACCCCTCATATACCAGTAGGAGTCACTGTTCAGACAGGAATTGAAGGACTGTGGCTCCACATTATATATACCACTGCAGTTTACTGTGTTTAGGTTCATGGTATGACATTGAAACAATCTTTTTTACATTTCTGTGCGAAATGTTCAATGCAATTTCAATGTATACATAGTTCTGATGAATTGGGTTGTAATTAGATTGACTTAATCTGGTTGTTACATCAACGTTTTTCCCCAATTTCAATGTTTACAACGCTGGTTGAAATGACATGAAAACAGTACTGGTTGATGACTTTTTAAAACCGATGTATTTTTTTTACATTGATTCCACGTCACAATACGTTGACAAACAAAATACGTTGAAACAACGTTGATTCAGCCAGTATGTGCCCAGTGGGCGGTGTCTGCATGTTCGCCAGTAAAATGGACCCATACCAGGGAAAATAGGGAGATGGGGGGACGATATTTGTATATTTGTAGCATTACCAAACAGCTTCTTTACGACTGGTATGTTGGTTCATTAAGAACTGACATACGAGGAATATCGGTAGGCTGACTTCACCATCACCAGCTGAATGGGGGTGGAGGAGGAGGAGGAAGAGGAGGAGGAGGGGGGATTCCGTACAGGAAAAAAATCCTGATGTCACTCAATCACAACTCGTATTACAGAATAAAACCAATAGATATCCACACGGTATAGGCTGTTGTGTGAGACAAACACAGAGAACCCGTTGGATTATAATCAGCCCAGAACACAACGTCATATCAATAGAAAGTGCCATGATGAAGAGTGAACAGAAAAAGACGCAGCCTCTACGAAGCTTCCAGCTTCATCCATCCATCGCCCTCTACCACCACTCTGTACAACCACCGTGACAGGCCGTTTTAACCCGCCTAGCCCACTCTTCTCCCGGCCAGACCAGACCAGCACCCATCGGGAAAACCAAATACTCACAGTTTCACCATGTATGCCCAGGGAGAAGAGGGAATTCTCTGCCAAGATTACATCCGTCGGCATACGACTTCTTCCACCCGACCGGCTGGGTGCTGTCAGTGCGCATGCGCATGCTGAAATAATAGTAGTAGTAGTAGTAGTAGTAGCGGGAGCATAGCTCGGACCGTGGATGTCACAGATTGATCTCCCAGCTCTACAAATGGAGACTGCTGCGGTGCAGTGTTTTAGATACCGAGGCGGTGAGGCCCGGATCAGAACGGTGCTACAGAGAGAGATGGAGAGGGATTGGGCCAGGGTACTTCTGCTGTCATCTTGAGTCATATACAATATGATGGACATAGGCCTTCCTTCAAGTGTTTAGTAGAGGGACAGTCAAGCATAAATCTGTTCAAGCCAGAAACATAGGCTAGGACCCTACATGATCAGAAAGAAACCACAGTGTTCTCGTAGATTAAATAGGTTCCAATGAGAAGAGACAGGATTAAAGTCATGTCGCTGTCTATGGTGCTGAAACAGCAAGGCTTGAACAGACAACCGGAGAAACCAGCAGCAGTCCGACTGGTTAGAAGGGTTACTATAGTTACCAAGTCTCGGTGTCTGAAACACACTGTAACCTCTGGAATGAGCTGATCACTCTGCTTCAGTGACATCATCTGTCCTCATAGGACTACAGTCTGGTGAAAGACAACAGTGATCTCTACAGGATAACTGGCATAATGGAGCAAACTCAAACCTTGCTTATATATTTGTTAAAAAAATACAAAATAAATGTACCTTTATTTAACTAGGCAAGTCAGTTAAGAACAAATTCTTATTTACAATGACTGCCTCTCCCAGCCAACGCTGGGCCAATTGTGAGCCACCCTATGGTTCTCCCAATCACAGCTGGTTGTGATACTGCCCGGATTTGAACCAGGGTGTCTGTAGTGACACCTCAAGCACTGAGATGCAGTGCCTTAGACCACTGAACCAGGGTCTGTAGTGACGCCTCTAGCCGCTGAACCAGGGTCTGTAGTGACGCCTCCAGCACTGAGCTGCAGTGCCTTAGACCACTGAACCAGGGTGTCTGTAGTGACGCCTCCAGCACTGAGATGCAGTGCCTTAGACCGCTGAACCAGGGTGTCTGTAGTGACGCCTCCAGAACTGAGATGCAGTGCCTTAGACTGCTGAACCAGGGTCTGTAGTGACGCCTCCAGCAGACCCCTGAACCAGGGTCTGTAGTGACGCCTTTAGCCGCTGAACCAGGGTGTCTGTAGTGACGCCTCCAGCACTGAGATGCAGTGCCTTAGACTGCTGAACCAGGGTCTGTAGTGACGCCTCTAGCCGCTGAACCAGGGTCTGTAGTGACGCCTCCAGCACTGAGATGCAGTGTCTTAGACCGCTGAACCAGGGTCTGCAGTGACGCCTCCAACACTGAGATGCAGTGCCTTAGACCGCTGAACCAGGGTCTGTAGTGACTCCTCTAGCACTGAGATGCAGTGCCTTAGACTGCTGAACCAGGGTCTGTAGTGATGCCTCCAGCACTGAGATGCAGTGCCTTAGACTGCTGAACCAGGGTCTGTAGTGACGCCTCCAGCACTGAGATGCAGTGCCTTAGACCGCTGAACCAGGGTCTGTAGTGACGCCTCCAGCACTGAGATGCAGTGCCTTAGACCGCTGAACCAGGGTCTGTAGTGACGCCTCTAGCACTGAGATGCAGTGCCTTAGACCGCTGAACCACTGAGGAGCTCCCTGAGTTTTGCTGGAATAATTAGCTGGAATAATTAGCTGGAATAATTAGCTGGAATAATGAAATATGTTTGTGTCTTCATGTTTTCCAGATGTCTCAGTAGAGTGGTGTGAACAGGTAGCCTGTTGGTACGTTGCATTTATGAGAATGAGAGTAAAAAATAAATAATTATCACACAGTGCTGAGGATGTTCTCGTTTTAACAAGCTGAATATGATGCATTGTTGAGCATCGTCTCAATCACTAGATGGACACTAGATGGCCCTGTGTGCTCACCAACACACTATGAGACACTACATATACTAATAATAATTGCAGAATGTTGTAAAAAGCAATCAAGCCTGGAATTCATGCCATTTTGGCATTTGTCTGTTACGGCTACTGACGTATCAGTTATGGTAGCCTATTGGTAATCTCTCATACACTAAATGACCAAAGGCTTTCCACTAGATGTTGGAACATTGCTGCGGGGACCTGCTTCCATTCAGCCACAAAACCATTAGTGAGGTCGGCACAGATGTTGAGCGATTAGGCCTGGCTCGCAGTCGGCGTTCCAATTCATCCCAAAGGCTTTCGATGGAATTGAGGTCAGGGAACTGTGTAGGACAGTCAAGTTCTTCCACAAACCATTTCATTATGGACCTTGCTTTGTGCACGGGGGCATTGTCATGCTGAAACAGGAAAGGGCCTTCCCCAAACTTGGAAGCTCAGAATTGTCTAGAATGTCATTGTATGCTGTAGTGTTAAGATTTTCCTTCACTGGAACTAAGGGGCCCGAACCATGAAAAACAGCCCCAGACCATTATTCCTCCTCCACCAAACTTTACAGTTGGCACTGCATTCGGGCAGGTAGTGTTCTCCTGGCATCCGCCAAACCCAGATTCATCCATCGGACTGCCAAATGGTGAAGTGTGATTCCTCACTCCAGAGAATGCATTTCCACAGCAATGGCAGCGAGCGTTACATCAATCCAGTCAACGCTTGGCATTGCACATGGTAATCTTAGACTTGTGTGCAGCTGCTCGGCCATGGAATCCCATTTCATGAAGCTCCCGGCGAACAGTTATTGTGCTGACGTTGCTTCCAGAGGCAGTTTGGAACTCGGTAGTGAGTGTTGCAACCGAGGACAGCACTCCGCCCTTCAGTATTTTGCGGTCCCGTTCTGTGAGCTTGTGTGGTCTACCACTTTACGGCTGAGCCATTGTTGCACCTAGATGTTTCCACTTCACAATAACAACACTTACAGTTGACCAGGGCAGCTCTAGCAGGGCATGACTGTGTGCTCGATTTTATACACCTGTCAGCAATAGGTGTGGCTGAAATTCCCAAATCCACATATTTGAAGGGGTGTCCACATACACTATACTGTAAATACAAAGTATTTCCAAAGTTAGTCCTATTATATGTTAGATCTCAGAAAGGTCTAGTCCCGTGTGACTCAGTTGGTAGAGCATGGTGTTTGCAACGCCAGGGTTGTGGGTTCGATTCCAACGGGGGACCAGTATGAATTTTTTTTATGTATGAAATGTATGCATTCACTACTGTAAGTCGCTCTGGATAAGAGCGTCTGCTAAATGACTAAAATGTAAATGTCTTGTTTAATCCCATTGGTTTAATCCCAAATGACACCCTATTCCCTATATAGTCCACTTGCCCTGGTCAAAAGAAGTACACTACATCGGGAATAGGGTAGCATTTAGGATGCAACCATTGTGTGACAGTCCCTGAGAACTCCCTGCATGGGGGAAGTGTATGATAAGAAAGACAGCAGGGTGATGGATCCATATGAAGTCTGTGGAAACACCCCAGCAGATGTTCTGACTGCTAGATAGTGAAATCAAATTGTATTTGTCACACGCTGAATACAAGAAGTGTAGACTTTACCGTTAAATGCTTACTTATGAGCCCTTTCCCAACAATGCAGTTAAGCAGTAAGAAAATTAACAAATACATACAAATAAAATAACAATAAAATAAAGACAACGAAGCTATATACAGCGTATATATAAGGAGTACTGGTACCGAGTCAGTGTACTGGGGCAGTTGGGGTGATTGATTGAAGTACTATGTACATGTAGGTTTGGTGATTGATTGAAGTA
Organism: Salmo salar; assembly: GCF_965601325.2. Lineage (NCBI taxonomy): Eukaryota > Metazoa > Chordata > Actinopteri > Salmoniformes > Salmonidae > Salmo > Salmo salar. The sequence continues at coordinate 61,560,471 of NC_138304.1, read as the reverse complement.
CTATGTACATGTAGGTTTGGTGATTGACTGAGGTAATATGTACAGTCGTGGTCAAAAGTTTTGAGAATTACACAAATATTAATTTCCACAAAGTTTGCTGCTTCAGTGTCTTTAGATATTTTTGTCAGATGTTACTATGGAATACTGAAGTATAATTACAAGCATTTCATAAGTGTCAAAAGCTTTTATTGACAATTACATGAAGTTGATGCAAAGCGTCAATATTTGCAGTGTTGACCCTTCTTTTTCAAGACCTCTGCAATCTACCCTGGCATGCTGTCAATTAACTTCTGGGCCACATCCTGACTGATGGCAGCCCATTCTTGCATAATCAATGCTTGGAGTTTGTCAGAATTTGTGGGTTTTTGTTTGTCCACCCGCCTCTTGAGGATTGACCACAAGTTCTCAATAGGATTAAGGTCTGGGGAGTTTCGTGGATCCAAAATATAGATGTTTTGTTCCCCGAGACACTGCTGGAAAATGCATTGATCGTCACCAAACTGTTCCTGGATGGTTGGGAGAAGTTGCTCTCGGAGGATGTGTTGGTACCATTCTTTATTCATGGCTGTGTTCTTAGGCAAAATTGTGAGTGAACCCACTCCCTTGGCTGAGAAGCAACCCCACACATGAATAGTCTCAGGATGCTTTACTGTTGGCATGACACAGGACTGATGGTAGCGCTCACCTTGTCTTCTCCGGACAAACTTGTATCAGGATGCCCCCAAACAATCGGAAAGGGGATTCATCAGAGAAAATGACTTTACCCCAGTCCTCAGCAGTCCAATCCCTGTACCTTTTGCAGAATATCAGTCTGTCCCTGATGTTTTTCCTGGAGAGAAGTGGCTTCTTTGCTGCCCTTCTTGACACCAGGCCATCCTCCAAAAGTCTTCACCTCACTGTGCGTGCAGATGCACTCACACCTGCCTGCTGCCATTCCTGAGCAAGCTCTGTACTGGTGGTCCCCCGATCCCGCAGCTGAATCAACTTTAGGAGACGGTCCTGGCGCTTCCTGGACTTTCTTGGGCACCCTGAAGCCTTCTTCACAACAATTGAACCGCTCTCCTTGAAGTTCTTGATGATCCGATAAATGGTTGATTTAGGTGCTATCTTACTGGCAGCAATATCTTTGCCTCTGAAGCCCTTTTTGTGCAAAGCAATGATGACGGCACGTGTTTCCTTGATGGTAACCATGGTTGACAGAGGAAGAACAATGATTCCAAGCATCACCCTCCTTTTCAAGCTTCCAGTCTGTTATTCGAATTCAATCAGCATGACAGAGTGATCTCCAGCCTTGTCCTCATCAACACTCACACCTGTGTTAACGAGAGAATCACTGACATGATGTCAGCTGGTCCTTTTGTGGCAGGGCTGAAATGCAGTGGAAATGTTTTTTGGGGATTCAGTTCATTTGCATGGCAAAGAGGGACTTTGCAATTAATTGCAATTCATCTGATCACTCTTCATAACATTCTGGAGTATATGCAAATTGCCATTACACAAACTGAGGCAGCAGACTTTGTGAAAATTAATATTTGTATCATTCTCAAAACTTTTGGCCAAGACTGTATATACTGTACTCTATACCATGTACTGCATCTTGCCTATGCCGTTCGGCTATCGCTCATCCATATATTTATATGTACACATTTTTATAATTCTTTTTCACTTGTGTATAAGGTAGTTGTTGTGAAATTGTTAGATTACTTGTTAGATATTACTGCATGGTCGGAACTAGAAGCACAAGCATTTCTCTACACTCACAATAACATCAGCTAACCATGTGTATGTGACCGATAAAATTTGATTTGATTTGACTATATTATAGTCTAACTAAACCCTCCTTTCAAACTACATCCCGTGTGTATCTGTTAGAGCAGTGGTGGCTGTGTGTATCTGTGAGGGTTAGAGCAGTGGTGACTGGGTGTATCTGTGAGGGTTAGAGCAGTGGTGACTGCATGTATCTGTGATGGTTAGAGCAGTGGTGACTGTGTTTATCTGTGAGGGTTAGAGCAGTGGTGACTGTGTGTATCTGTGAGGGTTAGAGCAGTGGTGACTGTGTGTATCTGTGAGGGTTAGAGCAGTGGTGACTGTGTGTATCTGTGAGAGTTAGAGCAGTGTTGACTGTGTGTATCTGTGAGGGTTAGAGCAGTGGTGACTGTGTGTATCTGTGAAGACAGTGGTGACTGTGTGTATCTGTGAGGGTTAGAGCAGTGGTGACTGTGTGTATCTGTGAAGACGGTGGTGACTGTGTGTATCTGTTAGAGCAGTAGTGATTGTATGTATCTGTGAGGGTTGGAGCAGTGGTGACTATGTGTATCTGTGAAGACAGTGGTGACTGTGTGTATCTGTGAGGGTTAGAGCAGTGGTGACTGTGTGTATCTGTTAGAACAGTGGTGACTGTGTGCATCTGTGAGGGTTAGAGCAGTGGTGACTGTGTGTATCTGTGAGGGTTAGAGCAGTAGTGACTATGTGTATCTGTGAAGACAGTGGTGACTGTGTGTATCAGTGAGGGTTAGAGCAGTGGTGACTGTCTATCTGTTAGAGCAGTGGTGACTGTGTGTATCTGTGAGGGTTAGAGCAGTGGTGACTATGTGTATCTGTGAGGGTTTGAGCAGTGGTGACTGTGTGTATCTGTGAGGGTTAGAGCAGTGGTGACTATGTGTATCTGTGAGGTCAGTGGTGTATAAGTGGGGCATGTCCTTAGTGACTAACATATCAAGCCTCATAAACGAAGCAACATAACATGCCTCTTACATGGATGGGCAAGCCCGCCCCCATCCACATGGATGGGCAAGCACGCCCCCATCCACATGGATGGGCAAGCCCGCCCCCATCCACATGGATGGGCAAGCCCGCCCCCATCCACATGGATGGGCAAGCCCGCCCCCATCCACATGGATGGGCAAGCCCGCCCCCATCCACATCGATGGGCAAGCCCGTCCCCATCCACATGGATGAGCAAGCCCGCCCCCATCCACATGGATGGGCAAGCCCGCCCCCATCCACATGGATGGGGCTGTAGTGGAGCGGGTCGAGAGTGTCAAGATCCTAGTTGTCCACTATGGAATTAAAACACAGGAGGCTGAAAAGATTGTCATGGGCCATCAGATCCCTAAAGAATTCTACAGCTGCCCCATTGAGAGCATCTTGACTGGCTGCGTCACAGCTTGGTATGGCAACTGCAAGGTACCCAACCGCAAAGCGCTACAGAATGTGGTGAGTACGGCACAGTATGTCACTGGGGCCAAGCTCCCTGCCATCCAGGACCTCTATACCAGGCGGTGTCAGAGACTCCATCCACCCAAGCCATAGACGGTTCTTTCTGCTACTGTTCTCTCTGCTACCGCACGGCAAGCGGTTCCAGTGCACCAAGTCTGGAACCAACATATATAAAGCAACATAACAAGCTGCTCAGTTGAAACAGATGCTAAGCTACAGGACTGTTTTGCTAGCGCAGACTGGAATATGTTGCAGGATTCTTCTGATGGCATTGAGGAGTACACCACATCAGTGGTGTGTATCTGTGAGGTCAGTGGTGTACACCACATCAGTGGTGTACATACCCCAACTAGAAGGCATGGATTACAGGCAACATCCGCACTGAGCTAAAGGGTAGCTGCCGCTTTCAAGGAGCGGGACTCTAACCCGGAAGCTTATAAGAAATCCAGCTATGCCCTCCGACGAACCATCAAACAGGCAAAGCTCCAATACAGGACTAAGATTGAATCGTACTACACCGGCTCCGACGCTCGTCGGATGTGGCAGGGCTTGCAAACTATTACAGACAACAAAGGGAAGCACAGCCGAGAGCTGCCCAGTGACATGAGCCTACCAGATGAGCTAAATCACTTCTATGCTCGCTTTGAGGCAGGTATCACTGAAACATACATGAGAGCATCAGCTGTTCCGGATGACTGTGTGTCTGCTTGAAACATGTTGGTATTACAGACTCGGACAGGGAGTGGTTGAAAATGTCAGTGAAGACACTAGCCAGTTGGTACGGTCATGCTCAGAGTACACATCCTGGTAATCCGTCTGGCCATGCGGCCTTGTGAATATTGACCTGTTTAAAGGTCTTACTCACATTGGCTACGGAGAGCGTGATCACACCAGTCCCTGTGACCAAGAACACCAAGGTAACCTGCCTAAATGACTACTGACCAGTGGCACTCACGTCTGTAGCCATGAATTGCTTTGAAAGGCAAGTGATGGCTCATATCAACACCATTATCCCAGAAACCCTTGACCAACTCCAATTTGCATATCGCCCCAACAGATCCACAGATGATGAAATCTCTATTGCACTCCACACTGCCCTTTCCCACCTGGACAAAAGGAACACCTATGTGAGAATGCTATTCATTGACTACAGCTCAGCATTCAACACCATAGTGCACCCAATGCTCATCACTAAGCTAAAGACCCTGGGACTAAACACCTCCCTCTGCAACTGGATCCTGGACTTCCTGACAAGCCGCCCCCAGGTGGTAAGGGTAGGTAACAACACATCCGCCACGCTGATCCTCAACACTGGGGCCCCTCAGGGGTGTGTACTTAGGTCCCTCCTGTACTCCCTGTTCACTCATGACTACATGGTTAGGCACGACTCCAACACCATAATTAAGTTTGTCGATGACAAAATAGTGGTAGGCCTGATCACTGCCTTTAGGGTCAGAGACCTGGCCGTGTGGTGCCAGGACAACAATCTCTCCTTCAATGTGATCAAGACAAAGGAGATGATTGTGGACTACAGGAAAAGAAGGACTCAGCACGCCCCCATTCTCATCGACGGGGCTGTAGTGGAGCAGGTTGAGAGTTTCAAGTTCCTTGGTGTCCACATCACCAACAAACCAACATGACCAAGCACACCAAGACAGTCGTAGACGGCGCTACAAAACCTATTCCCCCTCAAGAGACTGAAAAGATTTGGCATGGGTCCTCAGATCCTCAAAAGGTTCTACAGCTGCACCAACGTGAGCATCCTGACTGGTTGCATCACTGCCTGGTACGGCAACTGCTCGGCCTCCGACCGCAAGGCACTATAGAGGGCAGTGCGTACGGCCCAGTACATCACTGGGGTCAAGCTTCCTGCCATCCAGGACCTCTATACCAGGAGGTGTCAGAGGAAGGCCCTAAAAATTGTCAAAGACTCCAGCCACCCTAGTCATAGACTGTTCTCTTGGTACCGGAGCGCCAAGTCTAGGTCCAAGAGGCTTCTAAACGGCTTCTACCCCCAAGCCATAAGACTCCTGAACACCTAATTAAATGGCTACCCAGACTATTGGCATTGCCCCCCCCCCCCCCCCCTTTTTTACGCTGCTGCTAATCTCTGTTATTATCTGTGGTCACTTTAATAACTCTACCTACGTGTACGTATTACCTCTATTACCTCAACAACCGGTGCCCCCGCACATTGACTGTGTACAATACCACCTGTATATAGCCTTGCTATTGTTATTTTACTGCTGCTCTTTAACCTGTTAGGGCTAGGGGGCAGTATTGACACGGCTGGATAAAAAACATACCCGATTTAATCTGGTTACCACTCCTACCCAGTAACTAGAATATGCATATACTTATTACATATGGATAGAAAACACCCTACATTTTCTAAAACTGTTTGAATGGTGTCTGTGAGTATAACAGAACTCAAATGGCAGGTCAAAACCTGAGAGATTCCTTTACAGGAAGTGGCCTGTCTGACCATTTCTTGAACTTCTTTTCCATCTCTATCATTTACTAAGGATCTCTGCTCTAACGTGACACTTCCCACGTCGTCCATAGGCGCTCAGAGCCCGGGAAAAAACAGAATGTCGTCATTCCAGCCCCAGGCTGAAACACATTATCGCCTTTCTCAAGTGGCCGATCAAGGGACACTGGGCTTATGCGCGTGACCCCGACCGCCCCCGCCTTTGGGATTTTTTCCTCTGTTTGCCGAAAAGGAGATTCCCTGTCGGAATATTATCGCTTTTCTACGAGAAAAATGTCGTAAAAATTGATTTTAAACAGCGGTTGACATGCTTCGAAGTACGGTAATGGAATATTTAGAATTTTATTGTCACGAATTGCGCCATGCGCGCGACACTTCTTTACTATTTCGGATAGAGTCTGGAACGCACGAACAAAACGCCGCTATTCGGATATAACGATGGATTATTTTGGACCAAACCAACATTTGTTATTGAAGTAGCAGTCCTGGGTGTGCATTCTGACGAAGACAACAAAAGGTAATCAAACTTTTATAATAGTAAATATGATTATGGTGAGTGCTAAACTTGCCGGGTGTCTAAATAGCGAGCCCGTGATGCCTGGGCTATGTACTTAGAATATTGCAAAATGTGCTTTCACCAAAAAGCTATTTTAAAATCGGACATATCGAGTGCATAGAGGAGGTCTGTATCTATAATTCTTAAAATAATTGTTATGCTTTTTGTGAACGTTTATCGTGAGTAATTTAGTCAAATGTTAGCGAATTCCCCGGAAGTTTGCGGGGGGTATGCTAGTTCTGAACGTCACATGCTAATGTAAAAAGCTGGTTTTTGATATAAATATGAACTTGATTGAACAAAACATGCATGTATTGTATAACATAATGTCCTAGGGTTGTCATCTGATGAAGATCATCAAAGGTGAGTGCTGCATTTAGCTGTCTTCTGGGTTTTGGTGACATTATATGCTGGCTTGAAAAATGGGTGTCTGATTATTTCTGGCTTGGTACTCTGCTGACATAATCTAATGTTTTGCTTTCGTTGTAAAGCCTTTTTGAAATCGGACAGTGTGGTTAGATTAACGAGAGTCTTGTCTTTAAATGGCTGTAAAATAGTCATATGTTTGAGAAATTGAAGTAATAGGATTTTTAAGGTTTTGAAAATCGCGCCACAGGCTGGCAGTGGCTGTTACGTAGGTGGGACGCAAGCGTCCCACCTAGCCCATAGAGGTTAACTATTTGTTACTTTTATTTCTTATATTTGTAGCTATTTTTCATAAAATTGAATTGTTGGTTAAGGGCTTGTAAGTAGGCATTTCACTGTAAAGCTAGACAAGACTGCTAAATAGCTAATCAAATGGCTACCCTGACTAACTGCATTGAACCTTTTTTTAAGTAACTCTCTTGCACTGACTCTGTGTAAACACTGGACTCTACCCAACACACTGGACTATACCCACACACTGGACTCTATTCACACACTGGACTCAACCCACACACTGGACTATACCCACACACTGGACTATACCCACACACTGGACTCTATTCAAACACTGGACTCTACTCACACACTGGACTCTACCCACACACTGGACTCTATTCACACACTGGACTCTACCCACACACTGGACTCTACCCACACACTGGACTATACCCACACTGGACTCTACCCACACACTGGACTCTACACACACACACTGGACTCTACCCACACACTGGACTCTACACACACTGGACTCTACCCACACACACTGGACTCTACCCACACACTGGACTCTACCCACACACTGGACTCTATTCACACACTGGACTATACCACACACTGGACTATACCCACACACTGGACTCTACTCACACACTGGACTCTACCCACACACTGGACTCTATTCACACACTGGACTCTACACACACACTGGACTATACCCACACACTGGACTATACCCACACACTGGACTCTATTCAAACACTGGACTCTACTCACACACTGGACTCTACCCACACACTGGACTCTATTCACACACTGGACTTTACCCACACACTGGACTATACCCACACACTGGACTCTACCCACACACTGGACTCTACCCACACAATTGACTCTACTCACACAATGGACTCACCCACACACTGGACTCTATTCACACACTGGACTCTACCCACACACTGGACTCTACACACACACACTGGACTCTACCAACACACTGGACTCTACCCACACACACTGGACTCTACCCACACACTGGACTCTACCCACACACTGGACTCTATTCACACACTCGACTCTACCCACACACTGGACTATACCCACACACTGGACTATACCCACACACTGGACTCTACCCACACACTGGACTCTACCCACACACTGGACTCTACTCACACAATGGACTCTACCCACACACTGGACTCTATTCACACACTGGACTCTACCCACACACTGGACTCTATCCACACACTGGACTCTACCCCACACACTGGACTCTACTCCACACAAAGGACTCTACCCACACACTGGACTCTACCCACACACTGGACTCTACTCCACACACTGGACTCTACCCACACACTGGACTCTACACACACTGGACTCTACCCACACACACTGGACTCTACCCACACACTGGACTCTACCCACACACTGGACTCTATTCACACACTGGACTATACCACACACTGGACTATACCCACACACTGGACTCTACTCACACACTGGACTCTATTCACACACTGGACTCTATTCACACACTGGACTCTACCCACACACTGGACTATACCCACACACTGGACTCTACCCACACACTGGACTCTACACACACTGGACTCTACCCACACACACTGGACTCTACCCACACACTGGACTCTACCCACACACTGGACTCTATTCACACACTGGACTATACCACACACTGGACTATACCCACACACTGGACTCTATTCAAACACTGGACTCTACTCACACACTGGACTCTACCCACACACTGGACTCTATTCACACACTGGACTCTACCCACACACTGGACTCTACCCACACACTGGACTATACCCACACTGGACTCTACCCACACACTGGACTCTACACACACACACTGGACTCTACCCACACACTGGACTCTACACACACTGGACTCTACCCACACACACTGGACTCTACCCACACACTGGACTCTACCCACACACTGGACTCTATTCACACACTGGACTATACCACACACTGGACTATACCCACACACTGGACTCTACTCACACACTGGACTCTACCCACACAATGGACTCTACTCACACAATGGACTCACCCACACACTGGACTCTATTCACACACTGGACTCTACCCACACACTGGACTCTACACACACACACTGGACTCTACCAACACACTGGACTCTACCCACACACACTGGACTCTACCCACACACTGGACTCTACCCACACACTGGACTCTATTCACACACTCGACTCTACCCACACACTGGACTATACCCACACACTGGACTATACCCACACACTGGACTCTACCCACACACTGGACTCTACCCACACACTGGACTCTACTCACACAATGGACTCTACCCACACACTGGACTCTATTCACACACTGGACTCTACCCACACACTGGACTCTATCCACACACTGGACTCTACCCACACACTGGACTCTACTCCACACAAAGGACTCTACCCACACACTGGACTCTACCCACACACTGGACTCTACCCACACACTGGACTCTACTCCACACAAAGGACTCTACCCACACACTGGACTCTACACACACACTGGACTATACACACACACTGGACTCTACCCACACACTGGACTCTACCCACACTGGACTCTACCCACACACTGGACTCTACCCATGCTGAACTCTACCCACACACTGGACTCTTCCCACACACTGGACTCTACCCATGCTGGACTCTACCCACACACTGGACTCTACTCACACACTGGACTCTATTCACACACTGGACTCTATTCACACACTGGACTCTACCCACACACTGGACTATACCCACACACTGGACTCTACCCACACACTGGACTCTACACACACTGGACTCTACCCACACACACTGGACTCTACCCACACACTGGACTCTACCCACACACTGGACTCTATTCACACACTGGACTATACCACACACTGGACTATACCCACACACTGGACTCTACTCACACACTGGACTCTACCCACACACTGGACTCTATTCACACACTGGACTCTACCCACACACTGGACTATACCCACACACTGGACTCTACCCACACACTGGACTCTACACACACTGGACTCTACCCACACACACTGGACTCTACCCACACACTGGACTCTACCCACACACTGGACTCTATTCACACACTGGACTATACCACACACTGGACTATACCCACACACTGGACTCTATTCAAACACTGGACTCTACTCACACACTGGACTCTACCCACACACTGGACTCTATTCACACACTGGACTCTACCCACACACTGGACTCTACCCACACACTGGACTATACCCACACTGGACTCTACCCACACACTGGACTCTACACACACACACTGGACTCTACCCACACACTGGACTCTACACACACTGGACTCTACCCACACACACTGGACTCTACCCACACACTGGACTCTACCCACACACTGGACTCTATTCACACACTGGACTATACCACACACTGGACTATACCCACACACTGGACTCTACTCACACACTGGACTCTACCCACACAATGGACTCTACTCACACAATGGACTCACCCACACACTGGACTCTATTCACACACTGGACTCTACCCACACACTGGACTCTACACACACACACTGGACTCTACCAACACACTGGACTCTACCCACACACACTGGACTCTACCCACACACTGGACTCTACCCACACACTGGACTCTATTCACACACTCGACTCTACCCACACACTGGACTATACCCACACACTGGACTATACCCACACACTGGACTCTACCCACACACTGGACTCTACCCACACACTGGACTCTACTCACACAATGGACTCTACCCACACACTGGACTCTATTCACACACTGGACTCTACCCACACACTGGACTCTATCCACACACTGGACTCTACCCACACACTGGACTCTACTCCACACAAAGGACTCTACCCACACACTGGACTCTACCCACACACTGGACTCTACCCACACACTGGACTCTACTCCACACAAAGGACTCTACCCACACACTGGACTCTACACACACACTGGACTATACACACACACTGGACTCTACCCACACACTGGACTCTACCCACACTGGACTCTACCCACACACTGGACTCTACCCATGCTGAACTCTACCCACACACTGGACTCTTCCCACACACTGGACTCTACCCATGCTGGACTCTACCCACACACTGGACTCTACTCACACACTGGACTCTATTCACACACTGGACTCTATTCACACACTGGACTCTACCCACACACTGGACTATACCCACACACTGGACTCTACCCACACACTGGACTCTACACACACTGGACTCTACCCACACACACTGGACTCTACCCACACACTGGACTCTACACACACACACTGGACTCTACCCACACACTGGACTCTACACACACTGGACTCTACCCACACACACTGGACTCTACCCACACACTGGACTCTACCCACACACTGGACTCTATTCACACACTGGACTATACCACACACTGGACTATACCCACACACTGGACTCTACTCACACACTGGACTCTACCCACACAATGGACTCTACTCACACAATGGACTCACCCACACACTGGACTCTATTCACACACTGGACTCTACCCACACACTGGACTCTACACACACACACTGGACTCTACCAACACACTGGACTCTACCCACACACACTGGACTCTACCCACACACTGGACTCTACCCACACACTGGACTCTATTCACACACTCGACTCTACCCACACACTGGACTATACCCACACACTGGACTATACCCACACACTGGACTCTACCCACACACTGGACTCTACCCACACACTGGACTCTACTCACACAATGGACTCTACCCACACACTGGACTCTATTCACACACTGGACTCTACCCACACACTGGACTCTATCCACACACTGGACTCTACCCACACACTGGACTCTACTCCACACAAAGGACTCTACCCACACACTGGACTCTACCCACACACTGGACTCTACCCACACACTGGACTCTACTCCACACAAAGGACTCTACCCACACACTGGACTCTACACACACACTGGACTATACACACACACTGGACTCTACCCACACACTGGACTCTACCCACACTGGACTCTACCCACACACTGGACTCTACCCATGCTGAACTCTACCCACACACTGGACTCTTCCCACACACTGGACTCTACCCATGCTGGACTCTACCCACACACTGGACTCTACTCACACACTGGACTCTATTCACACACTGGACTCTATTCACACACTGGACTCTACCCACACACTGGACTATACCCACACACTGGACTCTACCCACACACTGGACTCTACACACACTGGACTCTACCCACACACACTGGACTCTACCCACACACTGGACTCTACCCACACACTGGACTCTATTCACACACTGGACTATACCACACACTGGACTATACCCACACACTGGACTCTACTCACACACTGGACTCTACCCACACACTGGACTCTATTCACACACTGGACTCTACCCACACACTGGACTATACCCACACACTGGACTATACCCACACACTGGACTCTATTCAAACACTGGACTCTACTCACACACTGGACTCTACCCACACACTGGACTCTATTCACACACTGGACTTTACCCACACACTGGACTATACCCACACACTGGACTCTACCCACACACTGGACTCTACCCACACAATGGACTCTACTCACACAATGGACTCACCCACACACTGGACTCTATTCACACACTGGACTCTACCCACACACTGGACTCTACACACACACACTGGACTCTACCAACACACTGGACTCTACCCACACACACTGGACTCTACCCACACACTGGACTCTACCCACACACTGGACTCTATTCACACACTCGACTCTACCCACACACTGGACTATACCCACACACTGGACTATACCCACACACTGGACTCTACCCACACACTGGACTCTACCCACACACTGGACTCTACTCACACAATGGACTCTACCCACACACTGGACTCTACCCATGCTGAACTCTACCCACACACTGGACTCTTCCCACACACTGGACTCTACCCATGCTGGACTCTACCCACACACTGGACTCTACTCACACACTGGACTCTATTCACACACTGGACTCTATTCACACACTGGACTCTACCCACACACTGGACTATACCCACACACTGGACTCTACCCACACACTGGACTCTACACACACTGGACTCTACCCACACACACTGGACTCTACCCACACACTGGACTCTACCCACACACTGGACTCTATTCACACACTGGACTATACCACACACTGGACTATACCCACACACTGGACTCTACTCACACACTGGACTCTACCCACACACTGGACTCTATTCACACACTGGACTCTACCCACACACTGGACTATACCCACACACTGGACTATACCCACACACTGGACTCTATTCAAACACTGGACTCTACTCACACACTGGACTCTACCCACACACTGGACTCTATTCACACACTGGACTTTACCCACACACTGGACTATACCCACACACTGGACTCTACCCACACACTGGACTCTACCCACACAATGGACTCTACTCACACAATGGACTCACCCACACACTGGACTCTATTCACACACTGGACTCTACCCACACACTGGACTCTACACACACACACTGGACTCTACCAACACACTGGACTCTACCCACACACACTGGACTCTACCCACACACTGGACTCTACCCACACACTGGACTCTATTCACACACTCGACTCTACCCACACACTGGACTATACCCACACACTGGACTATACCCACACACTGGACTCTACCCACACACTGGACTCTACCCACACACTGGACTCTACTCACACAATGGACTCTACCCACACACTGGACTCTATTCACACACTGGACTCTACCCACACACTGGACTCTATCCACACACTGGACTCTACCCACACACTGGACTCTACTCCACACAAAGGACTCTACCCACACACTGGACTCTACCCACACACTGGACTCTACTCCACACACTGGACTCTACCCACACACTGGACTCTACCCACACACTGGACTCTACTCCACACAAAGGACTCTACCCACACACTGGACTCTACACACACACTGGACTATACACACACACTGGACTCTACCCACACACTGGACTCTACCCACACTGGACTCTACCCACACACTGGACTCTACCCATGCTGAACTCTACCCACACACTGGACTCTTCCCACACACTGGACTCTACCCATGCTGGACTCTACCGACACACTGGACTCTACCCACACACTGGACTATACCCACACACTGGACTATACCCACACACTGGACTCTATTCAAACACTGGACTCTACTCACACACTGGACTCTACCCACACACTGGACTTTACCCACACACTGGACTATACCCAAACACTGGACTCTACCCACACACTGGACTCTACCCACACAATGGACTCTACTCACACAATGGACTCACCCACACACTGGACTCTATTCACACACTGGACTCTACCCACACACTGGACTCTACCCACACACTGGACTCTACACACACACACTGGACTCTACCAACACACTGGACTCTACCCACACACACTGGACTCTACCCACACACTGGACTCTACCCACACACTGGACTCTATTCACACACTCGACTCTACCCACACACTGGACTATACCCACACACTGGACTATACCCACACACTGGACTCTACCCACACACTGGACTCTACCCACACACTGGACTCTACTCACACAATGGACTCTACCCACACACTGGACTCTATTCACACACTGGACTCTACCCACACACTGGACTCTATCCACACACTGGACTCTACCCACACACTGGACTCTACTCCACACAAAGGACTCTACCCACACACTGGACTCTACCCACACACTGGACTCTACTCCACACACTGGACTCTACCCACACACTGGACTCTACACACACTGGACTCTACCCACACACACTGGACTCTACCCACACACTGGACTCTACCCACACACTGGACTCTATTCACACACTGGACTATACCACACACTGGACTATACCCACACACTGGACTCTACTCACACACTGGACTCTACCCACACACTGGACTCTATTCACACACTGGACTCTACCCACACACTGGACTATACCCACACACTGGACTCTACCCACACACTGGACTCTACACACACTGGACTCTACCCACACACACTGGACTCTACCCACACACTGGACTCTACCCACACACTGGACTCTATTCACACACTGGACTATACCACACACTGGACTATACCCACACACTGGACTCTACTCACACACTGGACTCTACCCACACACTGGACTCTATTCACACACTGGACTCTACCCACACACTGGACTATACCCACACACTGGACTATACCCTCACACTGGACTCTATTCAAACACTGGACTCTACTCACACACTGGACTCTACCCACACACTGGACTCTATTCACACACTGGACTTTACCCACACACTGGACTATACCCACACACTGGACTCTACCCACACACTGGACTCTACCCACACAATGGACTCTACTCACACAATGGACTCACCCACACACTGGACTCTATTCACACACTGGACTCTACCCACACACTGGACTCTACACACACACACTGGACTCTACCAACACACTGGACTCTACCCACACACACTGGACTCTACCCACACACTGGACTCTACCCACACACTGGACTCTATTCACACACTCGACTCTACCCACACACTGGACTATACCCAAACACTGGACTATACCCACACACTGGACTCTACCCACACACTGGACTCTACCCACACACTGGACTCTACTCACACAATGGACTCTACCCACACACTGGACTCTATTCACACACTGGACTCTACCCACACACTGGACTCTATCCACACACTGGACTCTACCCACACACTGGACTCTACTCCACACAAAGGACTCTACCCACACACTGGACTCTACCCACACACTGGACTCTACTCCACACACTGGACTCTACCCACACACTGGACTCTACCCACACACTGGACTCTACTCCACACAAAGGACTCTACCCACACACTGGACTCTACACACACACTGGACTATACACACACACTGGACTCTACCCACACACTGGACTCTACCCACACTGGACTCTACCCACACACTGGACTCTACCCATGCTGAACTCTACCCACACACTGGACTCTTCCCACACACTGGACTCTACCCATGCTGGACTCTACCGACACACTGGACTCTACCCACACACTGGACTATACCCACACACTGGACTATACCCAAACACTGGACTCTACCCACACACTGGACTCTACCCACACAATGGACTCTACTCACACAATGGACTCACCCACACACTGGACTCTATTCACACACTGGACTCTACCCACACACTGGACTCTACCCACACACTGGACTCTACACACACACACTGGACTCTACCAACACACTGGACTCTACCCACACACACTGGACTCTACCCACACACTGGACTCTACCCACACACTGGACTCTATTCACACACTCGACTCTACCCACACACTGGACTATACCCACACACTGGACTATACCCACACACTGGACTCTACCCACACACTGGACTCTACCCACACACTGGACTCTACTCACACAATGGACTCTACCCACACACTGGACTCTATTCACACACTGGACTCTACCCACACACTGGACTCTATCCACACACTGGACTCTACCCACACACTGGACTCTACTCCACACAAAGGACTCTACCCACACACTGGACTCTACCCACACACTGGACTCTACTCCACACACTGGACTCTACCCACACACTGGACTCTACACACACTGGACTCTACCCACACACACTGGACTCTACCCACACACTGGACTCTACCCACACACTGGACTCTATTCACACACTGGACTATACCACACACTGGACTATACCCACACACTGGACTCTACTCACACACTGGACTCTACCCACACACTGGACTCTATTCACACACTGGACTCTACCCACACACTGGACTATACCCACACACTGGACTCTACCCACACACTGGACTCTACACACACTGGACTCTACCCACACACACTGGACTCTACCCACACACTGGACTCTACCCACACACTGGACTCTATTCACACACTGGACTATACCACACACTGGACTATACCCACACACTGGACTCTACTCACACACTGGACTCTACCCACACACTGGACTCTATTCACACACTGGACTCTATCCACACACTGGACTATACCCACACACTGGACTATACCCTCACACTGGACTCTATTCAAACACTGGACTCTACTCACACACTGGACTCTACCCACACACTGGACTCTATTCACACACTGGACTTTACCCACACACTGGACTATACCCACACACTGGACTCTACCCACACACTGGACTCTACCCACACAATGGACTCTACTCACACAATGGACTCACCCACACACTGGACTCTATTCACACACTGGACTCTACCCACACACTGGACTCTACACACACACACTGGACTCTACCAACACACTGGACTCTACCCACACACACTGGACTCTACCCACACACTGGACTCTACCCACACACTGGACTCTATTCACACACTCGACTCTACCCACACACTGGACTATACCCAAACACTGGACTATACCCACACACTGGACTCTACCCACACACTGGACTCTACCCACACACTGGACTCTACTCACACAATGGACTCTACCCACACACTGGACTCTATTCACACACTGGACTCTACCCACACACTGGACTCTATCCACACACTGGACTCTACTCACACACTGGACTCTACTCCACACAAAGGACTCTACCCACACACTGGACTCTACCCACACACTGGACTCTACTCCACACACTGGACTCTACCCACACACTGGACTCTACCCACACACTGGACTCTACTCCACACAAAGGACTCTACCCACACACTGGACTCTACACACACACTGGACTATACACACACACTGGACTCTACCCACACACTGGACTCTACCCACACTGGACTCTACCCACACACTGGACTCTACCCATGCTGAACTCTACCCACACACTGGACTCTTCCCACACACTGGACTCTACCCATGCTGGACTCTACCGACACACTGGACTCTACCCACACACTGGACTATACCCACACACTGGACTATACCCACACACTGGACTCTATTCAAACACTGGACTCTACTCACACACTGGACTCTACGCACACACTGGACTCTATTCACACACTGGACTTTACCCACACACTGGACTATACCCAAACACTGGACTCTACCCACACACTGGACTCTACCCACACAATGGACTCTACTCACACAATGGACTCACCCACACACTGGACTCTATTCACACACTGGACTCTACCCACACACTGGACTCTACACACACACACTGGACTCTATTCAAACACTGGACTCTACTCACACACTGGACTCTACCCACACACTGGACTCTATTCACACACTGGACTCTACCCACACTGGACTCTACCCACACACTGGACTCTACCCATGCTGAACTCTACCCACACACTGGACTCTTCCCACACACTGGACTCTACCCATGCTGGACTCTACCGACACACTGGACTCTACCCACACACTGGACTATACCCACACACTGGACTCTACCCACACACTGGACTCTACACACACTGGACTCTACCCACACACACTGGACTCTACCCACACACTGGACTCTACCCACACACTGGACTCTATTCACACACTGGACTATACCACACACTGGACTATACCCACACACTGGACTCTACTCACACACTGGACTCTACCCACACACTGGACTCTATTCACACACTGGACTCTACCCACACACTGGACTATACCCACACACTGGACTATACCCACACACTGGACTCTATTCAAACACTGGACTCTACTCACACACTGGACTCTACCCACACACTGGACTCTATTCACACACTGGACTTTACCCACACACTGGACTATACCCACACACTGGACTCTACCCACACACTGGACTCTACCCACACAATGGACTCTACTCACACAATGGACTCACCCACACACTGGACTCTATTCACACACTGGACTCTACCCACACACTGGACTCTACACACACACACTGGACTCTACCAACACACTGGACTCTACCCACACACACTGGACTCTACCCACACACTGGACTCTACCCACACACTGGACTCTATTCACACACTCGACTCTACCCACACACTGGACTATACCCACACACTGGACTATACCCACACACTGGACTCTACCCACACACTGGACTCTACCCACACACTGGACTCTACTCACACAATGGACTCTACCCACACACTGGACTCTATTCACACACTGGACTCTACCCACACACTGGACTCTATCCACACACTGGACTCTACCCACACACTGGACTCTACTCCACACAAAGGACTCTACCCACACACTGGACTCTACCCACACACTGGACTCTACTCCACACACTGGACTCTACCCACACACTGGACTCTACCCACACACTGGACTCTACTCCACACAAAGGACTCTACCCACACACTGGACTCTACACACACACTGGACTATACACACACACTGGACTCTACCCACACACTGGACTCTACCCACACTGGACTCTACCCACACACTGGACTCTACCCATGCTGAACTCTACCCACACACTGGACTCTTCCCACACACTGGACTCTACCCATGCTGGACTCTACCGACACACTGGACTCTACCCACACACTGGACTATACCCACACACTGGACTATACCCACACACTGGACTCTATTCACACACTGGACTCTACCCACACACTGGACTCTATCCACACACTGGACTCTACCCACACACTGGACTCTACTCCACACAAAGGACTCTACCCACACACTGGACTCTACCCACACACTGGACTCTACTCCACACACTGGACTCTACCCACACACTGGACTCTACACACACTGGACTCTACCCACACACACTGGACTCTACCCACACACTGGACTCTACCCACACACTGGACTCTATTCACACACTGGACTATACCACACACTGGACTATACCCACACACTGGACTCTACTCACACACTGGACTCTACCCACACACTGGACTCTATTCACACACTGGACTCTACCCACACACTGGACTATACCCACACACTGGACTCTACCCACACACTGGACTCTACACACACTGGACTCTACCCACACACACTGGACTCTACCCACACACTGGACTCTACCCACACACTGGACTCTATTCACACACTGGACTATACCACACACTGGACTATACCCACACACTGGACTCTACTCACACACTGGACTCTACCCACACACTGGACTCTATTCACACACTGGACTCTACCCACACACTGGACTATACCCACACACTGGACTATACCCTCACACTGGACTCTATTCAAACACTGGACTCTACTCACACACTGGACTCTACCCACACACTGGACTCTATTCACACACTGGACTTTACCCACACACTGGACTATACCCACACACTGGACTCTACCCACACACTGGACTCTACCCACACAATGGACTCTACTCACACAATGGACTCACCCACACACTGGACTCTATTCACACACTGGACTCTACCCACACACTGGACTCTACACACACACACTGGACTCTACCAACACACTGGACTCTACCCACACACACTGGACTCTACCCACACACTGGACTCTACCCACACACTGGACTCTATTCACACACTCGACTCTACCCACACACTGGACTATACCCAAACACTGGACTATACCCACACACTGGACTCTACCCACACACTGGACTCTACCCACACACTGGACTCTACTCACACAATGGACTCTACCCACACACTGGACTCTATTCACACACTGGACTCTACCCACACACTGGACTCTATCCACACACTGGACTCTACCCACACACTGGACTCTACTCCACACAAAGGACTCTACCCACACACTGGACTCTACCCACACACTGGACTCTACTCCACACACTGGACTCTACCCACACACTGGACTCTACCCACACACTGGACTCTACTCCACACAAAGGACTCTACCCACACACTGGACTCTACACACACACTGGACTATACACACACACTGGACTCTACCCACACACTGGACTCTACCCACACTGGACTCTACCCACACACTGGACTCTACCCATGCTGAACTCTACCCACACACTGGACTCTTCCCACACACTGGACTCTACCCATGCTGGACTCTACCGACACACTGGACTCTACCCACACACTGGACTATACCCACACACTGGACTATACCCACACACTGGACTCTATTCAAACACTGGACTCTACTCACACACTGGACTCTACGCACACACTGGACTCTATTCACACACTGGACTTTACCCACACACTGGACTATACCCAAACACTGGACTCTACCCACACACTGGACTCTACCCACACAATGGACTCTACTCACACAATGGACTCACCCACACACTGGACTCTATTCACACACTGGACTCTACCCACACACTGGACTCTACACACACACACTGGACTCTATTCAAACACTGGACTCTACTCACACACTGGACTCTACCCACACACTGGACTCTATTCACACACTGGACTCTACCCACACTGGACTCTACCCACACACTGGACTCTACCCATGCTGAACTCTACCCACACACTGGACTCTTCCCACACACTGGACTCTACCCATGCTGGACTCTACCGACACACTGGACTCTACCCACACACTGGACTATACCCACACACTGGACTCTACCCACACACTGGACTCTACACACACTGGACTCTACCCACACACACTGGACTCTACCCACACACTGGACTCTACCCACACACTGGACTCTATTCACACACTGGACTATACCACACACTGGACTATACCCACACACTGGACTCTACTCACACACTGGACTCTACCCACACACTGGACTCTATTCACACACTGGACTCTACCCACACACTGGACTATACCCACACACTGGACTATACCCACACACTGGACTCTATTCAAACACTGGACTCTACTCACACACTGGACTCTACCCACACACTGGACTCTATTCACACACTGGACTTTACCCACACACTGGACTATACCCACACACTGGACTCTACCCACACACTGGACTCTACCCACACAATGGACTCTACTCACACAATGGACTCACCCACACACTGGACTCTATTCACACACTGGACTCTACCCACACACTGGACTCTACACACACACACTGGACTCTACCAACACACTGGACTCTACCCACACACACTGGACTCTACCCACACACTGGACTCTACCCACACACTGGACTCTATTCACACACTCGACTCTACCCACACACTGGACTATACCCACACACTGGACTATACCCACACACTGGACTCTACCCACACACTGGACTCTACCCACACACTGGACTCTACTCACACAATGGACTCTACCCACACACTGGACTCTATTCACACACTGGACTCTACCCACACACTGGACTCTATCCACACACTGGACTCTACCCACACACTGGACTCTACTCCACACAAAGGACTCTACCCACACACTGGACTCTACCCACACACTGGACTCTACTCCACACACTGGACTCTACCCACACACTGGACTCTACCCACACACTGGACTCTACTCCACACAAAGGACTCTACCCACACACTGGACTCTACACACACACTGGACTATACACACACACTGGACTCTACCCACACACTGGACTCTACCCACACTGGACTCTACCCACACACTGGACTCTACCCATGCTGAACTCTACCCACACACTGGACTCTTCCCACACACTGGACTCTACCCATGCTGGACTCTACCGACACACTGGACTCTACCCACACACTGGACTATACCCACACACTGGACTATACCCACACACTGGACTATATTCAAACACTGGACTCTACTCACACACTGGACTCTACCCACACACTGGACTTTACCCACACACTGGACTATACCCAAACACTGGACTCTACCCACACACTGGACTCTACCCACACAATGGACTCTACTCACACAATGGACTCACCCACACACTGGACTCTATTCACACACTGGACTCTACCCACACACTGGACTCTACCCACACACTGGACTCTACACACACACACTGGACTCTACCAACACACTGGACTCTACCCACACACACTGGACTCTACCCACACACTGGACTCTACCCACACACTGGACTCTATTCACACACTCGACTCTACCCACACACTGGACTATACCCACACACTGGACTATACCCACACACTGGACTCTACCCACACACTGGACTCTACCCACACACTGGACTCTACTCACACAATGGACTCTACCCACACACTGGACTCTATTCACACACTGGACTCTACCCACACACTGGACTCTATCCACACACTGGACTCTACCCACACACTGGACTCTACTCCACACAAAGGACTCTACCCACACACTGGACTCTACCCACACACTGGACTCTACTCCACACACTGGACTCTACCCACACACTGGACTCTACACACACTGGACTCTACCCACACACACTGGACTCTACCCACACACTGGACTCTACCCACACACTGGACTCTATTCACACACTGGACTATACCACACACTGGACTATACCCACACACTGGACTCTACTCACACACTGGACTCTACCCACACACTGGACTCTATTCACACACTGGACTCTACCCACACACTGGACTATACCCACACACTGGACTCTACCCACACACTGGACTCTACACACACTGGACTCTACCCACACACACTGGACTCTACCCACACACTGGACTCTACCCACACACTGGACTCTATTCACACACTGGACTATACCACACACTGGACTATACCCACACACTGGACTCTACTCACACACTGGACTCTACCCACACACTGGACTCTATTCACACACTGGACTCTACCCACACACTGGACTATACCCACACACTGGACTATACCCTCACACTGGACTCTATTCAAACACTGGACTCTACTCACACACTGGACTCTACCCACACACTGGACTCTATTCACACACTGGACTTTACCCACACACTGGACTATACCCACACACTGGACTCTACCCACACACTGGACTCTACCCACACAATGGACTCTACTCACACAATGGACTCACCCACACACTGGACTCTATTCACACACTGGACTCTACCCACACACTGGACTCTACACACACACACTGGACTCTACCAACACACTGGACTCTACCCACACACACTGGACTCTACCCACACACTGGACTCTACCCACACACTGGACTCTATTCACACACTCGACTCTACCCACACACTGGACTATACCCAAACACTGGACTATACCCACACACTGGACTCTACCCACACACTGGACTCTACCCACACACTGGACTCTACTCACACAATGGACTCTACCCACACACTGGACTCTATTCACACACTGGACTCTACCCACACACTGGACTCTATCCACACACTGGACTCTACCCACACACTGGACTCTACTCCACACAAAGGACTCTACCCACACACTGGACTCTACCCACACACTGGACTCTACTCCACACACTGGACTCTACCCACACACTGGACTCTACCCACACACTGGACTCTACTCCACACAAAGGACTCTACCCACACACTGGACTCTACACACACACTGGACTATACACACACACTGGACTCTACCCACACACTGGACTCTACCCACACTGGACTCTACCCACACACTGGACTCTACCCATGCTGAACTCTACCCACACACTGGACTCTTCCCACACACTGGACTCTACCCATGCTGGACTCTACCGACACACTGGACTCTACCCACACACTGGACTATACCCACACACTGGACTATACCCACACACTGGACTCTATTCAAACACTGGACTCTACTCACACACTGGACTCTACGCACACACTGGACTCTATTCACACACTTGACTTTACCCACACACTGGACTATACCCAAACACTGGACTCTACCCACACACTGGACTCTACCCACACAATGGACTCTACTCACACAATGGACTCACCCACACACTGGACTCTATTCACACACTGGACTCTACCCACACACTGGACTCTACACACACACACTGGACTCTATTCAAACACTGGACTCTACTCACACACTGGACTCTACCCACACACTGGACTCTATTCACACACTGGACTCTACCGACACTGGACTCTACCCACACACTGGACTCTACCCATGCTGAACTCTACCCACACACTGGACTCTTCCCACACACTGGACTCTACCCATGCTGGACTCTACCGACACACTGGACTCTACCCACACACTGGACTATACCCACACACTGGACTCTACCCACACACTGGACTCTACCCACACACTGGACTCTACACACACTGGACTCTACCCACACACACTGGACTCTACCCACACACTGGACTCTACCCACACACTGGACTCTATTCACACACTGGACTATACCACACACTGGACTATACCCACACACTGGACTCTACTCACACACTGGACTCTACCCACACACTGGACTCTATTCACACACTGGACTCTACCCACACACTGGACTATACCCACACACTGGACTATACCCACACACTGGACTCTATTCAAACACTGGACTCTACTCACACACTGGACTCTACCCACACACTGGACTCTATTCACACACTGGACTTTACCCACACACTGGACTATACCCACACACTGGACTCTACCCACACACTGGACTCTACCCACACAATGGACTCTACTCACACAATGGACTCACCCACACACTGGACTCTATTCACACACTGGACTCTACCCACACACTGGACTCTACACACACACACTGGACTCTACCAACACACTTGACTCTACCCACACACACTGGACTCTACCCACACACTGGACTCTACCCACACACTGGACTCTATTCACACACTCGACTCTACCCACACACTGGACTATACCCACACACTGGACTATACCCACACACTGGACTCTACCCACACACTGGACTCTACCCACACACTGGACTCTACTCACACAATGGACTCTACCCACACACTGGACTCTATTCACACACTGGACTCTACCCACACACTGGACTCTATCCACACACTGGACTCTACCCACACACTGGACTCTACTCCACACAAAGGACTCTACCCACACACTGGACTCTACCCACACACTGGACTCTACTCCACACACTGGACTCTACCCACACACTGGACTCTACCCACACACTGGACTCTACTCCACACAAAGGACTCTACCCACACACTGGACTCTACACACACACTGGACTATACACACACACTGGACTCTACCCACACACTGGACTCTACCCACACTGGACTCTACCCACACACTGGACTCTACCCATGCTGAACTCTACCCACACACTGGACTCTTCCCACACACTGGACTCTACCCATGCTGGACTCTACCCACACACTGGACTCTACTCACACACTGGACTCTATTCACACACTGGACTCTACCCACACACTGGACTCTTCCCACACACTGGACTCTACCCATGCTGGACTCTACCCACACACTGGACTCTACTCACACACTGGACTCTATTCACACACTGGACTCTATTCACACACTGGACTCTACCCACACACTGGACTCTACCCATGCTGGACTCTACCGACACACTGGACTCTACCCACACACTGGACTATACCCACACACTGGACTATACCCACACACTGGACTCTATTCAAACACTGGACTCTACTCACACACTGGACTCTACGCACACACTGGACTCTATTCACACACTGGACTTTTCCCACACACTGGACTATACCCAAACACTGGACTCTACCCACACACTGGACTCTATTCACACACTGGACTCTACCCACACACTGGACTATACCCACACACTGGACTATACCCTCACACTGGACTCTATTCAAACACTGGACTCTACTCACACACTGGACTCTACCCACACACTGGACTCTATTCACACACTGGACTTTACCCACACACTGGACTATACCCACACACTGGACTCTACCCACACACTGGACTCTACCCACACAATGGACTCTACTCACACAATGGACTCACCCACACACTGGACTCTATTCACACACTGGACTCTACCCACACACTGGACTCTACACACACACACTGGACTCTACCAACACACTGGACTCTACCCACACACACTGGACTCTACCCACACACTGGACTCTACCCACACACTGGACTCTATTCACACACTCGACTCTACCCACACACTGGACTATACCCAAACACTGGACTATACCCACACACTGGACTCTACCCACACACTGGACTCTACCCACACACTGGACTCTACTCACACAATGGACTCTACCCACACACTGGACTCTATTCACACACTGGACTCTACCCACACACTGGACTCTATCCACACACTGGACTCTACCCACACACTGGACTCTACTCCACACAAAGGACTCTACCCACACACTGGACTCTACCCACACACTGGACTCTACTCCACACACTGGACTCTACCCACACACTGGCCTCTACCCACACACTGGACTCTACTCCACACAAAGGACTCTACCCACACACTGGACTCTACACACACACTGGACTATACACACACACTGGACTCTACCCACACACTGGACTCTACCCACACTGGACTCTACCCACACACTGGACTCTACCCATGCTGAACTCTACCCACACACTGGACTCTTCCCACACACTGGACTCTACCCATGCTGGACTCTACCGACACACTGGACTCTACCCACACACTGGACTATACCCACACACTGGACTATACCCACACACTGGAATCTATTCAAACACTGGACTCTACTCACACACTGGACTCTACGCACACACTGGACTCTATTCACACACTGGACTTTACCCACACACTGGACTATACCCAAACACTGGACTCTACCCACACACTGGACTCTACCCACACAATGGACTCTACTCACACAATGGACTCACCCACACACTGGAATCTATTCACACACTGGACTCTACCCACACACTGGACTCTACACACACACTGGACTCTATTCAAACACTGGACTCTACTCACACACTGGACTCTACCCACACACTGGACTCTATTCACACACTGGACTCTACCCACACTGGACTCTACCCACACACTGGACTCTACCCATGCTGAACTCTACCCACACACTGGACTCTTCCCACACACTGGACTCTACCCATGCTGGACTCTACCGACACACTGGACTCTACCCACACACTGGACTATACCCACACACTGGACTCTACCCACACACTGGACTCTACACACACTGGACTCTACCCACACACACTGGACTCTACCCACACACTGGACTCTACCCACACACTGGACTCTATTCACACACTGGACTATACCACACACTGGACTATACCCACACACTGGACTCTACTCACACACTGGACTCTACCCACACACTGGACTATACCCACACACTGGACTATACCCACACACTGGACTCTATTCAAACACTGGACTCTACTCACACACTGGACTCTACCCACACACTGGACTCTATTCACACACTGGACTTTACCCACACACTGGACTATACCCACACACTGGACTCTACCCACACACTGGACTCTACCCACACAATGGACTCTACTCACACAATGGACTCACCCACACACTGGACTCTATTCACACACTGGACTCTACCCACACACTGGACTCTACACACACACACTGGACTCTACCAACACACTGGACTCTACCCACACACACTGGACTCTACCCACACACTGGACTCTACCCACACACTGGACTCTATTCACACACTCGACTCTACCCACACACTGGACTATACCCACACACTGGACTATACCCACACACTGGACTCTACCCACACACTGGACTCTACCCACACACTGGACTCTACTCACACAATGGACTCTACCCACACACTGGACTCTATTCACACACTGGACTCTACCCACACACTGGACTCTATCCACACACTGGACTCTACCCACACACTGGACTCTACTCCACACAAAGGACTCTACCCACACACTGGACTCTACCCACACACTGGACTCTACTCCACACACTGGACTCTACCCACACACTGGACTCTACCCACACACTGGACTCTACTCCACACAAAGGACTCTACCCACACACTGGACTCTACACACACACTGGACTATACACACACACTGGACTCTACCCACACACTGGACTCTACCCACACTGGACTCTACCCACACACTGGACTCTACCCATGCTGAACTCTACCCACACACTGGACTCTTCCCACACACTGGACTCTACCCATGCTGGACTCTACCCACACACTGGACTCTACTCACACACTGGACTCTATTCACACACTGGACTCTACCCACACACTGGACTCTTCCCACACACTGGACTCTACCCATGCTGGACTCTACCCACACACTGGACTCTACTCACACACTGGACTCTATTCACACACTGGACTCTATTCACACACTGGACTCTACCCACACACTGGACTCTACCCATGCTGGACTCTACCGACACACTGGACTCTACCCACACACTGGACTATACCCACACACTGGACTATACCCACACACTGGACTCTATTCAAACACTGGACTCTACTCACACACTGGACTCTACGCACACACTGGACTCTATTCACACACTGGACTTTACCCACACACTGGACTATACCCAAACACTGGACTCTACCCACACACTGGACTCTACCCACACAATGGACTCTACTCACACAATGGACTCACCCACACACTGGACTCTATTCACACACTGGACTCTACACACACACACTGGACTCTATTCAAACACTGGACTCTACTCACACACTGGACTCTACCCACACACTGGACTCTATTCACACACTGGACTCTACCCACACTGGACTCTACCCACACACTGGACTCTACCCATGCTGAACTCTACCCACACACTGGACTCTTCCCACACACTGGACTCTACCCATGCTGGACTCTACCGACACACTGGACTCTACCCACACACTGGACTATACCCACACACTGGACTCTACCCACACACTGGACTCTACACACACTGGACTCTACCCACACACACTGGACTCTACCCACACACTGGACTCTACCCACACACTGGACTCTATTCACACACTGGACTATACCACACACTGGACTATACCCACACACTGGACTCTACTCACACACTGGACTCTACCCACACACTGGACTCTACTCACACACTGGACTCTACCCACACACTGGACTATACCCACACACTGGACTATACCCACACACTGGACTCTATTCAAACACTGGACTCTACTCACACACTGGACTCTACCCACACACTGGACTCTATTCACACACTGGACTTTACCCACACACTGGACTATACCCACACACTGGACTCTACCCACACACTGGACTCTACCCACACAATGGACTCTACTCACACAATGGACTCACCCACACACTGGACTCTATTCACACACTGGACTCTACCCACACACTGGACTCTACACACACACACTGGACTCTACCAACACACTGGACTCTACCCACACACACTGGACTCTACCCACACACTGGACTCTACCCACACACTGGACTCTATTCACACACTCGACTCTACCCACACACTGGACTATACCCACACACTGGACTATACCCACACACTGGACTCTACCCACACACTGGACTCTACCCACACACTGGACTCTACTCACACAATGGACTCTACCCACACACTGGACTCTATTCACACACTGGACTCTACCCACACACTGGACTCTATCCACACACTGGACTCTACCCACACACTGGACTCTACTCCACACAAAGGACTCTACCCACACACTGGACTCTACCCACACACTGGACTCTACTCCACACACTGGACTATACCACACACTGGACTCTACCCACACACTGGACTCTACTCACACACTGGACTCTACCCACACACTGGACTCTATTCACACACTGGACTCTACCCACACACTGGACTATACCCACACACTGGACTATACCCACACACTGGACTCTACCCACACACTGGACTCTACCCACACAATGGACTCTACTCACACAATGGACTCTACCCACACACTGGACTCTATTCACACACTGGACTCTACCCACACACTGGACTCTACACACACACACTGGACTCTACCAACACACTGGACTCTACCCACACACACTGGACTCTACCCACACACTGGACTCTACCCACACACTGGACTCTATTCACACACTCGACTCTACCCACACACTGGACTATACCCACACACTGGACTATACCCACACACTGGACTCTACCCACACACTGGACTCTACCCACACACTGGACTCTACTCACACAATGGACTCTACCCACACACTGGACTCTATTCACACACTGGACTCTACCCACACACTGGACTCTATCCACACATTGGACTCTACCCACACACTGGACTCTACTCCACACAAAGGACTCTACCCACACACTGGACTCTACCCACACACTGGACTCTACTCCACACACTGGACTATACCACACACTGGACTATACCCACACACTGGACTCTACTCACACACTGGACTCTACCCACACACTGGACTCTATTCACACACTGGACTCTACCCACACACTGGACTATACCCACACACTGGACTATACCCACACACTGGACTCTATTCAAACACTGGACTCTACTCACACACTGGACTCTACCCACACACTGGACTCTATTCACACACTGGACTTTACCCACACACTGGACTATACCCACACACTGGACTCTACCCACACACTGGACTCTACCCACACAATGGACTCTACTCACACAATGGACTCACCCACATACTGGACTCTATTCACACACTGGACTCTACCCACACACTGGACTCTACACACACACACTGGACTCTACCAACACACTGGACTCTACCCACACACACTGGACTCTACCCACACACTGGACTCTATTCACACACTCGACTCTACCCACACACTGGACTATACCCACACACTGGACTATACCCACACACTGGACTCTACCCACACACTGGACTCTACCCACACACTGGACTCTACTCACACAATGGACTCTACCCACACACTGGACTCTATTCACACACTGGACTCTACCCACACACTGGACTCTATCCACACACTGGACTCTACCCACACACTGGACTCTACTCCACACAAAGGACTCTACCCACACACTGGACTCTACCCACACACTGGACTCTACTCCACACACTGGACTCTACCCACACACTGGACTCTACCCACACACTGGACTCTACTCCACACAAAGGACTCTACCCACACACTGGACTCTACACACACACTGGACTATACACACACACTGGACTCTACCCACACACTGGACTCTACCCACACTGGACTCTACCCACACACTGGACTCTACCCATGCTGAACTCTACCCACACACTGGACTCTTCCCACACACTGGACTCTACCCATGCTGGACTCTACCCACACACTGGACTCTACTCACACACTGGACTCTATTCACACACTGGACTCTATTCACACACTGGACTCTACCCACACACTGGACTATACCCACACACTGGACTCTACCCACACACTGGACTCTACACACACTGGACTCTACCCACACACACTGGACTCTACCCACACACTGGACTCTACCCACACACTGGACTCTATTCACACACTGGACTATACCACACACTGGACTATACCCACACACTGGACTCTACTCACACACTGGACTCTACCCACACACTGGACTCTATTCACACACTGGACTCTACCCACACACTGGACTATACCCACACACTGGACTATACCCACACACTGGACTCTATTCAAACACTGGACTCTACTCACACACTGGACTCTACCCACACACTGGACTCTATTCACACACTGGACTTTACCCACACACTGGACTATACCCACACACTGGACTCTACCCACACACTGGACTCTACCCACACAATGGACTCTACTCACACAATGGACTCACCCACACACTGGACTCTATTCACACACTGGACTCTACCCACACACTGGACTCTACACAGACACACTGGACTCTACCAACACACTGGACTCTACCCACACACACTGGACTCTACCCACACACTGGACTCTACCCACACACTGGACTCTATTCACACACTCGACTCTACCCACACACTGGACTATACCCACACACTGGACTATACCCACACACTGGACTCTACCCACACACTGGACTCTACCCACACACTGGACTCTACTCACACAATGGACTCTACCCACACACTGGACTCTATTCACACACTGGACTCTACCCACACACTGGACTCTATCCACACACTGGACTCTACCCACACACTGGACTCTACTCCACACAAAGGACTCTACCCACACACTGGACTCTACCCACACACTGGACTCTACTCCACACACTGGACTCTACCCACACACTGGACTCTACCCACACACTGGACTCTACTCCACACAAAGGACTCTACCCACACACTGGACTCTACACACACACTGGACTATACACACACACTGGACTCTACCCACACACTGGACTCTACCCACACTGGACTCTACCCACACACTGGACTCTACCCATGCTGAACTCTACCCACACACTGGACTCTTCCCACACACTGGACTCTACCCATGCTGGACTCTACCGACACACTGGACTCTACCCACACACTGGACTATACCCACACACTGGACTATACCCACACACTGGACTCTATTCAAACACTGGACTCTACTCACACACTGGACTCTACCCACACACTGGACTCTATTCACACACTGGACTTTACCCACACACTGGACTATACCCAAACACTGGACTCTACCCACACACTGGACTCTACCCACACAATGGACTCTACTCACACAATGGACTCACCCACACACTGGACTCTATTCACACACTGGACTCTACCCACACACTGGACTCTACACACACACACTGGACTCTACCAACACACTGGACTCTACCCACACACACTGGACTCTACCCACACACTGGACTCTACCCACACACTGGACTCTATTCACACACTCGACTCTACCCACACACTGGACTATACCCACACACTGGACTATACCCACACACTGGACTCTACCCACACACTGGACTCTACCCACACACTGGACTCTACTCACACAATGGACTCTACCCACACACTGGACTCTATTCACACACTGGACTCTACCCACACACTGGACTCTATCCACACACTGGACTCTACCCACACACTGGACTCTACTCCACACAAAGGACTCTACCCACACACTGGACTCTACCCACACACTGGACTCTACTCCACACACTGGACTCTACCCACACACTGGACTCTACACACACTGGACTCTACCCACACACACTGGACTCTACCCACACACTGGACTCTACCCACACACTGGACTCTATTCACACACTGGACTATACCACACACTGGACTATACCCACACACTGGACTCTACTCACACACTGGACTCTACCCACACACTGGACTCTATTCACACACTGGACTCTACCCACACACTGGACTATACCCACACACTGGACTCTACCCACACACTGGACTCTACACACACTGGACTCTACCCA
Source organism: Salmo salar (assembly GCF_965601325.2). NCBI lineage: Eukaryota > Metazoa > Chordata > Actinopteri > Salmoniformes > Salmonidae > Salmo > Salmo salar. The sequence goes on along the minus strand of NC_138304.1, from coordinate 61,525,846 downwards.
CACACACTGGACTCTACCCACACACTGGACTCTACCCACACACTGGACTCTATTCACACACTGGACTATACCACACACTGGACTATACCCACACACTGGACTCTACTCACACACTGGACTCTACCCACACACTGGACTCTATTCACACACTGGACTCTACCCACACACTGGACTATACCCACACACTGGACTATACCCTCACACTGGACTCTATTCAAACACTGGACTCTACTCACACACTGGACTCTACCCACACACTGGACTCTATTCACACACTGGACTTTACCCACACACTGGACTATACCCACACACTGGACTCTACCCACACACTGGACTCTACCCACACAATGGACTCTACTCACACAATGGACTCACCCACACACTGGACTCTATTCACACACTGGACTCTACCCACACACTGGACTCTACACACACACACTGGACTCTACCAACACACTGGACTCTACCCACACACACTGGACTCTACCCACACACTGGACTCTACCCACACACTGGACTCTATTCACACACTCGACTCTACCCACACACTGGACTATACCCAAACACTGGACTATACCCACACACTGGACTCTACCCACACACTGGACTCTACCCACACACTGGACTCTACTCACACAATGGACTCTACACACACACTGGACTCTATTCACACACTGGACTCTACCCACACACTGGACTCTATCCACACACTGGACTCTACCCACACACTGGACTCTACTCCACACAAAGGACTCTACCTACACACTGGACTCTACCCACACACTGGACTCTACTCCACACACTGGACTCTACCCACACACTGGACTCTACCCACACACTGGACTCTACTCCACACAAAGGACTCTACCCACACACTGGACTCTACACACACACTGGACTATACACACACACTGGACTCTACCCACACACTGGACTCTACCCACACTGGACTCTACCCACACACTGGACTCTACCCATGCTGAACTCTACCCACACACTGGACTCTTCCCACACACTGGACTCTACCCATGCTGGACTCTACCGACACACTGGACTCTACCCACACACTGGACTATACCCACACACTGGACTATACCCACACACTGGACTATACCCAAACACTGGACTCTACCCACACACTGGACTCTACCCACACAATGGACTCTACTCACACAATGGACTCACCCACACACTGGACTCTATTCACACACTGGACTCTACCCACACACTGGACTCTACACACACACACTGGACTCTACCAACACACTGGACTCTACCCACACACACTGGACTCTACCCACACACTGGACTCTACCCACACACTGGACTCTATTCACACACTCGACTCTACCCACACACTGGACTATACCCACACACTGGACTATACCCACACACTGGACTCTACCCACACACTGGATTCTACCCACACACTGGACTCTACTCACACAATGGACTCTACCCACACACTGGACTCTATTCACACACTGGACTCTACCCACACACTGGACTCTATCCACACACTGGACTCTACCCACACACTGGACTCTACTCCACACAAAGGACTCTACCCACACACTGGACTCTACCCACACGCTGGACTCTACTCCACACACTGGACTCTACCCACACACTGGACTCTACACACACTGGACTCTACCCACACACACTGGACTCTACCCACACACTGGACTCTACCCACACACTGGACTCTATTCACACACTGGACTATACCACACACTGGACTATACCCACACACTGGACTCTACTCACACACTGGACTCTACCCACACACTGGACTCTATTCACACACTGGACTCTACCCACACACTGGACTATACCCACACACTGGACTCTACCCACACACTGGACTCTACACACACTGGACTCTACCCACACACACTGGACTCTACCCACACACTGGACTCTACCCACACACTGGACTCTATTCACACACTGGACTATACCACACACTGGACTATACCCACACACTGGACTCTACTCACACACTGGACTCTACCCACACACTGGACTCTATTCACACACTGGACTCTACCCACACACTGGACTATACCCACACACTGGACTCTACCCACACACTGGACTCTACACACACTGGACTCTACCCACACACACTGGACTCTACCCACACACTGGACTCTACCCACACACTGGACTCTATTCACACACTGGACTATACCACACACTGGACTATACCCACACACTGGACTCTACTCACACACTGGACTCTACCCACACACTGGACTCTATTCACACACTGGACTCTACCCACACACTGGACTATACCCACACACTGGACTATACCCTCACACTGGACTCTATTCAAACACTGGACTCTACTCACACACTGGACTCTACCCACACACTGGACTCTATTCACACACTGGACTTTACCCACACACTGGACTATACCCACACACTGGACTCTACCCACACACTGGACTCTACCCACACAATGGACTCTACTCACACAATGGACTCACCCACACACTGGACTCTATTCACACACTGGACTCTACCCACACACTGGACTCTACACACACACACTGGACTCTACCAACACACTGGACTCTACCCACACACACTGGACTCTACCCACACACTGGACTCTACCCACACACTGGACTCTATTCACACACTCGACTCTACCCACACACTGGACTATACCCAAACACTGGACTATACCCACACACTGGACTCTACCCACACACTGGACTCTACCCACACACTGGACTCTACTCACACAATGGACTCTACCCACACACTGGACTCTATTCACACACTGGACTCTACCCACACACTGGACTCTATCCACACACTGGACTCTACCCACACACTGGACTCTACTCCACACAAAGGACTCTACCCACACACTGGACTCTACCCACACACTGGACTCTACTCCACACACTGGACTCTACCCACACACTGGACTCTACCCACACACTGGACTATACACACACACTGGACTCTACCCACACACTGGACTCTACCCACACTGGACTCTACCCACACACTGGACTCTACCCACACACTGGACTCTACCCATGCTGAACTCTACCCACACACTGGACTCTTCCCACACACTGGACTCTACCCATGCTGGACTCTACCGACACACTGGACTCTACCCACACACTGGACTATACCCACACACTGGACTATACCCACACACTGGACTCTATTCAAACACTGGACTCTACTCACACACTGGACTCTACGCACACACTGGACTCTATTCACACACTGGACTTTACCCACACACTGGACTATACCCAAACACTGGACTCTACCCACACACTGGACTCTACCCACACAATGGACTCTACTCACACAATGGACTCACCCAGACACTGGACTCTATTCACACACTGGACTCTACCCACACACTGGACTCTACACACACACACTGGACTCTACCAACACACTGGACTCTACCCACACACACTGGACTCTACCCACACACTGGACTCTACCCACACACTGGACTCTATTCACACACTCGACTCTACCCACACACTGGACTATACCCACACACTGGACTATACCCACACACTGGACTCTACCCACACACTGGACTCTACCCACACACTGGACTCTACTCACACAATGGACTCTACCCACACACTGGACTCTATTCACACACTGGACTCTACCCACACACTGGACTCTATCCACACACTGGACTCTACCCACACACTGGACTCTACTCCACACAAAGGACTCTACCCACACACTGGACTCTACCCACACGCTGGACTCTACTCCACACACTGGACTCTACCCACACACTGGACTCTACACACACTGGACTCTACCCACACACACTGGACTCTACCCACACACTGGACTCTACCCACACACTGGACTCTATTCACACACTGGACTATACCACACACTGGACTATACCCACACACTGGACTCTACTCACACACTGGACTCTACCCACACACTGGACTCTATTCACACACTGGACTCTACCCACACACTGGACTATACCCACACACTGGACTCTACCCACACACTGGACTCTACACACACTGGACTCTACCCACACACACTGGACTCTACCCACACACTGGACTCTACCCACACACTGGACTCTATTCACACACTGGACTATACCACACACTGGACTATACCCACACACTGGACTCTACTCACACACTGGACTCTACCCACACACTGGACTCTATTCACACACTGGACTCTACCCACACACTGGACTATACCCACACACTGGACTATACCCACACACTGGACTCTATTCAAACACTGGACTCTACTCACACACTGGACTCTACCCACACACTGGACTCTATTCACACACTGGACTTTACCCACACACTGGACTATACCCACACACTGGACTCTAACCACACACTAGACTCTACCAACACAATGGACTCTACTCACACAATGGACTCACCCACACACTGGACTCTATTCACACACTGGACTCTACCCACACACTGGACTCTACACACACACACTGGACTCTACCAACACACTGGACTCTACCCACACACACTGGACTCTAACCACACACTGGACTCTACCCACACACTGGACTCTATTCACACACTCGACTCTACCCACACACTGGACTATACCCACACACTGGACTATACCCACACACTGGACTCTACCCACACACTGGACTCTACCCACAACCTGGACTCTACTCACACAATGGACTCTACCCACACACTGGACTCTATTCACACACTGGACTCTACCCACACACTGGACTCTATCCACACACTGGACTCTACCCACACACTGGACTCTACTCCACACAAAGGACTCTACCCACACACTGGACTCTACCCACACACTGGACTCTACTCCACACACTGGACTCTACCCACACACTGGACTCTACCCACACACTGGACTCTACTCCACACAAAGGACTCTACCCACACACTGGACTCTACACACACACTGGACTATACACACACACTGGACTCTACCCACACACTGGACTCTACCCATGCTGAACTCTACCCACACACTGGACTCTTCCCACACACTGGACTCTACCATGCTGGACTCTACCTACACACTGGACTCTACCCACACACTGGACTATACCCACACACTGGACTCTATTCAAACACTGGACTCTACTCACACACTGGACTCTACCCACACACTGGACTCTATTCACACACTGGACTGTACCCACACACTGGACTCTACCCACACACTGGACTCTACCCACACACTGGACTCTCTTCACACACTGGACTATACCCACACACTGGACTATACCCACACACTGGACTCTACCCACACACTGGACTATACCCACACTGGACTCTACCCACACACTGGACTCTACACAAACACACTGGACTCTACCCACACACTGGACTCTACACACACACTGGACTCTACTCACACACTGGACTCTACCCACACACTGGACTCTACCCACACACTGGACTCTACCCACACACTGGACTCTATTCACACACTGGACTATACCACACACTGGACTACACCCACACACTGGACTCTACTCACACACTGGACTCTACCCACACACTGGACTCTACTCACACACTGGACTCTACCCACACACTGGACTCTACCCAGACACTGGACTCTATCCACACACTGGACTCTACCCACACTGGACTCTACCCACACACTGGACTATACCCACACTGGACTCTACCCACACACTGGACTCTACACACACACACTGGACTCTACCCACACACTGGACTCTACACACACTGGACTCTACCCACACACACTGGACTCTACCCACACACACAGGACTCTACCCACACACTGGACTCTACCCACACACTGGACTCTATTCACACACTGGACTATACCACACACTGGACTATACCCACACACTGGACTCTACTCACACACTGGACTCTACCCACACAATGGACTCTACTCACACAATGGACTCACCCACACACTGGACTCTATTCACACACTGGACTCTACCCACACACTGGACTCTACACACACACACTGGACTCTACCAACACACTGGACTCTACCCACACACACTGGACTCTACCCACACACCGGACTCTACCCACACACTGGACTCTATTCACACACTCGACTCTACCCACACACTGGACTATACCCACACACTGGACTATACCCACACACTGGACTCTACCCACACACTGGACTCTACCCACACACTGGACTCTACTCACACAATGGACTCTACCCACACACTGGACTCTATTCACACACTGGACTCTACCGACACACTGGACTCTATCCACACACTGGACTCTACCCACACACTGGACTCTACTCCACACAAAGGACTCTACCCACACACTGGACTCTACCCACACACTGGACTCTACTCCACACACTGGACTCTACCCACACACTGGACTCTACCCACACACTGGACTCTACTCCACACAAAGGACTCTACCCACACACTGGACTCTACACACACACTGGACTATACACTCACACTGGACTCTACCCACAAACTGGACTCTATTCACACACTGGACTCTACCCACACACTGGACTCTATCCACACACTGGACTCTACCCACACACTGGACTCTACTCCACACAAAGGACTCTACCCACACACTGGACTCTACCCACACACTGGACTCTACTCCACACACTGGACTCTACCCACACACTGGACTCTACCCACACACTGGACTCTACTCCACACAAAGGACTCTACCCACACACTGGACTCTACACACACACTGGACTATACACACACACTGGACTCTACCCACACACTGGACTCTACCCATGCTGAACTCTACCCACACACTGGACTCTTCCCACACACTGGACTCTACCATGCTGGACTCTACCTACACACTGGACTCTACCCACACACTGGACTATACCCACACACTGGACTCTATTCAAACACTGGACTCTACTCACACACTGGACTCTACCCACACACTGGACTCTATTCACACACTGGACTGTACCCACACACTGGACTCTACCCACACACTGGACTCTACCCACACACTGGACTCTCTTCACACACTGGACTATACCCACACACTGGACTATACCCACACACTGGACTCTACCCACACACTGGACTATACCCACACTGGACTCTACCCACACACTGGACTCTACACAAACACACTGGACTCTACCCACACACTGGACTCTACACACACACTGGACTCTACTCACACACTGGACTCTACCCACACACTGGACTCTACCCACACACTGGACTCTACCCACACACTGGACTCTATTCACACACTGGACTATACCACACACTGGACTACACCCACACACTGGACTCTACTCACACACTGGACTCTACCCACACACTGGACTCTACTCACACACTGGACTCTACCCACACACTGGACTCTACCCAGACACTGGACTCTATCCACACACTGGACTCTACCCACACTGGACTCTACCCACACACTGGACTATACCCACACTGGACTCTACCCACACACTGGACTCTACACACACACACTGGACTCTACCCACACACTGGACTCTACACACACTGGACTCTACCCACACACACTGGACTCTACCCACACACACAGGACTCTACCCACACACTGGACTCTACCCACACACTGGACTCTATTCACACACTGGACTATACCACACACTGGACTATACCCACACACTGGACTCTACTCACACACTGGACTCTACCCACACAATGGACTCTACTCACACAATGGACTCACCCACACACTGGACTCTATTCACACACTGGACTCTACCCACACACTGGACTCTACACACACACACTGGACTCTACCAACACACTGGACTCTACCCACACACACTGGACTCTACCCACACACCGGACTCTACCCACACACTGGACTCTATTCACACACTCGACTCTACCCACACACTGGACTATACCCACACACTGGACTATACCCACACACTGGACTCTACCCACACACTGGACTCTACCCACACACTGGACTCTACTCACACAATGGACTCTACCCACACACTGGACTCTATTCACACACTGGACTCTACCGACACACTGGACTCTATCCACACACTGGACTCTACCCACACACTGGACTCTACTCCACACAAAGGACTCTACCCACACACTGGACTCTACCCACACACTGGACTCTACTCCACACACTGGACTCTACCCACACACTGGACTCTACCCACACACTGGACTCTACTCCACACAAAGGACTCTACCCACACACTGGACTCTACACACACACTGGACTATACACTCACACTGGACTCTACCCACAAACTGGACTCTACCCACACTGGACTCTACCCACACACTGGACTCTACCCATGCTGAACTCTACCCACACACTGGACTCTTCCCACACACTGGACTCTACCCATGCTGGACTCTACCCACACACTGGACTCTACCCACACACTGGACTATACCCACACACTGGACTCTATTCACACACTGGACTCTACTCACACACTGGAATCTACCCACACACTGGACTCTATTCACACACTGGACTGTACCCACACACTGGACTCTACCCACACACTGGACTCTATTCACACACTGGACTGTACCCACACACTGGACTCTACCCACACACTGGACTCTATCCACACACTGGACTCTACCCACACTGGACTCTACCCACACACTGGACAATACCCACAGTAGACTCTACCCACACACTGGACTCTACACACACACACACACTGGACTCTACCCACACACTGGACTCTACCCACACACTGGACTCTATTCACACACTGGACTATACCACACACTGGACTATACCCACACACTGGACTCTACTCACACACTGGACTCTACCCACATACTGGACTCAATTCACACACTGGACTCTACCCACACACTGGACTATACCCACACACTGGACTATACCCACACACTGGACTCTATTCACACACTGGACTTTACCCACACACTGGACTATACCCACACACTGGACTCTACCCACACACTGGACTCTACTCCACACACTGGACTCTACCCACACACTGGACTCTACCCACACACTGGACTCTACTCCACACAAAGGACTCTACCCACACACTGGACTCTACACACACACTGGACTATACACACACACTGGACTCTACCCACACACTGGACTCTACCCAGACTGGACTCTACCCACACACTGGACTCTACCCATGCTGAACTCTACCCACACACTGGACTCTTCCCACACACTGGACTCTACTCATGCTGGACTCTACCTACACACTGGACTCTACCCACACACTGGACTATACCCACACACTGGACTCTATTCAAACACTGGACTCTACTCACACACTGGACTCTACCCACACACTGGACTCAATTCACACACTGGACTGTACCCACACACTGGACTCTACCCACACACTGGACTCTACCCACACACTGGACTCTACCCACACACTGGACTCTACCAACACACACTGGACTCTATTCACACACTGGACTCTACCCACACACTGGACTATACCCACACACTGGACTATACCCACACATACTGGACTCTATTCAAACACTGGACTCTACTCACACACTGGACTCTACCCACACACTGGACTCTATTCACATACTGGACTTTACCCACACACTGGACTATACCCACACACTGGACTCTACCCACACACTGGACTCTACCCACACACTGGACTCTACCCACACAATGGACTCTACTCACACAATGGACTCACCCACACACTGGACTCTATTCACACACTGGACTCTACCCACACACTGGACTCTACACACACACACTGGACTCTACCAACACACTGGACTCTACCCACACACACTGGACTCTACCCACACACTGGACTCTACCCACACACTGGACTCTATTCACACACTCGACTCTACCCACACATTGGACTATACCCACACACTGGACTATACCCACACACTGGACTCTACCCACACACTGGACTCTACCCACACACTGGACTCTACTCACACAATGGACTCTACCCACACACTGGACTCTATTCACACACTGGACTCTACCCACACACTGGACTCTATCCACACACTGGACTCTACCCACACACTGGACTCTATCCACACACTGGACTCTACCCACACTGGACTCTACCTACACACTGGACTATACCCACACTGGACTCTACCCACACACTGGACTCTACACACACACACTGGACTCTACCCACACACTGGACTCTACACACACTGGACTCTACCCACACACACTGGACTCTACCCACACACACTGGACTCTACCCACACACTGGACTCTACCCACACACTGGACTCTATTCACACACTGGACTATACCACACACTGGACTATACCCACACACTGGACTATACCCACACACTGGACTCTATTCAAACACTGGACTCTACTCACACACTGGACTCTACCCACACACTGGACTCTATTCACACACTGGACTTTACCCACACACTGGACTATACCCACACACTGGACTCTACCCACACACTGGACTCTACCCACACAATGGACTCTACTCACACAATGGACTCACCCACACACTGGACTCTATTCACACACTGGACTCTACCCACACACTGGACTCTACACACACACACTGGACTCTACCAACACACTGGACTCTACCCACACACACTGGACTCTACCCACACACTGGACTCTACCCACACACTGGACTCTATTCACACACTGGACTATACCACACACTGGACTATCCCCACACACTGGACTCTACTCACACACTGGACTCTACCCACACACTGGACTCTATTCACACACTGGACTCTACCCACACACTGGACTATACCCAGACACTGGACTCTACCCACACACTGGACTCTACCCACACAATGGACTCTACTCACACAATGGACTCACCCACACACTGGACTCTATTCACACACTGGACTCTACCCACACACTGGACTCTACACACACACACTGGACTCTACCAACACACTGGACTCTACCCACACACACTGGACTCTACCCACACACCGGACTCTACCCACACACTGGACTCTATTCACACACTCGACTCTACCCACACACTGGACTATACCCACACACTGGACTATACCCACACACTGGACTCTACCCACACACTGGACTCTACCCACACACTGGACTCTACTCACACAATGGACTCTACCCACACACTGGACTCTATTCACACACTGGACTCTACCGACACACTGGACTCTATCCACACACTGGACTCTACCCACACACTGGACTCTACTCCACACAAAGGACTCTACCCACACACTGGACTCTACCCACACACTGGACTCTACTCCACACACTGGACTCTACCCACACACTGGACTCTACCCACACACTGGACTCTACTCCACACAAAGGACTCTACCCACACACTGGACTCTACAAACACACTGGACTATACACTCACACTGGACTCTACCCACAAACTGGACTCTACCCACACTGGACTCTACCCACACACTGGACTCTACCCATGCTGAACTCTACCCACACACTGGACTCTTCCCACACACTGGACTCTACCCATGCTGGACTCTACCCACACACTGGACTCTACCCACACACTGGACTATACCCACACACTGGACTCTATTCAAACACTGGACTCTACTCACACACTGGACTCTACCCACACACTGGACTCTATTCACACACTGGACTGTACCCACACACTGGACTCTACCCACACACTGGACTCTATCCACACACTGGACTCTACCCACACTGGACTCTACCCACACACTGGACAATACCCACAGTAGACTCTACCCACACACTGGACTCTACACACACACACACTGGACTCTACCCACACACTGGACTCTACCCACACACTGGACTCTATTCACACACTGGACTATACCACACACTGGACTATACCCACACACTGGACTCTACTCACACACTGGACTCTACCCACATACTGGACTCAATTCACACACTGGACTCTACCCACACACTGGACTATACCCACACACTGGACTATACCCACACACTTGACTCTATTCACACACTGGACTTTACCCACACACTGGACTATACCCACACACTGGACTCTACCCACACACTGGACTCTACTCCACACACTGGACTCTACCCACACACTGGACTCTACCCACACACTGGACTCTACTCCACACAAAGGACTCTACCCACACACTGGACTCTACACACACACTGGACTATACACACACACTGGACTCTACCCACACACTGGACTCTACCCAGACTGGACTCTACCCACACACTGGACTCTACCCATGCTGAACTCTACCCACACACTGGACTCTTCCCACACACTGGACTCTACTCATGCTGGACTCTACCTACACACTGGACTCTACCCACACACTGGACTATACCCACACACTGGACTCTATTCAAACACTGGACTCTACTCACACACTGGACTCTACCCACACACTGGACTCAATTCACACACTGGACTGTACCCACACACTGGACTCTACCCACACACTGGACTCTACCCACACACTGGACTCTACCCACACACTGGACTCTACCAACACACACTGGACTCTATCCACACACTGGACTCTACCCACACACTGGACTATACCCACACACTGGACTATACCCACACATACTGGACTCTATTCAAACACTGGACTCTACTCACACACTGGACTCTACCCACACACTGGACTCTATTCACACACTGGACTTTACCCACACACTGGACTATACCCACACACTGGACTCTACCCACACACTGGACTCTACCCACACACTGGACTCTACCCACACAATGGACTCTACTCACACAATGGACTCACCCACACACTGGACTCTATTCACACACTGGACTCTACCCACACACTGGACTCTACACACACACACTGGACTCTACCAACACACTGGACTCTACCCACACACACTGGACTCTACCCACACACTGGACTCTACCCACACACTGGACTCTATTCACACACTCGACTCTACCCACACATTGGACTATACCCACACACTGGACTATACCCACACACTGGACTCTACCCACACACTGGACTCTACCCACACACTGGACTCTACTCACACAATGGACTCTACCCACACACTGGACTCTATTCACACACTGGACTCTACCCACACACTGGACTCTATCCACACACTGGACTCTACCCACACACTGGACTCTATCCACACACTGGACTCTACCCACACTGGACTCTACCTACACACTGGACTATACCCACACTGGACTCTACCCACACACTGGACTCTACACACACACACTGGACTCTACCCACACACTGGACTCTACACACACTGGACTCTACCCACACACACTGGACTCTACCCACACACACTGGACTCTACCCACACACTGGACTCTACCCACACACTGGACTCTATTCACACACTGGACTATACCACACACTGGACTATACCCACACACTGGACTATACCCACACACTGGACTCTATTCAAACACTGGACTCTACTCACACACTGGACTCTACCCACACACTGGACTCTATTCACACACTGGACTTTACCCACACACTGGACTATACCCACACACTGGACTCTACCCACACACTGGACTCTACCCACACAATGGACTCTACTCACACAATGGACTCACCCACACACTGGACTCTATTCACACACTGGACTCTACCCACACACTGGACTCTACACACACACACTGGACTCTACCAACACACTGGACTCTACCCACACACACTGGACTCTACCCACACACTGGACTCTACCCACACACTGGACTCTATTCACACACTGGACTATACCACACACTGGACTATCCCCACACACTGGACTCTACTCACACACTGGACTCTACCCACACACTGGACTCTATTCACACACTGGACTCTACCCACACACTGGACTATACCCAGACACTGGACTCTACCCACACACTGGACTCTACCCACACAATGGACTCTACTCACACAATGGACTCACCCACACACTGGACTCTATTCACACACTGGACTCTACCCACACACTGGACTCTACCCACACACACTGGACTCTACCCACACACCGGACTCTACCCACACACTGGACTCTATTCACACACTCGACTCTACCCACACACTGGACTATACCCACACACTGGACTATACCCACACACTGGACTCTACCCACACACTGGACTCTACCCACACACTGGACTCTACTCACACAATGGACTCTACCCACACACTGGACTCTATTCACACACTGGACTCTACCGACACACTGGACTCTATCCACACACTGGACTCTACCCACACACTGGACTCTACTCCACACAAAGGACTCTACCCACACACTGGACTCTACCCACACACTGGACTCTACTCCACACACTGGACTCTACCCACACACTGGACTCTACCCACACACTGGACTCTACTCCACACAAAGGACTCTACCCACACACTGGACTCTACAAACACACTGGACTATACACTCACACTGGACTCTACCCACAAACTGGACTCTACCCACACTGGACTCTACCCACACACTGGACTCTACCCATGCTGAACTCTACCCACACACTGGACTCTTCCCACACACTGGACTCTACCCATGCTGGACTCTACCCACACACTGGACTCTACCCACACACTGGACTATACCCACACACTGGACTCTATTCAAACACTGGACTCTACTCACACACTGGACTCTACCCACACACTGGACTCTATTCACACACTGGACTGTACCCACACACTGGACTCTACCCACACACTGGACTCTATCCACACACTGGACTCTACCCACACTGGACTCTACCCACACACTGGACAATACCCACAGTAGACTCTACCCACACACTGGACTCTACACACACACACACTGGACTCTACCCACACACTGGACTCTACCCACACACTGGACTCTATTCACACACTGGACTATACCACACACTGGACTATACCCACACACTGGACTCTACTCACACACTGGACTCTACCCACATACTGGACTCAATTCACACACTGGACTCTACCCACACACTGGACTATACCCACACACTGGACTATACCCACACACTGGACTCTATTCACACACTGGACTTTACCCACACACTGGACTATACCCACACACTGGACTCTACCCACACACTGGACTCTACTCCACACACTGGACTCTACCCACACACTGGACTCTACCCACACACTGGACTCTACTCCACACAAAGGACTCTACCCACACACTGGACTCTACACACACACTGGACTATACACACACACTGGACTCTACCCACACACTGGACTCTACCCAGACTGGACTCTACCCACACACTGGACTCTACCCATGCTGAACTCTACCCACACACTGGACTCTTCCCACACACTGGACTCTACTCATGCTGGACTCTACCTACACACTGGACTCTACCCACACACTGGACTATACCCACACACTGGACTCTATTCAAACACTGGACTCTACTCACACACTGGACTCTACCCACACACTGGACTCAATTCACACACTGGACTGTACCCACACACTGGACTCTACCCACACACTGGACTCTACCCACACACTGGACTCTACCCACACACTGGACTCTACCAACACACACTGGACTCTATCCACACACTGGACTCTACCCACACACTGGACTATACCCACACACTGGACTCTACCCACACACTGGACTCTACCCACACACTGGACTCTACTCCACACACTGGACTCTACCCACACACTGGACTCTATCCACACACTGGACTCTACCCACACTGGACTCTACCCACACACTGGACTATACCCACACTGGACTCTACCCACACACTGGACTCTACACAAACACACTGAAATCTACCCACACACTGGACTCTACACACACTCGACTCTACCCACACACACTGGACTCTACCCACACACACTGGAATCTACCCACACACTGGACTCTACCCACACACTGGACTCTACTCACACACTGGACTCTACCACACACTGGACTACACCCACATACTGGACTCTACTCACACACTGGACTCTACCCACACACTGGACTCTACTCACACACTGGACTCTACCCACACACTGGACTCTACCCACACACTGGACTCTACCCACACACTGGACTCTATTCACACACTGGACTATACCACACACTGGACTACACCCACACACTGGACTCTACCCACACACTGGACTCTACTCACACACTGGACTCTACCCACACACTGGACTCTACCAACACACACTGGACTCTATCCACACACTGGACTCTACCCACACTGGACTCTAACCACACACAGGACTATACCCACACTGGACTCTACCCACACACTGGACTCTACACACACACACTGGACTCTACCCACAAACTGGACTCTACACACACTTGGCTCTACCCACACACACTGGACTCTACCCACACACACTGGACTCTACCCACACACTGGACTCTACCCACACACTGGACTCTATTCACACACTGGACTATACCACACACTGGACTATACCCACACACTGGACTCTACTCACACACTGGACTCTACCCACACACTGGACACTATTCACACACTGGACTCTACCCACACACTGGACTATACCCACACACTGGACTATACCCACACACTGGACTCTATTCAAACACTGGACTCTACTCACACACTGGACTCTACCCACACACTGGACTCTATTCACACACTGGACTTTACCCACACACTTGACTATACCCACACACTGGACTCTACCCACACACTGGACTCTACCCACACAATGGACTCTACTCACACAATGGACTCACCCACACACTGGACTCTATTCACACACTGGACTCTACCCACACACTGGACTCTACACACACACACTGGACTCTACCAACAAACTGGACTCTACCCACACACACTGGACTCTACCCACACACTGGACTCTACCCACACACTGGACTCTATTCACACACTGGACTATACCACACACTGGACTATACCCACCCACTGGACTCTACTCACACACTGGACTCTACCCACACACTGGACTCTATTCACACACTGGACTCTACCCACACACTGGACTATACCCACACACTGGACTATACCCACACACTGGACTCTATTCAAACACTGGACTCTACTCACACACTGGACTCTACCCACACACTGGACTCTATTCACACACTGGACTTTACCCACACACTGGACTATACCCACACACTGGACTCTACCCACACACTGGACTCTACCCACACAATGGACTCTACTCACACAATGGACTCACCCACACACTGGACTCTATTCACACACTGGACTCTACCCACACACTGGACTCTACACACACACACTGGACTCTACCAACACACTGGACTCTACCCACACACACTGGACTCTACCCACACACTGGACTCTACCCACACACTGGACTCTATTCACACACTCGACTCTACCCACACACTGGACTATACCCACACACTGGACTATACCCACACACTGGACTCTACCCACACACTGGACTCTACCCACACACTGGACTCTACTCACACAATGGACTCTACCCACACACTGGACTCTATTCACACACTGGACTCTACCCACACACTGGACTCTATCCACACACTGGACTCTACCCACACACTGGACTCTACTCCACACAAAGGACTCTACCCACACACTGGACTCTACCCACACACTGGACTCTACCCACACACTGGACTCTACCCACACGCTGGACTCTACTCCACACACTGGACTCTACCCACACACTGGACTCTACACACACTGGACTCTACCCACACACACTGGACTCTACCCACACACTGGACTCTACCCACACACTGGACTCTATTCACACACTGGACTATACCACACACTGGACTATACCCACACACTGGACTCTACTCACACACTGGACTCTACCCACACACTGGACTCTATTCACACACTGGACTCTACCCACACACTGGACTATACCCACACACTGGACTCTACCCACACACTGGACTCTACACACACTGGACTCTACCCACACACACTGGACTCTACCCACACACTGGACTCTACCCACACACTGGACTCTATTCACACACTGGACTATACCACACACTGGACTATACCCACACACTGGACTCTACTCACACACTGGACTCTACCCACACACTGGACTCTATTCACACACTGGACTCTACCCACACACTGGACTATACCCACACACTGGACTATACCCACACACTGGACTCTATTCAAACACTGGACTCTACTCACACACTGGACTCTACCCACACACTGGACTCTATTCACACACTGGACTTTACCCACACACTGGACTATACCCACACACTGGACTCTACCCACACACTGGACTCTACCCACACAATGGACTCTACTCACACAATGGACTCACCCACACACTGGACTCTATTCACACAATGGACTCTACCCACACACTGGACTCTACACACACACACTGGACTCTACCAACACACTGGACTCTACCCACACACACTGGACTCTACCCACACACTGGACTCTACCCACACACTGGACTCTATTCACACACTCGACTCTACCCACACACTGGACTATACCCACACACTGGACTATACCCACACACTGGACTCTACCCACACACTGGACTCTACCCACACACTGGACTCTACTCACACAATGGACTCTACTCACACACTGGACTCTATTCACACACTGGACTCTACCCACACACTGGACTCTATCCACACACTGGACTCTACCCACACACTGGACTCTACTCCACACAAAGGACTCTACCCACACACTGGACTCTACCCACACAATGGACTCTACTCACACAATGGACTCACCCACACACTGGACTCTATTCACACACTGGACTCTACCCACACACTGGACTCTACCCACACACTGGACTCTACCCACACGCTGGACTCTACTCCACACACTGGACTCTACCCACACACTGGACTCTACACACACTGGACTCTACCCACACACACTGGACTCTACCCACACACTGGACTCTACCCACACACTGGACTCTATTCACACACTGGACTATACCACACACTGGACTATACCCACACACTGGACTCTACTCACACACTGGACTCTACCCACACACTGGACTCTATTCACACACTGGACTCTACCCACACACTGGACTATACCCACACACTGGACTCTACCCACACACTGGACTCTACACACACTGGACTCTACCCACACACACTGGACTCTACCCACACACTGGACTCTACCCACACACTGGACTCTATTCACACACTGGACTATACCACACACTGGACTATACCCACACACTGGACTCTACTCACACACTGGACTCTACCCACACACTGGACTCTATTCACACACTGGACTCTACCCACACACTGGACTATACCCACACACTGGACTATACCCACACACTGGACTCTATTCAAACACTGGACTCTACTCACACACTGGACTCTACCCACACACTGGACTCTATTCACACACTGGACTTTACCCACACACTGGACTATACCCACACACTGGACTCTACCCACACACTGGACTCTACCCACACAATGGACTCTACTCACACAATGGACTCACCCACACACTGGACTCTATTCACACAATGGACTCTACCCACACACTGGACTCTACACACACACACTGGACTCTACCAACACACTGGACTCTACCCACACACACTGGACTCTACCCACACACTGGACTCTACCCACACACTGGACTCTATTCACACACTCGACTCTACCCACACACTGGACTATACCCACACACTGGACTATACCCACACACTGGACTCTACCCACACACTGGACTCTACCCACACACTGGACTCTACTCACACAATGGACTCTACTCACACACTGGACTCTATTCACACACTGGACTCTACCCACACACTGGACTCTATCCACACACTGGACTCTACCCACACACTGGACTCTACTCCACACAAAGGACTCTACCCACACACTGGACTCTACCCACACAATGGACTCTACTCACACAATGGACTCACCCACACACTGGACTCTATTCACACACTGGACTCTACCCACACACTGGACTCTACACACACATTTTTTTTTTTTTTTTTTTTTGGACTCTACCAACAAACTGGACTCTACCCACACACACTGGACTCTACCCACACACTGGACTCTACCCACACACTGGACTCTATTCACACACTGGACTATACCACACACTGGACTATACCCACCCACTGGACTCTACTCACACACTGGACTCTACCCACACACTGGACTCTATTCACACACTGGACTCTACCCACACACTGGACTCTACACACACACACTGGACTCTACCAACACACTGGACTCTACCCACACACACTGGACTCTATTCAAACACTGGACTCTACTCACACACTGGACTCTACCCACACACTGGACTCTATTCACACACTGGACTTTACCCACACACTGGACTATACCCACACACTGGACTCTACCCACACACTGGACTCTACCCACACAATGGACTCTACTCACACAATGGACTCACCCACACACTGGACTCTATTCACACACTGGACTCTACCCACACACTGGACTCTACACACACACACTGGACTCTACCAACACACTGGACTCTACCCACACACACTGGACTCTACCCACACACTGGACTCTACCCACACACTGGACTCTATTCACACACTCGACTCTACCCACACACTGGACTATACCCACACACTGGACTATACCCACACACTGGACTCTACCCACACACTGGACTCTACCCACACACTGGACTCTACTCACACAATGGACTCTACCCACACACTGGACTCTATTCACACACTGGACTCTACCCACACACTGGACTCTATCCACACACTGGACTCTACCCACACACTGGACTCTACTCCACACAAAGGACTCTACCCACACACTGGACTCTACCCACACACTGGACTCTACCCACACACTGGACTCTACCCACACGCTGGACTCTACTCCACACACTGGACTCTACCCACACACTGGACTCTACACACACTGGACTCTACCCACACACACTGGACTCTACCCACACACTGGACTCTACCCACACACTGGACTCTATTCACACACTGGACTATACCACACACTGGACTATACCCACACACTGGACTCTACTCACACACTGGAATCTACCCACACACTGGACTCTATTCACACACTGGACTCTACCCACACACTGGACTATACCCACACACTGGACTCTACCCACACACTGGACTCTACACACACTGGACTCTACCCACACACACTGGACTCTACCCACACACTGGACTCTACCCACACACTGGACTCTATTCACACACTGGACTCTACCCACACACTGGACTCTACTCCACACAAAGGACTCTACCCACACACTGGACTCTACCCACACACTGGACTCTACCCACACACTGGACTCTACCCACACGCTGGACTCTACTCCACACACTGGACTCTACCCACACACTGGACTCTACACACACTGGACTCTACCCACACACACTGGACTCTACCCACACACTGGACTCTACCCACACACTGGACTCTATTCACACACTGGACTATACCACACACTGGACTATACCCACACACTGGACTCTACTCACACACTGGAATCTACCCACACACTGGACTCTATTCACACACTGGACTCTACCCACACACTGGACTATACCCACACACTGGACTCTACCCACACACTGGACTCTACACACACTGGACTCTACCCACACACACTGGACTCTACCCACACACTGGACTCTACCCACACACTGGACTCTATTCACACACTGGACTATACCACACACTGGACTATACCCACACACTGGACTCTACTCACACACTGGACTCTACCCACACACTGGACTCTATTCACACACTGGACTCTACCCACACACTGGACTATACCCACACACTGGACTATACCCACACACTGGACTCTATTCAAACACTGGACTCTACTCACACACTGGACTCTACCCACACACTGGACTCTATTCACACACTGGACTTTACCCACACACTGGACTATACCCACACACTGGACTCTACCCACACACTGGACTCTACCCACACAATGGACTCTACTCACACAATGGACTCACCCACACACTGGACTCTATTCACACACTGGACTCTACCCACACACTGGACTCTACACACACACACTGGACTCTACCAACACACTGGACTCTACCCACACACACTGGACTCTACCCACACACTGGACTCTACCCACACACTGGACTCTATTCACACACTCGACTCTACCCACACACTGGACTATACCCACACACTGGACTATACCCACACACTGGACTCTACCCACACACTGGACTCTACCCACACACTGGACTCTACTCACACAATGGACTCTACTCACACACTGGACTCTATTCACACACTGGACTCTACCCACACACTGGACTCTATCCACACACTGGACTCTACCCACACACTGGACTCTACTCCACACAAAGGACTCTACCCACACACTGGACTCTACCCACACACTGGACTCTACTCCACACACTGGACTCTACCCACACACTGGACTCTACCCACACACTGGACTCTACTCCACACAAAGGACTCTACCCACACACTGGACTCTACACACACACTGGACTATACACACACACTGGACTCTACCCACACACTGGACTCTACCCACACTGGACTCTACCCACACACTGGACTCTACCCATGCTGAACTCTACCCACACACTGGACTCTTCCCACACACTGGACTCTACCATGCTGGACTCTACCTACACACTGGACTCTACCCACACACTGGACTATACCCACACACTGGACTCTATTCAAACACTGGACTCTACTCACACACTGGACTCTACCCACACACTGGACTCTATTCACACACTGGACTGTACCCACACACTGGACTCTACCCACACACTGGACTCTACCCACACACTGGACTCTCTTCACACACTGGACTATACCCACACACTGGACTATACCCACACAATGGACTCTACCCACACACTGGACTATACCCACACTGGACTCTACCCACACACTGGACTCTACACAAACACACTGGACTCTACCCACACACTGGACTCTACACACACTCGACTCTACCCACACACACTGGACTCTACCCACACACACTGGAATCTACCCACACACTGGACTCTACCCACACACTGGACTCTACTCACACACTGGACTCTACCACACACTGGACTACACCCACACACTGGACTCTACTCACACACTGGACTCTACCCACACACTGGACTCTACTCACACACTGGACTCTACCCACACACTGGACTCTACCCACACACTGGACTCTACCCACACACTGGACTCTATTCACACACTGGACTATACCACACACTGGACTACACCAACACACTGGACTCTACTCACACACTGGACTCTACCCACACACTGGACTCTACTCACACACTGGACTCTACCCACACACTGGACTCTACCCACACACTGGACTCTATCCACACACTGGACTCTACCCACACTGGACTCTACCCACACACTGGACTATACCCACACTGGACTCTACCCACACACTGGACTCTACACACACACACTGGACTCTACCCACACACTGGACTCTACACACACTGGACTCTACCCACACACACTGGACTCTACCCACACACACAGGACTCTACCCACACACTGGACTCTACCCACACACTGGACTCTATTCACACACTGGACTATACCACACACTGGACTATACCCACACACTGGACTCTACTCACACACTGGACTCTACCCACACACTGGACTCTATTCACACACTGGACTCTACCCACACACTGGACTATACCCACACACTGGACTATACCCACAAACTGGACCCTATTCAAACACTGGACTCTACTCACACACTGGACTCTACCCACACACTGGACTCTATTCACACACTGGACTTTACCCACACACTGGACTATACCCACACACTGGACTCTACCCACACACTGGACTCTAAAAACACAATGGACTCTACTCACACAATGGACTCACCCACACACTGGACTCTATTCACACACTGGACTCTACCCACACACTGGACTCTACACACACACACTGGACTCTACCAACACACTGGACTCTACCCACACACACTGGACTCTACCCACACACTGGACTCTACCCACACACTGGACTCTATTCACACACTGGACTATACCACACACTGGACTATACCCACACACTGGACTCTACTCACACACTGGACTCTACCCACACACTGGACTCTATTCACACACTGGACTCTACCCACACACTGGACTATACCCACACACTGGACTATACCCACACATACTGGACTCTATTCAAACACTGGACTCTACTCACACACTGGACTCTACCCACACACTGGACTCTATTCACACACTGGACTTTACCCACACACTGGACTATACCCACACACTGGACTCTACCCACACACTGGACTCTACCCACACACTGGACTCTACCCACACAATGGACTCTACTCACACAATGGACTCACCCACACACTGGACTCTATTCACACACTGGACTCTACCCACACACTGGACTCTACACACACACACTGGACTCTACCAACACACTGGACTCTACCCACACACACTGGACTCTACCCACACACTGGACTCTACCCACACACTGGACTCTATTCACACACTCGACTCTACCCACACATTGGACTATACCCACACACTGGACTCTACCCACACACTGGACTCTACCCACACACTGGACTCTACTCACACAATGGACTCTACCCACACACTGGACTCTATTCACACACTGGACTCTACCCACACACTGGACTCTATCCACACACTGGACTCTACCCACACACTGGACTCTATCCACACACTGGACTCTACCCACACTGGACTCTACCTACACACTGGACTATACCCACACTGGACTCTACCCACACACTGGACTCTACACACACACACTGGACTCTACCCACACACTGGACTCTACACACACTGGACTCTACCCACACACACTGGACTCTACCCACACACTGGACTCTATCCACACACTGGACTCTACCCACACTGGACTCTACCCACACACTGGACTATACCCACACTGGACTCTACCCACACACTGGACTCTACACACACACACTGGACTCTACCCACACACTGGACTCTACACACACTGGACTCTACCCACACACACTGGACTCTACCCACACACACAGGACTCTACCCACACACTGGACTCTACCCACACACTGGACTCTATTCACACACTGGACTATACCACACACTGGACTATACCCACCCACTGGACTCTACTCACACACTGGACTCTACCCACACACTGGACTCTATTCACACACTGGACTCTACCCACACACTGGACTATACCCACACACTGGACTATACCCACAAACTGGACCCTATTCACACACTGGACTCTACCCACACACTGGACTCTACACACACACACTGGACTCTACCAACACACTGGACTCTACCCACACACACTGGACTCTACCCACACACTGGACTCTACCCACACACTGGACTCTATTCACACACTGGACTATACCACACACTGGACTATACCCACACACTGGACTCTACTCACACACTGGACTCTACCCACACACTGGACTCTATTCACACACTGGACTCTACCCACACACTGGACTATACCCACACACTGGACTATACCCACACATACTGGACTCTATTCAAACACTGGACTCTACTCACACACTGGACTCTACCCACACACTGGACTCTATTCACACACTGGACTTTACCCACACACTGGACTATACCCACACACTGGACTCTACCCACACACTGGACTCTACCCACACACTGGACTCTACCCACACAATGGACTCTACTCACACAATGGACTCACCCACACACTGGACTCTATTCACACACTGGACTCTACCCACACACTGGACTCTACACACACACACTGGACTCTACCAACACACTGGACTCTACCCACACACACTGGACTCTACCCACACACTGGACTCTACCCACACACTGGACTCTATTCACACACTCGACTCTACCCACACATTGGACTATACCCACACACTGGACTATACCCACACACTGGACTCTACCCACACACTGGACTCTACCCACACACTGGACTCTACTCACACAATGGACTCTACCCACACACTGGACTCTATTCACACACTGGACTCTACCCACACACTGGACTCTATCCACACACTGGACTCTACCCACACACTGGACTCTATCCACACACTGGACTCTACCCACACTGGACTCTACCTACACACTGGACTATACCCACACTGGACTCTACCCACACACTGGACTCTACACACACACACTGGACTCTACCCACACACTGGACTCTACACACACTGGACTCTACCCACACACACTGGACTCTACCCACACACACTGGACTCTACCCACACACTGGACTCTACCCACACACTGGACTCTATTCACACACTGGACTATACCACACACTGGACTATACCCACACACTGGACTATACCCACACACTGGACTCTATTCAAACACTGGACTCTACTCACACACTGGACTCTACCCACACACTGGACTCTATTCACACACTGGACTTTACCCACACACTGGACTATACCCACACACTGGACTCTACCCACACACTGGACTCTACCCACACAATGGACTCTACTCACACAATGGACTCACCCACACACTGGACTCTATTCACACACTGGACTCTACCCACACACTGGACTCTACACACACACACTGGACTCAACCAACACACTGGACTCTACCCACACACACTGGACTCTACCCACACACTGGACTCTACCCACACACTGGACTCTATTCACACACTGGACTATACCACACACTGGACTATACCACACACTGGACTATCCCCACACACTGGACTCTACTCACACACTGGACTCTACCCACACACTGGACTCTATTCACACACTGGACTCTACCCACACACTGGACTATACCCAGACACTGGACTCTACCCACACACTGGACTCTACACACACTGGACTCTACCCACACACACTGGACTCTACCCACACACACTGGACTCTACCCACACACTGGACTCTACCCACACACTGGACTCTATTCACACACTGGACTATACCACACACTGGACTATACCCACACACTGGACTATACCCACACACTGGACTCTATTCACACACTGGACTTTACCCACACACTGGACTATACCCACACACTGGACTCTACCCACACACTGGACTCTACCCACACAATGGACTCTACTCACACAATGGACTCACCCACACACTGGACTCTATTCACACACTGGACTCTACCCACACACTGGACTCTACACACACACACTGGACTCTACCAACACACTGGACTCTACCCACACACACTGGACTCTACCCACACACTGGACTCTACCCACACACTGGACTCTATTCACACACTGGACTATACCACACACTGGACTATCCCCACACACTGGACTCTACTCACACACTGGACTCTACCCACACACTGGACTCTATTCACACACTGGACTCTACCCACACACTGGACTATACCCAGACACTGGACTCTACCCACACACTGGACTCTACCCACACAATGGACTCTACTCACACAATGGACTCACCCACACACTGGACTCTATTCACACACTGGACTCTACCCACACACACTGGACTCTACCCACACACACTGGACTCTACCCACACACTGGACTCTACCCACACACTGGACTCTATTCACACACTGGACTATACCACACACTGGACTATACCCACACACTGGACTATACCCACACACTGGACTCTATTCAAACACTGGACTCTACTCACACACTGGACTCTACCCACACACTGGACTCTATTCACACACTGGACTTTACCCACACACTGGACTATACCCACACACTGGACTCTACCCACACACTGGACTCTACCCACACAATGGACTCTACTCACACAATGGACTCACCCACACACTGGACTCTATTCACACACTGGACTCTACCCACACACTGGACTCTACACACACACACTGGACTCAACCAACACACTGGACTCTACCCACACACACTGGACTCTACCCACACACTGGACTCTACCCACACACTGGACTCTATTCACACACTGGACTATACCACACACTGGACTATACCACACACTGGACTATCCCCACACACTGGACTCTACTCACACACTGGACTCTACCCACACACTGGACTCTATTCACACACTGGACTCTACCCACACACTGGACTATACCCAGACACTGGACTCTACCCACACACTGGACTCTACACACACTGGACTCTACCCACACACACTGGACTCTACCCACACACACTGGACTCTACCCACACACTGGACTCTACCCACACACTGGACTCTATTCACACACTGGACTATACCACACACTGGACTATACCCACACACTGGACTATACCCACACACTGGACTCTATTCACACACTGGACTTTACCCACACACTGGACTATACCCACACACTGGACTCTACCCACACACTGGACTCTACCCACACAATGGACTCTACTCACACAATGGACTCACCCACACACTGGACTCTATTCACACACTGGACTCTACCCACACACTGGACTCTACACACACACACTGGACTCTACCAACACACTGGACTCTACCCACACACACTGGACTCTACCCACACACTGGACTCTACCCACACACTGGACTCTATTCACACACTGGACTATACCACACACTGGACTATCCCCACACACTGGACTCTACTCACACACTGGACTCTACCCACACACTGGACTCTATTCACACACTGGACTCTACCCACACACTGGACTATACCCAGACACTGGACTCTACCCACACACTGGACTCTACCCACACAATGGACTCTACTCACACAATGGACTCACCCACACACTGGACTCTATTCACACACTGGACTCTACCCACACACACTGGACTCTACCCACACACACTGGACTCTACCCACACACTGGACTCTACCCACACACTGGACTCTATTCACACACTGGACTATACCACACACTGGACTATACCCACACACTGGACTATACCCACACACTGGACTCTATTCAAACACTGGACTCTACTCACACACTGGACTCTACCCACACACTGGACTCTATTCACACACTGGACTTTACCCACACACTGGACTATACCCACACACTGGACTCTACCCACACACTGGACTCTACCCACACAATGGACTCTACTCACACAATGGACTCACCCACACACTGGACTCTATTCACACACTGGACTCTACCCACACACTGGACTCTACACACACACACTGGACTCTACCAACACACTGGACTCTACCCACACACACTGGACTCTACCCACACACTGGACTCTACCCACACACTGGACTCTATTCACACACTGGACTATACCACACACTGGACTATCCCCACACACTGGACTCTACTCACACACTGGACTCTACCCACACACTGGACTCTATTCACACACTGGACTCTACCCACACACTGGACTATACCCAGACACTGGACTCTACCCACACACTGGACTCTACACACACTGGACTCTACCCACACACACTGGACTCTACCCACACACACTGGACTCTACCCACACACTGGACTCTACCCACACACTGGACTCTATTCACACACTGGACTATACCACACACTGGACTATACCCACACACTGGACTATACCCACACACTGGACTCTATTCAAACACTGGACTCTACTCACACACTGGACTCTATCCACACACTGGACTCTATTCACACACTGGACTTTACCCACACACTGGACTATACCCACACACTGGACTCTACCCACACACTGGACTCTACCCACACAATGGACTCTACTCACACAATGGACTCACCCACACACTGGACTCTATTCACACACTGGACTCTACCCACACACTGGACTCTACACACACACACTGGACTCTACCAACACACTGGACTCTACCCACACACACTGGACTCTACCCACACACTGGACTCTACCCACACACTGGACTCTATTCACACACTGGACTATACCACACACTGGACTATCCCCACACACTGGACTCTACTCACACACTGGACTCTACCCACACACTGGACTCTATTCACACACTGGACTCTACCCACACACTGGACTATACCCAGACACTGGACTCTACCCACACACTGGACTCTACCCACACAATGGACTCTACTCACACAATGGAGTCACCCACACACTGGACTCTATTCACACACTGGACTCTACCCACACACTGGACTCTACACACACACACTGGACTCTACCAACACACTGGACTCTACCCACACACACTGGACTCTACCCACACACCGGACTCTACCCACACACTGGACTCTATTCACACACTCGACTCTACCCACACACTGGACTATACCCACACACTGGACTATACCCACACACTGGACTCTACCCACACACTGGACTCTACCCACACACTGGACTCTACTCACACAATGGACTCTACCCACACACTGGACTCTATTCACACACTGGACTCTACCCACACACTGGACTCTATCCACACACTGGACTCTACCCACACACTGGACTCTACTCCACACAAAGGACTCTACCCACACACTGGACTCTACCCACACACTGGACTCTACTCCACACACTGGACTCTACCCACACACTGGACTCTACCCACACACTGGACTCTACTCCACACAAAGGACTCTACCCACACACTGGACTCTACACACACACTGGACTATACACTCACACTGGACTCTACCCACACACTGGACTCTACCCACACTGAACTCTACCCACACACTGGACTCTACCCATGCTGAACTCTACCCACACACTGGACTCTTCCCACACACTGGACTCTACCCATGCTGGACTCTACCCACACACTGGACTCTACCCACACACTGGACTATACCCACACACTGGACTCTATTCAAACACTGGACTCTACTCACACACTGGACTCTACCCACACACTGGACTCTATTCACACACTGGACTGTACCCACACACTGGACTCCACCCACACACTGGACTCTATCCACACACTGGACTCTACCCACACTGGACTCTACCCACACACTGGACAATACCCACAGTAGACTCTACCCACACACTGGACTCTACACACACACACTGGACTCTACCCATACACTGGACTCTACCCACACACTGGACTCTATTCACACACTGGACTATACCACACACTGGACTATACCCACACACTGGACTCTACTCACACACTGGACTCTACCCACATACTGGACTCAATTCACACACTGGACTCTACCCACACACTGGACTATACCCACACACTGGACTATACCCACACACTGGACTCTATTCACACACTGGACTTTACCCACACACTGGACTATACCCACACACTGGACTCTACCCACACACTGGACTCTACTCCACACACTGGACTCTACCCACACACTGGACTCTACCCACACACTGGACTCTACTCCACACAAAGGACTCTACCCACACACTGGACTCTACACACACACTGGACTATACACACACACTGGACTCTACCCACACACTGGACTCTACCCAGACTGGACTCTACCCACACACTGGACTCTACCCATGCTGAACTCTACCCACACACTGGACTCTTCCCACACACTGGACTCTACCCATGCTGGACTCTACCTACACACTGGACTCTACCCACACACTGGACTATACCCACACACTGGACTCTATTCAAACACTGGACTCTACTCACACACTGGACTCTACCCACACACTGGACTCAATTCACACACTGGACTGTACCCACACACTGGACTCTACCCACACACTGGACTCTACCCACACACTGGACTCTACCCACACACTGGACTCTAACAACACACACTGGACTCTATCCACACACTGGACTCTACCCACACACTGGACTATACCCACACACTGGACTCTACCCACACACTGGACTCTACTCCACACACTGGACTCTACCCACACACTGGACTCTTTCCACACACTGGACTCTACCCACACTGGACTCTACCCACACACTGGACTATACCCACACTGGACTCTACCCACACACTGGACTCTACACAAACACACTGGACTCTACCCACACACTGGACTCTACACACACTCGACTCTACCCACACACACTGGACTCTACCCACACACACTGGAATCTACCCACACACTGGACTCTACCCACACACTGGACTCTACTCACACACTGGACTCTACCACACACTGGACTACACCCACATACTGGACTCTACTCACACACTGGACTCTACCCACACACTGGACTCTACTCACACACTGGACTCTACCCACACACTGGACTCTACCCACACACTGGACTCTACCCACACACTGGACTCTATTCACACACTGGACTATACCACACACTGGACTACACCCACACACTGGACTCTACCCACACACTGGACTCTACTCACACACTGGATTCTACCCACACACTGGACTCTACCAACACACACTGGACTCTATCCACACACTGGACTCTACCCACACTGGAGTCTAACCACACACTGGACTATACCCACACTGGACTCTACCCACACACTGGACTCTACACACACACACTGGACTCTACCCACACACTGGACTCTACACACACTGGACTCTACCCACACACACTGGACTCTACCCACACACACTGGACTCTACCCACACACTGGACTCTACCCACACACTGGACTCTATTCACACACTGGGCTATACCACACACTGGACTATACCCACACACTGGACTCTACTCACACACTGGACTCTACCCACACACTGGACACTATTCACACACTGGACTCTACCCACACACTGGACTATACCCACACACTGGACTATACCCACACACTGGACTCTATTCAAACACTGGACTCTACTCACACACTGGACTCTACCCACACACTGGACTCTATTCACACACTGGACTTTACCCACACACTTGACTATACCCACACACTGGACTCTACCCACACACTGGACTCTACCCACACAATGGACTCTACTCACACAATGGACTCACCCACACACTGGACTCTATTCACACACTGGACTCTACCCACACACTGGACTCTGCACACACACACTGGACTCTACCAACAAACTGGACTCTACCCACACACACTGGACTCTACCCACACACTGGACTCTACCCACACACTGGACTCTATTCACACACTGGACTATACCACACACTGGACTATACCCACCCACTGGACTCTACTCACACACTGGACTCTACCCACACACTGGACTCTATTCACACACTGGACTCTACCCACACACTGGACTATACCCACACACTGGACTATACTCACACACTGGACTCTACCCACCCACTGGACTCTATTCACACACTGGACTTTACCCACACACTGGACTATACCCACACACTGGACTCTACCCACACACTGGACTCTACCCACACAATGGACTCTACTCACACAATGGACTCACCCACACACTGGACTCTATTCACACACTGGACTCTACCCACACACTGGACTCTACACACACACACTGGACTCTACCAACACACTGGACTCTACCCACACACACTGGACTCTACCCACACACTGGACTCTACCCACACACTGGACTCTATTCACACACTGGACTATACCACACACTGGACTATCCCCACACACTGGACTCTACTCACACACTGGACTCTACCCACACACTGGACTCTATTCACACACTGGACTCTACCCACACACTGGACTATACCCAGACACTGGACTCTACCCACACACTGGACTCTACACACACTGGACTCTACCCACACACACTGGACTCTACCCACACACACTGGACTCTACCCACACACTGGACTCTACCCACACACTGGACTCTATTCACACACTGGACTATACCACACACTGGACTATACCCACACACTGGACTATACCCACACACTGGACTCTATTCAAACACTGGACTCTACTCACACACTGGACTCTACCCACACACTGGACTCTATTCACACACTGGACTTTACCCACACACTGGACTATACCCACACACTGGACTCTACCCACACACTGGACTCTACCCACACAATGGACTCTACTCACACAATGGACTCACCCACACACTGGACTCTATTCACACACTGGACTCTACCCACACACTGGACTCTACACACACACACTGGACTCTACCAACACACTGGACTCTACCCACACACACTGGACTCTACCCACACACTGGACTCTACCCACACACTGGACTCTATTCACACACTGGACTATACCACACACTGGACTATCCCCACACACTGGACTCTACTCACACACTGGACTCTACCCACACACTGGACTCTATTCACACACTGGACTCTACCCACACACTGGACTATACCCAGACACTGGACTCTACCCACACACTGGACTCTACCCACACAATGGACTCTACTCACACAATGGAGTCACCCACACACTGGACTCTATTCACACACTGGACTCTACCCACACACTGGACTCTACACACACACACTGGACTCTACCAACACACTGGACTCTACCCACACACACTGGACTCTACCCACACACCGGACTCTACCCACACACTGGACTCTATTCACACACTCGACTCTACCCACACACTGGACTATACCCACACACTGGACTATACCCACACACTGGACTCTACCCACACACTGGACTCTACCCACACACTGGACTCTACTCACACAATGGACTCTACCCACACACTGGACTCTATTCACACACTGGACTCTACCCACACACTGGACTCTATCCACACACTGGACTCTACCCACACACTGGACTCTACTCCACACAAAGGACTCTACCCACACACTGGACTCTACCCACACACTGGACTCTACTCCACACACTGGACTCTACCCACACACTGGACTCTACCCACACACTGGACTCTACTCCACACAAAGGACTCTACCCACACACTGGACTCTACACACACACTGGACTATACACTCACACTGGACTCTACCCACACACTGGACTCTACCCACACTGAACTCTACCCACACACTGGACTCTACCCATGCTGAACTCTACCCACACACTGGACTCTTCCCACACACTGGACTCTACCCATGCTGGACTCTACCCACACACTGGACTCTACCCACACACTGGACTATACCCACACACTGGACTCTATTCAAACACTGGACTCTACTCACACACTGGACTCTACCCACACACTGGACTCTATTCACACACTGGACTGTACCCACACACTGGACTCCACCCACACACTGGACTCTATCCACACACTGGACTCTACCCACACTGGACTCTACCCACACACTGGACAATACCCACAGTAGACTCTACCCACACACTGGACTCTACACACACACACTGGACTCTACCCATACACTGGACTCTACCCACACACTGGACTCTATTCACACACTGGACTATACCACACACTGGACTATACCCACACACTGGACTCTACTCACACACTGGACTCTACCCACATACTGGACTCAATTCACACACTGGACTCTACCCACACACTGGACTATACCCACACACTGGACTATACCCACACACTGGACTCTATTCACACACTGGACTTTACCCACACACTGGACTATACCCACACACTGGACTCTACCCACACACTGGACTCTACTCCACACACTGGACTCTACCCACACACTGGACTCTACCCACACACTGGACTCTACTCCACACAAAGGACTCTACCCACACACTGGACTCTACACACACACTGGACTATACACACACACTGGACTCTACCCACACACTGGACTCTACCCAGACTGGACTCTACCCACACACTGGACTCTACCCATGCTGAACTCTACCCACACACTGGACTCTTCCCACACACTGGACTCTACCCATGCTGGACTCTACCTACACACTGGACTCTACCCACACACTGGACTATACCCACACACTGGACTCTATTCAAACACTGGACTCTACTCACACACTGGACTCTACCCACACACTGGACTCAATTCACACACTGGACTGTACCCACACACTGGACTCTACCCACACACTGGACTCTACCCACACACTGGACTCTACCCACACACTGGACTCTAACAACACACACTGGACTCTATCCACACACTGGACTCTACCCACACACTGGACTATACCCACACACTGGACTCTACCCACACACTGGACTCTACTCCACACACTGGACTCTACCCACACACTGGACTCTTTCCACACACTGGACTCTACCCACACTGGACTCTACCCACACACTGGACTATACCCACACTGGACTCTACCCACACACTGGACTCTACACAAACACACTGGACTCTACCCACACACTGGACTCTACACACACTCGACTCTACCCACACACACTGGACTCTACCCACACACACTGGAATCTACCCACACACTGGACTCTACCCACACACTGGACTCTACTCACACACTGGACTCTACCACACACTGGACTACACCCACATACTGGACTCTACTCACACACTGGACTCTACCCACACACTGGACTCTACTCACACACTGGACTCTACCCACACACTGGACTCTACCCACACACTGGACTCTACCCACACACTGGACTCTATTCACACACTGGACTATACCACACACTGGACTACACCCACACACTGGACTCTACCCACACACTGGACTCTACTCACACACTGGACTCTACCCACACACTGGACTCTACCAACACACACTGGACTCTATCCACACACTGGACTCTACCCACACTGGAGTCTAACCACACACTGGACTATACCCACACTGGACTCTACCCACACACTGGACTCTACACACACACACTGGACTCTACCCACACACTGGACTCTACACACACTGGACTCTACCCACACACACTGGACTCTACCCACACACACTGGACTCTACCCACACACTGGACTCTACCCACACACTGGACTCTATTCACACACTGGACTATACCACACACTGGACTATACCCACACACTGGACTCTACTCACACACTGGACTCTACCCACACACTGGACACTATTCACACACTGGACTCTACCCACACACTGGACTATACCCACACACTGGACTATACCCACACACTGGACTCTATTCAAACACTGGACTCTACTCACACACTGGACTCTACC
Source organism: Salmo salar (assembly GCF_965601325.2). Classification (NCBI taxonomy): domain Eukaryota; kingdom Metazoa; phylum Chordata; class Actinopteri; order Salmoniformes; family Salmonidae; genus Salmo; species Salmo salar. Next base: position 61,488,698 of record NC_138304.1, on the reverse strand, counting down.
CACACACTGGACTCTATTCACACACTGGACTTTACCCACACACTTGACTATACCCACACACTGGACTCTACCCACACACTGGACTCTACCCACACAATGGACTCTACTCACACAATGGACTCACCCACACACTGGACTCTATTCACACACTGGACTCTACCCACACACTGGACTCTGCACACACACACTGGACTCTACCAACAAACTGGACTCTACCCACACACACTGGACTCTACCCACACACTGGACTCTACCCACACACTGGACTCTATTCACACACTGGACTATACCACACACTGGACTATACCCACCCACTGGACTCTACTCACACACTGGACTCTACCCACACACTGGACTCTATTCACACACTGGACTCTACCCACACACTGGACTATACCCACACACTGGACTATACCCACACACTGGACTCTATTCAAACACTGGACTCTACTCACACACTGGACTCTACCCACACACTGGACTCTATTCACACACTGGACTTTACCCACACACTGGACTATACCCACACACTGGACTCTACCCACACACTGGACTCTACCCACACAATGGACTCTACTCACACAATGGACTCACCCACACACTGGATTCTATTCACACACTGGACTCTACCCACACACTGGACTCTACACACACACACTGGACTCTACCAACACACTGGACTCTACCCACACACACTGGACTCTACCCACACACTGGACTCTACCCACACACTGGACTCTATTCACACACTCGACTCTACCCACACACTGGACTATACCCACACACTGGACTATACCCACACACTGGACTCTACCCACACACTGGACTCTACCCACACACTGGACTCTACTCACACAATGGACTCTACCCACACACTGGACTCTATTCACACACTGGACTCTACCCACACACTGGACTCTATCCACACACTGGACTCTACCCACACACTGGACTCTACTCCACACAAAGGACTCTACCCACACACTGGACTCTACCCACACACTGGACTCTACTCCACACACTGGACTCTACCCACACACTGGACTCTACCCACACACTGGACTCTACTCCACACAAAGGACTCTACCGACACACTGGACTCTACACACACACTGGACTATACACACACACTGGACTCTACCCACACACTGGACTCTACCCACACTGGACTCTACCCACACACTGGACTCTACCCTTGCTGAACTCTACCCACACACTGGACTCTTCCCACACACTGGACTATACCCACACACTGGACTCTATTCAAACACTGGACTCTACTCACACACTGGACTCTACCCACACACTGGACTCTATTCACACACTGGACTGTACCCACGCACTGGACTTTACCCACACACTGGACTATACCCACACACTGGACTCTACCCACACACTGGACTCTACCCACACACTGGACACTACTCACACAATGGACTCTACCCACACACTGGACTCTATTCACACACTGGACTCTACCCACACACTGGACTCTACCCACACACTGGACTCTACCCAACACACTGGACTCTATCCACACACTGGACTCTACCCACACACTGGACTCTACCCACACACTGGACTTTATTCAAACACTGGACTCTACTCACACACTGGACTCTACCCACACACTGGACTCTACCCACACACTGGACTCTACCCACACACTGGACTCTACCCAACACACTGGACTCTATCCACACACTGGACTCTACTCACACACTGGACTCTACCCACACACTGGACTCTACACACACTGGACTCTACCGACACACACTGGACTCTACCCACACACTGGACTCTACCCACACACTGGACTCTACCCACACTGGACTCTACCCACACACTGGAATCTACCCATGCTGGACTCTACCCACACACTGGACTCTACCCACACACTGGACTCTACCCACACACTGGACTCTATTCACACACTCGACTCTACCCACACACTGGACTATACCCACACACTGGACTATACCCACACACTGGACTCTACCCACACACTGGACTCTACCCACACACTGGACTCTACTCACACAATGGACTCTACCCACACACTGGACTCTATTCACACACTGGACTCTACCCACACACTGGACTCTATCCACACACTGGACTCTACCCACACACTGGACTCTACTCCACACAAAGGACTCTACCCACACACTGGACTCTACCCACACACTGGACTCTACTCCACACACTGGACTCTACCCACACACTGGACTCTACCCACACACTGGACTCTACTCCACACAAAGGACTCTACCGACACACTGGACTCTACACACACACTGGACTATACACACACACTGGACTCTACCCACACACTGGACTCTACCCACACTGGACTCTACCCACACACTGGACTCTACCCTTGCTGAACTCTACCCACACACTGGACTCTTCCCACACACTGGACTATACCCACACACTGGACTCTATTCAAACACTGGACTCTACTCACACACTGGACTCTACCCACACACTGGACTCTATTCACACACTGGACTGTACCCACGCACTGGACTTTACCCACACACTGGACTATACCCACACACTGGACTCTACCCACACACTGGACTCTACCCACACACTGGACACTACTCACACAATGGACTCTACCCACACACTGGACTCTATTCACACACTGGACTCTACCCACACACTGGACTCTACCCACACACTGGACTCTACCCAACACACTGGACTCTATCCACAAACTGGACTCTACCCACACACTGGACTCTACCCACACACTGGACTTTATTCAAACACTGGACTCTACTCACACACTGGACTCTACCCACACACTGGACTCTACCCACACACTGGACTCTACCCACACACTGGACTCTACCCAACACACTGGACTCTATCCACACACTGGACTCTACTCACACACTGGACTCTACCCACACACTGGACTATACACACACTGGACTCTACCGACACACACTGGACTCTACCCACACACTGGACTCTACACACACACTGGACTCTACACACACACTGGACTCTACCCACACACTGGACTCTACCCACACTGGACTCTACCCACACACTGGAATCTACCCATGCTGGACTCTACCCACACACTGGACTCTACCCACACACTGGACTCTACCCATGCTGGACTCTACCCACACACTGGACTCTACCCACACACTGGACTCTACCCACACACTGGACTCTATCCACACACTGGACTCTACCCACACTGGACTCTACCCACACACTGGACAATACCCACACTGGACTCTACCCACACACTGGACTCTACACACACACACTGGACTCTACCCACACACTGGACTCTACACACACTGGACTCTACCCACACACACTGGACTCTACCCACACACACTGGACTCTACCCACACACTGGACTCTACCCACACACTGGACTCTACTCACACACTGGACTCTACCCACACACTGGACTCTATTCACACACTGGACTCTACCCACACACTGGACTATACCCACACACTAAACTATACCCACAAACTGGACTCTATTCAAACACTGGACTCTACTCACACACTGGACTATACCACACACTGGACTATACCCACACACTGGACTCTACTCACACACTGGACTCTACCCACATACTGGACTCAATTCACACACTGGACTCTACCCACACACTGGACTATACCCACACACTGGACTATACCCACACACTGGACTCTATTCACACACTGGACTTTACCCACACACTGGTCTATACCCAAACACTTCACTCTACCCACACACTGGACTCTACCCACACACTGGACACTACTCACACAATGGACTCTACCCACACACTGGACTCTATTCACACACTGGACTCTACCCACACACTGGACTCTACCCACACACTGGACTCTACCCAACACACTGGACTCTATCCACACACTGGACTCTACCCACACACTGGACTCTACCCACACACTGGACTTTATTCAAACACTGGACTCTACTCACACACTGGACTCTACCCACACACTGGACTCTACCCACACACTGGACTCTACCCACACACTGGACTCTACCCAACACACTGGACTCTACCCAACACACTGGACTCTATCCACACACTGGACTCTACTCACACACTGGACTCTACCCACACACTGGACTCTACACACACTGGACTCTACCCACACACACTGGACTCTACCCACACACTGGACTCTACACACACACTGGACTCTACACACACACTGGACTCTACCCACACACTGGACTCTACCCACACTGGACTCTACCCACACACTGGAATCTACCCATGCTGGACTCTACCCACACACTGGACTCTACCCACACACTGGACTCTACCCATGCTGGACTCTACCCACACACTGGACTCTACCCACACACTGGACTATACCCACACACTTAACTCTACTCACACACTGGACTCTACTCACACAATGGACTCTACCCACACACTGGACTCTATTCACACACTGGACTCTACCCACACACTGGACTCTATCCACACACTGGACTCTACCCACACACTGGACTCTATCCACACACTGGACTCTACCCACACTGGACTCTACCTACACACTGGACTATACCCACACTGGACTCTACCCACACACTGGACTCTACACACACACACTGGACTCTACCCACACACTGGACTCTACACACACTGGACTCTACCCACACACACTGGACTCTACCCACACACACTGTACTCTACCCACACACTGGACTCTACCCACACACTGGACTCTATTCACACACTGGACTATACCACACACTGGACTATACCCACACACTGGACTATACCCACACACTGGACTCTATTCAAACACTGGACTCTACTCACACACTGGACTCTACCCACACACTGGACTCTATTCACACACTGGACTTTACCCACACACTGGACTATACCCACACACTGGACTCTACCCACACACTGGACTCTACCCACACAATGGACTCTACTCACACAATGGACTCACCCACACACTGGACTCTTTTCACACACTGGACTCTACCCACACACTGGACTCTACACACACACACTGGACTCTACCAACACACTGGACTCTACCCACACACACTGGACTCTACCCACACACTGGACTCTACCCACACACTGGACTCTATTCACACACTGGACTATACCACACACTGGACTATCCCCACACACTGGACTCTACTCACACTGGACTCTACCCACACACTGGACTCTACCCTTGCTGAACTCTACCCACACACTGGACTCTACCCACACACTGGACTATACCCACACACTTAACTCTACTCACACACTGGACTCTACTCACACAATGGACTCTACCCACACACTGGACTCTATTCACACACTGGACTCTACCCACACACTGGACTCTATCCACACACTGGACTCTACCCACACACTGGACTCTATCCACACACTGAACTCTACCCACACTGGACTCTACCTACACACTGGACTATACCCACACTGGACTCTACCCACACACTGGACTCTACACACACACACTGGACTCTACCCACACACTGGACTCTACACACACTGGACTCTACCCACACACACTGGACTCTACCCACACACACTGTACTCTACCCACACACTGGACTCTACCCACACACTGGACTCTATTCACACACTGGACTATACCACACACTGGACTATACCCACACACTGGACTATACCCACACACTGGACTCTATTCAAACACTGGACTCTACTCACACACTGGACTCTACCCACACACTGGACTCTATTCACACACTGGACTGTACCCACGCACTGGACTTTACCCACACACTGGACTATACCCACACACTGGACTCTACCCACACACTGGACTCTACCCACACACTGGACACTACTCACACAATGGACTCTACCCACACACTGGACTCTATTCACACACTGGACTCTACCCACACACTGGACTCTACCCACACACTGGACTCTACCCAACACACTGGACTCTATCCACACACTGGACTCTACCCACACACTGGACTCTACCCACACACTGGACTTTATTCAAACACTGGACTCTACTCACACACTGGACTCTACCCACACACTGGACTCTACCCACACACTGGACTCTACCCACACACTGGACTCTACCCAACACACTGGACTCTATCCACACACTGGACTCTACTCACACACTGGACTCTACCCACACACTGGACTCTACACACACTGGACTCTACCGACACACACTGGACTCTACCCACACACTGGACTCTACCCACACACTGGACTCTACCCACACTGGACTCTACCCACACACTGGAATCTACCCATGCTGGACTCTACCCACACACTGGACTCTACCCACACACTGGACTCTACCCACACACTGGACTCTATTCACACACTCGACTCTACCCACACACTGGACTATACCCACACACTGGACTATACCCACACACTGGACTCTACCCACACACTGGACTCTACCCACACACTGGACTCTACTCACACAATGGACTCTACCCACACACTGGACTCTATTCACACACTGGACTCTACCCACACACTGGACTCTATCCACACACTGGACTCTACCCACACACTGGACTCTACTCCACACAAAGGACTCTACCCACACACTGGACTCTACCCACACACTGGACTCTACTCCACACACTGGACTCTACCCACACACTGGACTCTACCCACACACTGGACTCTACTCCACACAAAGGACTCTACCGACACACTGGACTCTACACACACACTGGACTATACACACACACTGGACTCTACCCACACACTGGACTCTACCCACACTGGACTCTACCCACACACTGGACTCTACCCTTGCTGAACTCTACCCACACACTGGACTCTTCCCACACACTGGACTATACCCACACACTGGACTCTACTCACACACTGGACTCTACCCACATACTGGACTCAATTCACACACTGGACTCTACCCACACACTGGACTATACCCACACACTGGACTATACCCACACACTGGACTCTATTCACACACTGGACTTTACCCACACACTGGTCTATACCCAAACACTTCACTCTACCCACACACTGGACTCTACCCACACACTGGACACTACTCACACAATGGACTCTACCCACACACTGGACTCTATTCACACACTGGACTCTACCCACACACTGGACTCTACCCACACACTGGACTCTACCCAACACACTGGACTCTATCCACACACTGGACTCTACCCACACACTGGACTCTACCCACACACTGGACTTTATTCAAACACTGGACTCTACTCACACACTGGACTCTACCCACACACTGGACTCTACCCACACACTGGACTCTACCCACACACTGGACTCTACCCAACACACTGGACTCTACCCAACACACTGGACTCTATCCACACACTGGACTCTACTCACACACTGGACTCTACCCACACACTGGACTCTACACACACTGGACTCTACCCACACACACTGGACTCTACCCACACACTGGACTCTACACACACACTGGACTCTACACACACACTGGACTCTACCCACACACTGGACTCTACCCACACTGGACTCTACCCACACACTGGAATCTACCCATGCTGGACTCTACCCACACACTGGACTCTACCCACACACTGGACTCTACCCATGCTGGACTCTACCCACACACTGGACTCTACCCACACACTGGACTATACCCACACACTTAACTCTACTCACACACTGGACTCTACTCACACAATGGACTCTACCCACACACTGGACTCTATTCACACACTGGACTCTACCCACACACTGGACTCTATCCACACACTGGACTCTACCCACACACTGGACTCTATCCACACACTGGACTCTACCCACACTGGACTCTACCTACACACTGGACTATACCCACACTGGACTCTACCCACACACTGGACTCTACACACACACACTGGACTCTACCCACACACTGGACTCTACACACACTGGACTCTACCCACACACACTGGACTCTACCCACACACACTGTACTCTACCCACACACTGGACTCTACCCACACACTGGACTCTATTCACACACTGGACTATACCACACACTGGACTATACCCACACACTGGACTATACCCACACACTGGACTCTATTCAAACACTGGACTCTACTCACACACTGGACTCTACCCACACACTGGACTCTATTCACACACTGGACTTTACCCACACACTGGACTATACCCACACACTGGACTCTACCCACACACTGGACTCTACCCACACAATGGACTCTACTCACACAATGGACTCACCCACACACTGGACTCTTTTCACACACTGGACTCTACCCACACACTGGACTCTACACACACACACTGGACTCTACCAACACACTGGACTCTACCCACACACACTGGACTCTACCCACACACTGGACTCTACCCACACACTGGACTCTATTCACACACTGGACTATACCACACACTGGACTATCCCCACACACTGGACTCTACTCACACTGGACTCTACCCACACACTGGACTCTACCCTTGCTGAACTCTACCCACACACTGGACTCTTCCCACACACTGGACTATACCCACACACTGGACTCTATTCAAACACTGGACTCTACTCACACACTGGACTCTACCCACACACTGGACTCTATTCACACACTGGACTGTACCCACGCACTGGACTTTACCCACACACTGGACTATACCCACACACTGGACTCTACCCACACACTGGACTCTACCCACACACTGGACACTACTCACACAATGGACTCTACCCACACACTGGACTCTATTCACACACTGGACTCTACCCACACACTGGACTCTACCCACACACTGGACTCTACCCAACACACTGGACTCTATCCACACACTGGACTCTACCCACACACTGGACTCTACCCACACACTGGACTTTATTCAAACACTGGACTCTACTCACACACTGGACTCTACCCACACACTGGACTCTACCCACACACTGGACTCTACCCACACACTGGACTCTACCCAACACACTGGACTCTATCCACACACTGGACTCTACTCACACACTGGACTCTACCCACACACTGGACTCTACACACACTGGACTCTACCGACACACACTGGACTCTACCCACACACTGGACTCTACCCACACACTGGACTCTACCCACACTGGACTCTACCCACACACTGGAATCTACCCATGCTGGACTCTACCCACACACTGGACTCTACCCACACACTGGACTCTACCCACACACTGGACTCTATTCACACACTCGACTCTACCCACACACTGGACTATACCCACACACTGGACTATACCCACACACTGGACTCTACCCACACACTGGACTCTACCCACACACTGGACTCTACTCACACAATGGACTCTACCCACACACTGGACTCTATTCACACACTGGACTCTACCCACACACTGGACTCTATCCACACACTGGACTCTACCCACACACTGGACTCTACTCCACACAAAGGACTCTACCCACACACTGGACTCTACCCACACACTGGACTCTACTCCACACACTGGACTCTACCCACACACTGGACTCTACCCACACACTGGACTCTACTCCACACAAAGGACTCTACCGACACACTGGACTCTACACACACACTGGACTATACACACACACTGGACTCTACCCACACACTGGACTCTACCCACACTGGACTCTACCCACACACTGGACTCTACCCTTGCTGAACTCTACCCACACACTGGACTCTTCCCACACACTGGACTATACCCACACACTGGACTCTACTCACACACTGGACTCTACCCACATACTGGACTCAATTCACACACTGGACTCTACCCACACACTGGACTATACCCACACACTGGACTATACCCACACACTGGACTCTATTCACACACTGGACTTTACCCACACACTGGTCTATACCCAAACACTTCACTCTACCCACACACTGGACTCTACCCACACACTGGACACTACTCACACAATGGACTCTACCCACACACTGGACTCTATTCACACACTGGACTCTACCCACACACTGGACTCTACCCACACACTGGACTCTACCCAACACACTGGACTCTATCCACACACTGGACTCTACCCACACACTGGACTCTACCCACACACTGGACTTTATTCAAACACTGGACTCTACTCACACACTGGACTCTACCCACACACTGGACTCTACCCACACACTGGACTCTACCCACACACTGGACTCTACCCAACACACTGGACTCTACCCAACACACTGGACTCTATCCACACACTGGACTCTACTCACACACTGGACTCTACCCACACACTGGACTCTACACACACTGGACTCTACCCACACACACTGGACTCTACCCACACACTGGACTCTACACACACACTGGACTCTACACACACACTGGACTCTACCCACACACTGGACTCTACCCACACTGGACTCTACCCACACACTGGAATCTACCCATGCTGGACTCTACCCACACACTGGACTCTACCCACACACTGGACTCTACCCATGCTGGACTCTACCCACACACTGGACTCTACCCACACACTGGACTATACCCACACACTTAACTCTACTCACACACTGGACTCTACTCACACAATGGACTCTACCCACACACTGGACTCTATTCACACACTGGACTCTACCCACACACTGGACTCTATCCACACACTGGACTCTACCCACACACTGGACTCTATCCACACACTGGACTCTACCCACACTGGACTCTACCTACACACTGGACTATACCCACACTGGACTCTACCCACACACTGGACTCTACACACACACACTGGACTCTACCCACACACTGGACTCTACACACACTGGACTCTACCCACACACACTGGACTCTACCCACACACACTGTACTCTACCCACACACTGGACTCTACCCACACACTGGACTCTATTCACACACTGGACTATACCACACACTGGACTATACCCACACACTGGACTATACCCACACACTGGACTCTATTCAAACACTGGACTCTACTCACACACTGGACTCTACCCACACACTGGACTCTATTCACACACTGGACTTTACCCACACACTGGACTATACCCACACACTGGACTCTACCCACACACTGGACTCTACCCACACAATGGACTCTACTCACACAATGGACTCACCCACACACTGGACTCTTTTCACACACTGGACTCTACCCACACACTGGACTCTACACACACACACTGGACTCTACCAACACACTGGACTCTACCCACACACACTGGACTCTACCCACACACTGGACTCTACCCACACACTGGACTCTATTCACACACTGGACTATACCACACACTGGACTATCCCCACACACTGGACTCTACTCACACTGGACTCTACCCACACACTGGACTCTACCCTTGCTGAACTCTACCCACACACTGGACTCTTCCCACACACTGGACTATACCCACACACTGGACTCTATTCAAACACTGGACTCTACTCACACACTGGACTCTACCCACACACTGGACTCTATTCACACACTGGACTGTACCCACGCACTGGACTTTACCCACACACTGGACTATACCCACACACTGGACTCTACCCACACACTGGACTCTACCCACACACTGGACACTACTCACACAATGGACTCTACCCACACACTGGACTCTATTCACACACTGGACTCTACCCACACACTGGACTCTACCCACACACTGGACTCTACCCAACACACTGGACTCTATCCACACACTGGACTCTACCCACACACTGGACTCTACCCACACACTGGACTTTATTCAAACACTGGACTCTACTCACACACTGGACTCTACCCACACACTGGACTCTACCCACACACTGGACTCTACCCACACACTGGACTCTACCCAACACACTGGACTCTATCCACACACTGGACTCTACTCACACACTGGACTCTACCCACACACTGGACTCTACACACACTGGACTCTACCGACACACACTGGACTCTACCCACACACTGGACTCTACCCACACACTGGACTCTACCCACACTGGACTCTACCCACACACTGGAATCTACCCATGCTGGACTCTACCCACACACTGGACTCTACCCACACACTGGACTCTACCCACACACTGGACTCTATTCACACACTCGACTCTACCCACACACTGGACTATACCCACACACTGGACTATACCCACACACTGGACTCTACCCACACACTGGACTCTACCCACACACTGGACTCTACTCACACAATGGACTCTACCCACACACTGGACTCTATTCACACACTGGACTCTACCCACACACTGGACTCTATCCACACACTGGACTCTACCCACACACTGGACTCTACTCCACACAAAGGACTCTACCCACACACTGGACTCTACCCACACACTGGACTCTACTCCACACACTGGACTCTACCCACACACTGGACTCTACCCACACACTGGACTCTACTCCACACAAAGGACTCTACCGACACACTGGACTCTACACACACACTGGACTATACACACACACTGGACTCTACCCACACACTGGACTCTACCCACACTGGACTCTACCCACACACTGGACTCTACCCTTGCTGAACTCTACCCACACACTGGACTCTTCCCACACACTGGACTATACCCACACACTGGACTCTATTCAAACACTGGACTCTACTCACACACTGGACTCTACCCACACACTGGACTCTATTCACACACTGGACTGTACCCACGCACTGGACTTTACCCACACACTGGACTATACCCACACACTGGACTCTACCCACACACTGGACTCTACCCACACACTGGACACTACTCACACAATGGACTCTACCCACACACTGGACTCTATTCACACACTGGACTCTACCCACACACTGGACTCTACCCACACACTGGACTCTACCCAACACACTGGACTCTATCCACAAACTGGACTCTACCCACACACTGGACTCTACCCACACACTGGACTTTATTCAAACACTGGACTCTACTCACACACTGGACTCTACCCACACACTGGACTCTACCCACACACTGGACTCTACCCACACACTGGACTCTACCCAACACACTGGACTCTATCCACACACTGGACTCTACTCACACACTGGACTCTACCCACACACTGGACTATACACACACTGGACTCTACCGACACACACTGGACTCTACCCACACACTGGACTCTACACACACACTGGACTCTACACACACACTGGACTCTACCCACACACTGGACTCTACCCACACTGGACTCTACCCACACACTGGAATCTACCCATGCTGGACTCTACCCACACACTGGACTCTACCCACACACTGGACTCTACCCATGCTGGACTCTACCCACACACTGGACTCTACCCACACACTGGACTCTACCCACACACTGGACTCTATCCACACACTGGACTCTACCCACACTGGACTCTACCCACACACTGGACAATACCCACACTGGACTCTACCCACACACTGGACTCTACACACACACACTGGACTCTACCCACACACTGGACTCTACACACACTGGACTCTACCCACACACACTGGACTCTACCCACACACACTGGACTCTACCCACACACTGGACTCTACCCACACACTGGACTCTACTCACACACTGGACTCTACCCACACACTGGACTCTATTCACACACTGGACTCTACCCACACACTGGACTATACCCACACACTAAACTATACCCACAAACTGGACTCTATTCAAACACTGGACTCTACTCACACACTGGACTATACCACACACTGGACTATACCCACACACTGGACTCTACTCACACACTGGACTCTACCCACATACTGGACTCAATTCACACACTGGACTCTACCCACACACTGGACTATACCCACACACTGGACTATACCCACACACTGGACTCTATTCACACACTGGACTTTACCCACACACTGGTCTATACCCACACACTTCACTCTACCCACACACTGGACTCTACCCACACACTGGACACTACTCACACAATGGACTCTACCCACACACTGGACTCTATTCACACACTGGACTCTACCCACACACTGGACTCTACCCACACACTGGACTCTACCCAACACACTGGACTCTATCCACACACTGGACTCTACCCACACACTGGACTCTACCCACACACTGGACTTTATTCAAACACTGGACTCTACTCACACACTGGACTCTACCCACACACTGGACTCTACCCACACACTGGACTCTACCCACACACTGGACTCTACCCAACACACTGGACTCTACCCAACACACTGGACTCTATCCACACACTGGACTCTACTCACACACTGGACTCTACCCACACACTGGACTCTACACACACTGGACTCTACCCACACACACTGGACTCTACCCACACACTGGACTCTACACACACACTGGACTCTACACACACACTGGACTCTACCCACACACTGGACTCTACCCACACTGGACTCTACCCACACACTGGAATCTACCCATGCTGGACTCTACCCACACACTGGACTCTACCCACACACTGGACTCTACCCATGCTGGACTCTACCCACACACTGGACTCTACCCACACACTGGACTATACCCACACACTTAACTCTACTCACACACTGGACTCTACTCACACAATGGACTCTACCCACACACTGGACTCTATTCACACACTGGACTCTACCCACACACTGGACTCTATCCACACACTGGACTCTACCCACACACTGGACTCTACCCACACACTGGACTCTACCCACACTGGACTCTACCTACACACTGGACTATACCCACACTGGACTCTACCCACACACTGGACTCTACACACACACACTGGACTCTACCCACACACTGGACTCTACACACACTGGACTCTACCCACACACACTGGACTCTACCCACACACACTGGACTCTACCCACACACTGGACTCTACCCACACACTGGACTCTATTCACACACTGGACTATACCACACACTGGACTATACCCACACACTGGACTATACCCACACACTGGACTCTATTCAAACACTGGACTCTACTCACACACTGGACTCTACCCACACACTGGACTCTATTCACACACTGGACTTTACCCACACACTGGACTATACCCACACACTGGACTCTACCCACACACTGGACTCTACCCACACAATGGACTCTACTCACACAATGGACTCACCCACACACTGGACTCTTTTCACACACTGGACTCTACCCACACACTGGACTCTACACACACACACTGGACTCTACCAACACACTGGACTCTACCCACACACACTGGACTCTACCCACACACTGGACTCTACCCACACACTGGACTCTATTCACACACTGGACTATACCACACACTGGACTATCCCCACACACTGGACTCTACTCACACACTGGACTCTACCCACACACTGGACTCTATTCACACATTGGACTCTACCCACACACTGGACTATACCCAGACACTGGACTCTACCCACACACTGGACTCTACCCACACAATGGACTCTACTCACACAATGGACTCACCCACACACTGGACTCTATTCACACACTGGACTCTACCCACACACTGGACTCTACACACACACACTGGACTCTACCAACACACTGGACTCTACCCACACACACTGGACTCTACCCACACACCGGACTCTACCCACACACTGGACTCTATTCACACACTCGACTCTAACCACACACTGGACTATACCCACACACTGGACTATACCCACACACTGGACTCTACCCACACACTGGACTCTACCCACACACTGGACTCTACTCACACAATGGACTCTACCCACACACTGGACTCTATTCACACACTGGACTCTACCCACACACTGGACTCTATCCACACACTGGACTCTACCCACACACTGGACTCTACTCCACACAAAGGACTCTACCCACACACTGGACTCTACCCACACACTGGACTCTACTCCACACACTGGACTCTACCCACACACTGGACTCTACCCACACACTGGACTCTACTCCACACAAAGGACTCTACCCACACACTGGACTCTACACACACACTGGACTATACACTCACACTGGACTCTACCCACACACTGGACTCTACCCACACTGGACTCTACCCACACACTGGACTCTACCCATGCTGAACTCTACCCACACACTGGACTCTTCCCACACACTGGACTCTACCCATGCTGGACTCTACCCACACACTGGACTCTACCCACACACTGGACTATACCCACACACTGGACTCTATTCAAACACTGGACTCTACTCACACACTGGACTCTACCCACACACTGGACTCTATTCACACACTGGACTGTACGCACACACTGGACTCTACCCACACACTGGACTCTATCCACACACTGGACTCTACCCACACACACTGGACTCTACCCACACACTGGACTCTACCCACACACTGGACTCTATTCACACACTGGACTATACCACACACTGGACTATACCCACACACTGGACTATACCCACACACTGGACTCTATTCAAACACTGGACTCTACTCATACACTGGACTCTACCCACACACTGGACTCTATTCACACACTGGACTTTACCCACACACTGGACTATACCCACACACTGGACTCTACCCACACACTGGACTCTACCCACACAATGGACTCTACTCACACAATGGACTCACCCACACACTGGACTCTATTCACACACTGGACTCTACCCACACACTGGACTCTACACACACACACTGGACTCTACCAACACACTGGACTCTACCCACACACACTGGACTCTACCCACACACTGGACTCTACCCACACACTGGACTCTATTCACACACTGGACTATACCACACACTGGACTATCCCCACACACTGGACTCTACTCACACACTGGACTCTACCCACACACTGGACTCTATTCACACACTGGACTCTACCCACACACTGGACTATACCCAGACACTGGACTCTACCCACACACTGGACTCTACCCACACAATGGACTCTACTCACACAATGGAATCACCCACACACTGGACTCTATTCACACACTGGACTCTACCAACACACTGGACTCTACACACACACACTGGACTCTACCAACACACTGGACTCTACCCACACACACTGGACTCTACCCACACAACGGACTCTACCCACACACTGGACTCTATTCACACACTCGACTCTACCCACACACTGGACTATACCCACACACTGGACTATACCCACACACTGGACTCTACCCACACACTGGACTCTACCCACACACTGGACTCTACTCACACAATGGACTCTACCCACACACTGGACTCTATTCACACACTGGACTCTACCCACACACTGGACTCTATCCACACACTGGACTCTACCCACACACTGGACTCTACTCCACACAAAGGACTCTACCCACACACTGGACTCTACCCACACACTGGACTCTACTCCACACACTGGACTCTACCCACACACTGGACTCTACCCACACACTGGACTCTACTCCACACAAAGGACTCTACCCACACACTGGACTCTACACACACACTGGAATATACACTCACACTGGACTCTACCCACACACTGGACTCTACCCACACTGGACTCTACCCACACACTGGACTCTACCCATGCTGAACTCTACCCACACACTGGACTCTTCCCACACACTGGACTCTACCCATGCTGGACTCTACCCACACACTGGACTCTACCCACACACTGGACTATACCCACACACTGGACTCTATTCAAACACTGGACTCTACTCACACACTGGACTCTACCCACACACTGGACTCTATTCACACACTGGACTGTACCCACACACTGGACTCTACCCACACACTGGACTCTATCCACACACTGGACTCTACCCACACTGGACTCTACCCACACACTGGACAATACCCACAGTAGACTCTACCCACACACTGGACTCTACACACACACACTGGACTCTACCCACACACTGGACTCTACCCACACACTGGACTCTATTCACACACTGGACTATACCACACACTGGACTATACCCACACACTGGACTCTACTCACACACTGGACTCTACCCACATACTGGACTCAATTCACACACTGGACTCTACCCACACACTGGACTATACCCACACACTGGACTATACCCACACACTGGACTCTATTCACACACTGGACTTTACCCACACACTGGACTATACCCACACACTGGACTCTACCCACACACTGGACTCTACTCCACACACTGGACTCTACCCACACACTGGACTCTACCCACACACTGGACTCTACTCCACACAAAGGACTCTACCCACACACTGGACTCTACCCACACAATGGACTATACACACACACTGGACTCTACCCACACACTGGACTCTACCCAGACTGGACTCTACCCACACACTGGACTCTACCCATGCTGAACTCTACCCACACACTGGACTCTTCCCACACACTGGACTCTACCCATGCTGGACTCTACCTACACACTGGACTCTACCCACACACTGGACTATACCCACACACTGGACTCTATTCAAACACTGGACTCTACTCACACACTGGACTCTACCCACACACTGGACTCAATTCACACACTGGACTGTACCCACACACTGGACTCTACCCACACACTGGACTCTACCCACACACTGGACTCTACCCACACACTGGACTCTACCAACACACACTGGACTCTATCCACACACTGGACTCTACCCACACACTGGACTATACCCACACACTGGACTCTACCCACACACTGGACTCTACCCACACACTGGACTCTACTCCACACACTGGACTCTACCCACACACTGGACTCTATCCACACACTGGACTCTACCCACACTGGACTCTACCCACACACTGGACTATACCCACACTGGACTCTACCCACACACTGGACTCTACACAAACACACTGGACTCTACCCACACACTGGACTCTACACACACTCGACTCTACCCACACACACTGGACTCTACCCACACACACTGGAATCTACCCACACACTGGACTCTACCCACACACTGGACTCTACTCACACACTGGACTCTACCACACACTGGACTACACCCACATACTGGACTCTACTCACACACTGGACTCTACCCACACACTGGACTCTACTCACACACTGGACTCTACCCACACACTGGACTCTACCCACACACTGGACTCTACCCACACACTGGACTCTATTCACACACTGGACTATACCACACACTGGACTACACCCACACACTGGACTCTACCCACACACTGGACTCTACTCACACACTGGACTCTACCCACACACTGGACTCTACCAACACACACTGGACTCTATCCACACACTGGACTCTACCCACACTGGACTCTAACCACACACTGGACTCTACACACACTGGACTCTACCCACACACACTGGACTCTACCCACACACACTGGACTCTACCCACACACTGGACTCTACCCACACACTGGACTCTATTCACACACTGGACTATACCACACACTGGACTATACCCACACACTGGACTCTACTCACACACTGGACTCTACCCACACACTGGACACTATTCACACACTGGACTCTACCCACACACTGGACTATACCCACACACTGGACTATACCCACACACTGGACTCTATTCAAACACTGGACTCTACTCACACACTGGACTCTACCCACACACTGGACTCTATTCACACACTGGACTTTACCCACACACTTGACTATACCCACACACTGGACTCTACCCACACACTGGACTCTACCCACACAATGGACTCTACTCACACAATGGACTCACCCACACACTGGACTCTATTCACACACTGGACTCTACCCACACACTGGACTCTACACACACACACTGGACTCTACCAACAAACTGGACTCTACCCACAAACACTGGACTCTACCCACACACTGGACTCTACCCACACACTGGACTCTATTCACACACTGGACTATACCACACACTGGACTATACCCACCCACTGGACTCTACTCACACACTGGACTCTACCCACACACTGGACTCTATTCACACACTGGACTCTACCCACACACTGGACTATACCCACACACTGGACTATACCCACACACTGGACTCTATTCAAACACTGGACTCTACTCACACACTGGACTCTACCCACACACTGGACTCTATTCACACACTGGACTTTACCCACACACTGGACTATACCCACACACTGGACTCTACCCACACACTGGACTCTACCCACACAATGGACTCTACTCACACAATGGACTCACCCACACACTGGACTCTATTCACACACTGGACTCTACCCACACACTGGACTCTACACACACACACTGGACTCTACCAACACACTGGACTCTACCCACACACACTGGACTCTACCCACACACTGGACTCTACTCACACAATGGACTCTACCCACACACTGGACTCTATTCACACACTGGACTCTACCCACACACTGGACTCTACCCACACACTGGACTATACCCACACTGGACTCTACCCACACACTGGACTCTACACAAACACACTGGACTCTACCCACACACTGGACTCTACACACACTCGACTCTACCCACACACACTGGACTCTACCCACACACACTGGAATCTACCCACACACTGGACTCTACCCACACACTGGACTCTACTCACACACTGGACTCTACCACACACTGGACTACACCCACATACTGGACTCTACTCACACACTGGACTCTACCCACACACTGGACTCTACTCACACACTGGACTCTACCCACACACTGGACTCTACCCACACACTGGACTCTACCCACACACTGGACTCTATTCACACACTGGACTATACCACACACTGGACTACACCCACACACTGGACTCTACCCACACACTGGACTCTACTCACACACTGGACTCTACCCACACACTGGACTCTACCAACACACACTGGACTCTATCCACACACTGGACTCTACCCACACTGGACTCTAACCACACACTGGACTATACCCACACTGGACTCTACCCACACACTGGACTCTACACACACACACTGGACTCTACCCACACACTGGACTCTACACACACTGGACTCTACCCACACACACTGGACTCTACCCACACACACTGGACTCTACCCACACACTGGACTCTACCCACACACTGGACTCTATTCACACACTGGACTATACCACACACTGGACTATACCCACACACTGGACTCTACTCACACACTGGACTCTACCCACACACTGGACACTATTCACACACTGGACTCTACCCACACACTGGACTATACCCACACACTGGACTATACCCACACACTGGACTCTATTCAAACACTGGACTCTACTCACACACTGGACTCTACCCACACACTGGACTCTATTCACACACTGGACTTTACCCACACACTTGACTATACCCACACACTGGACTCTACCCACACACTGGACTCTACCCACACAATGGACTCTACTCACACAATGGACTCACCCACACACTGGACTCTATTCACACACTGGACTCTACCCACACACTGGACTCTACACACACACACTGGACTCTACCAACAAACTGGACTCTACCCACACACACTGGACTCTACCCACACACTGGACTCTACCCACACACTGGACTCTATTCACACACTGGACTATACCACACACTGGACTATACCCACCCACTGGACTCTACTCACACACTGGACTCTACCCACACACTGGACTCTATTCACACACTGGACTCTACCCACACACTGGACTATACCCACACACTGGACTATACCCACACACTGGACTCTATTCAAACACTGGACTCTACTCACACACTGGACTCTACCCACACACTGGACTCTATTCACACACTGGACTTTACCCACACACTGGACTATACCCACACACTGGACTCTACCCACACACTGGACTCTACCCACACAATGGACTCTACTCACACAATGGACTCACCCACACACTGGACTCTATTCACACACTGGACTCTACCCACACACTGGACTCTACACACACACACTGGACTCTACCAACACACTGGACTCTACCCACACACACTGGACTCTACCCACACACTGGACTCTACCCACACACTGGACTCTATTCACACACTCGACTCTACCCACACACTGGACTATACCCACACACTGGACTATACCCACACACTGGACTCTACCCACACACTGGACTCTACCCACACACTGGACTCTACTCACACAATGGACTCTACCCACACACTGGACTCTATTCACACACTGGACTCTACCCACACACTGGACTCTATCCACACACTGGACTCTACCCACACACTGGACTCTACTCCACACAAAGGACTCTACCCACACACTGGACTCTACCCACACACTGGACTCTACTCCACACACTGGACTCTACCCACACACTGGACTCTACCCACACACTGGACTCTACTCCACACAAAGGACTCTACCGACACACTGGACTCTACACACACACTGGACTATACACACACACTGGACTCTACCCACACACTGGACTCTACCCACACTGGACTCTACCCACACACTGGACTCTACCCTTGCTGAACTCTACCCACACACTGGACTCTTCCCACACACTGGACTATACCCACACACTGGACTCTATTCAAACACTGGACTCTACTCACACACTGGACTCTACCCACACACTGGACTCTATTCACACACTGGACTGTACCCACGCACTGGACTTTACCCACACACTGGACTATACCCACACACTGGACTCTACCCACACACTGGACTCTACCCACACACTGGACACTACTCACACAATGGACTCTACCCACACACTGGACTCTATTCACACACTGGACTCTACCCACACACTGGACTCTACCCACACACTGGACTCTACCCAACACACTGGACTCTATCCACACACTGGACTCTACCCACACACTGGACTCTACCCACACACTGGACTTTATTCAAACACTGGACTCTACTCACACACTGGACTCTACCCACACACTGGACTCTACCCACACACTGGACTCTACCCACACACTGGACTCTACCCAACACACTGGACTCTATCCACACACTGGACTCTACTCACACACTGGACTCTACCCACACACTGGACTCTACACACACTGGACTCTACCGACACACACTGGACTCTACCCACACACTGGACTCTACACACACACTGGACTCTACACACACACTGGACTCTACCCACACACTGGACTCTACCCACACTGGACTCTACCCACACACTGGAATCTACCCATGCTGGACTCTACCCACACACTGGACTCTACCCACACACTGGACTCTACCGAGGCTGGAATACCCACACACTGGACTCTACCCACACACTGGACTCTACCCACACACTGGACTCTATCCACACACTGGACTCTACCCACACTGGACTCTACCCACACACTGGACAATACCCACACTGGACTCTACCCACACACTGGACTCTACACACACACACTGGACTCTACCCACACACTGGACTCTACACACACTGGACTCTACCCACACACACTGGAATCTACCCACACACACTGGACTCTACCCACACACTGGACTCTACCCACACACTGGACTCTCTTCACACACTGGACTATACCCACACACTGGACTATACCCACACACTGGACTCTACTCACACACTGGACTCTACCCACACACTGGACTCTATTCACACACTGGACTCTACCCACACACTGGACTATACCCACACACTAAACTATACCCACAAACTGGACTCTATTCAAACACTGGACTCTACTCACACACTGGACTATACCACACACTGGACTATACCCACACACTGGACTCTACTCACACACTGGACTCTACCCACATACTGGACTCAATTCACACACTGAACTCTACCCACACACTGGACTATACCCACACACTGGACTATACCCACACACTGGACTCTACCCACACACTGGAATCTACCCATGCTGGACTCTACCCACACACTGGACTCTACCCACACACTGGACTCTACCGAGGCTGGACTCTACCCACACACTGGACTCTACCCACACACTGGACTCTACCCACACACTGGACTCTATCCACACACTGGACTCTACCCACACTGGACTCTACCCACACACTGGACAATACCCACACTGGACTCTACCCACACACTGGACTCTACACACACACACTGGACTCTACCCACACACTGGACTCTACACACACTGGACTCTACCCACACACACTGGAATCTACCCACACACACTGGACTCTACCCACACACTGGACTCTACCCACACACTGGACTCTCTTCACACACTGGACTATACCCACACACTGGACTATACCCACACACTGGACTCTACTCACACACTGGACTCTACCCACACACTGGACTCTATTCACACACTGGACTCTACCCACACACTGGACTATACCCACACACTAAACTATACCCACAAACTGGACTCTATTCAAACACTGGACTCTACTCACACACTGGACTATACCACACACTGGACTATACCCACACACTGGACTCTACTCACACACTGGACTCTACCCACATACTGGACTCAATTCACACACTGAACTCTACCCACACACTGGACTATACCCACACACTGGACTATACCCACACACTGGACTCTATTCACACACTGGACTTTACCCACACACTGGACTATACCCACACACTGGACTCTACCCACACACTGGACTCTACCCACACACTGGACACTACTCACACAATGGACTCTACCCACACACTGGACTCTATTCACACACTGGACTCTACCCACACACTGGACTCTACCCACACACTGGACTCTACCCAACACACTGGACTCTATCCACACACTGGACTCTACCCACACACTGGACTCTACCCACACACTGGACTTTATTCAAACACTGGACTCTACTCACACACTGGACTCTACCCACACACTGGACTCTACCCACACACTGGACTCTACCCACACACTGGACTCTACCCAACACACTGGACTCTACCCAACACACTGGACTCTATCCACACACTGGACTCTACTCACACACTGGACTCTACCCACACACTGGACTCTACACACACTGGACTCTACCCACACACACTGGACTCTACCCACACACTGGACTCTACACACACACTGGACTCTACACACACACTGGACTCTACCCACACACTGGACTTTATTCAAACACTGGACTCTACTCACACACTGGACTCTACCCACACACTGGACTCTACCCACACACTGGACTCTACCCACACACTGGACTCTACCCACACACTGGACTCTACCCACACTGGACTCTACCCACACACTGGAATCTACCCATGCTGGACTCTACCCACACACTGGACTCTACCCACACACTGGACTCTACCCATGCTGGACTCTACCCACACACTGGACTCTACCCACACACTGGACTCTACCCACACACTGGACTCTATCCACACACTGGACTCTACCCACACTGGACTCTACCCACACACTGGACTATAACCACACTGGACTCTACCCACACACTGGACTATACCCAGACACTGGACTCTACCCACACACTGGACTCTACCCACACAATGGACTCTACTCACACAATGGACTCACCCACACACTGGACTCTATTCACACACTGGACTCTACCAACACACTGGACTCTACACACACACACTGGACTCTACCAACACACTGGACTCTAACCACACACACTGGACTCTACCCACACACCGGACTCTACCCACACACTGGACTCTATTCACACACTCGACTCTACCCACACACTGGACTATACCCACACACTGGACTATACCCACACACTGGACTCTACCCACACACTGGACTCTACCCACACACTGGACTCTACTCACACAATGGACTCTACCCACACACTGGACTCTATTCACACACTGGACTCTACCCACACACTGGACTCTATCCACACACTGGACTCTACCCACACACTGGACTCTACTCCACACAAAGGACTCTACCCACACACTGGACTCTACCCACACACTGGACTCTACTCCACACACTGGACTCTACCCACACACTGGACTCTACCCACACACTGGACTCTACTCCACACAAAGGACTCTACCCACACACTGGACTCTACACACACACTGGAATATACACTCACACTGGACTCTACCCACACACTGGACTCTACCCACACTGGACTCTACCCACACACTGGACTCTACCCATGCTGAACTCTACCCACACACTGGACTCTTCCCACACACTGGACTATACCCATGCTGGACTCTACCCACACACTGGACTCTACCCACACACTGGACTATACCCACACACTGGACTCTATTCAAACACTGGACTCTACTCACACACTGGACTCTACCCACACACTGGACTCTATTCACACACTGGACTGTACCCACACACTGGACTCTACCCACACACTGGACTCTATCCACACACTGGACTCTACCCACACTGGACTCTACCCACACACTGGACAATACCCACAGTAGACTCTACCCACACACTGGACTCTACACACACACACTGGACTCTACCCACACACTGGACTCTACCCACACACTGGACTCTATTCACACACTGGACTATACCACACACTGGACTATACCCACACACTGGACTCTACTCACACACTGGACTCTACCCACATACTGGACTCAATTCACACACTGGACTCTACCCACACACTGGACTATACCCACACACTGGACTATACCCACACACTGGACTCTATTCACACACTGGACTTTACCCACACACTGGACTATACCCACACACTGGACTCTACCCACACACTGGACTCTACTCCACACACTGGACTCTACCCACACACTGGACTCTACCCACACACTGGACTCTACTCCACACAAAGGACTCTACCCACACACTGGACTCTACCCACACAATGGACTATACACACACACTGGACTCTACCCACACACTGGACTCTACCCAGACTGGACTCTACCCACACACTGGACTCTACCCATGCTGAACTCTACCCACACACTGGACTCTTCCCACACACTGGACTCTACCCATGCTGGACTCTACCTACACACTGGACTCTACCCACACACTGGACTATACCCACACACTGGACTCTATTCAAACACTGGACTCTACTCACACACTGGACTCTACCCACACACTGGACTCAATTCACACACTGGACTGTACCCACACACTGGACTCTACCCACACACTGGACTCTACCCACACACTGGACTCTACCCACACACTGGACTCTACCAACACACACTGGACTCTATCCACACACTGGACTCTACCCACACACTGGACTATACCCACACACTGGACTCTACCCACACACTGGACTCTACCCACACACTGGACTCTACTCCACACACTGGACTCTACCCACACACTGGACTCTATCCACACACTGGACTCTACCCACACTGGACTCTACCCACACACTGGACTATACCCACACTGGACTCTACCCACACACTGGACTCTACACAAACACACTGGACTCTACCCACACACTGGACTCTACACACACTCGACTCTACCCACACACACTGGACTCTACCCACACACACTGGAATCTACCCACACACTGGACTCTACCCACACACTGGACTCTACTCACACACTGGACTCTACCACACACTGGACTACACCCACATACTGGACTCTACTCACACACTGGACTCTACCCACACACTGGACTCTACTCACACACTGGACTCTACCCACACACTGGACTCTACCCACACACTGGACTCTACCCACACACTGGACTCTATTCACACACTGGACTATACCACACACTGGACTACACCCACACACTGGACTCTACCCACACACTGGACTCTACTCACACACTGGACTCTACCCACACACTGGACTCTACCAACACACACTGGACTCTATCCACACACTGGACTCTACCCACACTGGACTCTAACCACACACTGGACTCTACACACACTGGACTCTACCCACACACACTGGACTCTACCCACACACACTGGACTCTACCCACACACTGGACTCTACCCACACACTGGACTCTATTCACACACTGGACTATACCACACACTGGACTATACCCACACACTGGACTCTACTCACACACTGGACTCTACCCACACACTGGACACTATTCACACACTGGACTCTACCCACACACTGGACTATACCCACACACTGGACTATACCCACACACTGGACTCTATTCAAACACTGGACTCTACTCACACACTGGACTCTACCCACACACTGGACTCTATTCACACACTGGACTTTACCCACACACTTGACTATACCCACACACTGGACTCTACCCACACACTGGACTCTACCCACACAATGGACTCTACTCACACAATGGACTCACCCACACACTGGACTCTATTCACACACTGGACTCTACCCACACACTGGACTCTACACACACACACTGGACTCTACCAACAAACTGGACTCTACCCACAAACACTGGACTCTACCCACACACTGGACTCTACCCACACACTGGACTCTATTCACACACTGGACTATACCACACACTGGACTATACCCACCCACTGGACTCTACTCACACACTGGACTCTACCCACACACTGGACTCTATTCACACACTGGACTCTACCCACACACTGGACTATACCCACACACTGGACTATACCCACACACTGGACTCTATTCAAACACTGGACTCTACTCACACACTGGACTCTACCCACACACTGGACTCTATTCACACACTGGACTTTACCCACACACTGGACTATACCCACACACTGGACTCTACCCACACACTGGACTCTACCCAAACAATGGACTCTACTCACACAATGGACTCACCCACACACTGGACTCTATTCACACACTGGACTCTACCCACACACTGGACTCTACACACACACACTGGACTCTACCAACACACTGGACTCTACCCACACACACTGGACTCTACCCACACACTGGACTCTACTCACACAATGGACTCTACCCACACACTGGACTCTATTCACACACTGGACTCTACCCACACACTGGACTCTACCCACACACTGGACTATACCCACACTGGACTCTACCCACACACTGGACTCTACACAAACACACTGGACTCTACCCACACACTGGACTCTACACACACTCGACTCTACCCACACACACTGGACTCTACCCACACACACTGGAATCTACCCACACACTGGACTCTACCCACACACTGGACTCTACTCACACACTGGACTCTACCACACACTGGACTACACCCACATACTGGACTCTACTCACACACTGGACTCTACCCACACACTGGACTCTACCCACACACTGGACTCTATTCACACACTGGACTATACCACACACTGGACTACACCCACACACTGGACTCTACCCACACACTGGACTCTACTCACACACTGGACTCTACCCACACACTGGACTCTACCAACACACACTGGACTCTATCCACACACTGGACTCTACCCACACTGGACTCTAACCACACACTGGACTATACCCACACTGGACTCTACCCACACACTGGACTCTACACACACACACTGGACTCTACCCACACACTGGACTCTACACACACTGGACTCTACCCACACACACTGGACTCTACCCACACACACTGGACTCTACCCACACACTGGACTCTACCCACACACTGGACTCTATTCACACACTGGACTATACCAAACACTGGACTATACCCACACACTGGACTCTACTCACACACTGGACTCTACCCACACACTGGACACTATTCACACACTGGACTCTACCCACACACTGGACTATACCCACACACTGGACTATACCCACACACTGGACTCTATTCAAACACTGGACTCTACTCACACACTGGACTCTACCCACACACTGGACTCTATTCACACACTGGACTTTACCCACACACTTGACTATACCCACACACTGGACTCTACCCACACACTGGACTCTACCCACACAATGGACTCTACTCACACAATGGACTCACCCACACACTGGACTCTATTCACACACTGGACTCTACCCACACACTGGACTCTACACACACACACTGGACTCTACCAACAAACTGGACTCTACCCACACACACTGGACTCTACCCACACACTGGACTCTACCCACACACTGGACTCTATTCACACACTGGACTATACCACACACTGGATTATACCCACCCACTGGACTCTACTCACACACTGGACTCTACCCACACACTGGACTCTATTCACACACTGGACTCTACCCACACACTGGACTATACCCACACACTGGACTATACCCACACACTGGACTCTATTCAAACACTGGACTCTACTCACACACTGGACTCTACCCACACACTGGACTCTATTCACACACTGGACTTTACCCACACACTGGACTATACCCACACACTGGACTCTACCCACACACTGGACTCTACCCACACAATGGACTCTACTCACACAATGGACTCACCCACACACTGGACTCTATTCACACACTGGACTCTACCCACACACTGGACTCTACACACACACACTGGACTCTACCAACACACTGGACTCTACCCACACACACTGGACTCTACCCACACACTGGACTCTACCCACACACTGGACTCTATTCACACACTCGACTCTACCCACACACTGGACTATACCCACACACTGGACTCTACCCACACACTGGACTCTACCCATGCTGAACTCTACCCACACACTGGACTCTTCCCACACACTGGACTCTACCCATGCTGGACTCTACCTACACACTGGACTCTACCCACACACTGGACTATACCCACACACTGGACTCTATTCAAACACTGGACTCTACTCACACACTGGACTCTACCCACACACTGGACTCAATTCACACACTGGACTGTACCCACACACTGGACTCTACCCACACACTGGACTCTACCCACACACTGGACTCTACCCACACACTGGACTCTACCAACACACACTGGACTCTATCCACACACTGGACTCTACCCACACACTGGACTATACCCACACACTGGACTCTACCCACACACTGGACTCTACCCACACACTGGACTCTACTCCACACACTGGACTCTACCCACACACTGGACTCTATCCACACACTGGACTCTACCCACACTGGACTCTACCCACACACTGGACTATACCCACACTGGACTCTACCCACACACTGGACTCTACACAAACACACTGGACTCTACCCACACACTGGACTCTACACACACTCGACTCTACCCACACACACTGGACTCTACCCACACACACTGGAATCTACCCACACACTGGACTCTACCCACACACTGGACTCTACTCACACACTGGACTCTACCACACACTGGACTACACCCACATACTGGACTCTACTCACACACTGGACTCTACCCACACACTGGACTCTACTCACACACTGGACTCTACCCACACACTGGACTCTACCCACACACTGGACTCTACCCACACACTGGACTCTATTCACACACTGGACTATACCACACACTGGACTACACCCACACACTGGACTCTACCCACACACTGGACTCTACTCACACACTGGACTCTACCCACACACTGGACTCTACCAACACACACTGGACTCTATCCACACACTGGACTCTACCCACACTGGACTCTAACCACACACTGGACTCTACACACACTGGACTCTACCCACACACACTGGACTCTACCCACACACACTGGACTCTACCCACACACTGGACTCTACCCACACACTGGACTCTATTCACACACTGGACTATACCACACACTGGACTATACCCACACACTGGACTCTACTCACACACTGGACTCTACCCACACACTGGACACTATTCACACACTGGACTCTACCCACACACTGGACTATACCCACACACTGGACTATACCCACACACTGGACTCTATTCAAACACTGGACTCTACTCACACACTGGACTCTACCCACACACTGGACTCTATTCACACACTGGACTTTACCCACACACTTGACTATACCCACACACTGGACTCTACCCACACACTGGACTCTACCCACACAATGGACTCTACTCACACAATGGACTCACCCACACACTGGACTCTATTCACACACTGGACTCTACCCACACACTGGACTCTACACACACACACTGGACTCTACCAACAAACTGGACTCTACCCACAAACACTGGACTCTACCCACACACTGGACTCTACCCACACACTGGACTCTATTCACACACTGGACTATACCACACACTGGACTATACCCACCCACTGGACTCTACTCACACACTGGACTCTACCCACACACTGGACTCTATTCACACACTGGACTCTACCCACACACTGGACTATACCCACACACTGGACTATACCCACACACTGGACTCTATTCAAACACTGGACTCTACTCACACACTGGACTCTACCCACACACTGGACTCTATTCACACACTGGACTTTACCCACACACTGGACTATACCCACACACTGGACTCTACCCACACACTGGACTCTACCCAAACAATGGACTCTACTCACACAATGGACTCACCCACACACTGGACTCTATTCACACACTGGACTCTACCCACACACTGGACTCTACACACACACACTGGACTCTACCAACACACTGGACTCTACCCACACACACTGGACTCTACCCACACACTGGACTCTACTCACACAATGGACTCTACCCACACACTGGACTCTATTCACACACTGGACTCTACCCACACACTGGACTCTACCCACACACTGGACTATACCCACACTGGACTCTACCCACACACTGGACTCTACACAAACACACTGGACTCTACCCACACACTGGACTCTACACACACTCGACTCTACCCACACACACTGGACTCTACCCACACACACTGGAATCTACCCACACACTGGACTCTACCCACACACTGGACTCTACTCACACACTGGACTCTACCACACACTGGACTACACCCACATACTGGACTCTACTCACACACTGGACTCTACCCACACACTGGACTCTACCCACACACTGGACTCTATTCACACACTGGACTATACCACACACTGGACTACACCCACACACTGGACTCTACCCACACACTGGACTCTACTCACACACTGGACTCTACCCACACACTGGACTCTACCAACACACACTGGACTCTATCCACACACTGGACTCTACCCACACTGGACTCTAACCACACACTGGACTATACCCACACTGGACTCTACCCACACACTGGACTCTACACACACACACTGGACTCTACCCACACACTGGACTCTACACACACTGGACTCTACCCACACACACTGGACTCTACCCACACACACTGGACTCTACCCACACACTGGACTCTACCCACACACTGGACTCTATTCACACACTGGACTATACCACACACTGGACTATACCCACACACTGGACTCTACTCACACACTGGACTCTACCCACACACTGGACACTATTCACACACTGGACTCTACCCACACACTGGACTATACCCACACACTGGACTATACCCACACACTGGACTCTATTCAAACACTGGACTCTACTCACACACTGGACTCTACCCACACACTGGACTCTATTCACACACTGGACTTTACCCACACACTTGACTATACCCACACACTGGACTCTACCCACACACTGGACTCTACCCACACAATGGACTCTACTCACACAATGGACTCACCCACACACTGGACTCTATTCACACACTGGACTCTACCCACACACTGGACTCTACACACACACACTGGACTCTACCAACAAACTGGACTCTACCCACACACACTGGACTCTACCCACACACTGGACTCTACCCACACACTGGACTCTATTCACACACTGGACTATACCACACACTGGACTATACCCACCCACTGGACTCTACTCACACACTGGACTCTACCCACACACTGGACTCTATTCACACACTGGACTCTACCCACACACTGGACTATACCCACACACTGGACTATACCCACACACTGGACTCTATTCAAACACTGGACTCTACTCACACACTGGACTCTACCCACACACTGGACTCTATTCACACACTGGACTTTACCCACACACTGGACTATACCCACACACTGGACTCTACCCACACACTGGACTCTACCCACACAATGGACTCTACTCACACAATGGACTCACCCACACACTGGACTCTATTCACACACTGGACTCTACCCACACACTGGACTCTACACACACACACTGGACTCTACCAACACACTGGACTCTACCCACACACACTGGACTCTACCCACACACTGGACTCTACCCACACACTGGACTCTATTCACACACTCGACTCTACCCACACACTGGACTATACCCACACACTGGACTATACCCACACACTGGACTCTACCCACACACTGGACTCTACCCACACACTGGACTCTACTCACACAATGGACTCTACCCACACACTGGACTCTATTCACACACTGGACTCTACCCACACACTGGACTCTATCCACACACTGGACTCTACCCACACACTGGACTCTACTCCACACAAAGGACTCTACCCACACACTGGACTCTACCCACACACTGGACTCTACTCCACACACTGGACTCTACCCACACACTGGACTCTACCCACACACTGGACTCTACTCCACACAAAGGACTCTACCGACACACTGGACTCTACACACACACTGGACTATACACACACACTGGACTCTACCCACACACTGGACTCTACCCACACTGGACTCTACCCACACACTGGACTCTACCCTTGCTGAACTCTACCCACACACTGGACTCTTCCCACACACTGGACTATACCCACACACTGGACTCTATTCAAACACTGGACTCTACTCACACACTGGACTCTACCCACACACTGGACTCTATTCACACACTGGACTGTACCCACGCACTGGACTTTACCCACACACTGGACTATACCCACACACTGGACTCTACCCACACACTGGACTCTACCCACACACTGGACACTACTCACACAATGGACTCTACCCACACACTGGACTCTATTCACACACTGGACTCTACCCACACACTGGACTCTACCCACACACTGGACTCTACCCAACACACTGGACTCTATCCACACACTGGACTCTACCCACACACTGGACTCTACCCACACACTGGACTTTATTCAAACACTGGACTCTACTCACACACTGGACTCTACCCACACACTGGACTCTACCCACACACTGGACTCTACCCACACACTGGACTCTACCCAACACACTGGACTCTATCCACACACTGGACTCTACTCACACACTGGACTCTACCCACACACTGGACTCTACACACACTGGACTCTACCGACACACACTGGACTCTACCCACACACTGGACTCTACACACACACTGGACTCTACACACACACTGGACTCTACCCACACACTGGACTCTACCCACACTGGACTCTACCCACACACTGGAATCTACCCATGCTGGACTCTACCCACACACTGGACTCTACCCACACACTGGACTCTACCGAGGCTGGACTCTACCCACACACTGGACTCTACCCACACACTGGACTCTACCCACACACTGGACTCTATCCACACACTGGACTCTACCCACACTGGACTCTACCCACACACTGGACAATACCCACACTGGACTCTACCCACACACTGGACTCTACACACACACACTGGACTCTACCCACACACTGGACTCTACACACACTGGACTCTACCCACACACACTGGAATCTACCCACACACACTGGACTCTACCCACACACTGGACTCTACCCACACACTGGACTCTCTTCACACACTGGACTATACCCACACACTGGACTATACCCACACACTGGACTCTACTCACACACTGGACTCTACCCACACACTGGACTCTATTCACACACTGGACTCTACCCACACACTGGACTATACCCACACACTAAACTATACCCACAAACTGGACTCTATTCAAACACTGGACTCTACTCACACACTGGACTATACCACACACTGGACTATACCCACACACTGGACTCTACTCACACACTGGACTCTACCCACATACTGGACTCAATTCACACACTGAACTCTACCCACACACTGGACTATACCCACACACTGGACTATACCCACACACTGGACTCTATTCACACACTGGACTTTACCCACACACTGGACTATACCCACACACTGGACTCTACCCACACACTGGACTCTACCCACACACTGGACACTACTCACACAATGGACTCTACCCACACACTGGACTCTATTCACACACTGGACTCTACCCACACACTGGACTCTACCCACACACTGGACTCTACCCAACACACTGGACTCTATCCACACACTGGACTCTACCCACACACTGGACTCTACCCACACACTGGACTTTATTCAAACACTGGACTCTACTCACACACTGGACTCTACCCACACACTGGACTCTACCCACACACTGGACTCTACCCACACACTGGACTCTACCCAACACACTGGACTCTACCCAACACACTGGACTCTATCCACACACTGGACTCTACTCACACACTGGACTCTACCCACACACTGGACTCTACACACACTGGACTCTACCCACACACACTGGACTCTACCCACACACTGGACTCTACACACACACTGGACTCTACACACACACTGGACTCTACCCACACACTGGACTTTATTCAAACACTGGACTCTACTCACACACTGGACTCTACCCACACACTGGACTCTACCCACACACTGGACTCTACCCACACACTGGACTCTACCCACACACTGGACTCTACCCACACTGGACTCTACCCACACACTGGAATCTACCCATGCTGGACTCTACCCACACACTGGACTCTACCCACACACTGGACTCTACCCATGCTGGACTCTACCCACACACTGGACTCTACCCACACACTGGACTCTACCCACACACTGGACTCTATCCACACACTGGACTCTACCCACACTGGACTCTACCCACACACTGGACTATAACCACACTGGACTCTACCCACACACTGGACTCTACACACACACACTGGACTCTACCCACACACTGGACTCTACACACACTGGACTCTACCCACACACACTGGACTCTACCCACACACACTGGACTCTACCCACACACTGGACTCTACCCACACACTGGACTCTCTTCACACACTGGACTATACCCACACAGTGGACTATACCCACACACTGGACTCTACTCACACACTGGACTCTACCCACACACTGGACTCTATTCACACACTGGACTCTACCCACACACTGGACTATACCCACACACTAAACTATACCCACACACTGGACTCTATTCAAACACTGGACTCTACTCACACACTGGACTCTACCCACACACTGGACTCTATTCACACACTGGACTCTACCCACACACTGGACTCTACCCACACACTGGACTCTATCCACACACTGGACTCTACCCACACTGGACTCTACCCACACACTGGACTATACCCACACTGGACTCTACCCACACACTGGACTCTACACACACACACTGGACTCTAACCACACACTGGACTCTACACACACTGGACTCTATCCACACACACTGGACTCTACCCACACACACTGGACTCTACCCACACACTGGACTCTACCCACACACTGGACTCTATTCACACACTGGACTATACCACACACTGGACTACACCCACACACTGGACTCTACTCACACACTGGACTCTACCCACACACTGGACTCTACTCACACACTGGACTCTACCCCCACACTGGACTCTACTCACACACTGGACTCTACCCACACACTGGACTCTACCAACACACTGGACTCTACACACACTGGACTCTACCCACACACACTGGACTCTACCCACACACTGGACTCTACCCACACACTGGACTCTATTCACACACTCGACTCTACCCACACACTGGACTATACCCACACACTTAACTCTACTCACACACTGGACTCTACCCACACACTGGACTCTATTCACACACTCGACTCTACCCACACACTGGACTATACCCACACACTGGACTATACCCACACACTGGACTCTACCCACACACTGGACTCTACCCACACACTGGACTCTACTCACACAATGGACTCTACCCACACACTGGACTCTATTCACACACTGGACTCTACCCACACACTGGACTCTATCCACACACTGGACTCTACCCACACACTGGACTCTATCCACACACTGGACTCTACTCACACAATGGACTCACCCACACACTGGACTATACCCACACTGGACTCTACCCACACACTGGACTCTACACACACACACTGGACTCTACCCACACACTGGACTCTACACACACTGCACTCTACCCACACACACTGGACTCTACCCACACACTCTGGACTCTACCCACACACTGGACTCTACCCACACACTGGACTCTATTCACACACTGGACTATACCACACACTGGACTATACCCACACACTGGACTATACCCACACACTGGACTCTATTCAAACACTGGACTCTACTCACACACTGGACTCTACCCACACACTGGACTATACCCACACACTGGACTCTACCCACACACTGGACTCTACCCACACAATGGACTCTACTCACACAATGGACTCACCCACACACTGGACTCTATTCACACACTGGACTCTACCCACACACTGGACTCTACACACACACACTGGACTCTACCAACACACTGGACTCTACCCACACACACTGGACTCTACCCACACACTGGACTCTACCCACACACTGGACTCTATTCACACACTGGACTATACCACACACTGGACTATCCCCACACACTGGACTCTACTCACACACTGGACTCTACCCACACACTGGACTCTATTCACACACTGGACTCTACCCACACACTGGACTATACCCACACACTGGACTATACCCACACACTGGACTCTATTCAAACACTGGACTCTACTCACACACTGGACTCTACCCACACACTGGACTCTATTCACACACTGGACTTTACCCACACACTTGACTATACCCACACACTGGACTCTACCCACACACTGGACTCTACCCACACAATGGACTCTACTCACACAATGGACTCACCCACACACTGGACTCTATTCACACACTGGACTCTACCCACACACTGGACTCTACACACACACACTGGACTCTACCAACACACTGGACTCTACCCACACACACTGGACTCTACCCACACACTGGACTCTACCAACACACTGGACTCTACCCACACACACTGGACTCTACCCACACACTGGACTCTACCCACACACTGGACTCTATTCACACACTCGACTCTACCCACACACTGGACTCTACCCACACACTGGACTCTACTCACACAATGGACTCTACCCACACACTGGACTCTATTCACACACTGGACTCTACCCACACACTGGACTCTATCCAAACACTGGACTCTACCAACACACTGGACTCTACTCCACACAAAGGACTCTACCCACACACTGGACTCTACCCACACACTGGACTCTACTCCACACACTGGACTCTACCCACACACACTGGACTCTACCCACACACTCTGGACTCTACCCACACACTGGACTCTACCCACACACTGGACTCTATTCACACACTGTACTATACCACACACTGGACTATACCCACACACTGGACTATACCCACACACTGGACTCTATTCAAACACTGGACTCTACTCACACACTGGACTCTACCCACACACTGGACTATACCCACACACTGGACTCTACCCACACACTGGACTCTACCCACACAATGGACTCTACTCACACAATGGACTCACCCACACACTGGACTCTATTCACACACTGGACTCTACCCACACACTGGACTCTACACACACACACTGGACTCTACCAACACACTGGACTCTACCCACACACACTGGACTCTACCCACACACTGGACTCTACCCACACACTGGACTCTATTCACACACTGGACTATACCACACACTGGACTATCCCCACACACTGGACTCTACTCACACACTGGACTCTACCCACACACTGGACTCTATTCACACACTGGACTCTACCCACACACTGGACTATACCCACACACTGGACTATACCCACACACTGGACTCTATTCAAACACTGGACTCTACTCACACACTGGACTCTACCCACACACTGGACTCTATTCACACACTGGACTTTACCCACACACTGGACTATACCCACACACTGGACTCTACCCACACACTGGACTCTACCCACACAATGGGCTCTACTCACACAATGGACTCACCCACACACTGGACTCTATTCACACACTGGACTCTACCCACACACTGGACTCTACACACACACACTGGACTCTACCAACACACTGGACTCTACCCACACACACTGGACTCTACCCACACACTGGACTCTACCAACACACTGGACTCTACCCACACACACTGGACTCTACCCACACACTGGACTCTACCCACACACTGGACTCTATTCACACACTCGACTCTACCCACACACTGGACTCTACCCACACACTGGACTCTACTCACACAATGGACTCTACCCACACACTGGACTCTATTCACACACTGGACTCTACCCACACACTGGACTCTATCCACACACTGGACTCTACCCACACACTGGACTCTACTCCACACAAAGGACTCTACCCACACACTGGACTCTACCCACACACTGGACTCTACTCCACACACTGGACTCTACCCCCACACTGGACTCTACTCACACACTGGACTCTACCCACACACTGGACTCTACCAACACACTGGACTCTACACACACTGGACTCTACCCACACACACTGGACTCTACCCACACACTGGACTCTACCCACACACTGGACTCTATTCACACACTCGACTCTACCCACACACTGGACTATACCCACACACTTAACTCTACTCACACACTGGACTCTACCCACACACTGGACTATACCCACACACTTAACTCTACTCACACAATGGACTCTACCCACACACTGGACTCTATTCACACACTGGACTCTACCCACACACTGGACTCTATCCACACACTGGACTCTACCCACACACTGGACTCTATCCACACACTGGACTCTACCCACACTGGACTCTACCCACACACTGGACTATACCCACACTGGACTCTACCCACACACTGGACTCTACACACACACACTGGACTCTACCCACACACTGGACTCTACACACACTGCACTCTACCCACACACACTGGACTCTACCCACACACTCTGGACTCTACCCACACACTGGACTCTACCCACACACTGGACTCTATTCACACACTGGACTATACCACACACTGGACTATACCCACACACTGGACTATACCCACACACTGGACTCTATTCAAACACTGGACTCTACTCACACACTGGACTCTACCCACACACTGGACTCTATTCACACACTGGACTTTACCCACACACTGGACTATACCCACACACTGGACTCTACCCACACACTGGACTCTACCCACACAATGGACTCTACT
Source organism: Salmo salar (assembly GCF_965601325.2). Lineage (NCBI taxonomy): Eukaryota > Metazoa > Chordata > Actinopteri > Salmoniformes > Salmonidae > Salmo > Salmo salar. The sequence goes on along the minus strand of NC_138304.1, from coordinate 61,447,269 downwards.
CACACAATGGACTCACCCACACACTGGACTCTATTCACACACTGGACTCTACCCACACACTGGACTCTACACACACACACTGGACTCTACCAACACACTGGACTCTACCCACACACACTGGACTCTACCCACACACTGGACTCTACCCACACACTGGACTCTATTCACACACTGGACTATACCACACACTGGACTATCCCCACACACTGGACTCTACTCACACACTGGACTCTACCCACACACTGGACTCTATTCACACACTGGACTCTACCCACACACTGGACTATACCCACACACTGGACTATACCCACACACTGGACTCTATTCAAACACTGGACTCTACTCACACACTGGACTCTACCCACACACTGGACTCTATTCACACACTGGACTTTACCCACACACTGGACTATACCCACACACTGGACTCTACCCACACACTGGACTCTACCCACACAATGGACTCTACTCACACAATGGACTCACCCACACACTGGACTCTATTCACACACTGGACTCTACCCACACACTGGACTCTACACACACACTGGACTCTACCAACACACTGGACTCTACCCACACACACTGGACTCTACCCACACACTGGACTCTACCAACACACTGGACTCTACCCACACACACTGGACTCTACCCACACACTGGACTCTACCCACACACTGGACTCTATTCACACACTCGACTCTACCCACACACTGGACTCTACCCACACACTGGACTCTACTCACACAATGGACTCTACCCACACACTGGACTCTATTCACACACTGGACTCTACCCACACACTGGACTCTATCCACACACTGGACTCTACCCACACACTGGACTCTACTCCACACAAAGGACTCTACCCACACACTGGACTCTACCCACACACTGGACTCTACTCCACACACTGGACTCTACCCACACACTGGACTCTACCCACACACTGGACTATACACTCACACTGGACTCTACCCACACACTGGACTCTACACACACACTGGACTATACACTCACACTGGACTCTACCCACACACTGGACTCTATTCACACACTGGACTCTACCCACACACTGGACTCTATCCACACACTGGACTCTACCCACACACTGGACTCTACTCCACACAAAGGACTCTACCCACACACTGGACTCTACCCACACACTGGACTCTACTCCACACACTGGACTCTACCCACACACTGGACTCTACCCACACACTGGACTATACACTCACACTGGACTCTACCCACACACTGGACTCTACACACACACTGGACTATACACTCACACTGGACTCTACCCACACACTGGACTCTACCCACACTGGACTCTACCCACACACTGGACTCTACCCATGCTGAACTCTACCCACACACTGGACTCTTCCCACACACTGGACTCTACCCATGCTGGACTCTACCCACACACTGGACTCTACCCACACACTGGACTATACCCACACACTGGACTCTATTCAAACACTGGACTCTACTCACACACTGGACTCTACCCACACACTGGACTCTATTCACACACTGGACTGTACCCACACACTGGACTCTACCCACACACTGGACTCTATCCACACACTGGACTCTACCCACACTGGACTCTACCCACACACTGGACTATACCCACACTGGACTCTACCCACACACTGGACTCTACACACACACACTGGACTCTACCCACACACTGGACTCTACCCACACACTGGACTCTATTCACACACTGGACTATACCACACACTGGACTATACCCACACACTGGACTCTACTCACACACTGGACTCTACCCACATACTGGACTCAATTCACACACTGGACTCTACCCACACACTGGACTATACCCACACACTGGACTATACCCACACACTGGACTCTATTCACACACTGGACTTTACCCACACACTGGACTATACCCACACACTGGACTCTACCGACACACTGGACTCTACTCCACACACTGGACTCTACCCACACACTGGACTCTACCCACACACTGGACTCTACTCCACACAAAGGACTCTACCCACACACTGGACTCTACACACACACTGGACTATACACACACACTGGACTCTACCCACACACTGGACTCTATTCACACACTGGACTATACCACACACTGGACTATACCCACACACTGGACTCTACTCACACACTGGACTCTACCCACATACTGGACTCAATTCACACACTGGACTCTACCCACACACTGGACTATACCCACACACTGGACTATACCCACACACTGGACTCTATTCACACACTGGACTTTACCCACACACTGGACTATACCCACACACTGGACTCTACCGACACACTGGACTCTACTCCACACACTGGACTCTACCCACACACTGGACTCTACCCACACACTGGACTCTACTCCACACAAAGGACTCTACCCACACACTGGACTCTACACACACACTGGACTATACACACACCCTGGACTCTACCCACACACTGGACTCTACCCACACTGGACTCTACCCACACACTGGACTCTACCCATGCTGAACTCTACCCACACACTGGACTCTTCCCACACACTCGACTCTACCCATGCTGGACTCTACCTACACTCTGGACTCTACCCACACACTGGACTATACCCACACACTGGACTCTATTCAAACACTGGACTCTACTCACACACTGGACTCTACCCACACACTGGACTCTATTCACACACTGGACTGTACCCACACACTGGACTCTACCCACACACTGGACTCTACCCACACACTGGACTCTCTTCACACACTGGACTATACCCACACACTGGACTCTACCCACACACTGGACTCTACTCACACACTGGACTCTACCCACACACTGGACTCTATCCACACACTGGACTCTACCCACACTGGACTCTACCAACACACTGGACTATACCCACACTGGACTCTACCCACACACTGGACTCTACACAAACACACTGGACTCTACCCACACACTGGACTCTACACACACTCGACTCTACCCACACACACTGGACTCTACCCACACACACTGGAATCTACCCACACACTGGACTCTACCCACACACTGGACTCTACTCACACACTGGACTCTACCACACACTGGACTACACCCACACACTGGACTCTACTCACACACTGGACTCTACCCACACACTGGACTCTACTCACACACTGGACTCTACCCACACACTGGACTCTACCCACACAGTGGACTCTACCCACACACTGGACTCTATTCACACACTGGACTATACCACACACTGGACTACACCCACACACTGGACTCTACTCACACACTGGACTCTACCCACACACTGGACTCTACTCCCACACTGGACTCTACCCACACACTGGACTCTACCCACACACTGGACTCTATCCACACACTGGACTCTACCCACACTGGACTCTACCCACACACTGGACTCTACCCACACTGGACTCTACCCACACACTGGACTCTACCCTTGCTGAACTCTACCCACACACTGGACTCTTCCCACACACTGGACTCTACCCATGCTGGACTCTACCCACACACTGGACTCTACCCACACACTGGACTATACCCACACACTGGACTCTATTCAAACACTGGACTCTACTCACACACTGGACTCTACACACACACTGGACTCTATTCACACACTGGACTGTACCCACACACTGGACTCTACCCACACACTGGACTCTACCCACACCCTGGACTCTACACACACACACTGGACTCTACCAACACACTGGACTCTACCCACACACACTGGACTCTACCCACACACTGGACTCTACCCACACACTGGACTCTATTCACACACTCGACTCTACCCACACACTGGACTATACCCACACACTGGACTATACCCACACACTGGACTCTACCCACACACTGGACTCTACACACACACTGGACTCTATTCACACAATGGACTCTACCCACACACTGGACTCTATTCACACACTGGACTCTACCCACACACTGGACTCTATCCACACACTGGACTCTACCCACACACTGGACTCTACCCACACACTGGACTCTATTCACACACTGGACTATACCACACACTGGACTATACCCACACACTGGACTCTACTCACACACTGGACTCTACCCACACACTGGACTCTATTCACACACTGGACTCTACCCACACACTGGACTATACCCACACACTGGACTATACCCACACACTGGACTCTATTCAAACACTGGACTCTACTCACACACTGGACTCTACCCACACACTGGACTCTATTCACACACTGGACTATACCACACACTGGACTATACCCACACACTGGACTCTACTCACACACTGGACTCTACCCACACACTGGACTCTATTCACACACTGGACTCTACCCACAGACTGGACTATACCCACACACTGGACTATACCCACACACTGGACTCTATTCAAACACTGGACTCTACTCACACACTGGACTCTACCCACACACTGGACGCTATTCACACACTGGACTTTACCCACACACTGGACTATACCCACACACTGGACTCTACCCACACACTGGACTCTACCCACACAATGGACTCTACTCACACAATGGACTCACCCACACACTGGACTCTATTCACACACTGGACTCTACCCACACACTGGACTCTACACACACACACTGGACTCTACCAACACACTGGACTCTACCCACACACACTGGACTCTACCCACACACTGGACTCTACCCACACACTGGACTCTATTCACACACTCGACTCTACCCACACACTGGACTATACCCACACACTGGACTATACCCACACACTGAACTCTACCCACACACTGGACTCTACCCACACACTGGACTCTACTCACACAATGGACTCTACCCACACACTGGACTCTATTCACACACTGGACTCTACCCACACACTGGACTCTATCCACACACTGGACTCTACCCACACACTGGACTCTACTCCACACAAAGGACTCTACCCACACACTGGACTCTACCCACACACTGGACTCTACTCCACACACTGGACTCTACCCACACACTGGACTCTACCCACACACTGGACTCTACCCACACTGGACTCTACCCACACACTGGACTCTACCCTTGCTGAACTCTACCCACACACTGGACTCTTCCCACACACTGGACTCTACCCATGCTGGACTCTACCCACACACTGGACTCTACCCACACACTGGACTATACCCACACACTGGACTCTATTCAAACACTGGACTCTACTCACACACTGGACTCTACCCACACACTGGACTCTATTCACACACTGGACTGTACCCACACACTGGACTCTACCCACACACTGGACTCTACCCACACACTGGACTCTATTCACACACTCGACTCTACCCACACACTGGACTATACCCACACACTTAACTCTACTCACACACTGGACTCTACCCACACACTGGACTATACCCACACACTTAACTCTACTCACACAATGGACTCTACCCACACACTGGACTCTATTCACACACTGGACTCTACCCACACACTGGACTCTATCCACACACTGGACTCTACCCACACACTGGACTCTATCCACACACTGGACTCTACCCACACTGGACTCTACCCACACACTGGACTATACCCACACTGGACTCTACCCACACACTGGACTCTACACACACACACTGGACTCTACCCACACACTGGACTCTACACACACTGCACTCTACCCACACACACTGGACTCTACCCACACACTCTGGACTCTACCCACACACTGGACTCTACCCACACACTGGACTCTATTCACACACTGGACTATACCACACACTGGACTATACCCACACACTGGACTATACCCACACACTGGACTCTATTCAAACACTGGACTCTACTCACACACTGGACTCTACCCACACACTGGACTCTATTCACACACTGGACTTTACCCACACACTGGACTATACCCACACACTGGACTCTACCCACACACTGGACTCTACCCACACAATGGACTCTACTCACACAATGGACTCACCCACACACTGGACTCTATTCACACACTGGACTCTACCCACACACTGGACTCTACACACACACACTGGACTCTACCAACACACTGGACTCTACCCACACACACTGGACTCTACCCACACACTGGACTCTACCCACACACTGGACTCTATTCACACACTGGACTATACCACACACTGGACTATCCCCACACACTGGACTCTACTCACACACTGGACTCTACCCACACACTGGACTCTATTCACACACTGGACTCTACCCACACACTGGACTATACCCACACACTGGACTATACCCACACACTGGACTCTATTCAAACACTGGACTCTACTCACACACTGGACTCTACCCACACACTGGACTCTATTCACACACTGGACTTTACCCACACACTGGACTATACCCACACACTGGACTCTACCCACACACTGGACTCTACCCACACAATGGACTCTACTCACACAATGGACTCACCCACACACTGGACTCTATTCACACACTGGACTCTACCCACACACTGGACTCTACACACACACTGGACTCTACCAACACACTGGACTCTACCCACACACACTGGACTCTACCCACACACTGGACTCTACCAACACACTGGACTCTACCCACACACACTGGACTCTACCCACACACTGGACTCTACCCACACACTGGACTCTATTCACACACTCGACTCTACCCACACACTGGACTCTACCCACACACTGGACTCTACTCACACAATGGACTCTACCCACACACTGGACTCTATTCACACACTGGACTCTACCCACACACTGGACTCTATCCACACACTGGACTCTACCCACACACTGGACTCTACTCCACACAAAGGACTCTACCCACACACTGGACTCTACCCACACACTGGACTCTACTCCACACACTGGACTCTACCCACACACTGGACTCTACCCACACACTGGACTATACACTCACACTGGACTCTACTCCACACACTGGACTCTACCCACACACTGGACTCTACCCACACACTGGACTCTACTCCACACAAAGGACTCTACCCACACACTGGACTCTACACACACACTGGACTATACACACACCCTGGACTCTACCCACACACTGGACTCTACCCACACTGGACTCTACCCACACACTGGACTCTACCCATGCTGAACTCTACCCACACACTGGACTCTTCCCACACACTCGACTCTACCCATGCTGGACTCTACCTACACTCTGGACTCTACCCACACACTGGACTATACCCACACACTGGACTCTATTCAAACACTGGACTCTACTCACACACTGGACTCTACCCACACACTGGACTCTATTCACACACTGGACTGTACCCACACACTGGACTCTACCCACACACTGGACTCTACCCACACACTGGACTCTCTTCACACACTGGACTATACCCACACACTGGACTCTACCCACACACTGGACTCTACTCACACACTGGACTCTACCCACACACTGGACTCTATCCACACACTGGACTCTACCCACACTGGACTCTACCAACACACTGGACTATACCCACACTGGACTCTACCCACACACTGGACTCTACACAAACACACTGGACTCTACCCACACACTGGACTCTACACACACTCGACTCTACCCACACACACTGGACTCTACCCACACACACTGGAATCTACCCACACACTGGACTCTACCCACACACTGGACTCTACTCACACACTGGACTCTACCACACACTGGACTACACCCACACACTGGACTCTACTCACACACTGGACTCTACCCACACACTGGACTCTACTCACACACTGGACTCTACCCACACACTGGACTCTACCCACACAGTGGACTCTACCCACACACTGGACTCTATTCACACACTGGACTATACCACACACTGGACTACACCCACACACTGGACTCTACTCACACACTGGACTCTACCCACACACTGGACTCTACTCCCACACTGGACTCTACCCACACACTGGACTCTACCCACACACTGGACTCTATCCACACACTGGACTCTACCCACACTGGACTCTACCCACACACTGGACTCTACCCACACTGGACTCTACCCACACACTGGACTCTACCCTTGCTGAACTCTACCCACACACTGGACTCTTCCCACACACTGGACTCTACCCATGCTGGACTCTACCCACACACTGGACTCTACCCACACACTGGACTATACCCACACACTGGACTCTATTCAAACACTGGACTCTACTCACACACTGGACTCTACCCACACACTGGACTCTATTCACACACTGGACTGTACCCACACACTGGACTCTACCCACACACTGGACTCTACCCACACCCTGGACTCTACACACACACACTGGACTCTACCAACACACTGGACTCTACCCACACACACTGGACTCTACCCACACACTGGACTCTACCCACACACTGGACTCTATTCACACACTCGACTCTACCCACACACTGGACTATACCCACACACTGGACTATACCCACACACTGGACTCTACCCACACACTGGACTCTACACACACACTGGACTCTATTCACACAATGGACTCTACCCACACACTGGACTCTATTCACACACTGGACTCTACCCACACACTGGACTCTATCCACACACTGGACTCTACCCACACACTGGACTCTACCCACACACTGGACTCTATTCACACACTGGACTATACCACACACTGGACTATACCCACACACTGGACTCTACTCACACACTGGACTCTACCCACACACTGGACTCTATTCACACACTGGACTCTACCCACACACTGGACTATACCCACACACTGGACTATACCCACACACTGGACTCTATTCAAACACTGGACTCTACTCACACACTGGACTCTACCCACACACTGGACTCTATTCACACACTGGACTATACCACACACTGGACTATACCCACACACTGGACTCTACTCACACACTGGACTCTACCCACACACTGGACTCTATTCACACACTGGACTCTACCCACAGACTGGACTATACCCACACACTGGACTATACCCACACACTGGACTCTATTCAAACACTGGACTCTACTCACACACTGGACTCTACCCACACACTGGACGCTATTCACACACTGGACTTTACCCACACACTGGACTATACCCACACACTGGACTCTACCCACACACTGGACTCTACCCACACAATGGACTCTACTCACACAATGGACTCACCCACACACTGGACTCTATTCACACACTGGACTCTACCCACACACTGGACTCTACACACACACACTGGACTCTACCAACACACTGGACTCTACCCACACACACTGGACTCTACCCACACACTGGACTCTACCCACACACTGGACTCTATTCACACACTCGACTCTACCCACACACTGGACTATACCCACACACTGGACTATACCCACACACTGAACTCTACCCACACACTGGACTCTACCCACACACTGGACTCTACTCACACAATGGACTCTACCCACACACTGGACTCTATTCACACACTGGACTCTACCCACACACTGGACTCTATCCACACACTGGACTCTACCCACACACTGGACTCTACTCCACACAAAGGACTCTACCCACACACTGGACTCTACCCACACACTGGACTCTACTCCACACACTGGACTCTACCCACACACTGGACTCTACCCACACACTGGAATCTACCCACACTGGACTCTACCCACACACTGGACTCTACCCTTGCTGAACTCTACCCACACACTGGACTCTTCCCACACACTGGACTCTACCCATGCTGGACTCTACCCACACACTGGACTCTACCCACACACTGGACTATACCCACACACTGGACTCTATTCAAACACTGGACTCTACTCACACACTGGACTCTACCCACACACTGGACTCTATTCACACACTGGACTGTACCCACACACTGGACTCTACCCACACACTGGACTCTACCCACACACTGGACTCTATTCACACACTCGACTCTACCCACACACTGGACTATACCCACACACTTAACTCTACTCACACACTGGACTCTACCCACACACTGGACTATACCCACACACTTAACTCTACTCACACAATGGACTCTACCCACACACTGGACTCTATTCACACACTGGACTCTACCCACACACTGGACTCTATCCACACACTGGACTCTACCCACACACTGGACTCTATCCACACACTGGACTCTACCCACACTGGACTCTACCCACACACTGGACTATACCCACACTGGACTCTACCCACACACTGGACTCTACACACACACACTGGACTCTACCCACACACTGGACTCTACACACACTGCACTCTACCCACACACACTGGACTCTACCCACACACTCTGGACTCTACCCACACACTGGACTCTACCCACACACTGGACTCTATTCACACACTGGACTATACCACACACTGGACTATACCCACACACTGGACTATACCCACACACTGGACTCTATTCAAACACTGGACTCTACTCACACACTGGACTCTACCCACACACTGGACTCTATTCACACACTGGACTTTACCCACACACTGGACTATACCCACACACTGGACTCTACCCACACACTGGACTCTACCCACACAATGGACTCTACTCACACAATGGACTCACCCACACACTGGACTCTATTCACACACTGGACTCTACCCACACACTGGACTCTACACACACACACTGGACTCTACCAACACACTGGACTCTACCCACACACACTGGACTCTACCCACACACTGGACTCTACCCACACACTGGACTCTATTCACACACTGGACTATACCACACACTGGACTATCCCCACACACTGGACTCTACTCACACACTGGACTCTACCCACACACTGGACTCTATTCACACACTGGACTCTACCCACACACTGGACTATACCCACACACTGGACTATACCCACACACTGGACTCTATTCAAACACTGGACTCTACTCACACACTGGACTCTACCCACACACTGGACTCTATTCACACACTGGACTTTACCCACACACTGGACTATACCCACACACTGGACTCTACCCACACACTGGACTCTACCCACACAATGGACTCTACTCACACAATGGACTCACCCACACACTGGACTCTATTCACACACTGGACTCTACCCACACACTGGACTCTACACACACACTGGACTCTACCAACACACTGGACTCTACCCACACACACTGGACTCTACCCACACACTGGACTCTACCAACACACTGGACTCTACCCACACACACTGGACTCTACCCACACACTGGACTCTACCCACACACTGGACTCTATTCACACACTCGACTCTACCCACACACTGGACTCTACCCACACACTGGACTCTACTCACACAATGGACTCTACCCACACACTGGACTCTATTCACACACTGGACTCTACCCACACACTGGACTCTATCCACACACTGGACTCTACCCACACACTGGACTCTACTCCACACAAAGGACTCTACCCACACACTGGACTCTACCCACACACTGGACTCTACTCCACACACTGGACTCTACCCACACACTGGACTCTACCCACACACTGGACTATACACTCACACTGGACTCTACCCACACACTGGACTCTACACACACACTGGACTATACACTCACACTGGACTCTACCCACACACTGGACTCTATTCACACACTGGACTCTACCCACACACTGGACTCTATCCACACACTGGACTCTACCCACACACTGGACTCTACTCCACACAAAGGACTCTACCCACACACTGGACTCTACCCACACACTGGACTCTACTCCACACACTGGACTCTACCCACACACTGGACTCTACCCACACACTGGACTATACACTCACACTGGACTCTACCCACACACTGGACTCTACACACACACTGGACTATACACTCACACTGGACTCTACCCACACACTGGACTCTACCCACACTGGACTCTACCCACACACTGGACTCTACCCATGCTGAACTCTACCCACACACTGGACTCTTCCCACACACTGGACTCTACCCATGCTGGACTCTACCCACACACTGGACTCTACCCACACACTGGACTATACCCACACACTGGACTCTATTCAAACACTGGACTCTACTCACACACTGGACTCTACCCACACACTGGACTCTATTCACACACTGGACTGTACCCACACACTGGACTCTACCCACACACTGGACTCTATCCACACACTGGACTCTACCCACACTGGACTCTACCCACACACTGGACTATACCCACACTGGACTCTACCCACACACTGGACTCTACACACACACACTGGACTCTACCCACACACTGGACTCTACCCACACACTGGACTCTATTCACACACTGGACTATACCACACACTGGACTATACCCACACACTGGACTCTACTCACACACTGGACTCTACCCACATACTGGACTCAATTCACACACTGGACTCTACCCACACACTGGACTATACCCACACACTGGACTATACCCACACACTGGACTCTATTCACACACTGGACTTTACCCACACACTGGACTATACCCACACACTGGACTCTACCGACACACTGGACTCTACTCCACACACTGGACTCTACCCACACACTGGACTCTACCCACACACTGGACTCTACTCCACACAAAGGACTCTACCCACACACTGGACTCTACACACACACTGGACTATACACACACACTGGACTCTACCCACACACTGGACTCTATTCACACACTGGACTATACCACACACTGGACTATACCCACACACTGGACTCTACTCACACACTGGACTCTACCCACATACTGGACTCAATTCACACACTGGACTCTACCCACACACTGGACTATACCCACACACTGGACTATACCCACACACTGGACTCTATTCACACACTGGACTTTACCCACACACTGGACTATACCCACACACTGGACTCTACCGACACACTGGACTCTACTCCACACACTGGACTCTACCCACACACTGGACTCTACCCACACACTGGACTCTACTCCACACAAAGGACTCTACCCACACACTGGACTCTACACACACACTGGACTATACACACACCCTGGACTCTACCCACACACTGGACTCTACCCACACTGGACTCTACCCACACACTGGACTCTACCCATGCTGAACTCTACCCACACACTGGACTCTTCCCACACACTCGACTCTACCCATGCTGGACTCTACCTACACTCTGGACTCTACCCACACACTGGACTATACCCACACACTGGACTCTATTCAAACACTGGACTCTACTCACACACTGGACTCTACCCACACACTGGACTCTATTCACACACTGGACTGTACCCACACACTGGACTCTACCCACACACTGGACTCTACCCACACACTGGACTCTCTTCACACACTGGACTATACCCACACACTGGACTCTACCCACACACTGGACTCTACTCACACACTGGACTCTACCCACACACTGGACTCTATCCACACACTGGACTCTACCCACACTGGACTCTACCAACACACTGGACTATACCCACACTGGACTCTACCCACACACTGGACTCTACACAAACACACTGGACTCTACCCACACACTGGACTCTACACACACTCGACTCTACCCACACACACTGGACTCTACCCACACACACTGGAATCTACCCACACACTGGACTCTACCCACACACTGGACTCTACTCACACACTGGACTCTACCACACACTGGACTACACCCACACACTGGACTCTACTCACACACTGGACTCTACCCACACACTGGACTCTACTCACACACTGGACTCTACCCACACACTGGACTCTACCCACACAGTGGACTCTACCCACACACTGGACTCTATTCACACACTGGACTATACCACACACTGGACTACACCCACACACTGGACTCTACTCACACACTGGACTCTACCCACACACTGGACTCTACTCCCACACTGGACTCTACCCACACACTGGACTCTACCCACACACTGGACTCTATCCACACACTGGACTCTACCCACACTGGACTCTACCCACACACTGGACTCTACCCACACTGGACTCTACCCACACACTGGACTCTACCCTTGCTGAACTCTACCCACACACTGGACTCTTCCCACACACTGGACTCTACCCATGCTGGACTCTACCCACACACTGGACTCTACCCACACACTGGACTATACCCACACACTGGACTCTATTCAAACACTGGACTCTACTCACACACTGGACTCTACCCACACACTGGACTCTATTCACACACTGGACTCTACCCACACACTGGACTCTATCCACACACTGGACTCTACCCACACACTGGACTCTACCCACACACTGGACTCTATTCACACACTGGACTATACCACACACTGGACTATACCCACACACTGGACTCTACTCACACACTGGACTCTACCCACACACTGGACTCTATTCACACACTGGACTCTACCCACACACTGGACTATACCCACACACTGGACTATACCCACACACTGGACTCTATTCAAACACTGGACTCTACTCACACACTGGACTCTACCCACACACTGGACTCTATTCACACACTGGACTATACCACACACTGGACTATACCCACACACTGGACTCTACTCACACACTGGACTCTACCCACACACTGGACTCTATTCACACACTGGACTCTACCCACAGACTGGACTATACCCACACACTGGACTATACCCACACACTGGACTCTATTCAAACACTGGACTCTACTCACACACTGGACTCTACCCACACACTGGACGCTATTCACACACTGGACTTTACCCACACACTGGACTATACCCACACACTGGACTCTACCCACACACTGGACTCTACCCACACAATGGACTCTACTCACACAATGGACTCACCCACACACTGGACTCTATTCACACACTGGACTCTACCCACACACTGGACTCTACACACACACACTGGACTCTACCAACACACTGGACTCTACCCACACACACTGGACTCTACCCACACACTGGACTCTACCCACACACTGGACTCTATTCACACACTCGACTCTACCCACACACTGGACTATACCCACACACTGGACTATACCCACACACTGAACTCTACCCACACACTGGACTCTACCCACACACTGGACTCTACTCACACAATGGACTCTACCCACACACTGGACTCTATTCACACACTGGACTCTACCCACACACTGGACTCTATCCACACACTGGACTCTACCCACACACTGGACTCTACTCCACACAAAGGACTCTACCCACACACTGGACTCTACCCACACACTGGACTCTACTCCACACACTGGACTCTACCCACACACTGGACTCTACCCACACACTGGACTCTACCCACACTGGACTCTACCCACACACTGGACTCTATTCACACACTGGACTGTACCCACACACTGGACTCTACCCACACACTGGACTCTACCCACACACTGGACTCTACACACACACACTGGACTCTACCAACACACTGGACTCTACCCACACACACTGGACTCTACCCACACACTGGACTCTACCCACACACTGGACTCTATTCACACACTCGACTCTACCCACACACTGGACTATACCCACACACTGGACTATACCCACACACTGGACTCTACCCACACACTGGACTCTACACACACACTGGACTCTATTCACACAATGGACTCTACCCACACACTGGACTCTATTCACACACTGGACTCTACCCACACACTGGACTCTATCCACACACTGGACTCTACCCACACACTGGACTCTACCCACACACTGGACTCTATTCACACACTGGACTATACCACACACTGGACTATACCCACACACTGGACTCTACTCACACACTGGACTCTACCCACACACTGGACTCTATTCACACACTGGACTCTACCCACACACTGGACTATAACCACACACTGGACTATACCCACACACTGGACTCTATTCAAACACTGGACTCTACTCACACACTGGACTCTACCCACACACTGGACTCTATTCACACACTGGACTATACCACACACTGGACTATACCCACACACTGGACTCTACTCACACACTGGACTCTACCCACACACTGGACTCTATTCACACACTGGACTCTACCCACACACTGGACTATACCCACACACTGGACTATACCCACACACTGGACTCTATTCAAACACTGGACTCTACTCACACACTGGACTCTACCCACACACTGGACTCTATTCACACACTGGACTTTACCCACACACTGGACTATACCCACACACTGGACTCTACCCACACACTGGACTCTACCCACACAATGGACTCTACTCACACAATGGACTCACCCACACACTGGACTCTATTCACACACTGGACTCTACCCACACACTGGACTCTACACACACACACTGGACTCTACCAACACACTGGACTCTACCCACACACACTGGACTATACCCACACACTGGACTATACCCACACACTGAACTCTACCCACACACTGGACTCTACCCACACACTGGACTCTACTCACACAATGGACTCTACCCACACACTGGACTCTATTCACACACTGGACTCTACCCACACACTGGACTCTATCCACACACTGGACTCTACCCACACACTGGACTCTACTCCACACAAAGGACTCTACCCACACACTGGACTCTACCCACACACTGGACTCTACTCCACACACTGGACTCTACCCACACACTGGACTCTACCCACACACTGGACTCTACCCACACTGGACTCTACCCACACACTGGACTCTACCCTTGCTGAACTCTACCCACACACTGGACTCTTCCCACACACTGGACTCTACCCATGCTGGACTCTACCCACACACTGGACTCTACCCACACACTGGACTATACCCACACACTGGACTCTACTCACACACTGGACTCTACCCACACACTGGACTCTATTCACACACTGGACTCTACCCACACACTGGACTATACCCACACACTGGACTATACCCACACACTGGACTCTATTCAAACACTGGACTCTACTCACACACTGGACTCTACCCACACACTGGACTCTATTCACACACTGGACTTTACCCACACACTGGACTATACCCACACACTGGACTCTACCCACACACTGGACTCTACCCACACAATGGACTCTACTCACACAATGGACTCACCCACACACTGGACTCTATTCACACACTGGACTCTACCCACACACTGGACTCTACACACACACACTGGACTCTACCAACACACTGGACTCTACCCACACACACTGGACTCTACCCACACACTGGACTCTACCCACACACTGGACTCTATTCACACACTCGACTCTACCCACACACTGGACTATACCCACACACTGGACTATACCCACACACTGAACTCTACCCACACACTGGACTCTACCCACACACTGGACTCTACTCACACAATGGACTCTACCCACACACTGGACTCTATTCACACACTGGACTCTACCCACACACTGGACTCTATCCACACACTGGACTCTACCCACACACTGGACTCTACTCCACACAAAGGACTCTACCCACACACTGGACTCTACCCACACACTGGACTCTACTCCACACACTGGACTCTACCCACACACTGGACTCTACCCACACACTGGACTCTACCCACACTGGACTCTACCCACACACTGGACTCTACCCTTGCTGAACTCTACCCACACACTGGACTCTTCCCACACACTGGACTCTACCCATGCTGGACTCTACCCACACACTGGACTCTACCCACACACTGGACTATACCCACACACTGGACTCTATTCAAACACTGGACTCTACTCACACACTGGACTCTACCCACACACTGGACTCTATTCACACACTGGACTGTACCCACACACTGGACTCTACCCACACACTGGACTCTACCCACACACTGGACTCTACACACACACACAGGACTCTACCAACACACTGGACTCTACCCACACACACTGGACTCTACCCACACACTGGACTCTACCCACACACTGGACTCTATTCACACACTCGACTCTACCCACACACTGGACTATACCCACACACTGGACTATACCCACACACTGGACTCTACCCACACACTGGACTCTACACACACACTGGACTCTATTCACACAATGGACTCTACCCACACACTGGACTCTACCCACACACTGGACTCTACCCACACACTGGACTCTATCCACACACTGGACTCTACCCACACACTGGACTCTACTCCACACAAAGGACTCTACCCACACACTGGACTCTACCCACACACTGGACTCTACTCCACACACTGGACTCTACCCACACACTGGACTCTACCCACACACTGGACTCTACTCCACACAAAGGACTCTACCGACACACTGGACTCTACACACACACTGGACTATACACACACACTGGACTCTACCCACACACTGGACTCTACCCACACTGGACTGTACCCACACACTGGACTCTACCCTTGCTGAACTCTACCCACACACTGGAATCTTCCCACACACTGGACTCTACCCATGCTGGACTCTACCCACACACTTGACTCTACCCACACACTGGACTATACCCACACACTGGACTCTATTCAAACACTGGACTCTACCCACACACTGGACTCTACCCACACACTGGACTATACCCAACACACTGGACTCTATCCACACACTGGACTCTACCCACACACTGGACTCTATCCAACACACTGGACTCTATTCACACACTGGACTCTACCCACACACTGGACTCTATTCACACACTGGACTCTACTCACACACTGGACTCTACCTACACACTGGACTCTACCCACACACTGGACTCTATTCACACACTGGACTCTACCCACACACTGGACTATACCCACACACTGGACTCTACCCACACACTGGACTCTACCCACACACTGGATTCTATTCACACACTGGACTCTACCCACACACTGGACTATACCCACACACTGGACTCTACCCACACACTGGACTGTACTCACACAATGGACAATACCCACACACTGGACTCTATTCACACACTGGACTCTGCCCACACACTGGACTATACCCACACACTGGACTCTACCCACACACTGGACTCTACCCACACACTGGACTATACCCACACACTGGACTCTACCCAACACACTGGACTCTATTCACACACTGGACTCTACCCACACACTGGACTAAACCCACACACTGGACTCTACCCACGCTGGACTCTACACACACACTGGACTCTACCCACACACTGGACTCTATTCACACAATGGACTCTACCCACACACTGGACTATACCCACACACTGGACTATACCCACACACTGGACTCTATTCAAACACTGGATTCTACTCACACACTGGACTCTACCCACACACTGGACTATACCAACACACTGGACTCTACCCACACACTGGACTCTACCCACACACTGCACTCTACTCACACAATGGACTCTACCCACACACTGGACTCTACCCACACACTGGACTCTACCCACACACTGGACTCTACCCAACACACTGGACTCTATCCACACACTGGACTCTACCCACACACTGGACTCTACTCCACACAAAGGACTATCCCCACACACTGGACTCTACCCACACACTGGACTGTACTCACACAATGGACAATACCCACACACTGGACTCTTTTCACACACTGAAATCTGCCCACACACTGGACTATACCCACACACTGGACTCTACCCACACACTGGACTCTACCCACACACTGGACTATACCCACACACTGGACTATACCCACACACTGGACTCTACCCAACACACTGGACTCTACCCACACACTGGACTATACCCACACACTGGACTCTACCCACACACTGGACTCTACCCACACACTGGACTCTACCCAACACACTGGAATCTATCCATACACTGGACTCTACCCACACACTGGATTCTACCCACACACTGGACTCTACTCACACACTGGACTCTACCCACACACTGGACTCTACTCCACACACTGGACTCTACCCATACACTGGACTCTACCCACACACTGGACTCTACCCACACACTGGACTCTACCCAACACACTGGACTCTATCCACACACTGGACTCTACCCACACACTGGACTCTACCCAACACACTGGACTCGATTCACACACTGGACTCTACCCACACACTGGACTCTATTCACACACTGGACTCTACTCACACACTGGACTCTACCCACACACTGGACTCTACCCACACACTGGACTCTAGCCACACACTGGACTCTACCCACGCTGGACTCTACACACACACTGGACTCTACCCACACACTGGACTCTATTCACACAATGGACTCTACCCACACACTGGACTATACCCACACACTGGACTCTATTCAAACACTGGATTCTACTCACACACTGGACTCTACCCACACACTGGACTATACCAACACACTGGACTCTACCCACACACTGGACTCTACCCACACACTGCACTCTACTCACACAATGGACTCTACCCACACACTGGACTCTACCCACACACTGGACTCTACCCACACACTGGACTCTAACCAACACACTGGACTCTATCCACACACTGGACTCTACCCACACACTGGACTCTACTCCACACAAAGGACTATCCCCACACACTGGACTCTACCCACACACTGGACTGTACTCACACAATGGACAATACCCACACACTGGACTCTTTTCACACACTGAAATCTGCCCACACACTGGACTATACCCACACACTGGACTCTACCCACACACTGGACTCTACCCACACACTGGACTATACCCACACACTGGACTATACCCACACACTGGACTCTACCCAACACACTGGACTCTACCCACACACTGGACTATACCCACACACTGGACTCTACCCACACACTGGACTCTACCCACACACTGGACTCTACCCACACACTGGACTCTACTCACACAATGGACTCTACCCACACACTGGACTCTATTCACACTGGACTCTACCCACACACTGGACTCTACCCACACACTGGACTCTACCCACACACTGGACTCTATCCACACACTGGACTCTACCCACACACTGGACTCTAACCACACACTGGACTCTATTCAAACACTGGACTCTACTCACACACTGGACTCTACCCACACACTGGACTCTACCCACACACTGGACTCTACCCACACACTGGACTCTACCCAACACACTGGACTCTATCCACACACTGGACTCTACTCACACACTGGGCTCTACACACACACTGGACTCTACCTATAAACTGGACTCTACACACACTGGACTTTACCCACACACACTGGACTCTACCCACACACTGGACTCTACCCACACACTGGACTCTATTCACACACAGGACTCTACCCACACACTGGACTATACCCACACACTGGACTCTACCCACACACTGGACTGTACTCACACAATGGACAATACCCACACACTGGACTCTATTCACACACTGGACTCTGCCCACACACTGGACTATACCCACACACTGGACTCTACCTATAAACTGGACTCTACACACACTGGACTTTACCCACACACACTGGAATCTACCAACACACTGGACTCTACCCACACACTGGACTCTATTCACACACAGGACTCTACCCACACACTGGACTATACCCACACACTGGACTCTACCCACACACTGGACTGTACTCACACAATGGACAATACCCACACACTGGACTCTATTCACACACTGGACTCTGCCCACACACTGGACTATACCCACACACTGGACTCTATTCACACACTGGACTCTACCCACACACTGGACTATACCCACACACTGGACTCTACCCACACACTGGACTGTACTCACACAATGGACAATACCCACACACTGGACTCTATTCACACACTGGACTCTGCCCACACACTGGACTATACCCACACACTGGACTCTACCCACACACTGGACTCTACCCACACACTGGACTCTACCCAACACACTGGACTCTATCCATACACTGGACTCTACCCACACACTGGATTCTACCCACACACTGGACTCTACCCACACACTGGACTCTACTCACACACTGGACTCTACTCACACACTGGACTCTACTCACACACTGGACTCTACTCACACACTGGACTCTACCCACACACTGGACTCTACTCCACACACTGGACTCTACCCATACACTGGACTCTACCCACACACTGGACTCTACCCACACACTGGACTCTACCCAACACACTGGACTCTATCCACACACTGGACTCTACCCACACACTGGACTCTACCCAACACACTGGACTCGATTCACACACTGGACTCTACCCACACACTGGACTCTATTCACACACTGGACTCTACTCAAACACTGGACTCTACCCACACTGGACTCTACCCACACACTGAACTCTACACACACACTGGACTCTACTCACACACTGGACTCTACCCACACACTGGACTCTACCCACACACTGGACTCTAGCCACACACTGGACTCTACCCACGCTGGACTCTACACACACACTGGACTCTACCCACACACTGGACTCTATTCACACACTGGACTCTACCCACACACTGGACTATACCCACACACTGGACTATACCCACACACTGGACTCTATTCAAACACTGGATTCTACTCACACACTGGACTCTACCCACACACTGGACTATACCAACACACTGGACTCTACCCACACACTGGACTCTACCCACACACTGCACTCTACTCACACAATGGACTCTACCCACACACTGGACTCTACCCACACACTGGACTCTACCCACACACTGGACTCTACCCAACACACTGGACTCTACTCCACACAAAGGACTATACCCACACACTGGACTCTACCCACACACTGGACTGTACTCACACAATGGACAATACCCACACACTGGACTCTATTCACACACTGGACTCTGCCCACACACTGGACTATACCCACACACTGGACTCTACCCACACACTGGACTCTACCCACACACTGGACTATACCCACACACTCGACTCTACCCAACACACTGGACTCTATTCACACACTGGACTCTATCCACACACTGGACTATACCCACACACTGGACTCTACCCACACACTGGACTCTACCCACACACTGGACTCTACTCACACAATGGACTCTACCCACACACTGGACTCTATTCACACTGGACTCTACCCACACACTGGACTCTACCCACACACTGGACTCTACCCACACACTGGACTCTACCCAACACACTGGACTCTATCCACACACTGGACTCTACCCACACACTGGACTCTACTCCACACAAAGGACTCTACCCACACACTGGACTCTACCCACACACTGGACTCTACTCCACACACTGGACTCTACACACACACTTGACTCTACCCACACACTGGACTCTATTCAAACACTGGACTCTACTCAAACACTGGACTCTACCCACACACTGGACTCTATTCACACACTGGACTCTACCCACACACTGGACTATACCCACACACTGGACTCGATTCACACACTGGACTCTACCCACACACTGGACTCTATTCACACACTGGACTCTACTCACACACTGGACTCTACCCACACTGGACTCTACCCACACACTGAACTCTACACACACACTGGACTCTACTCACACACTGGACTCTATCCACACACTGGACTCTACCCACACACTGGACTCTACCCAACACACTGGACTCGATTCACACACTGGACTCTACCCACACACTGGACTCTATTCACACACTGGACTCTACTCACACACTGGACTCTACCCACACTGGACTTTACCCACACACTGAACTCTACACACACACTGGACTCTACTCACACACTGGACTCTACCCACACACTGGACTCTACCCACACACTGGACTCTAGCCACACACTGGACTCTACCCACGCTGGACTCTACACACACACTGGACTCTACCCACACACTGGACTCTATTCACACAATGGACTCTACCCACACACTGGACTATACCCACACACTGGACTATACCCACACACTGGACTCTATTCAAACACTGGATTCTACTCACACACTGGACTCTACCCACACACTGGACTATACCAACACACTGGACTCTACCCACACACTGGACTCTACCCACACACTGCACTCTACTCACACAATGGACTCTACCCACACACTGGACTCTACCAACACACTGGACTCTACCCACACACTGGACTCTACCCAACACACTGGACTCTATCCACACACTGGACTCTACCCACACACTGGACTCTACTCCACACAAAGGACTATCCCCACACACTGGACTCTACCCACACACTGGACTGTACTCACACAATGGACAATACCCACACACTGGACTCTTTTCACACACTGAAATCTGCCCACACACTGGACTATACCCACACACTGGACTCTACCCACACACTGGACTCTACCCACACACTGGACTATACCCACACACTGGACTATACCCACACACTGGACTCTACCCAACACACTGGACTCTACCCACACACTGGACTATACCCACACACTGGACTCTACCCACACACTGGACTCTACCCACACACTGGACTCTACCCAACACACTGGAATCTATCCATACACTGGACTCTACCCACACACTGGATTCTACCCACACACTGGACTCTACTCACACACTGGACTCTACCCACACACTGGACTCTACTCCACACACTGGACTCTACCCATACACTGGACTCTACCCACACACTGGACTCTACCCACACACTGGACTCTACCCAACACACTGGACTCTATCCACACACTGGACTCTACCCACACACTGGACTCTACCCAACACACTGGACTCGATTCACACACTGGACTCTACCCACACACTGGACTCTATTCACACACTGGACTCTACTCACACACTGGACTCTACCCACACTGGACTCTACCCACACACTGAACTCTACACACACACTGGACTCTACTCACACACTGGACTCTACCCACACACTGGACTCTACCCACACACTGGACTCTAGCCACACACTGGACTCTACCCACGCTGGACTCTACACACACACTGGACTCTACCCACACACTGGACTCTATTCACACAATGGACTCTACCCACACACTGGACTATACCCACACACTGGACTCTATTCAAACACTGGATTCTACTCACACACTGGACTCTACCCACACACTGGACTATACCAACACACTGGACTCTACCCACACACTGGACTCTACCCACACACTGCACTCTACTCACACAATGGACTCTACCCACACACTGGACTCTACCCACACACTGGACTCTACCCACACACTGGACTCTAACCAACACACTGGACTCTATCCACACACTGGACTCTACCCACACACTGGACTCTACTCCACACAAAGGACTATCCCCACACACTGGACTCTACCCACACACTGGACTGTACTCACACAATGGACAATACCCACACACTGGACTCTTTTCACACACTGAAATCTGCCCACACACTGGACTATACCCACACACTGGACTCTACCCACACACTGGACTCTACCCACACACTGGACTATACCCACACACTGGACTATACCCACACACTGGACTCTACCCAACACACTGGACTCTACCCACACACTGGACTATACCCACACACTGGACTCTACCCACACACTGGACTCTACCCACACACTGGACTCTACCCACACACTGGACTCTACTCACACAATGGACTCTACCCACACACTGGACTCTATTCACACTGGACTCTACCCACACACTGGACTCTACCCACACACTGGACTCTACCCACACACTGGACTCTATCCACACACTGGACTCTACCCACACACTGGACTCTAACCACACACTGGACTCTATTCAAACACTGGACTCTACTCACACACTGGACTCTACCCACACACTGGACTCTACCCACACACTGGACTCTACCCACACACTGGACTCTACCCAACACACTGGACTCTATCCACACACTGGACTCTACTCACACACTGGGCTCTACACACACACTGGACTCTACCTATAAACTGGACTCTACACACACTGGACTTTACCCACACACACTGGACTCTACCCACACACTGGACTCTACCCACACACTGGACTCTATTCACACACAGGACTCTACCCACACACTGGACTATACCCACACACTGGACTCTACCCACACACTGGACTGTACTCACACAATGGACAATACCCACACACTGGACTCTATTCACACACTGGACTCTGCCCACACACTGGACTATACCCACACACTGGACTCTACCTATAAACTGGACTCTACACACACTGGACTTTACCCACACACACTGGAATCTACCCACACACTGGACTCTACCCACACACTGGACTCTATTCACACACAGGACTCTACCCACACACTGGACTATACCCACACACTGGACTCTACCCACACACTGGACTGTACTCACACAATGGACAATACCCACACACTGGACTCTATTCACACACTGGACTCTGCCCACACACTGGACTATACCCACACACTGGACTCTATTCACACACTGGACTCTACCCACACACTGGACTATACCCACACACTGGACTCTACCCACACACTGGACTGTACT
The DNA here is from genome assembly GCF_965601325.2 of Salmo salar. NCBI lineage: Eukaryota > Metazoa > Chordata > Actinopteri > Salmoniformes > Salmonidae > Salmo > Salmo salar. The sequence continues at coordinate 61,420,738 of NC_138304.1, read as the reverse complement.
CACACAATGGACAATACCCACACACTGGACTCTATTCACACACTGGACTCTGCCCACACACTGGACTATACCCACACACTGGACTCTACCCACACACTGGACTCTACCCACACACTGGACTCTACCCACACACTGGACTCTACCCAACACACTGGACTCTATCCATACACTGGACTCTACCCACACACTGGATTCTACCCACACACTGGACTCTACCCACACACTGGACTCTATTCACACACTGGACTCTACTCACACACTGGACTCTACTCACACACTGGACTCTACCCACACACTGGACTCTACTCCACACACTGGACTCTACCCATACACTGGACTCTACCCACACACTGGACTCTACCCACACACTGGACTCTACCCAACACACTGGACTCTATCCACACACTGGACTCTACCCACACACTGGACTCTACCCAACACACTGGACTCGATTCACACACTGGACTCTACCCACACACTGGACTCTATTCACACACTGGACTCTACTCAAACACTGGACTCTACCCACACTGGACTCTACCCACACACTGAACTCTACACACACACTGGACTCTACTCACACACTGGACTCTACCCACACACTGGACTCTACCCACACACTGGACTCTAGCCACACACTGGACTCTACCCACGCTGGACTCTACACACACACTGGACTCTACCCACACACTGGACTCTATTCACACACTGGACTCTACCCACACACTGGACTAGACCCACACACTGGACTATACCCACACACTGGACTCTATTCAAACAATGGATTCTACTCACACACTGGACTCTACCCACACACTGGACTATACCAACACACTGGACTCTACCCACACACTGGACTCTACCCACACACTGCACTCTACTCACACAATGGACTCTACCCACACACTGGACTCTACCCACACACTGGACTCTACCCACACACTGGACTCTACCCAACACACTGGACTCTATCCACACACTGGACTCTACCCACACACTGGACTCTACTCCACACAAAGGACTATACCCACACACTGGACTCTACCCACACACTGGACTGTACTCACACAATGGACAATACCCACACACTGGACTCTATTCACACACTGGACTCTGCCCACACACTGGACTATACCCACACACTGGACTCTACCCACACACTGGACTCTACCCACACACTGGACTATACCCACACACTCGACTCTACCCAACACACTGGACTCTATTCACACACTGGACTCTATCCACACACTGGACTATACCCACACACTGGACTCTACCCACACACTGGACTCTACTCACACAATGGACTCTACCCACACACTGGACTCTATTCACACTGGACTCTACCCACACACTGGACTCTACCCACACACTGGACTCTACCCACACACTGGACTCTACCCAACACACTGGACTCTATCCACACACTGGACTCTACCCACACACTGGACTCTACTCCACACAAAGGACTCTACCCACACACTGGACTCTACCCACACACTGGACTCTACTCCACACACTGGACTCTACACACACACTTGACTCTACCCACACACTGGACTCTATTCAAACACTGGACTCTACTCAAACACTGGACTCTACCCACACACTGGACTCTATTCACACACTGGACTCTACCCACACACTGGACTATACCCACACACTGGACTCGATTCACACACTGGACTCTACCCACACTGGACTCTACCCACACACTGAACTCTACACACACACTGGACTCTACTCACACACTGGACTCTATCCACACACTGGACTCTACCCACACACTGGACTCTACCCAACACACTGGACTCGATTCACACACTGGACTCTACCCACACACTGGACTCTATTCACACACTGGACTCTACTCACACACTGGACTCTACCCACACTGGACTCTACCCACACACTGAACTCTACACACACACTGGACTCTACTCACACACTGGACTCTACCCACACACTGGACTCTACCCACACACTGGACTCTAGCCACACACTGGACTCTACCCACGCTGGACTCTACACACACACTGGACTCTACCCACACACTGGACTCTATTCACACAATGGACTCTACCCACACACTGGACTATACCCACACACTGGACTATACCCACACACTGGACTCTATTCAAACACTGGATTCTACTCACACACTGGACTCTACCCACACACTGGACTATACCAACACACTGGACTCTACCCATACACTGGACTCTACCCACACACTGCACTCTACTCACACAATGGACTCTACCCACACACTGGACTCTACCCACACACTGGACTCTACCCACACACTGGACTCTACCCAACACACTGGACTCTATCCACACACTGGACTCTACCCACACACTGGACTCTACTCCACACAAAGGACTATCCCCACACACTGGACTCTACCCACACACTGGACTGTACTCACACAATGGACAATACCCACACACTGGACTCTTTTCACACACTGAAATCTGCCCACACACTGGACTATACCCACACACTGGACTCTACCCACACACTGGACTCTACCCACACACTGGACTATACCCACACACTGGACTATACCCACACACTGGACTCTACCCAACACACTGGACTCTACCCACACACTGGACTATACCCACACACTGGACTCTACCCACACACTGGACTCTACCCAACACACTGGACTCGATTCACACACTGGACTCTACCCACACACTGGACTCTATTCACACACTGGACTCTACTCACACACTGGACTCTACCCACACTGGACTTTACCCACACACTGAACTCTACACACACACTGGACTCTACTCACACACTGGACTCTACCCACACACTGGACTCTACCCACACACTGGACTCTAGCCACACACTGGACTCTACCCACGCTGGACTCTACACACACACTGGACTCTACCCACACACTGGACTCTATTCACACAATGGACTCTACCCACACACTGGACTATACCCACACACTGGACTATACCCACACACTGGACTCTATTCAAACACTGGATTCTACTCACACACTGGACTCTACCCACACACTGGACTATACCAACACACTGGACTCTACCCACACACTGGACTCTACCCACACACTGCACTCTACTCACACAATGGACTCTACCCACACACTGGACTCTACCCACACACTGGACTCTACCCACACACTGGACTCTACCCAACACACTGGACTCTATCCACACACTGGACTCTACCCACACACTGGACTCTACTCCACACAAAGGACTATCCCCACACACTGGACTCTACCCACACACTGGACTGTACTCACACAATGGACAATACCCACACACTGGACTCTTTTCACACACTGAAATCTGCCCACACACTGGACTATACCCACACACTGGACTCTACCCACACACTGGACTCTACCCACACACTGGACTATACCCACACACTGGACTATACCCACACACTGGACTCTACCCAACACACTGGACTCTACCCACACACTGGACTATACCCACACACTGGACTCTACCCACACACTGGACTCTACCCACACACTGGACTCTACCCAACACACTGGAATCTATCCATACACTGGACTCTACCCACACACTGGATTCTACCCACACACTGGACTCTACTCACACACTGGACTCTACCCACACACTGGACTCTACTCCACACACTGGACTCTACCCATACACTGGACTCTACCCACACACTGGACTCTACCCACACACTGGACTCTACCCAACACACTGGACTCTATCCACACACTGGACTCTACCCACACACTGGACTCTACCCAACACACTGGACTCGATTCACACACTGGACTCTACCCACACACTGGACTCTATTCACACACTGGACTCTACTCACACACTGGACTCTACCCACACTGGACTCTACCCACACACTGAACTCTACACACACACTGGACTCTACTCACACACTGGACTCTACCCACACACTGGACTCTACCCACACACTGGACTCTAGCCACACACTGGACTCTACCCACGCTGGACTCTACACACACACTGGACTCTACCCACACACTGGACTCTATTCACACAATGGACTCTACCCACACACTGGACTATACCCACACACTGGACTATACCCACACACTGGACTCTATTCAAACACTGGATTCTACTCACACACTGGACTCTACCCACACACTGGACTATACCAACACACTGGACTCTACCCACACACTGGACTCTACCCACACACTGCACTCTACTCACACAATGGACTCTACCCACACACTGGACTCTACCCACACACTGGACTCTACCCACACACTGGACTCTAACCAACACACTGGACTCTATCCACACACTGGACTCTACCCACACACTGGACTCTACTCCACACAAAGGACTATCCCCACACACTGGACTCTACCCACACACTGGACTGTACTCACACAATGGACAATACCCACACACTGGACTCTTTTCACACACTGAAATCTGCCCACACACTGGACTATACCCACACACTGGACTCTACCCACACACTGGACTCTACCCACACACTGGACTATACCCACACACTGGACTATACCCACACACTGGACTCTACCCAACACACTGGACTCTACCCACACACTGGACTATACCCACACACTGGACTCTACCCACACACTGGACTCTACCCACACACTGGACTCTACCCACACACTGGACTCTACTCACACAATGGACTCTACCCACACACTGGACTCTATTCACACTGGACTCTACCCACACACTGGACTCTACCCACACACCTGACTCTACCCACACACTGGACTCTATCCACACACTGGACTCTACCCACACACTGGACTCTAACCACACACTGGACTCTATTCAAACACTGGACTCTACTCACACACTGGACTCTACCCACACACTGGACTCTACCCACACACTGGACTCTACCCACACACTGGACTCTACCCAACACACTGGACTCTATCCACACACTGGACTCTACCCACACACTGGACTCTACTCCACACAAAGGACTATCCCCACACACTGGACTCTACCCACACACTGGACTGTACTCACACAATGGACAATACCCACACACTGGACTCTTTTCACACACTGAAATCTGCCCACACACTGGACTATACCCACACACTGGACTCTACCCACACACTGGACTCTACCCACACACTGGACTATACCCACACACTGGACTATACCCACACACTGGACTCTACCCAACACACTGGACTCTACCCACACACTGGACTATACCCACACACTGGACTCTACCCACACACTGGACTCTACCCAACACACTGGACTCGATTCACACACTGGACTCTACCCACACACTGGACTCTATTCACACACTGGACTCTACTCACACACTGGACTCTACCCACACTGGACTTTACCCACACACTGAACTCTACACACACACTGGACTCTACTCACACACTGGACTCTACCCACACACTGGACTCTACCCACACACTGGACTCTAGCCACACACTGGACTCTACCCACGCTGGACTCTACACACACACTGGACTCTACCCACACACTGGACTCTATTCACACAATGGACTCTACCCACACACTGGACTATACCCACACACTGGACTATACCCACACACTGGACTCTATTCAAACACTGGATTCTACTCACACACTGGACTCTACCCACACACTGGACTATACCAACACACTGGACTCTACCCACACACTGGACTCTACCCACACACTGCACTCTACTCACACAATGGACTCTACCCACACACTGGACTCTACCCACACACTGGACTCTACCCACACACTGGACTCTACCCAACACACTGGACTCTATCCACACACTGGACTCTACCCACACACTGGACTCTACTCCACACAAAGGACTATCCCCACACACTGGACTCTACCCACACACTGGACTGTACTCACACAATGGACAATACCCACACACTGGACTCTTTTCACACACTGAAATCTGCCCACACACTGGACTATACCCACACACTGGACTCTACCCACACACTGGACTCTACCCACACACTGGACTATACCCACACACTGGACTATACCCACACACTGGACTCTACCCAACACACTGGACTCTACCCACACACTGGACTATACCCACACACTGGACTCTACCCACACACTGGACTCTACCCACACACTGGACTCTACCCAACACACTGGAATCTATCCATACACTGGACTCTACCCACACACTGGATTCTACCCACACACTGGACTCTACTCACACACTGGACTCTACCCACACACTGGACTCTACTCCACACACTGGACTCTACCCATACACTGGACTCTACCCACACACTGGACTCTACCCACACACTGGACTCTACCCAACACACTGGACTCTATCCACACACTGGACTCTACCCACACACTGGACTCTACCCAACACACTGGACTCGATTCACACACTGGACTCTACCCACACACTGGACTCTATTCACACACTGGACTCTACTCACACACTGGACTCTACCCACACTGGACTCTACCCACACACTGAACTCTACACACACACTGGACTCTACTCACACACTGGACTCTACCCACACACTGGACTCTACCCACACACTGGACTCTAGCCACACACTGGACTCTACCCACGCTGGACTCTACACACACACTGGACTCTACCCACACACTGGACTCTATTCACACAATGGACTCTACCCACACACTGGACTATACCCACACACTGGACTATACCCACACACTGGACTCTATTCAAACACTGGATTCTACTCACACACTGGACTCTACCCACACACTGGACTATACCAACACACTGGACTCTACCCACACACTGGACTCTACCCACACACTGCACTCTACTCACACAATGGACTCTACCCACACACTGGACTCTACCCACACACTGGACTCTACCCACACACTGGACTCTAACCAACACACTGGACTCTATCCACACACTGGACTCTACCCACACACTGGACTCTACTCCACACAAAGGACTATCCCCACACACTGGACTCTACCCACACACTGGACTGTACTCACACAATGGACAATACCCACACACTGGACTCTTTTCACACACTGAAATCTGCCCACACACTGGACTATACCCACACACTGGACTCTACCCACACACTGGACTCTACCCACACACTGGACTATACCCACACACTGGACTATACCCACACACTGGACTCTACCCAACACACTGGACTCTACCCACACACTGGACTATACCCACACACTGGACTCTACCCACACACTGGACTCTACCCACACACTGGACTCTACCCACACACTGGACTCTACTCCACACAAAGGACTATCCCCACACACTGGACTCTACCCACACACTGGACTGTACTCACACAATGGACAATACCCACACACTGGACTCTTTTCACACACTGAAATCTGCCCACACACTGGACTATACCCACACACTGGACTCTACCCACACACTGGACTCTACCCACACACTGGACTATACCCACACACTGGACTATAGCCACACACTGGACTCTACCCAACACACTGGACTCTACCCACACACTGGACTATACCCACACACTGGACTCTACCCACACACTGGACTCTACCCACACACTGGACTCTACCCACACACTGGACTCTACTCACACAATGGACTCTACCCACACACTGGACTCTATTCACACTGGACTCTACCCACACACTGGACTCTACCCACACACTGGACTCTACCCACACACTGGACTCTATCCACACACTGGACTCTACCCACACACTGGACTCTAACCACACACTGGACTCTATTCAAACACTGGACTCTACTCACACACTGGACTCTACCCACACACTGGACTCTACCCACACACTGGACTCTACCCACACACTGGACTCTACCCAACACACTGGACTCTATCCACACACTGGACTCTACTCACACACTGGGCTCTACACACACACTGGACTCTACCTATAAACTGGACTCTACACACACTGGACTTTACCCACACACACTGGACTCTACCCACACACTGGACTCTACCCACACACTGGACTCTATTCACACACAGGACTCTACCCACACACTGGACTATACCCACACACTGGACTCTACCCACACACTGGACTGTACTCACACAATGGACAATACCCACACACTGGACTCTATTCACACACTGGACTCTGCCCACACACTGGACTATACCCACACACTGGACTCTACCTATAAACTGGACTCTACACACACTGGACTTTACCCACACACACTGGAATCTACCCACACACTGGACTCTACCCACACACTGGACTCTATTCACACACAGGACTCTACCCACACACTGGACTATACCCACACACTGGACTCTACCCACACACTGGACTGTACTCAAACAATGGACAATACCCACACACTGGACTCTATTCACACACTGGACTCTGCCCACACACTGGACTATACCCACACACTGGACTCTATTCACACAGTGGACTCTACCCACACACTGGACTATACCCACACACTGGACTCTACCCACACACTGGACTGTACTCACACAATGGACAATACCCACACACTGGACTCTATTCACACACTGGACTCTGCCCACACACTGGACTATTGCCCTCGCTAAATTGCCCTCGCTAGAAGCCTGTGTTTCAGACATAAAGAAGTGGATGGCTGCAAACTTTCTACTTTTAAACTCGGACAAAACAGAGATGCTTGTTCTAGGTCCCAAGAAACAAAGAGATCTTCTGTTGAATCTGACAATTAATCTGGATGGTTGTACAGTCGTCTCAAATAAAACTGTGAAGGACCTCGGCGTTACTCTGGACCCTGATCTCTCTTTTGAAGAACATATCAAGACTGTTTCAAGGACAGCTTTTTTCCATCTACGTAACATTGCAAAAATCAGAAATTTTCTGTCCAAAAATGACGCAGAAAAATTAATCCATGCTTTTGTTACTTCTAGGCTGGACTACTGCAATGCTCTACTTTCCGGCTACCCGGATAAAGCACTAAATAAACTTCAGTTAGTGCTAAATACGGCTGCTAGAATCCTGACTAGAACCAAAAAATTTGATCATATTACTCCAGTGTTAGCCTCCCTACACTGGCTTCCTGTTAAGGCAAGGGCTGATTTCAAGGTTTTACTGCTAACCTACAAAGCATTACATGGGCTTGCTCCTACCTATCTTTCCGATTTGGTCCTGCCGTACATACCTACACGTACGCTACGGTCACAAGACGCAGGCCTCCTAATTGTCCCTAGAATTTCTAAGCAAACGGCTGGAGGTAGGGCTTTCTCCTATAGAGCTCCATTTTTATGGAATGGTCTGCCTACCAATGTGAGAGACGCAGACTCAGTCTCAACCTTTAAGTCTTTACTGAAGACTTATCTCTTCAGTAGGTCCTATGATTAAGTATAGTCTGGCCCAGGAGTGTGAAGGTGAACGGAAAGGCTGGAGCAACGAACCGCCCTTGCTGTCTCTGCCTTGCCGGTTCCCCTCTTTCCACTGGGATTCTCTGCCTCTAACCCTTTTACAGAGGCTGAGTCACTGGCCTACTGGTGTTCTTCCATGCCGTCCATGGGAGGGGTGCGTCACTTGAGTGGGTTGAGTCACTGACGTGGTCTTCCTGTCTGGGTTGGCGCCCCCCCCCCCCCCCCCCCCCCCCTTGGGTTGTGCCATGGCGGAGATCGTTGTGGGCTATACTCGGCCTTGTCTTAGGACGGTAAGTTGGTGGTTGGAGACATCCCTCTAGTGGTGTGGGGGCTGTGCTTTGGCAAAGTGGGTGGGGTTATATCCTGCCTGTTTGGCCCTGTCCGGGGGTATCATCGGATGGGGCCACAGTGTCTTCTGATCCCTCCTGTCTCAGCCTCCAGTATTTATGCTGCAGTAGTTTATGTGTCGGGGGGCTAGGGTCAGTCTGTTACATCTGGAGTATTTCTCTTGTCTTATCCGGTGTCCTGTGTGTATTTAAATATGCTCTCTCTAATTCTCTCTTTCTCTCTTTCTGTCTTTCTCTCGGAGGACCTGAGCCCTAGGACCATGCCTCAGGACTACCTGGTATGATGACTCCTTGCTGTCCCCAGTCCACCTGGCCGTGCTGCTGCTCCAGTTTCAACTGTTCTGCCTGCGGCTATGGAACCCTGACCTGTTCACCGGACGTGCTTGTTGCACCCTCGACAACTACTATGATTATTATTATTTGACCATGCTGGTCATTTATGAACATTTTAACATTTTAACATTTTGACCATGTTCTGTTTTAATATCCACCCTGCACAGCCAGAAGAGGACTGGCCACCCCTCATAGCCTGGTTCCTCTCTAGGTTTCTTCCTAGGTTTTTGGCCTTTCTAGGGAGTTTTTCCTAGGGAGTTTTTCCTAGCCACCGTGCTTCTTTCACATGCTTTGCTTGCTGTTTGGGGTTTTAGGCTGGGTTTCTGTACAGCACTTTGAGAATATCAGCTGATGTACGAAGGGCTATATAAAAATAAATTTGATTTGATTTGACTATACCCACACACTGGACTCTACCCACACACTGGACTCTACCCACACACTGGACTCTACCCACACACTGGACTCTACCCAACACACTGGACTCTATCCATACACTGGACTCTACCCACACACTGGATTCTACCCACACACTGGACTCTACCCACACACTGGACTCTATTCACACACTGGACTCTACTCACACACTGGACTCTACTCACACACTGGACTCTACCCACACACTGGACTCTACTCCACACACTGGACTCTACCCATACACTGGACTCTACCCACACACTGGACTCTACCCACACACTGGACTCTACCCAACACACTGGACTCTATCCACACACTGGACTCTACCCACACACTGGACTCTACCCAACACACTGGACTCGATTCACACACTGGACTATACCCACACACTGGACTCTATTCAAACACTGGATTCTACTCACACACTGGACTCTACCCACACACTGGACTATACCAACACACTGGACTCTACCCACACACTGGACTCTACCCACACACTGCACTCTACTCACACAATGGACTCTACCCACACACTGGACTCTACCCACACACTGGACTCTACCCACACACTGGACTCTACCCAACACACTGGACTCTATCCACACACTGGACTCTACCCACACACTGGACTCTACTCCACACAAAGGACTATACCCACACACTGGACTGTACTCACACAATGGACAATACCCACACACTGGACTCTATTCACACACTGGACTCTGCCCACACACTGGACTATACCCACACACTGGACTCTACCCACACACTGGACTCTACCCACACACTGGACTATACCCACACACTCGACTCTACCCAACACACTGGACTCTATTCACACACTGGACTCTATCCACACACTGGACTATACCCACACACTGGACTCTACCCACACACTGGACTCTACCCACACACTGGACTCTACTCACACAATGGACTCTACCCACACACTGGACTCTATTCACACTGGACTCTACCCACACACTGGACTCTACCCACACACTGGACTCTACCCACACACTGGACTCTACCCAACACACTGGACTCTATCCACACACTGGACTCTACCCACACACTGGACTCTACTCCACACAAAGGACTCTACCCACACACTGGACTCTACCCACACACTGGACTCTACTCCACACACTGGACTCTACACACACACTTGACTCTACCCACACACTGGACTCTATTCAAACACTGGACTCTACTCAAACACTGGACTCTACCCACACACTGGACTCTATTCACACACTGGACTCTACCCACACACTGGACTATACCCACACACTGGACTCGATTCACACACTGGACTCTACCCACACTGGACTCTACCCACACACTGAACTCTACACACACACTGGACTCTACTCACACACTGGACTCTATCCACACACTGGACTCTACCCACACACTGGACTCTACCCAACACACTGGACTCGATTCACACACTGGACTCTACCCACACACTGGACTCTATTCACACACTGGACTCTACTCACACACTGGACTCTACCCACACTGGACTCTACCCACACACTGAACTCTACACACACACTGGACTCTACTCACACACTGGACTCTACCCACACACTGGACTCTACCCACACACTGGACTCTAGCCACACACTGGACTCTACCCACGCTGGACTCTACACACACACTGGACTCTACCCACACACTGGACTCTATTCACACAATGGACTCTACCCACACACTGGACTATACCCACACACTGGACTATACCCACACACTGGACTCTATTCAAACACTGGATTCTACTCACACACTGGACTCTACCCACACACTGGACTATACCAACACACTGGACTCTACCCATACACTGGACTCTACCCACACACTGCACTCTACTCACACAATGGACTCTACCCACACACTGGACTCTACCCACACACTGGACTCTACCCACACACTGGACTCTACCCAACACACTGGACTCTATCCACACACTGGACTCTACCCACACACTGGACTCTACTCCACACAAAGGACTATCCCCACACACTGGACTCTACCCACACACTGGACTGTACTCACACAATGGACAATACCCACACACTGGACTCTTTTCACACACTGAAATCTGCCCACACACTGGACTATACCCACACACTGGACTCTACCCACACACTGGACTCTACCCACACACTGGACTATACCCACACACTGGACTATACCCACACACTGGACTCTACCCAACACACTGGACTCTACCCACACACTGGACTATACCCACACACTGGACTCTACCCACACACTGGACTCTACCCACACACTGGACTCTACCCACACACTGGACTCTACTCACACAATGGACTCTACCCACACACTGGACTCTATTCACACTGGACTCTACCCACACACTGGACTCTACCCACACACTGGACTCTACCCACACACTGGACTCTATCCACACACTGGACTCTACCCACACACTGGACTCTAACCACACACTGGACTCTATTCAAACACTGGACTCTATTCACACACTGGACTCTGCCCACACACTGGACTATACCCACACACTGGACTCTATTCACACACTGGACTCTACCCACACACTGGACTATACCCACACACTGGACTCTACCCACACACTGGACTGTACTCACACAATGGACAATACCCACACACTGGACTCTATTCACACACTGGACTCTGCCCACACACTGGACTATACCCACACACTGGACTCTACCCACACACTGGACTCTACCCACACACTGGACTCTACCCACACACTGGACTCTACCCAACACACTGGACTCTATCCATACACTGGACTCTACCCACACACTGGATTCTACCCACACACTGGACTCTACCCACACACTGGACTCTATTCACACACTGGACTCTACTCACACACTGGACTCTACTCACACACTGGACTCTACCCACACACTGGACTCTACTCCACACACTGGACTCTACCCATACACTGGACTCTACCCACACACTGGACTCTACCCACACACTGGACTCTACCCAACACACTGGACTCTATCCACACACTGGACTCTACCCACACACTGGACTCTACCCAACACACTGGACTCGATTCACACACTGGACTCTACCCACACACTGGACTCTATTCACACACTGGACTCTACTCAAACACTGGACTCTACCCACACTGGACTCTACCCACACACTGAACTCTACACACACACTGGACTCTACTCACACACTGGACTCTACCCACACACTGGACTCTACCCACACACTGGACTCTAGCCACACACTGGACTCTACCCACGCTGGACTCTACACACACACTGGACTCTACCCACACACTGGACTCTATTCACACACTGGACTCTACCCACACACTGGACTAGACCCACACACTGGACTATACCCACACACTGGACTCTATTCAAACACTGGATTCTACTCACACACTGGACTCTACCCACACACTGGACTATACCAACACACTGGACTCTACCCACACACTGGACTCTACCCACACACTGCACTCTACTCACACAATGGACTATACCCACACACTGGACTCTACCCACACACTGGACTCTACCCACACACTGGACTCTACCCAACACACTGGACTCTATCCACACACTGGACTCTACCCACACACTGGACTCTACTCCACACAAAGGACTATACCCACACACTGGACTCTACCCACACACTGGACTGTACTCACACAATGGACAATACCCACACACTGGACTCTATTCACACACTGGACTCTGCCCACACACTGGACTATACCCACACACTGGACTCTACCCACACACTGGACTCTACCCACACACTGGACTATACCCACACACTCGACTCTACCCAACACACTGGACTCTATTCACACACTGGACTCTATCCACACACTGGACTATACCCACACACTGGACTCTACCCACACACTGGACTCTACCCACACACTGGACTCTACTCACACAATGGACTCTACCCACACACTGGACTCTATTCACACTGGACTCTACCCACACACTGGACTCTACCCACACACTGGACTCTACCCACACACTGGACTCTACCCAACACACTGGACTCTATCCACACACTGGACTCTACCCACACACTGGACTCTACTCCACACAAAGGACTCTACCCACACACTGGACTCTACCCAACACACTGGACTCGATTCACACACTGGACTCTACCCACACACTGGACTCTATTCACACACTGGACTCTACTCAAACACTGGACTCTACCCACACTGGACTCTACCCACACACTGAACTCTACACACACACTGGACTCTACTCACACACTGGACTCTACCCACACACTGGACTCTACCCACACACTGGACTCTAGCCACACACTGGACTCTACCCACGCTGGACTCTACACACACACTGGACTCTACCCACACACTGGACTCTATTCACACACTGGACTCTACCCACACACTGGACTAGACCCACACACTGGACTATACCCACACACTGGACTCTATTCAAACACTGGATTCTACTCACACACTGGACTCTACCCACACACTGGACTATACCAACACACTGGACTCTACCCACACACTGGACTCTACCCACACACTGCACTCTACTCACACAATGGACTCTACCCACACACTGGACTCTACCCACACACTGGACTCTACCCACACACTGGACTCTACCCAACACACTGGACTCTATCCACACACTGGACTCTACCCACACACTGGACTCTACTCCACACAAAGGACTATACCCACACACTGGACTCTACCCACACACTGGACTGTACTCACACAATGGACAATACCCACACACTGGACTCTATTCACACACTGGACTCTGCCCACACACTGGACTATACCCACACACTGGACTCTACCCACACACTGGACTCTACCCACACACTGGACTATACCCACACACTCGACTCTACCCAACACACTGGACTCTATTCACACACTGGACTCTATCCACACACTGGACTATACCCACACACTGGACTCTACCCACACACTGGACTCTACCCACACACTGGACTCTACTCACACAATGGACTCTACCCACACACTGGACTCTATTCACACTGGACTCTACCCACACACTGGACTCTACCCACACACTGGACTCTACCCACACACTGGACTCTACCCAACACACTGGACTCTATCCACACACTGGACTCTACCCACACACTGGACTCTACTCCACACAAAGGACTCTACCCACACACTGGACTCTACCCACACACTGGACTCTACTCCACACACTGGACTCTACACACACACTTGACTCTACCCACACACTGGACTCTATTCAAACACTGGACTCTACTCAAACACTGGACTCTACCCACACACTGGACTCTATTCACACACTGGACTCTACCCACACACTGGACTATACCCACACACTGGACTCGATTCACACACTGGACTCTACCCACACTGGACTCTACCCACACACTGAACTCTACACACACACTGGACTCTACTCACACACTGGACTCTATCCACACACTGGACTCTACCCACACACTGGACTCTACCCAACACACTGGACTCGATTCACACACTGGACTCTACCCACACACTGGACTCTATTCACACACTGGACTCTACTCACACACTGGACTCTACCCACACTGGACTCTACCCACACACTGAACTCTACACACACACTGGACTCTACTCACACACTGGACTCTACCCACACACTGGACTCTACCCACACACTGGACTCTACCCAACACACTGGACTCTATCCACACACTGGACTCTACCCACACACTGGACTCTACTCCACACAAAGGACTATCCCCACACACTGGACTCTACCCACACACTGGACTGTACTCACACAATGGACAATACCCACACACTGGACTCTTTTCACACACTGAAATCTGCCCACACACTGGACTATACCCACACACTGGACTCTACCCACACACTGGATTCTACCCACACACTGGACTATACCCACACACTGGACTATACCCACACACTGGACTCTACCCAACACACTGGACTCTACCCACACACTGGACTATACCCACACACTGGACTCTACCCACACACTGGACTCTACCCACACACTGGACTCTACCCACACACTGGACTCTACCCACACACTGGACTCTATCCACACACTGGACTCTACCCACACACTGGACTCTAACCACACACTGGACTCTATTCAAACACTGGACTCTACTCACACACTGGACTCTACCCACACACTGGACTCTACCCACACACTGGACTCTACCCAACACACTGGACTCTATCCACACACTGGACTCTACTCACACACTGGGCTCTACACACACACTGGACTCTACCTATAAACTGGACTCTACACACACTGGACTTTACCCACACACACTGGAATCTACCCACACACTGGACTCTACCCACACACTGGACTCTATTCACACACAGGACTCTACCCACACACTGGACTATACCCACACACTGGACTCTACCCACACACTGGACTGTACTCACACAATGGACAATACCCACACACTGGACTCTATTCACACACTGGACTCTGCCCACACACTGGACTATACCCACACACTGGACTCTATTCACACACTGGACTCTACCCACACACTGGACTATACCCACACACTGGACTCTACCCACACACTGGACTGTACTCACACAATGGACAATACCCACACACTGGACTCTATTCACACACTGGACTCTGCCCACACACTGGACTATACCCACACACTGGACTCTACCCACACACTGGACTCTACCCACACACTGGACTCTACCCACACACTGGACTCTACCCAACACACTGGACTCTATCCATACACTGGACTCTACCCACACACTGGATTCTACCCACACACTGGACTCTACCCACACACTGGACTCTATTCACACACTGGACTCTACTCACACACTGGACTCTACTCACACACTGGACTCTACCCACACACTGGACTCTACTCCACACACTGGACTCTACCCATACACTGGACTCTACCCACACACTGGACTCTACCCACACACTGGACTCTACCCAACACACTGGACTCTATCCACACACTGGACTCTACCCACACACTGGACTCTACCCAACACACTGGACTCGATTCACACACTGGACTCTACCCACACACTGGACTCTATTCACACACTGGACTCTACTCACACACTGGACTCTACCCACACTGGACTCTACCCACACACTGAACTCTACACACACACTGGACTCTACTCACACACTGGACTCTACCCACACACTGGACTCTACCCACACACTGGACTCTAGCCACACACTGGACTCTACCCACGCTGGACTCTACACACACACTGGACTCTACCCACACACTGGACTCTATTCACACACTGGACTCTACCCACACACTGGACTATACCCACACACTGGACTATACCCACACACTGGACTCTATTCAAACACTGGATTCTACTCACACACTGGACTCTACCCACACACTGGACTATACCAACACACTGGACTCTACCCACACACTGGACTCTACCCACACACTGCACTCTACTCACACAATGGACTCTACCCACACACTGGACTCTACCCACACACTGGACTCTACCCACACACTGGACTCTACCCAACACACTGGACTCTACTCCACACAAAGGACTATACCCACACACTGGACTCTACCCACACACTGGACTGTACTCACACAATGGACAATACCCACACACTGGACTCTATTCACACACTGGACTCTGCCCACACACTGGACTATACCCACACACTGGACTCTACCCACACACTGGACTCTACCCACACACTGGACTATACCCACACACTCGACTCTACCCAACACACTGGACTCTATTCACACACTGGACTCTATCCACACACTGGACTATACCCACACACTGGACTCTACCCACACACTGGACTCTACCCACACACTGGACTCTACTCACACAATGGACTCTACCCACACACTGGACTCTATTCACACTGGACTCTACCCACACACTGGACTCTACCCACACACTGGACTCTACCCACACACTGGACTCTACCCAACAGACTGGACTCTATCCACACACTGGACTCTACCCACACACTGGACTCTACTCCACACAAAGGACTCTACCCACACACTGGACTCTACCCACACACTGGACTCTACTCCACACACTGGACTCTACACACACACTTGACTCTACCCACACACTGGACTCTATTCAAACACTGGACTCTACTCAAACACTGGACTCTACCCACACACTGGACTCTATTCACACACTGGACTCTACCCACATACTGGACTATACCCACACACTGGACTCTACCCACACACTGGACTGTACTCACACAATGGACAATACCCACACACTGGACTCTATTCACACACTGGACTCTGCCAAAACACTGGACTATACCCACACACTGGACTCTACCCACACACTGGACTCTACCCACACACTGGACTATACCCACACACTGGACTCTACCCAACACACTGGACTCTATTCACACACTGGACTCTACCCACACACTGGACTATACCAACACACTGGACTCTACCCACACACTGGACTCTACCCACACACTGCACTCTACTCACACAATGGACTCTACCCACACACTGGACTCTACCCACACACTGGACTCTACCCACACACTGGACTCTACCCAACACACTGGACTCTATCCACACACTGGACTCTACCCACACACTGGACTCTACTCCACACAAAGGACTATACCCACACACTGGACTCTACCCACACACTGGACTGTACTCACACAATGGACAATACCCACACACTGGACTCTATTCACACACTGGACTCTGCCCACACACTGGACTATACCCACACACTGGACTCTATTCACACACTGGACTCTACCCACACACTGGACTATACCCACACACTGGACTCTACCCACACACTGGACTGTACTCACACAATGGACAATACCCACACACTGGACTCTATTCACACACTGGACTCTGCCCACACACTGGACTCTACCCACACACTGGACTCTATCCACACACTGGACTCTACCCACACACTGGACTCTATCCATACACTGGACTCTACCCACACACTGGACTCTATTCACACACTGGACTCTACTCACACACTGGACTCTACTCACACACTGGACTCTACCCACACACTGGACTCTACTCCACACACTGGACTCTACCCATACACTGGACTCTACCCACACACTGGACTCTACCCACACACTGGACTCTACCCAACACACTGGACTCTATCCACACACTGGACTCTATCCACACACTGGACTCTACCCAACACACTGGACTCGATTCACACACTGGACTCTACCCACACACTGGACTCTATTCACACACTGGACTCTACTCACACACTGGACTCTACCCACACTGGACTCTACCCACACACTGAACTCTACACACACACTGGACTCTACTCACACACTGGACTCTACCCACACACTGGACTCTACCCACACACTGGACTCTAGCCACACACTGGACTCTACCCACGCTGGACTCTACACACACACTGGACTCTACCCACACACTGGACTCTATTCACACACTGGACTCTACCCACACATTGGACTATACCCACACACTGGACTATACCCACACACTGGACTCTATTCAAACACTGGATTCTACTCACACACTGGACTCTACCCACACACTGGACTATACCAACACACTGGACTCTACCCACACACTGGACTCTACCCACACACTGCACTCTACTCACACAATGGACTCTACCCACACACTGGACTCTACCCACACACTGGACTCTACCCACACACTGGACTCTACCCAACACACTGGACTCTATCCACACACTGGACTCTACCCACACACTGGACTCTACTCCACACAAAGGACTATACCCACACACTGGACTCTACCCACACACTGGACTGTACTCACACAATGGACAATACCCACACACTGGACTCTATTCACACACTGGACTCTGCCCACACACTGGACTATACCCACACACTGGACTCTACCCACACACTGGACTCTACCCACACACTGGACTATACCCACACACTCGACTCTACCCAACACACTGGACTCTATTCACACACTGGACTCTATCCACACACTGGACTATACCCACACACTGGACTCTACCCACACACTGGACTCTACCCACACACTGGACTCTACTCACACAATGGACTCTACCCACACACTGGACTCTATTCACACTGGACTCTACCCACACACTGGACTCTACCCACACACTGGACTCTACCCACACACTGGACTCTACCCAACACACTGGACTCTATCCACACACTGGACTCTACCCACACACTGGACTCTACTCCACACAAAGGACTCTACCCACACACTGGACTCTACCCACACACTGGACTCTACTCCACACACTGGACTCTACACACACACTTGACTCTACCCACACACTGGACTCTATTCAAACACTGGACTCTACTCAAACACTGGACTCTACCCACACACTGGACTCTACCCACACACTGGACTGTACTCACACAATGGACAATACCCACACACTGGACTCTATTCACACACTGGACTCTGCCCAACACACTGGACTCTACCCACACACTGGACTATACCAACACACTGGACTCTACCCACACACTGGACTCTACCCACACACTGCACTCTACTCACACAATGGACTCTACCCACACACTGGACTCTACCCACACACTGGACTCTACCCACACACTGGACTCTACCCAACACACTGGACTCTATCCACACACTGGACTCTACCCACACACTGGACTCTACTCCACACAAAGGACTATACCCACACACTGGACTCTACCCACACACTGGACTGTACTCACACAATGGACAATACCCACACACTGGACTCTATTCACACACTGGACTCTGCCCACACACTGGACTATACCCACACACTGGACTCTACCCACACACTGGACTCTACCCACACACTGGACTATACCCACACACTCGACTCTACCCAACACACTGGACTCTATTCACACACTGGACTCTATCCACACACTGGACTATACCCACACACTGGACTCTACCCACACACTGGACTCTACCCACACACTGGACTCTACTCACACAATGGACTCTACCCACACACTGGACTCTATTCACACTGGACTCTACCTACACACTGGACTCTACCCACACACTGGACTCTACCCACACACTGGACTCTACCCAACACACTGGACTCTATCCACACACTGGACTCTACCCACACACTGGACTCTACTCCACACAAAGGACTCAACCCACACACTGGACTCTACCCACACACTGGACTCTACTCCACACACTGGACTCTACACACACACTTGACTCTACCCACACACTGGACTCTATTCAAACACTGGACTCTACTCAAACACTGGACTCTACCCACACACTGGACTCTATTCACACACTGGACTCTACCCACACACTGGACTATACCCACACACTGGACTCTACCCACACACTGGACTGTACTCACACAATGGACAATACCCACACACTGGACTCTATTCACACACTGGACTCTGCCAAAACACTTGACTATACCCACACACTGGACTCTACCCACACACTGGACTCTACCCACACACTGGACTATACCCACACACTGGACTCTACCCAACACACTGGACTCTATTCACACACTGGACTCTACCCACACACTGGACTAAACCCACACACTGGACTCTACCCACACACTGGACTCTACCCACACACTGGACTCTACTCACACAATGGACTCTACCCACACACTGGACTCTATTCACACTGGACTCTACCCACGCTGGACTCTACACACACTGGACTCTACCCACACACTGGACTCTACCCACACACTGGACTCTACCCACACACTGGACTCTATCCACACACTGGACTCTACCCACACACTGGACTCTACCCACACACTGGACTATACCCACACACTGGACTCTACTCACACACTGGACTCTACTCACACACTGGACTCTACCCACACACTGGACTCTATTCACACACTGGACTCTACCCACACACTGGACTCTACCCACACACTGGACTCTACCCACACACTGGACTCTACCCAACACACTGGACTCTATCCACACACTGGACTCTACCCACACACTGGACTCTAACCACACACTGGACTCTATTCAAACACTGGACTCTACTCACACACTGGACTCTACCCACACACTGGACTCTACCCACACACTGGACTCTACCCACACACTGGACTCTATCCACACACTGGACTCTACTCACACACTGGGCTCTACCCACACACTGGACTCTACCTATAAACTGGACTCTACACACACTGGACTTTACCCACACACACTGGACTCTACCCACACACTGGACTCTATTCACACACAGGACTCTACCCACACACTGGACTACACCCACACACTGGACTCTACCCACACACTGGACTGTACTCACACAATGGACAATACCCACACACTGGACTCTATTCACACACTGGACTCTGCCCACACACTGGACTATACCCACACACATGACTCTATTCACACACTGGACTCTACCCACACACTGGACTATACCCACACACTGGACTCTACCCACACACTGGACTGTACTCACACAATGGACAATACCCACACACTGGACTCTATTCACACACTGGACTCTGACCACACACTGGACTATACCCACACACTGGACTCTACCCACACACTTGACTCTACCCACACACTGGACTCTACGCACACACTGGACTCTACCCAACACACTGGACTCTATCCATACACTGGACTCTACCCACACACAGGATTCTACCCACACACTGGACTCTACCCACACACTGGACTCTACCCACACACTGGACTCTACTCACACAATGGACTCTACCCACACACTGGACTCTATTCACACTGGACTCTACCCACACACTGGACTCTACCCACACACTGGACTCTACCCAACACACTGGACTCTATCCATACACTGGACTCTACCCACACACTGGATTCTACCCACACACTGGACTCTACCCACACACTGGACTCTACCCACACACTGGACTCTACTCACACAATGGACTCTACCCACACACTGGACTCTATTCACACTGGACTCTACCCACACACTGGACTCTACCCACACACTGGACTCTACCCAACACACTGGACTCTATCCATACACTGGACTCTACCCACACACTGGATTCTACCCACACACTGGACTCTACCCACACACTGGACTCTACCCACACACTGGACTCTACTCACACAATGGACTCTACCCACACACTGGACTCTATTCACACTGGACTCTACCCACACACTGGACTCTACCCACACACTGGACTCTACCCAACACACTGGACTCTATCCATACACTGGACTCTACCCACGCACTGGACTATACCCACACACTGGACTCTACCCACACACTGGACTCTACCCACACACTGGACTCTACTCACACAATGGACTCTACCCACACACTGGACTCTATTCACACTGGACTCTACCCACACACTGGACTCTACCCACACACTGGACTCTACCCAACACACTGGACTCTATCCACACACTGGACTCTACCCACACACTGGACTCTACTCCACACAAAGGACTATACCCACACACTGGACTCTACCCACACACTGGACTCTACCCACACACTGGACTCTAACCACACACTGGACTCTATTGAAACACTGGACTCTACTCACACACTGGACTCTACCCACACACTGGACTCTACCCACACACTGGACTCTACCCACACACTGGACTCTATCCACACACTGGACTCTACTCACACACTGGGCTCTACCCACACACTGGACTCTACCTATAAACTGGACTCTACACACACTGGACTTTACCCACACACACTGGACTCTACCCACACACTGGACTCTACCCACACACTGGACTCTATTCACACACAGAACTCTACCCACACACTGGACTATACCCACACACTGGACTCTACCCACACACTGGACTGTACTCACACAATGGACAATACCCACACACTGGACTCTATTCACACACTGGACTCTGCCCACACACTGGACTATACCCACACACTG
Source organism: Salmo salar (assembly GCF_965601325.2). Classification (NCBI taxonomy): domain Eukaryota; kingdom Metazoa; phylum Chordata; class Actinopteri; order Salmoniformes; family Salmonidae; genus Salmo; species Salmo salar. The sequence continues at coordinate 61,396,158 of NC_138304.1, read as the reverse complement.
GACTCTACCTATAAACTGGACTCTACACACACTGGACTTTACCCACACACACTGGACTCTACCCACACACTTGACTCTACCCACACACTGGACTCTATTCACACACAGGACTCTACCCACACACTGGACTATACCCACACACTGGACTCTACCCACACACTGGACTGTACTCACACAATGGACAATACCCACACACTGGACTCTATTCACACACTGGACTCTGCCCACACACTGGACTATACCCACACACTGGACTCTATTCACACACTGGACTCTAACCACACACTGGACTATACCCACACACTGGACTCTACCCACACACTGGACTGTACTCACACAATGGACAATACCCACACACTGGACTCTATTCACACACTGGACTCTGCCCACACACTGGACTATACCCACACACTGGACTCTACCCACACACTGGACTCTACCCACACACTGGACTCTACCCACACACTGGACTCTACCCAACACACTGGACTCTATCCATACACTGGACTCTACCCACACACTGGATTCTACCCACACACTGGACTCTACCCACACACTGGACTCTATTCAAACACTGGACTCTACTCACACACTGGACTCTACTCACACACTGGACTCTACCCACACACTGGACTCTACTCCACACACTGGACTCTACCCATACACTGGACTCTACCCACACACTGGACTCTACCCACACACTGGACTCTACCCAACACACTGGACTCTATCCACACACTGGACTCTACCCACACACTGGACTCTACCCAACACACTGGACTCGATTCACACACTGGACTCTACCCACACACTGGACTCTATTCACACACTGGACTCTACTCACACACTGGACTCTACCCACACTGGACTCTACCCACACACTGAAATCTACACACACACTGGACTCTACTCACACACTGGACTCTACCCACACACTGGACTCTACCCACACACTGGACTCTAGCCACACACTGGACTCTACCCACGCTGGACTCTACACACACACTGGACTCTACCCACACACTGGACTCTATTCACACACTGGACTCTACCCACACACTGGACTATACCCACACACTGGACTATACCCACACACTGGACTCTATTCAAACACTGGATTCTACTCACACACTGGACTCTACCCACACACTGGACTATACCAACACACTGGACTCTACCCACACACTGCACTCTACCCACACACTGCACTCTACTCACACAATGGACTCTACCCACACACTGGACTCTACCCACACACTGGACTCTACCCACACACTGGACTCTACCCAACACACTGGACTCTATCCACACACTGAACTCTACCCACACACTGGACTCTACTCCACACAAAGGACTATACCCACACACTGGACTCTACCCACACACTGGACTCTACCCACACACTGGACTCTATTCACACACAGGACTCTACCCACACACTGGACTATACCCACACACTGGACTCTACCCACACACTGGACTGTACTCACACAATGGACAATACCCACACACTGGACTCTATTCACACACTGGACTCTGCCCACACACTGGACTATACCCACACACTGGACTCTATTCACACACTGGACTCTACCCACACACTGGACTATACCCACACACTGGACTCTACCCACACACTGGACTGTACTCACACAATGGACAATACCCACACACTGGACTCTATTCACACACTGGACTCTGCCCACACACTGGACTATACCCACACACTGGACTCTACCCACACACTGGACTCTACCCACACACTGGACTCTACCCACACACTGGACTCTACCCAACACACTGGACTCTATCCATACACTGGACTCTACCCACACACTGGATTCTACCCACACACTGGACTCTACCCACACACTGGACTCTATTCAAACACTGGACTCTACTCACACACTGGACTCTACTCACACACTGGACTCTACCCACACACTGGACTCTACTCCACACACTGGACTCTACCCATACACTGGACTCTACCCACACACTGGACTCTACCCACACACTGGACTCTACCCAACACACTGGACTCTATCCACACACTGGACTCTACCCACACACTGGACTCTACCCAACACACTGAACTCGATTCACACACTGGACTCTACCCACACACTGGACTCTATTCACACACTGGACTCTACTCACACACTGGACTCTACCCACACTGGACTCTACCCACACACTGAAATCTACACACACACTGGACTCTACTCACACACTGGACTCTACCCACACACTGGACTCTACCCACACACTGGACTATACCCACACACTCGACTCTACCCAACACACTGGACTCTATTCACACACTGGACTCTATCCACACACTGGACTATACCCACACACTGGACTCTACCCACACACTGGACTCTACCCACACACTGGACTCTACTCACACAATGGACTCTACCCACACACTGGACTCTATTCACACTGGACTCTACCCACACACTGGACTCTACCCACACACTGGACTCTACCCACACACTGGACTCTACCCAACACACTGGACTCTATCCACACACTGGACTCTACCCACACACTGGACTCTACTCCACACAAAGGACTCTACCCACACACTGGACTCTACCCACACACTGGACTCTACTCCACACACTGGACTCTACACACACACTTGACTCTACCCACACACTGGACTCTATTCAAACACTGGACTCTACTCAAACACTGGACTCTACCCACACACTGGACTCTATTCACACACTGGACTCTACCCACACACTGGACTATACCCACACACTGGACTCGATTCACACACTGGACTCTACCCACACTGGACTCTACCCACACACTGAACTCTACACACACACTGGACTCTACTCACACACTGGACTCTATCCACACACTGGACTCTACCCACACACTGGACTCTACCCAACACACTGGACTCGATTCACACACTGGACTCTACCCACACACTGGACTCTATTCACACACTGGACTCTACTCACACACTGGACTCTACCCACACTGGACTCTACCCACACACTGAACTCTACACACACACTGGACTCTACTCACACACTGGACTCTACCCACACACTGGACTCTACCCACACACTGGACTCTACCCAACACACTGGACTCTATCCACACACTGGACTCTACCCACACACTGGACTCTACTCCACACAAAGGACTATCCCCACACACTGGACTCTACCCACACACTGGACTGTACTCACACAATGGACAATACCCACACACTGGACTCTTTTCACACACTGAAATCTGCCCACACACTGGACTATACCCACACACTGGACTCTACCCACACACTGGATTCTACCCACACACTGGACTATACCCACACACTGGACTATACCCACACACTGGACTCTACCCAACACACTGGACTCTACCCACACACTGGACTATACCCACACACTGGACTCTACCCACACACTGGACTCTACCCACACACTGGACTCTACCCACACACTGGACTCTACCCACACACTGGACTCTATCCACACACTGGACTCTACCCACACACTGGACTCTAACCACACACTGGACTCTATTCAAACACTGGACTCTACTCACACACTGGACTCTACCCACACACTGGACTCTACCCACACACTGGACTCTACCCAACACACTGGACTCTATCCACACACTGGACTCTACTCACACACTGGGCTCTACACACACACTGGACTCTACCTATAAACTGGACTCTACACACACTGGACTTTACCCACACACACTGGAATCTACCCACACACTGGACTCTACCCACACACTGGACTCTATTCACACACAGGACTCTACCCACACACTGGACTATACCCACACACTGGACTCTACCCACACACTGGACTGTACTCACACAATGGACAATACCCACACACTGGACTCTATTCACACACTGGACTCTGCCCACACACTGGACTATACCCACACACTGGACTCTATTCACACACTGGACTCTACCCACACACTGGACTATACCCACACACTGGACTCTACCCACACACTGGACTGTACTCACACAATGGACAATACCCACACACTGGACTCTATTCACACACTGGACTCTGCCCACACACTGGACTATACCCACACACTGGACTCTACCCACACACTGGACTCTACCCACACACTGGACTCTACCCACACACTGGACTCTACCCAACACACTGGACTCTATCCATACACTGGACTCTACCCACACACTGGATTCTACCCACACACTGGACTCTACCCACACACTGGACTCTATTCACACACTGGACTCTACTCACACACTGGACTCTACTCACACACTGGACTCTACCCACACACTGGACTCTACTCCACACACTGGACTCTACCCATACACTGGACTCTACCCACACACTGGACTCTACCCACACACTGGACTCTACCCAACACACTGGACTCTATCCACACACTGGACTCTACCCACACACTGGACTCTACCCAACACACTGGACTCGATTCACACACTGGACTCTACCCACACACTGGACTCTATTCACACACTGGACTCTACTCACACACTGGACTCTACCCACACTGGACTCTACCCACACACTGAACTCTACACACACACTGGACTCTACTCACACACTGGACTCTACCCACACACTGGACTCTACCCACACACTGGACTCTAGCCACACACTGGACTCTACCCACGCTGGACTCTACACACACACTGGACTCTACCCACACACTGGACTCTATTCACACACTGGACTCTACCCACACACTGGACTATACCCACACACTGGACTATACCCACACACTGGACTCTATTCAAACACTGGATTCTACTCACACACTGGACTCTACCCACACACTGGACTATACCAACACACTGGACTCTACCCACACACTGGACTCTACCCACACACTGCACTCTACTCACACAATGGACTCTACCCACACACTGGACTCTACCCACACACTGGACTCTACCCACACACTGGACTCTACCCAACACACTGGACTCTACTCCACACAAAGGACTATACCCACACACTGGACTCTACCCACACACTGGACTGTACTCACACAATGGACAATACCCACACACTGGACTCTATTCACACACTGGACTCTGCCCACACACTGGACTATACCCACACACTGGACTCTACCCACACACTGGACTCTACCCACACACTGGACTCTATTCACACACTGGACTCTGCCCACACACTGGACTATACCCACACACTGGACTCTACCCACACACTGGACTCTACCCACACACTGGACTATACCCACACACTCGACTCTACCCAACACACTGGACTCTATTCACACACTGGACTCTATCCACACACTGGACTATACCCACACACTGGACTCTACCCACACACTGGACTCTACCCACACACTGGACTCTACTCACACAATGGACTCTACCCACACACTGGACTCTATTCACACTGGACTCTACCCACACACTGGACTCTACCCACACACTGGACTCTACCCACACACTGGACTCTACCCAACAGACTGGACTCTATCCACACACTGGACTCTACCCACACACTGGACTCTACTCCACACAAAGGACTCTACCCACACACTGGACTCTACCCACACACTGGACTCTACTCCACACACTGGACTCTACACACACACTTGACTCTACCCACACACTGGACTCTATTCAAACACTGGACTCTACTCAAACACTGGACTCTACCCACACACTGGACTCTATTCACACACTGGACTCTACCCACATACTGGACTATACCCACACACTGGACTCTACCCACACACTGGACTGTACTCACACAATGGACAATACCCACACACTGGACTCTATTCACACACTGGACTCTGCCAAAACACTGGACTATACCCACACACTGGACTCTACCCACACACTGGACTCTACCCACACACTGGACTATACCCACACACTGGACTCTACCCAACACACTGGACTCTATTCACACACTGGACTCTACCCACACACTGGACTATACCAACACACTGGACTCTACCCACACACTGGACTCTACCCACACACTGCACTCTACTCACACAATGGACTCTACCCACACACTGGACTCTACCCACACACTGGACTCTACCCACACACTGGACTCTACCCAACACACTGGACTCTATCCACACACTGGACTCTACCCACACACTGGACTCTACTCCACACAAAGGACTATACCCACACACTGGACTCTACCCACACACTGGACTGTACTCACACAATGGACAATACCCACACACTGGACTCTATTCACACACTGGACTCTGCCCACACACTGGACTATACCCACACACTGGACTCTATTCACACACTGGACTCTACCCACACACTGGACTATACCCACACACTGGACTCTACCCACACACTGGACTGTACTCACACAATGGACAATACCCACACACTGGACTCTATTCACACACTGGACTCTGCCCACACACTGGACTCTACCCACACACTGGACTCTATCCACACACTGGACTCTACCCACACACTGGACTCTATCCATACACTGGACTCTACCCACACACTGGACTCTATTCACACACTGGACTCTACTCACACACTGGACTCTACTCACACACTGGACTCTACCCACACACTGGACTCTACTCCACACACTGGACTCTACCCATACACTGGACTCTACCCACACACTGGACTCTACCCACACACTGGACTCTACCCAACACACTGGACTCTATCCACACACTGGACTCTATCCACACACTGGACTCTACCCAACACACTGGACTCGATTCACACACTGGACTCTACCCACACACTGGACTCTATTCACACACTGGACTCTACTCACACACTGGACTCTACCCACACTGGACTCTACCCACACACTGAACTCTACACACACACTGGACTCTACTCACACACTGGACTCTACCCACACACTGGACTCTACCCACACACTGGACTCTAGCCACACACTGGACTCTACCCACGCTGGACTCTACACACACACTGGACTCTACCCACACACTGGACTCTATTCACACACTGGACTCTACCCACACATTGGACTATACCCACACACTGGACTATACCCACACACTGGACTCTATTCAAACACTGGATTCTACTCACACACTGGACTCTACCCACACACTGGACTATACCAACACACTGGACTCTACCCACACACTGGACTCTACCCACACACTGCACTCTACTCACACAATGGACTCTACCCACACACTGGACTCTACCCACACACTGGACTCTACCCACACACTGGACTCTACCCAACACACTGGACTCTATCCACACACTGGACTCTACCCACACACTGGACTCTACTCCACACAAAGGACTATACCCACACACTGGACTCTACCCACACACTGGACTGTACTCACACAATGGACAATACCCACACACTGGACTCTATTCACACACTGGACTCTGCCCACACACTGGACTATACCCACACACTGGACTCTACCCACACACTGGACTCTACCCACACACTGGACTATACCCACACACTCGACTCTACCCAACACACTGGACTCTATTCACACACTGGACTCTATCCACACACTGGACTATACCCACACACTGGACTCTACCCACACACTGGACTCTACCCACACACTGGACTCTACTCACACAATGGACTCTACCCACACACTGGACTCTATTCACACTGGACTCTACCCACACACTGGACTCTACCCACACACTGGACTCTACCCACACACTGGACTCTACCCAACACACTGGACTCTATCCACACACTGGACTCTACCCACACACTGGACTCTACTCCACACAAAGGACTCTACCCACACACTGGACTCTACCCACACACTGGACTCTACTCCACACACTGGACTCTACACACACACTTGACTCTACCCACACACTGGACTCTATTCAAACACTGGACTCTACTCAAACACTGGACTCTACCCACACACTGGACTCTACCCACACACTGGACTGTACTCACACAATGGACAATACCCACACACTGGACTCTATTCACACACTGGACTCTGCCCAACACACTGGACTCTACCCACACACTGGACTATACCAACACACTGGACTCTACCCACACACTGGACTCTACCCACACACTGCACTCTACTCACACAATGGACTCTACCCACACACTGGACTCTACCCACACACTGGACTCTACCCACACACTGGACTCTACCCAACACACTGGACTCTATCCACACACTGGACTCTACCCACACACTGGACTCTACTCCACACAAAGGACTATACCCACACACTGGACTCTACCCACACACTGGACTGTACTCACACAATGGACAATACCCACACACTGGACTCTATTCACACACTGGACTCTGCCCACACACTGGACTATACCCACACACTGGACTCTACCCACACACTGGACTCTACCCACACACTGGACTATACCCACACACTCGACTCTACCCAACACACTGGACTCTATTCACACACTGGACTCTATCCACACACTGGACTATACCCACACACTGGACTCTACCCACACACTGGACTCTACCCACACACTGGACTCTACTCACACAATGGACTCTACCCACACACTGGACTCTATTCACACTGGACTCTACCTACACACTGGACTCTACCCACACACTGGACTCTACCCACACACTGGACTCTACCCAACACACTGGACTCTATCCACACACTGGACTCTACCCACACACTGGACTCTACTCCACACAAAGGACTCAACCCACACACTGGACTCTACCCACACACTGGACTCTACTCCACACACTGGACTCTACACACACACTTGACTCTACCCACACACTGGACTCTATTCAAACACTGGACTCTACTCAAACACTGGACTCTACCCACACACTGGACTCTATTCACACACTGGACTCTACCCACACACTGGACTATACCCACACACTGGACTCTACCCACACACTGGACTGTACTCACACAATGGACAATACCCACACACTGGACTCTATTCACACACTGGACTCTGCCAAAACACTTGACTATACCCACACACTGGACTCTACCCACACACTGGACTCTACCCACACACTGGACTATACCCACACACTGGACTCTACCCAACACACTGGACTCTATTCACACACTGGACTCTACCCACACACTGGACTAAACCCACACACTGGACTCTACCCACACACTGGACTCTACCCACACACTGGACTCTACTCACACAATGGACTCTACCCACACACTGGACTCTATTCACACTGGACTCTACCCACGCTGGACTCTACACACACTGGACTCTACCCACACACTGGACTCTACCCACACACTGGACTCTACCCACACACTGGACTCTATCCACACACTGGACTCTACCCACACACTGGACTCTACCCACACACTGGACTATACCCACACACTGGACTCTACTCACACACTGGACTCTACTCACACACTGGACTCTACCCACACACTGGACTCTATTCACACACTGGACTCTACCCACACACTGGACTCTACCCACACACTGGACTCTACCCACACACTGGACTCTACCCAACACACTGGACTCTATCCACACACTGGACTCTACCCACACACTGGACTCTAACCACACACTGGACTCTATTCAAACACTGGACTCTACTCACACACTGGACTCTACCCACACACTGGACTCTACCCACACACTGGACTCTACCCACACACTGGACTCTATCCACACACTGGACTCTACTCACACACTGGGCTCTACCCACACACTGGACTCTACCTATAAACTGGACTCTACACACACTGGACTTTACCCACACACACTGGACTCTACCCACACACTGGACTCTATTCACACACAGGACTCTACCCACACACTGGACTACACCCACACACTGGACTCTACCCACACACTGGACTGTACTCACACAATGGACAATACCCACACACTGGACTCTATTCACACACTGGACTCTGCCCACACACTGGACTATACCCACACACATGACTCTATTCACACACTGGACTCTACCCACACACTGGACTATACCCACACACTGGACTCTACCCACACACTGGACTGTACTCACACAATGGACAATACCCACACACTGGACTCTATTCACACACTGGACTCTGACCACACACTGGACTATACCCACACACTGGACTCTACCCACACACTTGACTCTACCCACACACTGGACTCTACGCACACACTGGACTCTACCCAACACACTGGACTCTATCCATACACTGGACTCTACCCACACACAGGATTCTACCCACACACTGGACTCTACCCACACACTGGACTCTACCCACACACTGGACTCTACTCACACAATGGACTCTACCCACACACTGGACTCTATTCACACTGGACTCTACCCACACACTGGACTCTACCCACACACTGGACTCTACCCAACACACTGGACTCTATCCATACACTGGACTCTACCCACACACTGGATTCTACCCACACACTGGACTCTACCCACACACTGGACTCTACCCACACACTGGACTCTACTCACACAATGGACTCTACCCACACACTGGACTCTATTCACACTGGACTCTACCCACACACTGGACTCTACCCACACACTGGACTCTACCCAACACACTGGACTCTATCCATACACTGGACTCTACCCACACACTGGATTCTACCCACACACTGGACTCTACCCACACACTGGACTCTACCCACACACTGGACTCTACTCACACAATGGACTCTACCCACACACTGGACTCTATTCACACTGGACTCTACCCACACACTGGACTCTACCCACACACTGGACTCTACCCAACACACTGGACTCTATCCATACACTGGACTCTACCCACGCACTGGACTATACCCACACACTGGACTCTACCCACACACTGGACTCTACCCACACACTGGACTCTACTCACACAATGGACTCTACCCACACACTGGACTCTATTCACACTGGACTCTACCCACACACTGGACTCTACCCACACACTGGACTCTACCCAACACACTGGACTCTATCCACACACTGGACTCTACCCACACACTGGACTCTACTCCACACAAAGGACTATACCCACACACTGGACTCTACCCACACACTGGACTCTACCCACACACTGGACTCTAACCACACACTGGACTCTATTGAAACACTGGACTCTACTCACACACTGGACTCTACCCACACACTGGACTCTACCCACACACTGGACTCTACCCACACACTGGACTCTATCCACACACTGGACTCTACTCACACACTGGGCTCTACCCACACACTGGACTCTACCTATAAACTGGACTCTACACACACTGGACTTTACCCACACACACTGGACTCTACCCACACACTGGACTCTACCCACACACTGGACTCTATTCACACACAGAACTCTACCCACACACTGGACTATACCCACACACTGGACTCTACCCACACACTGGACTGTACTCACACAATGGACAATACCCACACACTGGACTCTATTCACACACTGGACTCTGCCCACACACTGGACTATACCCACACACTGGACTCTACCTATAAACTGGACTCTACACACACTGGACTTTACCCACACACACTGGACTCTACCCACACACTTGACTCTACCCACACACTGGACTCTATTCACACACAGGACTCTACCCACACACTGGACTATACCCACACACTGGACTCTACCCACACACTGGACTGTACTCACACAATGGACAATACCCACACACTGGACTCTATTCACACACTGGACTCTGCCCACACACTGGACTATACCCACACACTGGACTCTATTCACACACTGGACTCTAACCACACACTGGACTATACCCACACACTGGACTCTACCCACACACTGGACTGTACTCACACAATGGACAATACCCACACACTGGACTCTATTCACACACTGGACTCTGCCCACACACTGGACTATACCCACACACTGGACTCTACCCACACACTGGACTCTACCCACACACTGGACTCTACCCACACACTGGACTCTACCCAACACACTGGACTCTATCCATACACTGGACTCTACCCACACACTGGATTCTACCCACACACTGGACTCTACCCACACACTGGACTCTATTCAAACACTGGACTCTACTCACACACTGGACTCTACTCACACACTGGACTCTACCCACACACTGGACTCTACTCCACACACTGGACTCTACCCATACACTGGACTCTACCCACACACTGGACTCTACCCACACACTGGACTCTACCCAACACACTGGACTCTATCCACACACTGGACTCTACCCACACACTGGACTCTACCCAACACACTGGACTCGATTCACACACTGGACTCTACCCACACACTGGACTCTATTCACACACTGGACTCTACTCACACACTGGACTCTACCCACACTGGACTCTACCCACACACTGAAATCTACACACACACTGGACTCTACTCACACACTGGACTCTACCCACACACTGGACTCTACCCACACACTGGACTCTAGCCACACACTGGACTCTACCCACGCTGGACTCTACACACACACTGGACTCTACCCACACACTGGACTCTATTCACACACTGGACTCTACCCACACACTGGACTATACCCACACACTGGACTATACCCACACACTGGACTCTATTCAAACACTGGATTCTACTCACACACTGGACTCTACCCACACACTGGACTATACCAACACACTGGACTCTACCCACACACTGCACTCTACCCACACACTGCACTCTACTCACACAATGGACTCTACCCACACACTGGACTCTACCCACACACTGGACTCTACCCACACACTGGACTCTACCCAACACACTGGACTCTATCCACACACTGAACTCTACCCACACACTGGACTCTACTCCACACAAAGGACTATACCCACACACTGGACTCTACCCACACACTGGACTCTACCCACACACTGGACTCTATTCACACACAGGACTCTACCCACACACTGGACTATACCCACACACTGGACTCTACCCACACACTGGACTGTACTCACACAATGGACAATACCCACACACTGGACTCTATTCACACACTGGACTCTGCCCACACACTGGACTATACCCACACACTGGACTCTATTCACACACTGGACTCTACCCACACACTGGACTATACCCACACACTGGACTCTACCCACACACTGGACTGTACTCACACAATGGACAATACCCACACACTGGACTCTATTCACACACTGGACTCTGCCCACACACTGGACTATACCCACACACTGGACTCTACCCACACACTGGACTCTACCCACACACTGGACTCTACCCACACACTGGACTCTACCCAACACACTGGACTCTATCCATACACTGGACTCTACCCACACACTGGATTCTACCCACACACTGGACTCTACCCACACACTGGACTCTATTCAAACACTGGACTCTACTCACACACTGGACTCTACTCACACACTGGACTCTACCCACACACTGGACTCTACTCCACACACTGGACTCTACCCATACACTGGACTCTACCCACACACTGGACTCTACCCACACACTGGACTCTACCCAACACACTGGACTCTATCCACACACTGGACTCTACCCACACACTGGACTCTACCCAACACACTGAACTCGATTCACACACTGGACTCTACCCACACACTGGACTCTATTCACACACTGGACTCTACTCACACACTGGACTCTACCCACACTGGACTCTACCCACACACTGAAATCTACACACACACTGGACTCTACTCACACACTGGACTCTACCCACACACTGGACTCTACCCACACACTGGACTCTAGCCACACACTGGACTCTACCCACGCTGGACTCTACACACACACTGGACTCTACCCACACACTGGACTCTATTCACACACTGGACTCTACCCACACACTGGACTATACCCACACACTGGACTATACCCACACACTGGACTCTATTCAAACACTGGATTCTACTCACACATTGGACTCTACCCACACACTGGACTATACCAACACACTGGACTCTACCCACACACTGGACTCTACCCACACACTGCACTCTACTCACACAATGGACTCTACCCACACACTGGACTCTACCCACACACTGGACTCTACCCACACACTGGACTCTACCCAACACACTGGACTCTATCCACACACTGGACTCTACCCACACACTGGACTCTACTCCACACAAAGGACTATACCCACACACTGGACTCTACCCACACACTGGACTGTACTCACACAATGGACAATACCCACACACTGGACTCTATTCACACACTGGACTCTGCCCACACACTGGACTATACCCACACACTGGACTCTACACACACACTTGACTCTACACACACACTGGACTCTACCCACACACTGGACTCTACCCACACACTGGACTCTACCCACGCTGGACTCTACCCACACACTGGACTCTACCCACACACTGGACTCTACCCACACACTGGACTCTATCCACACACTGGACTCTACCCACACACTGGACTCTACCCACACACTGGACTCTACCCACACACTGGACTCTATTCAAACACTGGACTCTACTCAAACACTGGACTCTACCCACACACTGGACTCTATTCACACACTGGACTCTACCCACACACTGGACTATACCCACACACTGGACTCTACCCACACACTGGACTGTACTCACACAATGGACAATACCCACACACTGGAATCTATTCACACACTGGACTCTGCCCACACACTGGACTATACCCACACACTGGACTCTACCCACACACTGGACTCTACCCACACACTGGACTATACCCACATACTGGACTCTACCCAACACACTGGACTCTATTCACACACTGGACTCTACCCACACACTGGACTATACCCACACACTGGACTCTACCCACACACTGGACTCTACCCACACACTGGACTCTACTCACACAATGGACTCTACCCACACACTGGACTCTACCCACACACTGGACTCTACCCACACACTGGACTCTAACCAACACACTGGACTCTATCCACACACTGGACTCTACCCACACACTGGACTCTACTCCACACAAAGGACTATCCCCACACACTGGACTCTACCCACACACTGGACTGTACTCACACAATGGACAATACCCACACACTGGACTCTTTTCACACACTGAAATCTGCCCACACACTGGACTATACCCACACACTGGACTCTACCCACACACTGGACTCTACCCACACACTGGACTATACCCACACACTGGACTATACCCACACACTGGACTCTACCCAACACACTGGACTCTACCCACACACTGGACTATACCCACACACTGGACTCTACCCACACACTGGACTCTACCCACACACTGGACTCTACCCACACACTGGACTCTACTCACACAATGGACTCTACCCACACACTGGACTCTATTCACACTGGACTCTACCCACACACTGGACTCTACCCACACACTGGACTCTACCCACACACTGGACTCTATCCACACACTGGACTCTACCCACACACTGGACTCTAACCACACACTGGACTCTATTCAAACACTGGACTCTACTCACACACTGGACTCTACCCACACACTGGACTCTACCCACACACTGGACTCTACCCACACACTGGACTCTACCCAACACACTGGACTCTATCCACACACTGGACTCTACTCACACACTGGGCTCTACACACACACTGGACTCTACCTATAAACTGGACTCTACACACACTGGACTTTACCCACACACACTGGACTCTACCCACACACTGGACTCTACCCACACACTGGACTCTATTCACACACAGGACTCTACCCACACACTGGACTATACCCACACACTGGACTCTACCCACACACTGGACTGTACTCACACAATGGACAATACCCACACACTGGACTCTATTCACACACTGGACTCTGCCCACACACTGGACTATACCCACACACTGGACTCTACCTATAAACTGGACTCTACACACACTGGACTTTACCCACACACACTGGAATCTACCCACACACTGGACTCTACCCACACACTGGACTCTATTCACACACAGGACTCTACCCACACACTGGACTATACCCACACACTGGACTCTACCCACACACTGGACTGTACTCAAACAATGGACAATACCCACACACTGGACTCTATTCACACACTGGACTCTGCCCACACACTGGACTATACCCACACACTGGACTCTATTCACACAGTGGACTCTACCCACACACTGGACTATACCCACACACTGGACTCTACCCACACACTGGACTGTACTCACACAATGGACAATACCCACACACTGGACTCTATTCACACACTGGACTCTGCCCACACACTGGACTATACCCACACACTGGACTCTACCCACACACTGGACTCTACCCACACACTGGACTCTACCCACACACTGGACTCTACCCAACACACTGGACTCTATCCATACACTGGACTCTACCCACACACTGGATTCTACCCACACACTGGACTCTACCCACACACTGGACTCTATTCACACACTGGACTCTACTCACACACTGGACTCTACTCACACACTGGACTCTACCCACACACTGGACTCTACTCCACACACTGGACTCTACCCATACACTGGACTCTACCCACACACTGGACTCTACCCACACACTGGACTCTACCCAACACACTGGACTCTATCCACACACTGGACTCTACCCACACACTGGACTCTACCCAACACACTGGACTCGATTCACACACTGGACTATACCCACACACTGGACTCTATTCAAACACTGGATTCTACTCACACACTGGACTCTACCCACACACTGGACTATACCAACACACTGGACTCTACCCACACACTGGACTCTACCCACACACTGCACTCTACTCACACAATGGACTCTACCCACACACTGGACTCTACCCACACACTGGACTCTACCCACACACTGGACTCTACCCAACACACTGGACTCTATCCACACACTGGACTCTACCCACACACTGGACTCTACTCCACACAAAGGACTATACCCACACACTGGACTGTACTCACACAATGGACAATACCCACACACTGGACTCTATTCACACACTGGACTCTGCCCACACACTGGACTATACCCACACACTGGACTCTACCCACACACTGGACTCTACCCACACACTGGACTATACCCACACACTCGACTCTACCCAACACACTGGACTCTATTCACACACTGGACTCTATCCACACACTGGACTATACCCACACACTGGACTCTACCCACACACTGGACTCTACCCACACACTGGACTCTACTCACACAATGGACTCTACCCACACACTGGACTCTATTCACACTGGACTCTACCCACACACTGGACTCTACCCACACACTGGACTCTACCCAGACACTGGACTCTACCCAACACACTGGACTCTATCCACACACTGGACTCTACCCACACACTGGACTCTACTCCACACAAAGGACTCTACCCACACACTGGACTCTACCCACACACTGGACTCTACTCCACACACTGGACTCTACACACACACTTGACTCTACCCACACACTGGACTCTATTCAAACACTGGACTCTACTCAAACACTGGACTCTACCCACACACTGGACTCTATTCACACACTGGACTCTACCCACACACTGGACTATACCCACACACTGGACTCGATTCACACACTGGACTCTACCCACACTGGACTCTACCCACACACTGAACTCTACACACACACTGGACTCTACTCACACACTGGACTCTATCCACACACTGGACTCTACCCACACACTGGACTCTACCCAACACACTGGACTCGATTCACACACTGGACTCTACCCACACACTGGACTCTATTCACACACTGGACTCTACTCACACACTGGACTCTACCCACACTGGACTCTACCCACACACTGAACTCTACACACACACTGGACTCTACTCACACACTGGACTCTACCCACACACTGGACTCTACCCACACACTGGACTCTAGCCACACACTGGACTCTACCCACGCTGGACTCTACACACACACTGGACTCTACCCACACACTGGACTCTATTCACACAATGGACTCTACCCACACACTGGACTATACCCACACACTGGACTATACCCACACACTGGACTCTATTCAAACACTGGATTCTACTCACACACTGGACTCTACCCACACACTGGACTATACCAACACACTGGACTCTACCCATACACTGGACTCTACCCACACACTGCACTCTACTCACACAATGGACTCTACCCACACACTGGACTCTACCCACACACTGGACTCTACCCACACACTGGACTCTACCCAACACACTGGACTCTATCCACACACTGGACTCTACCCACACACTGGACTCTACTCCACACAAAGGACTATCCCCACACACTGGACTCTACCCACACACTGGACTGTACTCACACAATGGACAATACCCACACACTGGACTCTTTTCACACACTGAAATCTGCCCACACACTGGACTATACCCACACACTGGACTCTACCCACACACTGGACTCTACCCACACACTGGACTATACCCACACACTGGACTATACCCACACACTGGACTCTACCCAACACACTGGACTCTACCCACACACTGGACTATACCCACACACTGGACTCTACCCACACACTGGACTCTACCCACACACTGGACTCTACCCACACACTGGACTCTACTCACACAATGGACTCTACCCACACACTGGACTCTATTCACACTGGACTCTACCCACACACTGGACTCTACCCACACACTGGACTCTACCCACACACTGGACTCTATCCACACACTGGACTCTACCCACACACTGGACTCTAACCACACACTGGACTCTATTCAAACACTGGACTCTATTCACACACTGGACTCTGCCCACACACTGGACTATACCCACACACTGGACTCTATTCACACACTGGACTCTACCCACACACTGGACTATACCCACACACTGGACTCTACCCACACACTGGACTGTACTCACACAATGGACAATACCCACACACTGGACTCTATTCACACACTGGACTCTGCCCACACACTGGACTATACCCACACACTGGACTCTACCCACACACTGGACTCTACCCACACACTGGACTCTACCCACACACTGGACTCTACCCAACACACTGGACTCTATCCATACACTGGACTCTACCCACACACTGGATTCTACCCACACACTGGACTCTACCCACACACTGGACTCTATTCACACACTGGACTCTACTCACACACTGGACTCTACTCACACACTGGACTCTACCCACACACTGGACTCTACTCCACACACTGGACTCTACCCATACACTGGACTCTACCCACACACTGGACTCTACCCACACACTGGACTCTACCCAACACACTGGACTCTATCCACACACTGGACTCTACCCACACACTGGACTCTACCCAACACACTGGACTCGATTCACACACTGGACTCTACCCACACACTGGACTCTATTCACACACTGGACTCTACTCAAACACTGGACTCTACCCACACTGGACTCTACCCACACACTGAACTCTACACACACACTGGACTCTACTCACACACTGGACTCTACCCACACACTGGACTCTACCCACACACTGGACTCTAGCCACACACTGGACTCTACCCACGCTGGACTCTACACACACACTGGACTCTACCCACACACTGGACTCTATTCACACACTGGACTCTACCCACACACTGGACTAGACCCACACACTGGACTATACCCACACACTGGACTCTATTCAAACACTGGATTCTACTCACACACTGGACTCTACCCACACACTGGACTATACCAAC
This sequence comes from Salmo salar, assembly GCF_965601325.2. Taxonomy (NCBI): domain Eukaryota; kingdom Metazoa; phylum Chordata; class Actinopteri; order Salmoniformes; family Salmonidae; genus Salmo; species Salmo salar. The sequence continues at coordinate 61,376,321 of NC_138304.1, read as the reverse complement.
ACACTGGACTCTACCCACACACTGGACTCTACCCACACACTGCACTCTACTCACACAATGGACTATACCCACACACTGGACTCTACCCACACACTGGACTCTACCCACACACTGGACTCTACCCAACACACTGGACTCTATCCACACACTGGACTCTACCCACACACTGGACTCTACTCCACACAAAGGACTATACCCACACACTGGACTCTACCCACACACTGGACTGTACTCACACAATGGACAATACCCACACACTGGACTCTATTCACACACTGGACTCTGCCCACACACTGGACTATACCCACACACTGGACTCTACCCACACACTGGACTCTACCCACACACTGGACTATACCCACACACTCGACTCTACCCAACACACTGGACTCTATTCACACACTGGACTCTATCCACACACTGGACTATACCCACACACTGGACTCTACCCACACACTGGACTCTACCCACACACTGGACTCTACTCACACAATGGACTCTACCCACACACTGGACTCTATTCACACTGGACTCTACCCACACACTGGACTCTACCCACACACTGTACTCTACCCACACACTGGACTCTACCCAACACACTGGACTCTATCCACACACTGGACTCTACCCACACACTGGACTCTACTCCACACAAAGGACTCTACCCACACACTGGACTCTACCCAACACACTGGACTCGATTCACACACTGGACTCTACCCACACACTGGACTCTATTCACACACTGGACTCTACTCAAACACTGGACTCTACCCACACTGGACTCTACCCACACACTGAACTCTACACACACACTGGACTCTACTCACACACTGGACTCTACCCACACACTGGACTCTACCCACACACTGGACTCTAGCCACACACTGGACTCTACCCACGCTGGACTCTACACACACACTGGACTCTACCCACACACTGGACTCTATTCACACACTGGACTCTACCCACACACTGGACTAGACCCACACACTGGACTATACCCACACACTGGACTCTATTCAAACACTGGATTCTACTCACACACTGGACTCTACCCACACACTGGACTATACCAACACACTGGACTCTACCCACACACTGGACTCTACCCACACACTGCACTCTACTCACACAATGGACTCTACCCACACACTGGACTCTACCCACACACTGGACTCTACCCACACACTGGACTCTACCCAACACACTGGACTCTATCCACACACTGGACTCTACCCACACACTGGACTCTACTCCACACAAAGGACTATACCCACACACTGGACTCTACCCACACACTGGACTGTACTCACACAATGGACAATACCCACACACTGGACTCTATTCACACACTGGACTCTGCCCACACACTGGACTATACCCACACACTGGACTCTACCCACACACTGGACTCTACCCACACACTGGACTATACCCACACACTCGACTCTACCCAACACACTGGACTCTATTCACACACTGGACTCTATCCACACACTGGACTATACCCACACACTGGACTCTACCCACACACTGGACTCTACCCACACACTGGACTCTACTCACACAATGGACTCTACCCACACACTGGACTCTATTCACACTGGACTCTACCCACACACTGGACTCTACCCACACACTGGACTCTACCCACACACTGGACTCTACCCAACACACTGGACTCTATCCACACACTGGACTCTACCCACACACTGGACTCTACTCCACACAAAGGACTCTACCCACACACTGGACTCTACCCACACACTGGACTCTACTCCACACACTGGACTCTACACACACACTTGACTCTACCCACACACTGGACTCTATTCAAACACTGGACTCTACTCAAACACTGGACTCTACCCACACACTGGACTCTATTCACACACTGGACTCTACCCACACACTGGACTATACCCACACACTGGACTCGATTCACACACTGGACTCTACCCACACTGGACTCTACCCACACACTGAACTCTACCCACACACTGGACTCTACTCACACACTGGACTCTATCCACACACTGGACTCTACCCACACACTGGACTCTACCCAACACACTGGACTCGATTCACACACTGGACTCTACCCACACACTGGACTCTATTCACACACTGGACTCTACTCACACACTGGACTCTACCCACACTGGACTCTACCCACACACTGAACTCTACACACACACTGGACTCTACTCACACACTGGACTCTACCCACACACTGGACTCTACCCACACACTGGACTCTAGCCACACACTGGACTCTACCCACGCTGGACTCTACACACACACTGGACTCTACCCACACACTGGACTCTATTCACACAATGGACTCTACCCACACACTGGACTATACCCACACACTGGACTATACCCACACACTGGACTCTATTCAAACACTGGATTCTACTCACACACTGGACTCTACCCACACACTGGACTATACCAACACACTGGACTCTACCCATACACTGGACTCTACCCACACACTGCACTCTACTCACACAATGGACTCTACCCACACACTGGACTCTACCCACACACTGGACTCTACCCACACACTGGACTCTACCCAACACACTGGACTCTATCCACACACTGGACTCTACCCACACACTGGACTCTACTCCACACAAAGGACTATCCCCACACACTGGACTCTACCCACACACTGGACTGTACTCACACAATGGACAATACCCACACACTGGACTCTTTTCACACACTGAAATCTGCCCACACACTGGACTATACCCACACACTGGACTCTACCCACACACTGGACTCTACCCACACACTGGACTATACCCACACACTGGACTATACCCACACACTGGACTCTACCCAACACACTGGACTCTACCCACACACTGGACTATACCCACACACTGGACTCTACCCACACACTGGACTCTACCCACACACTGGACTCTACCCACACACTGGACTCTACCCACACACTGGACTCTATCCACACACTGGACTCTACCCACACACTGGACTCTAACCACACACTGGACTCTATTCAAACACTGGACTCTACTCACACACTGGACTCTACCCACACACTGGACTCTACCCACACACTGGACTCTACCCAACACACTGGACTCTATCCACACACTGGACTCTACTCACACACTGGGCTCTACACACACACTGGACTCTACCTATAAACTGGACTCTACACACACTGGACTTTACCCACACACACTGGAATCTACCCACACACTGGACTCTACCCACACACTGGACTCTATTCACACACAGGACTCTACCCACACACTGGACTATACCCACACACTGGACTCTACCCACACACTGGACTGTACTCACACAATGGACAATACCCACACACTGGACTCTATTCACACACTGGACTCTGCCCACACACTGGACTATACCCACACACTGGACTCTATTCACACACTGGACTCTACCCACACACTGGACTATACCCACACACTGGACTCTACCCACACACTGGACTGTACTCACACAATGGACAATACCCACACACTGGACTCTATTCACACACTGGACTCTGCCCACACACTGGACTATACCCACACACTGGACTCTACCCACACACTGGACTCTACCCACACACTGGACTCTACCCACACACTGGACTCTACCCAACACACTGGACTCTATCCATACACTGGACTCTACCCACACACTGGATTCTACCCACACACTGGACTCTACCCACACACTGGACTCTATTCACACACTGGACTCTACTCACACACTGGACTCTACTCACACACTGGACTCTACCCACACACTGGACTCTACTCCACACACTGGACTCTACCCATACACTGGACTCTACCCACACACTGGACTCTACCCACACACTGGACTCTACCCAACACACTGGACTCTATCCACACACTGGACTCTACCCACACACTGGACTCTACCCAACACACTGGACTCGATTCACACACTGGACTCTACCCACACACTGGACTCTATTCACACACTGGACTCTACTCACACACTGGACTCTACCCACACTGGACTCTACCCACACACTGAACTCTACACACACACTGGACTCTACTCACACACTGGACTCTACCCACACACTGGACTCTACCCACACACTGGACTCTAGCCACACACTGGACTCTACCCACGCTGGACTCTACACACACACTGGACTCTACCCACACACTGGACTCTATTCACACACTGGACTCTACCCACACACTGGACTATACCCACACACTGGACTATACCCACACACTGGACTCTATTCAAACACTGGATTCTACTCACACACTGGACTCTACCCACACACTGGACTATACCAACACACTGGACTCTACCCACACACTGGACTCTACCCACACACTGCACTCTACTCACACAATGGACTCTACCCACACACTGGACTCTACCCACACACTGGACTCTACCCACACACTGGACTCTACCCAACACACTGGACTCTACTCCACACAAAGGACTATACCCACACACTGGACTCTAACCACACACTGGACTGTACTCACACAATGGACAATACCCACACACTGGACTCTATTCACACACTGGACTCTGCCCACACACTGGACTATACCCACACACTGGACTCTACCCACACACTGGACTCTACCCACACACTGGACTATACCCACACACTCGACTCTACCCAACACACTGGACTCTATTCACACACTGGACTCTATCCACACACTGGACTATACCCACACACTGGACTCTACCCACACACTGGACTCTACCCACACACTGGACTCTACTCACACAATGGACTCTACCCACACACTGGACTCTATTCACACTGGACTCTACCCACACACTGGACTCTACCCACACACTGGACTCTACCCACACACTGGACTCTACCCAACAGACTGGACTCTATCCACACACTGGACTCTACCCACACACTGGACTCTACTCCACACAAAGGACTCTACCCACACACTGGACTCTACCCACACACTGGACTCTACTCCACACACTGGACTCTACACACACACTTGACTCTACCCACACACTGGACTCTATTCAAACACTGGACTCTACTCAAACACTGGACTCTACCCACACACTGGACTCTATTCACACACTGGACTCTACCCACACACTGGACTATACCCACACACTGGACTCTACCCACACACTGGACTGTACTCACACAATGGACAATACCCACACACTGGACTCTATTCACACACTGGACTCGGCCAAAACACTGGACTATACCCACACACTGGACTCTACCCACACACTGGACTCTACCCACACACTGGACTATACCCACACACTGGACTCTACCCAACACACTGGACTCTATTCACACACTGGACTCTACCCACACACTGGACTATACCAACACACTGGACTCTACCCACACACTGGACTCTACCCACACACTGCACTCTACTCACACAATGGACTCTACCCACACACTGGACTCTACCCACACACTGGACTCTACCCACACACTGGACTCTACCCAACACACTGGACTCTATCCACACACTGGACTCTACCCACACACTGGACTCTACTCCACACAAAGGACTATACCCACACACTGGACTCTACCCACACACTGGACTGTACTCACACAATGGACAATACCCACACACTGGACTCTATTCACACACTGGACTCTGCCCACACACTGGACTATACCCACACACTGGACTCTATTCACACACTGGACTCTACCCACACACTGGACTATACCCACACACTGGACTCTACCCACACACTGGACTGTACTCACACAATGGACAATACCCACACACTGGACTCTATTCACACACTGGACTCTGCCCACACACTGGACTCTACCCACACACTGGACTCTATCCACACACTGGACTCTACCCACACACTGGACTCTATCCATACACTGGACTCTACCCACACACTGGACTCTATTCACACACTGGACTCTACTCACACACTGGACTCTACTCACACACTGGACTCTACTCACACACTGGACTCTACCCACACACTGGACTCTACCCACACACTGGACTCTAGCCACACACTGGACTCTACCCACGCTGGACTCTACACACACACTGGACTCTACCCACACACTGGACTCTATTCACACACTGGACTCTACCCACACATTGGACTATACCCACACACTGGACTATACCCACACACTGGACTCTATTCAAACACTGGATTCTACTCACACACTGGACTCTACCCACACACTGGACTATACCAACACACTGGACTCTACCCACACACTGGACTCTACCCACACACTGCACTCTACTCACACAATGGACTCTACCCACACACTGGACTCTACCCACACACTGGACTCTACCCACACACTGGACTCTACCCAACACACTGGACTCTATCCACACACTGGACTCTACCCACACACTGGACTCTACTCCACACAAAGGACTATACCCACACACTGGACTCTACCCACACACTGGACTGTACTCACACAATGGACAATACCCACACACTGGACTCTATTCACACACTGGACTCTGCCCACACACTGGACTATACCCACACACTGGACTCTACCCACACACTGGACTCTACCCACACACTGGACTATACCCACACACTCGACTCTACCCAACACACTGGACTCTATTCACACACTGGACTCTATCCACACACTGGACTATACCCACACACTGGACTCTACCCACACACTGGACTCTACTCCACACAAAGGACTATACCCACACACTGGACTGTACTCACACAATGGACAATACCCACACACTGGACTCTATTCACACACTGGACTCTGCCCACACACTGGACTATACCCACACACTGGACTCTACCCACACACTGGACTCTACCCACACACTGGACTATACCCACACACTCGACTCTACCCAACACACTGGACTCTATTCACACACTGGACTCTATCCACACACTGGACTATACCCACACACTGGACTCTACCCACACACTGGACTCTACCCACACACTGGACTCTACTCACACAATGGACTCTACCCACACACTGGACTCTATTCACACTGGACTCTACCCACACACTGGACTCTACCCACACACTGGACTCTACCCAGACACTGGACTCTACCCAACACACTGGACTCTATCCACACACTGGACTCTACCCACACACTGGACTCTACTCCACACAAAGGACTCTACCCACACACTGGACTCTACCCACACACTGGACTCTACTCCACACACTGGACTCTACACACACACTTGACTCTACCCACACACTGGACTCTATTCAAACACTGGACTCTACTCAAACACTGGACTCTACCCACACACTGGACTCTATTCACACACTGGACTCTACCCACACACTGGACTATACCCACACACTGGACTCGATTCACACACTGGACTCTACCCACACTGGACTCTACCCACACACTGAACTCTACACACACACTGGACTCTACTCACACACTGGACTCTATCCACACACTGGACTCTACCCACACACTGGACTCTACCCAACACACTGGACTCGATTCACACACTGGACTCTACCCACACACTGGACTCTATTCACACACTGGACTCTACTCACACACTGGACTCTACCCACACTGGACTCTACCCACACACTGAACTCTACACACACACTGGACTCTACTCACACACTGGACTCTACCCACACACTGGACTCTACCCACACACTGGACTCTAGCCACACACTGGACTCTACCCACGCTGGACTCTACACACACACTGGACTCTACCCACACACTGGACTCTATTCACACAATGGACTCTACCCACACACTGGACTATACCCACACACTGGACTATACCCACACACTGGACTCTATTCAAACACTGGATTCTACTCACACACTGGACTCTACCCACACACTGGACTATACCAACACACTGGACTCTACCCATACACTGGACTCTACCCACACACTGCACTCTACTCACACAATGGACTCTACCCACACACTGGACTCTACCCACACACTGGACTCTACCCACACACTGGACTCTACCCAACACACTGGACTCTATCCACACACTGGACTCTACCCACACACTGGACTCTACTCCACACAAAGGACTATCCCCACACACTGGACTCTACCCACACACTGGACTGTACTCACACAATGGACAATACCCACACACTGGACTCTTTTCACACACTGAAATCTGCCCACACACTGGACTATACCCACACACTGGACTCTACCCACACACTGGACTCTACCCACACACTGGACTATACCCACACACTGGACTATACCCACACACTGGACTCTACCCAACACACTGGACTCTACCCACACACTGGACTATACCCACACACTGGACTCTACCCACACACTGGACTCTACCCACACACTGGACTCTACCCACACACTGGACTCTACTCACACAATGGACTCTACCCACACACTGGACTCTATTCACACTGGACTCTACCCACACACTGGACTCTACCCACACACTGGACTCTACCCACACACTGGACTCTATCCACACACTGGACTCTACCCACACACTGGACTCTAACCACACACTGGACTCTATTCAAACACTGGACTCTATTCACACACTGGACTCTGCCCACACACTGGACTATACCCACACACTGGACTCTATTCACACACTGGACTCTACCCACACACTGGACTATACCCACACACTGGACTCTACCCACACACTGGACTGTACTCACACAATGGACAATACCCACACACTGGACTCTATTCACACACTGGACTCTGCCCACACACTGGACTATACCCACACACTGGACTCTACCCACACACTGGACTCTACCCACACACTGGACTCTACCCACACACTGGACTCTACCCAACACACTGGACTCTATCCATACACTGGACTCTACCCACACACTGGATTCTACCCACACACTGGACTCTACCCACACACTGGACTCTATTCACACACTGGACTCTACTCACACACTGGACTCTACTCACACACTGGACTCTACCCACACACTGGACTCTACTCCACACACTGGACTCTACCCATACACTGGACTCTACCCACACACTGGACTCTACCCACACACTGGACTCTACCCAACACACTGGACTCTATCCACACACTGGACTCTACCCACACACTGGACTCTACCCAACACACTGGACTCGATTCACACACTGGACTCTACCCACACACTGGACTCTATTCACACACTGGACTCTACTCAAACACTGGACTCTACCCACACTGGACTCTACCCACACACTGAACTCTACACACACACTGGACTCTACTCACACACTGGACTCTACCCACACACTGGACTCTACCCACACACTGGACTCTAGCCACACACTGGACTCTACCCACGCTGGACTCTACACACACACTGGACTCTACCCACACACTGGACTCTATTCACACACTGGACTCTACCCACACACTGGACTAGACCCACACACTGGACTATACCCACACACTGGACTCTATTCAAACACTGGATTCTACTCACACACTGGACTCTACCCACACACTGGACTATACCAACACACTGGACTCTACCCACACACTGGACTCTACCCACACACTGCACTCTACTCACACAATGGACTATACCCACACACTGGACTCTACCCACACACTGGACTCTACCCACACACTGGACTCTACCCAACACACTGGACTCTATCCACACACTGGACTCTACCCACACACTGGACTCTACTCCACACAAAGGACTATACCCACACACTGGACTCTACCCACACACTGGACTGTACTCACACAATGGACAATACCCACACACTGGACTCTATTCACACACTGGACTCTGCCCACACACTGGACTATACCCACACACTGGACTCTACCCACACACTGGACTCTACCCACACACTGGACTATACCCACACACTCGACTCTACCCAACACACTGGACTCTATTCACACACTGGACTCTATCCACACACTGGACTATACCCACACACTGGACTCTACCCACACACTGGACTCTACCCACACACTGGACTCTACTCACACAATGGACTCTACCCACACACTGGACTCTATTCACACTGGACTCTACCCACACACTGGACTCTACCCACACACTGTACTCTACCCACACACTGGACTCTACCCAACACACTGGACTCTATCCACACACTGGACTCTACCCACACACTGGACTCTACTCCACACAAAGGACTCTACCCACACACTGGACTCTACCCAACACACTGGACTCGATTCACACACTGGACTCTACCCACACACTGGACTCTATTCACACACTGGACTCTACTCAAACACTGGACTCTACCCACACTGGACTCTACCCACACACTGAACTCTACACACACACTGGACTCTACTCACACACTGGACTCTACCCACACACTGGACTCTACCCACACACTGGACTCTAGCCACACACTGGACTCTACCCACGCTGGACTCTACACACACACTGGACTCTACCCACACACTGGACTCTATTCACACACTGGACTCTACCCACACACTGGACTAGACCCACACACTGGACTATACCCACACACTGGACTCTATTCAAACACTGGATTCTACTCACACACTGGACTCTACCCACACACTGGACTATACCAACACACTGGACTCTACCCACACACTGGACTCTACCCACACACTGCACTCTACTCACACAATGGACTCTACCCACACACTGGACTCTACCCACACACTGGACTCTACCCACACACTGGACTCTACCCAACACACTGGACTCTATCCACACACTGGACTCTACCCACACACTGGACTCTACTCCACACAAAGGACTATACCCACACACTGGACTCTACCCACACACTGGACTGTACTCACACAATGGACAATACCCACACACTGGACTCTATTCACACACTGGACTCTGCCCACACACTGGACTATACCCACACACTGGACTCTACCCACACACTGGACTCTACCCACACACTGGACTATACCCACACACTCGACTCTACCCAACACACTGGACTCTATTCACACACTGGACTCTATCCACACACTGGACTATACCCACACACTGGACTCTACCCACACACTGGACTCTACCCACACACTGGACTCTACTCACACAATGGACTCTACCCACACACTGGACTCTATTCACACTGGACTCTACCCACACACTGGACTCTACCCACACACTGGACTCTACCCACACACTGGACTCTACCCAACACACTGGACTCTATCCACACACTGGACTCTACCCACACACTGGACTCTACTCCACACAAAGGACTCTACCCACACACTGGACTCTACCCACACACTGGACTCTACTCCACACACTGGACTCTACACACACACTTGACTCTACCCACACACTGGACTCTATTCAAACACTGGACTCTACTCAAACACTGGACTCTACCCACACACTGGACTCTATTCACACACTGGACTCTACCCACACACTGGACTATACCCACACACTGGACTCGATTCACACACTGGACTCTACCCACACTGGACTCTACCCACACACTGAACTCTACCCACACACTGGACTCTACTCACACACTGGACTCTATCCACACACTGGACTCTACCCACACACTGGACTCTACCCAACACACTGGACTCGATTCACACACTGGACTCTACCCACACACTGGACTCTATTCACACACTGGACTCTACTCACACACTGGACTCTACCCACACTGGACTCTACCCACACACTGAACTCTACACACACACTGGACTCTACTCACACACTGGACTCTACCCACACACTGGACTCTACCCACACACTGGACTCTAGCCACACACTGGACTCTACCCACGCTGGACTCTACACACACACTGGACTCTACCCACACACTGGACTCTATTCACACAATGGACTCTACCCACACACTGGACTATACCCACACACTGGACTATACCCACACACTGGACTCTATTCAAACACTGGATTCTACTCACACACTGGACTCTACCCACACACTGGACTATACCAACACACTGGACTCTACCCATACACTGGACTCTACCCACACACTGCACTCTACTCACACAATGGACTCTACCCACACACTGGACTCTACCCACACACTGGACTCTACCCACACACTGGACTCTACCCAACACACTGGACTCTATCCACACACTGGACTCTACCCACACACTGGACTCTACTCCACACAAAGGACTATCCCCACACACTGGACTCTACCCACACACTGGACTGTACTCACACAATGGACAATACCCACACACTGGACTCTTTTCACACACTGAAATCTGCCCACACACTGGACTATACCCACACACTGGACTCTACCCACACACTGGACTCTACCCACACACTGGACTATACCCACACACTGGACTATACCCACACACTGGACTCTACCCAACACACTGGACTCTACCCACACACTGGACTATACCCACACACTGGACTCTACCCACACACTGGACTCTACCCACACACTGGACTCTACCCACACACTGGACTCTACCCACACACTGGACTCTATCCACACACTGGACTCTACCCACACACTGGACTCTAACCACACACTGGACTCTATTCAAACACTGGACTCTACTCACACACTGGACTCTACCCACACACTGGACTCTACCCACACACTGGACTCTACCCAACACACTGGACTCTATCCACACACTGGACTCTACTCACACACTGGGCTCTACACACACACTGGACTCTACCTATAAACTGGACTCTACACACACTGGACTTTACCCACACACACTGGAATCTACCCACACACTGGACTCTACCCACACACTGGACTCTATTCACACACAGGACTCTACCCACACACTGGACTATACCCACACACTGGACTCTACCCACACACTGGACTGTACTCACACAATGGACAATACCCACACACTGGACTCTATTCACACACTGGACTCTGCCCACACACTGGACTATACCCACACACTGGACTCTATTCACACACTGGACTCTACCCACACACTGGACTATACCCACACACTGGACTCTACCCACACACTGGACTGTACTCACACAATGGACAATACCCACACACTGGACTCTATTCACACACTGGACTCTGCCCACACACTGGACTATACCCACACACTGGACTCTACCCACACACTGGACTCTACCCACACACTGGACTCTACCCACACACTGGACTCTACCCAACACACTGGACTCTATCCATACACTGGACTCTACCCACACACTGGATTCTACCCACACACTGGACTCTACCCACACACTGGACTCTATTCACACACTGGACTCTACTCACACACTGGACTCTACTCACACACTGGACTCTACCCACACACTGGACTCTACTCCACACACTGGACTCTACCCATACACTGGACTCTACCCACACACTGGACTCTACCCACACACTGGACTCTACCCAACACACTGGACTCTATCCACACACTGGACTCTACCCACACACTGGACTCTACCCAACACACTGGACTCGATTCACACACTGGACTCTACCCACACACTGGACTCTATTCACACACTGGACTCTACTCACACACTGGACTCTACCCACACTGGACTCTACCCACACACTGAACTCTACACACACACTGGACTCTACTCACACACTGGACTCTACCCACACACTGGACTCTACCCACACACTGGACTCTAGCCACACACTGGACTCTACCCACGCTGGACTCTACACACACACTGGACTCTACCCACACACTGGACTCTATTCACACACTGGACTCTACCCACACACTGGACTATACCCACACACTGGACTATACCCACACACTGGACTCTATTCAAACACTGGATTCTACTCACACACTGGACTCTACCCACACACTGGACTATACCAACACACTGGACTCTACCCACACACTGGACTCTACCCACACACTGCACTCTACTCACACAATGGACTCTACCCACACACTGGACTCTACCCACACACTGGACTCTACCCACACACTGGACTCTACCCAACACACTGGACTCTACTCCACACAAAGGACTATACCCACACACTGGACTCTAACCACACACTGGACTGTACTCACACAATGGACAATACCCACACACTGGACTCTATTCACACACTGGACTCTGCCCACACACTGGACTATACCCACACACTGGACTCTACCCACACACTGGACTCTACCCACACACTGGACTATACCCACACACTCGACTCTACCCAACACACTGGACTCTATTCACACACTGGACTCTATCCACACACTGGACTATACCCACACACTGGACTCTACCCACACACTGGACTCTACCCACACACTGGACTCTACTCACACAATGGACTCTACCCACACACTGGACTCTATTCACACTGGACTCTACCCACACACTGGACTCTACCCACACACTGGACTCTACCCACACACTGGACTCTACCCAACAGACTGGACTCTATCCACACACTGGACTCTACCCACACACTGGACTCTACTCCACACAAAGGACTCTACCCACACACTGGACTCTACCCACACACTGGACTCTACTCCACACACTGGACTCTACACACACACTTGACTCTACCCACACACTGGACTCTATTCAAACACTGGACTCTACTCAAACACTGGACTCTACCCACACACTGGACTCTATTCACACACTGGACTCTACCCACACACTGGACTATACCCACACACTGGACTCTACCCACACACTGGACTGTACTCACACAATGGACAATACCCACACACTGGACTCTATTCACACACTGGACTCGGCCAAAACACTGGACTATACCCACACACTGGACTCTACCCACACACTGGACTCTACCCACACACTGGACTATACCCACACACTGGACTCTACCCAACACACTGGACTCTATTCACACACTGGACTCTACCCACACACTGGACTATACCAACACACTGGACTCTACCCACACACTGGACTCTACCCACACACTGCACTCTACTCACACAATGGACTCTACCCACACACTGGACTCTACCCACACACTGGACTCTACCCACACACTGGACTCTACCCAACACACTGGACTCTATCCACACACTGGACTCTACCCACACACTGGACTCTACTCCACACAAAGGACTATACCCACACACTGGACTCTACCCACACACTGGACTGTACTCACACAATGGACAATACCCACACACTGGACTCTATTCACACACTGGACTCTGCCCACACACTGGACTATACCCACACACTGGACTCTATTCACACACTGGACTCTACCCACACACTGGACTATACCCACACACTGGACTCTACCCACACACTGGACTGTACTCACACAATGGACAATACCCACACACTGGACTCTATTCACACACTGGACTCTGCCCACACACTGGACTCTACCCACACACTGGACTCTATCCACACACTGGACTCTACCCACACACTGGACTCTATCCATACACTGGACTCTACCCACACACTGGACTCTATTCACACACTGGACTCTACTCACACACTGGACTCTACTCACACACTGGACTCTACTCACACACTGGACTCTACCCACACACTGGACTCTACCCACACACTGGACTCTAGCCACACACTGGACTCTACCCACGCTGGACTCTACACACACACTGGACTCTACCCACACACTGGACTCTATTCACACACTGGACTCTACCCACACATTGGACTATACCCACACACTGGACTATACCCACACACTGGACTCTATTCAAACACTGGATTCTACTCACACACTGGACTCTACCCACACACTGGACTATACCAACACACTGGACTCTACCCACACACTGGACTCTACCCACACACTGCACTCTACTCACACAATGGACTCTACCCACACACTGGACTCTACCCACACACTGGACTCTACCCACACACTGGACTCTACCCAACACACTGGACTCTATCCACACACTGGACTCTACCCACACACTGGACTCTACTCCACACAAAGGACTATACCCACACACTGGACTCTACCCACACACTGGACTGTACTCACACAATGGACAATACCCACACACTGGACTCTATTCACACACTGGACTCTGCCCACACACTGGACTATACCCACACACTGGACTCTACCCACACACTGGACTCTACCCACACACTGGACTATACCCACACACTCGACTCTACCCAACACACTGGACTCTATTCACACACTGGACTCTATCCACACACTGGACTATACCCACACACTGGACTCTACCCACACACTGGACTCTACCCACACACTGGACTCTACTCACACAATGGACTCTACCCACACACTGGACTCTATTCACACTGGACTCTACCCACACACTGGACTCTACCCACACACTGGACTCTACCCACACACTGGACTCTACCCAACACACTGGACTCTATCCACACACTGGACTCTACCCACACACTGGACTCTACTCCACACAAAGGACTCTACCCACACACTGGACTCTACCCACACACTGGACTCTACTCCACACACTGGACTCTACACACACACTTGACTCTACCCACACACTGGACTCTATTCAAACACTGGACTCTACTCAAACACTGGACTCTACCCACACACTGGACTCTATTCACACACTGGACTCTACCCACACACTGGACTATACCCACACACTGGACTCTACCCACACACTGGACTGTACTCACACAATGGACAATACCCACACACTGGACTCTATTCACACACTGGACTCTGCCAAAACACTGGACTATACCCACACACTGGACTCTACCCACACACTGGACTCTACCCACACACTGGACTATACCCACACACTGGACTCTACCCAACACACTGGACTCTACCCAACACACTGGACTCTACCCACACACTGGACTATACCAACACACTGGACTCTACCCACACACTGGACTCTACCCACACACTGCACTCTACTCACACAATGGACTCTACCCACACACTGGACTCTACCCACACACTGGACTCTACCCACACACTGGACTCTACCCAACACACTGGACTCTATCCACACACTGGACTCTACCCACACACTGGACTCTACTCCACACAAAGGACTATACCCACACACTGGACTCTACCCACACACTGGACTGTACTCACACAATGGACAATACCCACACACTGGACTCTATTCACACACTGGACTCTGCCCACACACTGGACTATACCCACACACTGGACTCTACCCACACACTGGACTCTACCCACACACTGGACTATACCCACACACTCGACTCTACCCAACACACTGGACTCTATTCACACACTGGACTCTATCCACACACTGGACTATACCCACACACTGGACTCTACCCACACACTGGACTCTACCCACACACTGGACTCTACTCACACAATGGACTCTACCCACACACTGGACTCTATTCACACTGGACTCTACCTACACACTGGACTCTACCCACACACTGGACTCTACCCACACACTGGACTCTACCCAACACACTGGACTCTATCCACACACTGGACTCTACCCACACACTGGACTCTACTCCACACAAAGGACTCAACCCACACACTGGACTCTACCCACACACTGGACTCTACTCCACACACTGGACTCTACACACACACTTGACTCTACCCACACACTGGACTCTATTCAAACACTGGACTCTACTCAAACACTGGACTCTACCCACACACTGGACTCTATTCACACACTGGACTCTACCCACACACTGGACTATACCCACACACTGGACTCTACCCACACACTGGACTGTACTCACACAATGGACAATACCCACACACTGGACTCTATTCACACACTGGACTCTGCCAAAACACTTGACTATACCCACACACTGGACTCTACCCACACACTGGACTCTACCCACACACTGGACTATACCCACACACTGGACTCTACCCAACACACTGGACTCTATTCACACACTGGACTCTACCCACACACTGGACTAAACCCACACACTGGACTCTACCCACACACTGGACTCTACCCACACACTGGACTCTACTCACACAATGGACTCTACCCACACACTGGACTCTATTCACACTGGACTCTACCCACGCTGGACTCTACACACACTGGACTCTACCCACACACTGGACTCTACCCACACACTGGACTCTACCCACACACTGGACTCTATCCACACACTGGACTCTACCCACACACTGGACTCTACCCACACACTGGACTATACCCACACACTGGACTCTACTCACACACTGGACTCTACTCACACACTGGACTCTACCCACACACTGGACTCTATTCACACACTGGACTCTACCCACACACTGGACTCTACCCACACACTGGACTCTACCCACACACTGGACTCTACCCAACACACTGGACTCTATCCACACACTGGACTCTACCCACACACTGGACTCTAACCACACACTGGACTCTATTCAAACACTGGACTCTACTCACACACTGGACTCTACCCACACACTGGACTCTACCCACACACTGGACTCTACCCACACACTGGACTCTATCCACACACTGGACTCTACTCACACACTGGGCTCTACCCACACACTGGACTCTACCTATAAACTGGACTCTACACACACTGGACTTTACCCACACACACTGGACTCTACCCACACACTGGACTCTATTCACACACAGGACTCTACCCACACACTGGACTACACCCACACACTGGACTCTACCCACACACTGGACTGTACTCACACAATGGACAATACCCACACACTGGACTCTATTCACACACTGGACTCTGCCCACACACTGGACTATACCCACACACATGACTCTATTCACACACTGGACTCTACCCACACACTGGACTATACCCACACACTGGACTCTACCCACACACTGGACTGTACTCACACAATGGACAATACCCACACACTGGACTCTATTCACACACTGGACTCTGACCACACACTGGACTATACCCACACACTGGACTCTACCCACACACTTGACTCTACCCACACACTGGACTCTACGCACACACTGGACTCTACCCAACACACTGGACTCTATCCATACACTGGACTCTACCCACACACAGGATTCTACCCACACACTGGACTCTACCCACACACTGGACTCTACCCACACACTGGACTCTACTCACACAATGGACTCTACCCACACACTGGACTCTATTCACACTGGACTCTACCCACACACTGGACTCTACCCACACACTGGACTCTACCCAACACACTGGACTCTATCCATACACTGGACTCTACCCACACACAGGATTCTACCCACACACTGGACTCTACCCACACACTGGACTCTACCCACACACTGGACTCTACTCACACAATGGACTCTACCCACACACTGGACTCTATTCACACTGGACTCTACCCACACACTGGACTCTACCCACACACTGGACTCTACCCAACACACTGGACTCTATCCATACACTGGACTCTACCCACACACTGGATTCTACCCACACACTGGACTCTACCCACACACTGGACTCTACCCACACACTGGACTCTACTCACACAATGGACTCTACCCACACACTGGACTCTATTCACACTGGACTCTACCCACACACTGGACTCTACCCACACACTGGACTCTACCCAACACACTGGACTCTATCCATACACTGGACTCTACCCACGCACTGGACTATACCCACACACTGGACTCTACCCACACACTGGACTCTACCCACACACTGGACTCTACTCACACAATGGACTCTACCCACACACTGGACTCTATTCACACTGGACTCTACCCACACACTGGACTCTACCCACACACTGGACTCTACCCAACACACTGGACTCTATCCACACACTGGACTCTACCCACACACTGGACTCTACTCCACACAAAGGACTATACCCACACACTGGACTCTACCCACACACTGGACTCTACCCACACACTGGACTCTAACCACACACTGGACTCTATTGAAACACTGGACTCTACTCACACACTGGACTCTACCCACACACTGGACTCTACCCACACACTGGACTCTACCCACACACTGGACTCTATCCACACACTGGACTCTACTCACACACTGGGCTCTACCCACACACTGGACTCTACCTATAAACTGGACTCTACACACACTGGACTTTACCCACACACACTGGACTCTACCCACACACTGGACTCTACCCACACACTGGACTCTATTCACACACAGAACTCTACCCACACACTGGACTATACCCACACACTGGACTCTACCCACACACTGGACTGTACTCACACAATGGACAATACCCACACACTGGACTCTATTCACACACTGGACTCTGCCCACACACTGGACTATACCCACACACTGGACTCTACCTATAAACTGGACTCTACACACACTGGACTTTACCCACACACACTGGACTCTACCCACACACTTGACTCTACCCACACACTGGACTCTATTCACACACAGGACTCTACCCACACACTGGACTATACCCACACACTGGACTCTACCCACACACTGGACTGTACTCACACAATGGACAATACCCACACACTGGACTCTATTCACACACTGGACTCTGCCCACACACTGGACTATACCCACACACTGGACTCTATTCACACACTGGACTCTAACCACACACTGGACTATACCCACACACTGGACTCTACCCACACACTGGACTGTACTCACACAATGGACAATACCCACACACTGGACTCTATTCACACACTGGACTCTGCCCACACACTGGACTATACCCACACACTGGACTCTACCCACACACTGGACTCTACCCACACACTGGACTCTACCCACACACTGGACTCTACCCAACACACTGGACTCTATCCATACACTGGACTCTACCCACACACTGGATTCTACCCACACACTGGACTCTACCCACACACTGGACTCTATTCAAACACTGGACTCTACTCACACACTGGACTCTACTCACACACTGGACTCTACCCACACACTGGACTCTACTCCACACACTGGACTCTACCCATACACTGGACTCTACCCACACACTGGACTCTACCCACACACTGGACTCTACCCAACACACTGGACTCTATCCACACACTGGACTCTACCCACACACTGGACTCTACCCAACACACTGGACTCGATTCACACACTGGACTCTACCCACACACTGGACTCTATTCACACACTGGACTCTACTCACACACTGGACTCTACCCACACTGGGCTCTACCCACACACTGAAATCTACACACACACTGGACTCTACTCACACACTGGACTCTACCCACACACTGGACTCTACCCACACACTGGACTCTAGCCACACACTGGACTCTACCCACGCTGGACTCTACACACACACTGGACTCTACCCACACACTGGACTCTATTCACACACTGGACTCTACCCACACACTGGACTATACCCACACACTGGACTATACCCACACACTGGACTCTATTCAAACACTGGATTCTACTCACACACTGGACTCTACCCACACACTGGACTATACCAACACACTGGACTCTACCCACACACTGCACTCTACCCACACACTGCACTCTACTCACACAATGGACTCTACCCACACACTGGACTCTACCCACACACTGGACTCTACCCACACACTGGACTCTACCCAACACACTGGACTCTATCCACACACTGAACTCTACCCACACACTGGACTCTACTCCACACAAAGGACTATACCCACACACTGGACTCTACCCACACACTGGACTCTACCCACACACTGGACTCTATTCACACACAGGACTCTACCCACACACTGGACTATACCCACACACTGGACTCTACCCACACACTGGACTGTACTCACACAATGGACAATACCCACACACTGGACTCTATTCACACACTGGACTCTGCCCACACACTGGACTATACCCACACACTGGACTCTATTCACACACTGGACTCTACCCACACACTGGACTATACCCACACACTGGACTCTACCCACACACTGGACTGTACTCACACAATGGACAATACCCACACACTGGACTCTATTCACACACTGGACTCTGCCCACACACTGGACTATACCCACACACTGGACTCTACCCACACACTGGACTCTACCCACACACTGGACTCTACCCACACACTGGACTCTACCCAACACACTGGACTCTATCCATACACTGGACTCTACCCACACACTGGATTCTACCCACACACTGGACTCTACCCACACACTGGACTCTATTCAAACACTGGACTCTACTCACACACTGGACTCTACTCACACACTGGACTCTACCCACACACTGGACTCTACTCCACACACTGGACTCTACCCATACACTGGACTCTACCCACACACTGGACTCTACCCACACACTGGACTCTACCCAACACACTGGACTCTATCCACACACTGGACTCTACCCACACACTGGACTCTACCCAACACACTGAACTCGATTCACACACTGGACTCTACCCACACACTGGACTCTATTCACACACTGGACTCTACTCACACACTGGACTCTACCCACACTGGACTCTACCCACACACTGAAATCTACACACACACTGGACTCTACTCACACACTGGACTCTACCCACACACTGGACTCTACCCACACACTGGACTCTAGCCACACACTGGACTCTACCCACGCTGGACTCTACACACACACTGGACTCTACCCACACACTGGACTCTATTCACACACTGGACTCTACCCACACACTGGACTATACCCACACACTGGACTATACCCACACACTGGACTCTATTCAAACACTGGATTCTACTCACACATTGGACTCTACCCACACACTGGACTATACCAACACACTGGACTCTACCCACACACTGGACTCTACCCACACACTGCACTCTACTCACACAATGGACTCTACCCACACACTGGACTCTACCCACACACTGGACTCTACCCACACACTGGACTCTACCCAACACACTGGACTCTATCCACACACTGGACTCTACCCACACACTGGACTCTACTCCACACAAAGGACTATACCCACACACTGGACTCTACCCACACACTGGACTGTACTCACACAATGGACAATACCCACACACTGGACTCTATTCACACACTGGACTCTGCCCACACACTGGACTATACCCACACACTGGACTCTACACACACACTTGACTCTACACACACACTGGACTCTACCCACACACTGGACTCTACCCACACACTGGACTCTACCCACGCTGGACTCTACCCACACACTGGACTCTACCCACACACTGGACTCTACCCACACACTGGACTCTATCCACACACTGGACTCTACCCACACACTGGACTCTACCCACACACTGGACTCTACCCACACACTGGACTCTATTCAAACACTGGACTCTACTCAAACACTGGACTCTACCCACACACTGGACTCTATTCACACACTGGACTCTACCCACACACTGGACTATACCCACACACTGGACTCTACCCACACACTGGACTGTACTCACACAATGGACAATACCCACACACTGGAATCTATTCACACACTGGACTCTGCCCACACACTGGACTATACCCACACACTGGACTCTACCCACACACTGGACTCTACCCACACACTGGACTATACCCACATACTGGACTCTACCCAACACACTGGACTCTATTCACACACTGGACTCTACCCACACACTGGACTATACCCACACACTGGACTCTACCCACACACTGGACTCTACCCACACACTGGACTCTACTCACACAATGGACTCTACCCACACACTGGACTCTATTCACACTGAACTCTACCCACACACTGGACTCTACCCACGCTGGATTCTACCCACACACTGGACTCTACCCACACACTGGACTCTACCCACACACTGGACTCTATCCACAAACTGGACTCTACCCACACACTGGACTCTACCCACACACTGGACTATACCCACACACTGGACTCTACTCACACACTGGACTCTACCCACACACTGGACTCTACCCACACACTGGACTCTAGCCACACACTGGACTCTACCCACGCTGGACTCTACACACACACTGGACTCTACCCACACACTGGACTCTATTCACACACTGGACTCTACCCACACATTGGACTATACCCACACACTGGACTATACCCACACACTGGACTCTATTCAAACACTGGATTCTACTCACACACTGGACTCTACCCACACACTGGACTATACCAACACACTGGACTCTACCCACACACTGGACTCTACCCACACACTGCACTCTACTCACACAATGGACTCTACCCACACACTGGACTCTACCCACACACTGGACTCTACCCACACACTGGACTCTACCCAACACACTGGACTCTATCCACACACTGGACTCTACCCACACACTGGACTCTACTCCACACAAAGGACTATACCCACACACTGGACTCTACCCACACACTGGACTGTACTCACACAATGGACAATACCCACACACTGGACTCTATTCACACACTGGACTCTGCCCACACACTGGACTATACCCACACACTGGACTCTACCCACACACTGGACTCTACCCACACACTGGACTATACCCACACACTCGACTCTACCCAACACACTGGACTCTATTCACACACTGGACTCTATCCACACACTGGACTATACCCACACACTGGACTCTACCCACACACTGGACTCTACCCACACACTGGACTCTACTCACACAATGGACTCTACCCACACACTGGACTCTATTCACACTGGACTCTACCCACACACTGGACTCTACCCACACACTGGACTCTACCCACACACTGGACTCTACCCAACACACTGGACTCTATCCACACACTGGACTCTACCCACACACTGGACTCTACTCCACACAAAGGACTCTACCCACACACTGGACTCTACCCACACACTGGACTCTACTCCACACACTGGACTCTACACACACACTTGACTCTACCCACACACTGGACTCTATTCAAACACTGGACTCTACTCAAACACTGGACTCTACCCACACACTGGACTCTATTCACACACTGGACTCTACCCACACACTGGACTATACCCACACACTGGACTCTACCCACACACTGGACTGTACTCACACAATGGACAATACCCACACACTGGACTCTATTCACACACTGGACTCTGCCAAAACACTGGACTATACCCACACACTGGACTCTACCCACACACTGGACTCTACCCACACACTGGACTATACCCACACACTGGACTCTACCCAACACACTGGACTCTACCCAACACACTGGACTCTACCCACACACTGGACTATACCAACACACTGGACTCTACCCACACACTGGACTCTACCCACACACTGCACTCTACTCACACAATGGACTCTACCCACACACTGGACTCTACCCACACACTGGACTCTACCCACACACTGGACTCTACCCAACACACTGGACTCTATCCACACACTGGACTCTACCCACACACTGGACTCTACTCCACACAAAGGACTATACCCACACACTGGACTCTACCCACACACTGGACTGTACTCACACAATGGACAATACCCACACACTGGACTCTATTCACACACTGGACTCTGCCCACACACTGGACTATACCCACACACTGGACTCTACCCACACACTGGACTCTACCCACACACTGGACTATACCCACACACTCGACTCTACCCAACACACTGGACTCTATTCACACACTGGACTCTATCCACACACTGGACTATACCCACACACTGGACTCTACCCACACACTGGACTCTACCCACACACTGGACTCTACTCACACAATGGACTCTACCCACACACTGGACTCTATTCACACTGGACTCTACCTACACACTGGACTCTACCCACACACTGGACTCTACCCACACACTGGACTCTACCCAACACACTGGACTCTATCCACACACTGGACTCTACCCACACACTGGACTCTACTCCACACAAAGGACTCAACCCACACACTGGACTCTACCCACACACTGGACTCTACTCCACACACTGGACTCTACACACACACTTGACTCTACCCACACACTGGACTCTATTCAAACACTGGACTCTACTCAAACACTGGACTCTACCCACACACTGGACTCTATTCACACACTGGACTCTACCCACACACTGGACTATACCCACACACTGGACTCTACCCACACACTGGACTGTACTCACACAATGGACAATACCCACACACTGGACTCTATTCACACACTGGACTCTGCCAAAACACTTGACTATACCCACACACTGGACTCTACCCACACACTGGACTCTACCCACACACTGGACTATACCCACACACTGGACTCTACCCAACACACTGGACTCTATTCACACACTGGACTCTACCCACACACTGGACTAAACCCACACACTGGACTCTACCCACACACTGGACTCTACCCACACACTGGACTCTACTCACACAATGGACTCTACCCACACACTGGACTCTATTCACACTGGACTCTACCCACGCTGGACTCTACACACACTGGACTCTACCCACACACTGGACTCTACCCACACACTGGACTCTACCCACACACTGGACTCTATCCACACACTGGACTCTACCCACACACTGGACTCTACCCACACACTGGACTATACCCACACACTGGACTCTACTCACACACTGGACTCTACTCACACACTGGACTCTACCCACACACTGGACTCTATTCACACACTGGACTCTACCCACACACTGGACTCTACCCACACACTGGACTCTACCCACACACTGGACTCTACCCAACACACTGGACTCTATCCACACACTGGACTCTACCCACACACTGGACTCTAACCACACACTGGACTCTATTCAAACACTGGACTCTACTCACACACTGGACTCTACCCACACACTGGACTCTACCCACACACTGGACTCTACCCACACACTGGACTCTATCCACACACTGGACTCTACTCACACACTGGGCTCTACCCACACACTGGACTCTACCTATAAACTGGACTCTACACACACTGGACTTTACCCACACACACTGGACTCTACCCACACACTGGACTCTATTCACACACAGGACTCTACCCACACACTGGACTACACCCACACACTGGACTCTACCCACACACTGGACTGTACTCACACAATGGACAATACCCACACACTGGACTCTATTCACACACTGGACTCTGCCCACACACTGGACTATACCCACACACATGACTCTATTCACACACTGGACTCTACCCACACACTGGACTATACCCACACACTGGACTCTACCCACACACTGGACTGTACTCACACAATGGACAATACCCACACACTGGACTCTATTCACACACTGGACTCTGACCACACACTGGACTATACCCACACACTGGACTCTACCCACACACTTGACTCTACCCACACACTGGACTCTACGCACACACTGGACTCTACCCAACACACTGGACTCTATCCATACACTGGACTCTACCCACACACAGGATTCTACCCACACACTGGACTCTACCCACACACTGGACTCTACCCACACACTGGACTCTACTCACACAATGGACTCTACCCACACACTGGACTCTATTCACACTGGACTCTACCCACACACTGGACTCTACCCACACACTGGACTCTACCCAACACACTGGACTCTATCCATACACTGGACTCTACCCACACACTGGATTCTACCCACACACTGGACTCTACCCACACACTGGACTCTACCCACACACTGGACTCTACTCACACAATGGACTCTACCCACACACTGGACTCTATTCACACTGGACTCTACCCACACACTGGACTCTACCCACACACTGGACTCTACCCAACACACTGGACTCTATCCATACACTGGACTCTACCCACACACTGGATTCTACCCACACACTGGACTCTACCCACACACTGGACTCTACCCACACACTGGACTCTACTCACACAATGGACTCTACCCACACACTGGACTCTATTCACACTGGACTCTACCCACACACTGGACTCTACCCACACACTGGACTCTACCCAACACACTGGACTCTATCCACACACTGGACTCTACCCACACACTGGACTCTACTCCACACAAAGGACTATACCCACACACTGGACTCTACCCACACACTGGACTCTACCCACACACTGGACTCTAACCACACACTGGACTCTATTGAAACACTGGACTCTACTCACACACTGGACTCTACCCACACACTGGACTCTACCCACACACTGGACTCTACCCACACACTGGACTCTATCCACACACTGGACTCTACTCACACACTGGGCTCTACCCACACACTGGACTCTACCTATAAACTGGACTCTACACACACTGGACTTTACCCACACACACTGGACTCTACCCACACACTGGACTCTACCCACACACTGGACTCTATTCACACACAGAACTCTACCCACACACTGGACTATACCCACACACTGGACTCTACCCACACACTGGACTGTACTCACACAATGGACAATACCCACACACTGGACTCTATTCACACACTGGACTCTGCCCACACACTGGACTATACCCACACACTGGACTCTACCTATAAACTGGACTCTACACACACTGGACTTTACCCACACACACTGGACTCTACCCACACACTTGACTCTACCCACACACTGGACTCTATTCACACACAGGACTCTACCCACACACTGGACTATACCCACACACTGGACTCTACCCACACACTGGACTGTACTCACACAATGGACAATACCCACACACTGGACTCTATTCACACACTGGACTCTGCCCACACACTGGACTATACCCACACACTGGACTCTATTCACACACTGGACTCTAACCACACACTGGACTATACCCACACACTGGACTCTACCCACACACTGGACTGTACTCACACAATGGACAATACCCACACACTGGACTCTATTCACACACTGGACTCTGCCCACACACTGGACTATACCCACACACTGGACTCTACCCACACACTGGACTCTACCCACACACTGGACTCTACCCACACACTGGACTCTACCCAACACACTGGACTCTATCCATACACTGGACTCTACCCACACACTGGATTCTACCCACACACTGGACTCTACCCACACACTGGACTCTATTCAAACACTGGACTCTACTCACACACTGGACTCTACTCACACACTGGACTCTACCCACACACTGGACTCTACTCCACACACTGGACTCTACCCATACACTGGACTCTACCCACACACTGGACTCTACCCACACACTGGACTCTACCCAACACACTGGACTCTATCCACACACTGGACTCTACCCACACACTGGACTCTACCCAACACACTGGACTCGATTCACACACTGGACTCTACCCACACACTGGACTCTATTCACACACTGGACTCTACTCACACACTGGACTCTACCCACACTGGGCTCTACCCACACACTGAAATCTACACACACACTGGACTCTACTCACACACTGGACTCTACCCACACACTGGACTCTACCCACACACTGGACTCTAGCCACACACTGGACTCTACCCACGCTGGACTCTACACACACACTGGACTCTACCCACACACTGGACTCTATTCACACACTGGACTCTACCCACACACTGGACTATACGCACACACTGGACTATACCCACACACTGGACTCTATTCAAACACTGGATTCTACTCACACACTGGACTCTACCCACACACTGGACTATACCAACACACTGGACTCTACCCACACACTGCACTCTACCCACACACTGCACTCTACTCACACAATGGACTCTACCCACACACTGGACTCTACCCACACACTGGACTCTACCCACACACTGGACTCTACCCAACACACTGGACTCTATCCACACACTGAACTCTACCCACACACTGGACTCTACTCCACACAAAGGACTATACCCACACACTGGACTCTACCCACACACTGGACTCTACCCACACACTGGACTCTATTCACACACAGGACTCTACCCACACACTGGACTATACCCACACACTGGACTCTACCCACACACTGGACTGTACTCACACAATGGACAATACCCACACACTGGACTCTATTCACACACTGGACTCTGCCCACACACTGGACTATACCCACACACTGGACTCTATTCACACACTGGACTCTACCCACACACTGGACTATACCCACACACTGGACTCTACCCACACACTGGACTGTACTCACACAATGGACAATACCCACACACTGGACTCTATTCACACACTGGACTCTGCCCACACACTGGACTATACCCACACACTGGACTCTACCCACACACTGGACTCTACCCACACACTGGACTCTACCCACACACTGGACTCTACCCAACACACTGGACTCTATCCATACACTGGACTCTACCCACACACTGGATTCTACCCACACACTGGACTCTACCCACACACTGGACTCTATTCAAACACTGGACTCTACTCACACACTGGACTCTACTCACACACTGGACTCTACCCACACACTGGACTCTACTCCACACACTGGACTCTACCCATACACTGGACTCTACCCACACACTGGACTCTACCCACACACTGGACTCTACCCAACACACTGGACTCTATCCACACACTGGACTCTACCCACACACTGGACTCTACCCAACACACTGAACTCGATTCACACACTGGACTCTACCCACACACTGGACTCTATTCACACACTGGACTCTACTCACACACTGGACTCTACCCACACTGGACTCTACCCACACACTGAAATCTACACACACACTGGACTCTACTCACACACTGGACTCTACCCACACACTGGACTCTACCCACACACTGGACTCTAGCCACACACTGGACTCTACCCACGCTGGACTCTACACACACACTGGACTCTACCCACACACTGGACTCTATTCACACACTGGACTCTACCCACACACTGGACTATACCCACACACTGGACTATACCCACACACTGGACTCTATTCAAACACTGGATTCTACTCACACATTGGACTCTACCCACACACTGGACTATACCAACACACTGGACTCTACCCACACACTGGACTCTACCCACACACTGCACTCTACTCACACAATGGACTCTACCCACACACTGGACTCTACCCACACACTGGACTCTACCCACACACTGGACTCTACCCAACACACTGGACTCTATCCACACACTGGACTCTACCCACACACTGGACTCTACTCCACACAAAGGACTATACCCACACACTGGACTCTACCCACACACTGGACTGTACTCACACAATGGACAATACCCACACACTGGACTCTATTCACACACTGGACTCTGCCCACACACTGGACTATACCCACACACTGGACTCTACACACACACTTGACTCTACACACACACTGGACTCTACCCACACACTGGACTCTACCCACACACTGGACTCTACCCACGCTGGACTCTACCCACACACTGGACTCTACCCACACACTGGACTCTACCCACACACTGGACTCTATCCACACACTGGACTCTACCCACACACTGGACTCTACCCACACACTGGACTCTACCCACACACTGGACTCTATTCAAACACTGGACTCTACTCAAACACTGGACTCTACCCACACACTGGACTCTATTCACACACTGGACTCTACCCACACACTGGACTATACCCACACACTGGACTCTACCCACACACTGGACTGTACTCACACAATGGACAATACCCACACACTGGAATCTATTCACACACTGGACTCTGCCCACACACTGGACTATACCCACACACTGGACTCTACCCACACACTGGACTCTACCCACACACTGGACTATACCCACATACTGGACTCTACCCAACACACTGGACTCTATTCACACACTGGACTCTACCCACACACTGGACTATACCCACACACTGGACTCTACCCACACACTGGACTCTACCCACACACTGGACTCTACTCACACAATGGACTCTACCCACACACTGGACTCTATTCACACTGAACTCTACCCACACACTGGACTCTACCCACGCTGGATTCTACCCACACACTGGACTCTACCCACACACTGGACTCTACCCACACACTGGACTCTATCCACAAACTGGACTCTACCCACACACTGGACTCTACCCACACACTGGACTATACCCACACACTGGACTCTACTCACACACTGGACTCTACCCACACACTGGACTCTATTCACACAATGGACTCTACCCACACACTGGACTATACCCACACACTGGACTATACCCACACACTGGACTCTATTCAAACACTGGATTCTACCCACACACTGCACTCTACTCACACAATGGACTCTACCCACACACTGGACTCTACCCACACACTGGACTCTACCCACACACTGGACTCTACCCAACACACTGGACTCTATCCACACACTGGATTCTACTCACACATTGGACTCTACCCACACACTGGACTATACCAACACACTGGACTCTACCCACACACTGGACTCTACCCACACACTGCACTCTACTCACACAATGGACTCTACCCACACACTGGACTCTACCCACACACTGGACTCTACCCACACACTGGACTCTACCCAACACACTGGACTCTATCCACACACTGGACTCTACCCACACACTGGACTCTACTCCACACAAAGGACTATACCCACACACTGGACTCTACCCACACACTGGACTGTACTCACACAATGGACAATACCCACACACTGGACTCTATTCACACACTGGACTCTGCCCACACACTGGACTATACCCACACACTGGACTCTACACACACACTTGACTCTACACACACACTGGACTCTACCCACACACTGGACTCTACCCACACACTGGACTCTACCCACGCTGGACTCTACCCACACACTGGACTCTACCCACACACTGGACTCTACCCACACACTGGACTCTATCCACACACTGGACTCTACCCACACACTGGACTCTACCCACACACTGGACTCTACCCACACACTGGACTCTATTCAAACACTGGACTCTACTCAAACACTGGACTCTACCCACACACTGGACTCTATTCACACACTGGACTCTACCCACACACTGGACTATACCCACACACTGGACTCTACCCACACACTGGACTGTACTCACACAATGGACAATACCCACACACTGGAATCTATTCACACACTGGACTCTGCCCACACACTGGACTATACCCACACACTGGACTCTACCCACACACTGGACTCTACCCACACACTGGACTATACCCACATACTGGACTCTACCCAACACACTGGACTCTATTCACACACTGGACTCTACCCACACACTGGACTATACCCACACACTGGACTCTACCCACACACTGGACTCTACCCACACACTGGACTCTACTCACACAATGGACTCTACCCACACACTGGACTCTATTCACACTGAACTCTACCCACACACTGGACTCTACCCACGCTGGATTCTACCCACACACTGGACTCTACCCACACACTGGACTCTACCCACACACTGGACTCTATCCACAAACTGGACTCTACCCACACACTGGACTCTACCCACACACTGGACTATACCCACACACTGGACTCTACTCACACACTGGACTCTACCCACACACTGGACTCTATTCACACAATGGACTCTACCCACACACTGGACTATACCCACACACTGGACTATACCCACACACTGGACTCTATTCAAACACTGGATTCTACCCACACACTGCACTCTACTCACACAATGGACTCTACCCACACACTGGACTCTACCCACACACTGGACTCTACCCACACACTGGACTCTACCCAACACACTGGACTCTATCCACACACTGGACTCTACCCACACACTGGACTCTACTCCACACAAAGGACTATCCCCACACACTGGACTCTACCCACACACTGGACTGTACTCACACAATGGACAATACCCACACACTGGACTCTTTTCACACACTGAAATCTGCCCACACACTGGACTATACCCACACACTGGACTCTACCCACACACTGGACTCTACCCACACACTGGACTCTACCCACACACTGGACTCTACCCACACACTGGACTCTACCCACACACTGGACTCTACCCAACACACTGGACTCTATCCATACACTGGACTCTACCCACACACTGGATTCTACCCACACACTGGACTCTACCCACACACTGGACTCTATTCAAACACTGGACTCTACTCACACACTGGACTCTACTCACACACTGGACTCTACCCACACACTGGACTCTACTCCACACACTGGACTCTACCCATACACTGGACTCTACCCACACACTGGACTCTACCCACACACTGGACTCTACCCAACACACTGGACTCTATCCACACACTGGACTCTACCCACACACTGGACTCTACCCAACACACTGAACTCGATTCACACACTGGACTCTACCCACACACTGGACTCTATTCACACACTGGACTCTACTCACACACTGGACTCTACCCACACTGGACTCTACCCACACACTGAAATCTACACACACACTGGACTCTACTCACACACTGGACTCTACCCACACACTGGACTCTACCCACACACTGGACTCTAGCCACACACTGGACTCTACCCACGCTGGACTCTACACACACACTGGACTCTACCCACACACTGGACTCTATTCACACACTGGACTCTACCCACACACTGGACTATACCCACACACTGGACTATACCCACACACTGGACTCTATTCAAACACTGGATTCTACTCACACACTGGACTCTACCCACACACTGGACTATACCAACACACTGGACTCTACCCACACACTGGACTCTACCCACACACTGCACTCTACTCACACAATGGACTCTACCCACACACTGGACTCTACCCACACACTGGACTCTACCCACACACTGGACTCTACCCAACACACTGGACTCTATCCACACACTGGACTCTACCCACACACTGGACTCTACTCCACACAAAGGACTATACCCACACACTGGACTCTACCCACACACTGGACTGTACTCACACAATGGACAATACCCACACACTGGACTCTATTCACACACTGGACTCTGCCCACACACTGGACTATACCCACACACTGGACTCTACACACACACTTGACTCTACACACACACTGGACTCTACCCACACACTGGACTCTACCCACACACTGGACTCTACCCACGCTGGACTCTACCCACACACTGGACTCTACCCACACACTGGACTCTACCCACACACTGGACTCTATCCACACACTGGACTCTACCCACACACTGGAATCTACCCACACACTGGACTCTACCCACACACTGGACTCTATTCAAACACTGGACTCTACTCAAACACTGGACTCTACCCACACACTGGACTCTATTCACACACTGGACTCTACCCACACACTGGACTATACCCACACACTGGACTCTACCCACACACTGGACTGTACTCACACAATGGACAATACCCACACACTGGAATCTATTCACACACTGGACTCTGCCCACACACTGGACTATACCCACACACTGGACTCTACCCACACACTGGACTCTACCCACACACTGGACTATACCCACATACTGGACTCTACCCAACACACTGGACTCTATTCACACACTGGACTCTACCCACACACTGGACTATACCCACACACTGGACTCTACCCACACACTGGACTCTACCCACACACTGGACTCTACTCACACAATGGACTCTACCCACACACTGGACTCTATTCACACTGAACTCTACCCACACACTGGACTCTACCCACGCTGGATTCTACCCACACACTGGACTCTACCCACACACTGGACTCTACCCACACACTGGACTCTATCCACAAACTGGACTCTACCCACACACTGGACTCTACCCACACACTGGACTATACCCACACACTGGACTCTACTCACACACTGGACTCTACCCACACACTGGACTCTATTCACACAATGGACTCTACCCACACACTGGACTATACCCACACACTGGACTATACCCACACACTGGACTCTATTCAAACACTGGATTCTACCCACACACTGCACTCTACTCACACAATGGACTCTACCCACACACTGGACTCTACCCACACACTGGACTCTACCCACACACTGGACTCTACCCAACACACTGGACTCTATCCACACACTGGACTCTACCCACACACTGGACTCTACTCCACACAAAGGACTATCCCCACACACTGGACTCTACCCACACACTGGACTGTACTCACACAATGGACAATACCCACACACTGGACTCTTTTCACACACTGAAATCTGCCCACACACTGGACTATACCCACACACTGGACTCTACCCACACACTGGACTCTACCCACACACTGGACTATACCCACACACTGGACTATACCCACACACTGGACTCTACCCAACACACTGGACTCTACCCACACACTGGACTATACCCACACACTGGACTCTACCCACACACTGGACTCTACCCACACACTGGACTCTACCCACACACTGGACTCTACTCACACAATGGACTCTACCCACACACTGGACTCTATTCACACTGGACTCTACCCACACACTGGACTCTACCCACACACTGGACTCTACCCACACACTGGACTCTATCCACACACTGGACTCTACCCACACACTGGACTCTAACCACACACTGGACTCTATTCAAACACTGGACTCTACTCACACACTGGACTCTACCCACACACTGGACTCTACCCACACACTGGACTCTACCCACACACTGGACTCTACCCAACACACTGGACTCTATCCACACACTGGACTCTACTCACACACTGGGCTCTACACACACACTGGACTCTACCTATAAACTGGACTCTACACACACTGGACTTTACCCACACACACTGGAATCTACCCACACACTGGACTCTACCCACACACTGGACTCTATTCACACACAGGACTCTACCCACACACTGGACTATACCCACACACTGGACTCTACCCACACACTGGACTGTACTCACACAATGGACAATACCCACACACTGGACTCTATTCAAACACTGGACTCTACTCAAACACTGGACTCTACCCACACACTGGACTCTATTCACACACTGGACTCTACCCACACACTGGACTATACCCACACACTGGACTCTACCCACACACTGGACTGTACTCACACAATGGACAATACCCACACACTGGAATCTATTCACACACTGGACTCTGCCCACACACTGGACTATACCCACACACTGGACTCTACCCACACACTGGACTCTACCCACACACTGGACTATACCCACATACTGGACTCTACCCAACACACTGGACTCTATTCACACACTGGACTCTACCCACACACTGGACTATACCCACACACTGGACTCTACCCACACACTGGACTCTACCCACACACTGGACTCTACCCACACACTGGACTGTACTCACACAATGGACAATACCCACACACTGGAATCTATTCACACACTGGACTCTGCCCACACACTGGACTATACCCACACACTGGACTCTACCCACACACTGGACTCTACCCACACACTGGACTATACCCACATACTGGACTCTACCCAACACACTGGACTCTATTCACACACTGGACTCTACCCACACACTGGACTATACCCACACACTGGACTCTACCCACACACTGGACTCTACCCACACACTGGACTCTACTCACACAATGGACTCTACCCACACACTGGACTCTATTCACACTGAACTCTACCCACACACTGGACTCTACCCACGCTGGATTCTACCCACACACTGGACTCTACCCACACACTGGACTCTACCCACACACTGGACTCTATCCACAAACTGGACTCTACCCACACACTGGACTCTACCCACACACTGGACTATACCCACACACTGGACTCTACTCACACACTGGACTCTACTCACACAATGGACTCTACCCACACACTGGACTCTACCCACACACTGGACTCTACCCACACACTGGACTCTACCCAACACACTGGACTCTATCCACACACTGGACTCTACCCACACACTGGACTCTACTCCACACAAAGGACTATACCCACACACTGGACTCTACCCACACACTGGACTGTACTCACACAATGGACAATACCCACACACTGGACTCTATTCACACACTGGACTCTGCCCACACACTGGACTATACCCACACACTGGACTCTACACACACACTTGACTCTACACACACACTGGACTCTACCCACACACTGGACTCTACCCACACACTGGACTCTACCCACGCTGGACTCTACCCACACACTGGACTCTACCCACACACTGGACTCTACCCACACACTGGACTCTATCCACACACTGGACTCTACCCACACACTGGAATCTACCCACACACTGGACTCTACCCACACACTGGACTCTATTCAAACACTGGACTCTACTCAAACACTGGACTCTACCCACACACTGGACTCTATTCACACACTGGACTCTACCCACACACTGGACTATACCCACACACTGGACTCTACCCACACACTGGACTGTACTCACACAATGGACAATACCCACACACTGGAATCTATTCACACACTGGACTCTGCCCACACACTGGACTATACCCACACACTGGACTCTACCCACACACTGGACTCTACCCACACACTGGACTATACCCACATACTGGACTCTACCCAACACACTGGACTCTATTCACACACTGGACTCTACCCACACACTGGACTATACCCACACACTGGACTCTACCCACACACTGGACTCTACCCACACACTGGACTCTACTCACACAATGGACTCTACCCACACACTGGACTCTATTCACACTGAACTCTACCCACACACTGGACTCTACCCACGCTGGATTCTACCCACACACTGGACTCTACCCACACACTGGACTCTACCCACACACTGGACTCTATCCACAAACTGGACTCTACCCACACACTGGACTCTACCCACACACTGGACTATACCCACACACTGGACTCTACTCACACACTGGACTCTACCCACACACTGGACTCTATTCACACAATGGACTCTACCCACACACTGGACTATACCCACACACTGGACTATACCCACACACTGGACTCTATTCAAACACTGGATTCTACCCACACACTGCACTCTACTCACACAATGGACTCTACCCACACACTGGACTCTACCCACACACTGGACTCTACCCACACACTGGACTCTACCCAACACACTGGACTCTATCCACACACTGGACTCTACCCACACACTGGACTCTACTCCACACAAAGGACTATCCCCACACACTGGACTCTACCCACACACTGGACTGTACTCACACAATGGACAATACCCACACACTGGACTCTTTTCACACACTGAAATCTGCCCACACACTGGACTATACCCACACACTGGACTCTACCCACACACTGGACTCTACCCACACACTGGACTATACCCACACACTGGACTATACCCACACACTGGACTCTACCCAACACACTGGACTCTACCCACACACTGGACTATACCCACACACTGGACTCTACCCACACACTGGACTCTACCCACACACTGGACTCTACCCACACACTGGACTCTACTCACACAATGGACTCTACCCACACACTGGACTCTATTCACACTGGACTCTACCCACACACTGGACTCTACCCACACACTGGACTCTACCCACACACTGGACTCTATCCACACACTGGACTCTACCCACACACTGGACTCTAACCACACACTGGACTCTATTCAAACACTGGACTCTACTCACACACTGGACTCTACCCACACACTGGACTCTACCCACACACTGGACTCTACCCACACACTGGACTCTACCCAACACACTGGACTCTATCCACACACTGGACTCTACTCACACACTGGGCTCTACACACACACTGGACTCTACCTATAAACTGGACTCTACACACACTGGACTTTACCCACACACACTGGAATCTACCCACACACTGGACTCTACCCACACACTGGACTCTATTCACACACAGGACTCTACCCACACACTGGACTATACCCACACACTGGACTCTACCCACACACTGGACTGTACTCACACAATGGACAATACCCACACACTGGACTCTATTCAAACACTGGACTCTACTCAAACACTGGACTCTACCCACACACTGGACTCTATTCACACACTGGACTCTACCCACACACTGGACTATACCCACACACTGGACTCTACCCACACACTGGACTGTACTCACACAATGGACAATACCCACACACTGGAATCTATTCACACACTGGACTCTGCCCACACACTGGACTATACCCACACACTGGACTCTACCCACACACTGGACTCTACCCACACACTGGACTATACCCACATACTGGACTCTACCCAACACACTGGACTCTATTCACACACTGGACTCTACCCACACACTGGACTATACCCACACACTGGACTCTACCCACACACTGGACTCTACCCACACACTGGACTCTACTCACACAATGGACTCTACCCACACACTGGACTCTATTCACACTGAACTCTACCCACACACTGGACTCTACCCACGCTGGATTCTACCCACACACTGGACTCTACCCACACACTGGACTCTACCCACACACTGGACTCTATCCACAAACTGGACTCTACCCACACACTGGACTCTACCCACACACTGGACTATACCCACACACTGGACTCTACTCAC